>NC_133538.1:41530718-42246968 GCF_048544455.1 Silene latifolia
AGTACTTTACATTGTTTCTTACTCGTTCAATTGTGTGAACAAATTAGAAGAACAATCTAGTGCTTTTTTATTAACGTAAGTTAGAAATATCGAGTATTTAACGATACTCAATTGAGTTACAACTAGAGTTAGTTGTACGAGTGGGTTTGTAATTTTGTAATTCGTAGAAAGGTACTAAAATTATTAATCGAGAATAGTGGATGTAGGTTTCGACTTGTGAAACTGAACCACTTCAAAATCACGTGTGTCACTCGTTTTCCTTTGTTCGTTTCTTTTTGATTTAGCTTTGCTTAGTTAATTAGTTAAAGTTTAATCAATAAATTTTAATTAATTAATTATTAATTCACATTCTTACGGATATTCGAAAAAGTGGGCTAAAGTTTTTATACTCAATTCCCCCCCCCCCCTCCTGAGTATTTCGGATCAATATACTTTTTAATTCGTATCAGAGCCTTGCTCTTGATTGCCTAACCGCAAAGAGGCTGATCCGTCTATCATTTTTATTTTGTTTACTTTTTATTCCGCTGCCTTACATGTGTGAAATGGATTCCAAGTATCTAAAGTGTCCCGTCTTTGATGGGAAGAATTATGGACTTTGGAAGAAGATGATGAATCACTACATAAAAGGACATGATTGGGAGTGCTGGAAGATCATACAAAATGGACCAAATAAAATTTTGGTTCGATCTACTGAAAGCACTACCTATGAGAAAAAGGAAGAAGACTATGTGGAGGTTGATTACAAGAAGACTGAGAAAAACTCTAAAGCGATAATCTTGTTGCAAAACGGCATGACATCTAATGAATTTGATCGTTTTTCTTCTTGTACTTCACCAAGGAAATATGGGATGGTCTTGAATTAGCTTATGAGGGAACAACTATTGTAAAGAAATATCATATTGACTTGCTGATTCAAAAATATGAGCTCTTTACAATGGAGCCAAACGAATCTCTTGATAGGATGTCTGCACGATTCTCCAGTATCATAAATGAATTCAAAAATCTTGGTAGAAAGTTAGAATCAGAGGACATTATGAGAAAAGTCCTTAAGAGTCTGACCAAAAAGTGGCGTCCTAAGGTGACAACAATGGAGGAATCAAGAGATCTTACTTCCTTGTCTTATCAGGAACTCATAGGAGCCCCTATGGCTCACGAGATTGTCCTAGGTAACGATGATGCTGAAACAAGTAAAAAGAAGAGCATGGCTATTTAAGCATCAAAAAGTTAAAAGGTTGAATCCCACATTGAGGATGAGATTGTCTTGTTTGCCAGACGCTTTAGAAAGAAACTATTTAGAAACAAGCAAACAAAGTCGTCCTATAATAACAAATCCTTCAATAAGAAAGCAACTGAGTCAAAAACATCATTTATTAATAGAGGATGCTTCAAGTGTGGAGAGTCTGGTCATATGATCAAAGATTGTCCCACATGGGAGAAAATCAAGGACAAGACTAAACGTGAAAAGACCAAAAATGAATTTAAATAAGTCATGTTAGCATCGTGTTGGGGAGATCTCAACACAGAATATGACGAGGGGTCTGAAGATGAAGAGGTTGTCAACCTATGCCTAAGTAACGTCAGTCTTGACTTGATATCTGACATTGATGATGACAGCACCAGTTCGAGCTCAGAGTACTGTCTTCTAGGTGAATGTGACTCAAGATGAAGAAGAGGAGGTAAGTTATCTTCAACTTAAAAAACAAGTCAAAAAGTTATCTAAGAGTGCGTTAAAAGAATACTTCGAGCAATCTCTTGATAAGTGTCACGTACAAGATCTAGAACTAAAAGATTTAAAAGAACAGATTCTAGATATTGCAGAAGAGAATCACCTTCTAAAAACTAAAACCAAGAAGCTTAAATCTAAAGTTACAGCTAATAAAGCTACAACTTCAGATTCGACAAATGCTGAGAAATTAGCCCTTGAGTCTAAGGTTATAGCTAATGAAGTTATAACCTCAGAACTAAAACTCAACATTAAACATCTCTAAGCCAAGGTTATAGCTAATGAAGCTATAGCCTTAAAACTGAGAAAAGTCAAAGAGCTTCTAAAGACTGAGGCGACAGCTAGAGAAGTTATAGTCTCAGATTAGAAGAAGGAAATAGATTCTCTGAATCAGCAATTGAAAGAATCTAAAACTCTACTATCCGGCACTAAGAAGCTACACTCTGAGATGGTAGGAGTTCTTAACAAAAGGTTCCAAAATTTTCGTGACAACTATAAAGAGAATAATCCCTCTAAAGATGTAGAACTAGATCATTCCGAATATTTAAAATAAATTCAATCTCTAAACGATTTGCTCTTACATGCTAGGAAAGTTCATGACAAATGGTAAGGAAGCACGAAAGTCCTAAATTTTCTAATTGAGCAATCAGATAATAATATGAAAATGGGTTTAGGACATGAGTGCTATAGTCGTAGAAACCACTCTAAATGCAAATCAACTCCTTCCGAACGAGATTTCAGGTAGAGAAAATATGTTAATTTACCTGAATACTTGATTTGTAATTACTGTGGTCATACGGGACATATTCAAGACAACTATGTTAAACGCGCGCAAGATTTACGCAAAGGCATTCAATTTGTTAAAGCGTTAAATACAGTAGTTGAAGAAAATGATATTCCCACGGATGATCCTAAGTTAAATGAAAAAAGAAATAATAACTTCCGTTGGTTCTATGATATGAGTTTTGATTAGAAGAAAAAGAGCAATGAACCTAAACAACCACAAAAGCCTAAAGTGTCTTATAAGACTAAGGCTCCCGTGAAACAACCTGAAAAACAACCACGTGAAATACCTAGAGCTTTTAGGACACCTCCAATACAAACCCATTTGTCTACCAAACGAAAGACCATTAGACAAGTCTGGGTTAGAAAATATCTAATCTTCAGGGTGACTAACATTAAAGGACCCAACCTTGCTTGGGTACCTAAAAACTGTATCTAATCTCTTTGCAGGTTGTGGTGAAAGAAAATAATCTATGGTACCTTGATGCAGTTGTTCAAGGCGTATGACTAGAGATATAAACCTCTTTCTTTCACTTGAACCATTTGATGGAGGTAAGGTTACCTTTGGAGATAACAAGAAAGGTAAGGTTATTCGTGTTGGTAAGGTCGGTATTTCTACTTCTCATGCAATTAGCGATGTATATCTTGTTAAGGACTCAAGCATAATCTACTTAGTATTTCTCAGTTATGCGACATAAGGAAATAAAGTGGTTTTTCATTCAGATACTTGTCGTATAATAATTGAAAGAAGAAGTAGTGTTATTCTTGAAGGTCATCGTAAAAGAAATGTCTATATGATTGATTTGAATGCAATTCCTACTAACTCGTTTACATGTATGAAAGCTACTTTAGACGATCCGTGTTTGTGGCATAAAAGGTTTGCTCAGGTTAGCTCTACCATACTAAATAAACTCAAGAAATGGGATTTGGTTGAAGGGTTGTCATCAATTAAATTTGACCAGGAAACGCTATGTGACTCGTGTGCTCGTTGCAAACATGTGAGATCGTCATTCAAACCTAAGAGAGTGGTAGGCACCAAAGTACCACTGGAACTAGTACATATGGATCTGTGTGGCCCAATGAAGGTAAGAAGCATAGGTGGATCCAGGTATGTTTTTGTTCTAGTTGATGACTACTCAAGGTACGTTTGGCCTCTCTTTCTAAGTTCAAAAGAGGAAACTTTCAATGACTTTGTAGTTCTAATGAAGCTTGCCCAAAATAAGTATAAATCAAAATTAGTTTCTATACGTACTGATCACGGCACAAAATTTGATAATCTTGCTTTTAAAGAATTCTTTAGGGAAAATGTTGTATGACCTAATTTTTCTACACCACGAACCCCACAGCAAAACGGTGTTGTTGAACATATGAATAGAACACTAGAGGATATGGCACGCAATATGCTATTGTCTAGTGGTCTACCTTGTAAGTTTTGGGCTGAAGCTATTAGTACTGCATGCTATGTTTATAATCGAGCTTTAATTAGACCTATCATTAAGAAGACTCCGTGTGAGCTTCTTAGAGGATGAAAACCAAACATATCTCATCTCCGTTGCTTCGGGAGTAAATTTTTTGTCCATAATAATGGCAAAAATTGATTAAGCAAATTTGATCCCAGAAGTGACGAAGAAGTTTCCGTTGGATAGTCTAATCATAGTAAAGCATATAAGGTTTTTAATAAAAGAACTTTATGCATCGAGGAAAGTGTTCATGTTATTTTTTATGAGAATAATACGTTTGATAAAGTTGAAAATGATGAGGAAGAAGGTATGAACGAACATGATTTACGTCTATCTAGAAGTGATCCTCCAGAGCTGGATGAGGAAGACAAAGAAATTGAAGGCACGAATGATGAACGTGGAAATCCTTCATATGAAAAGGGAAAGAGAGTTGAGGTTATAGTTGAAGATACTATAACTTCCTCTCAAAACAAGAACTTGGAAACTGAAGTTATACTTGATGAAGCTATAACTTCAAATCCAAACCAAGGTATAGAATAAAGAGTTATACCTGATTCTACTATAACCCCAGAGTTAAACTCACGGGGAACATTTCTTGGATCCCAATCATTTGAAGAAGGTGAGCCTAGTTCAAATGACAATGATGTGCCTTCAGTCTCTAAGAAATGGAGATATAAAGATTCTTATTATTGGAGTATTTGTCCTCCACAATAGTGCGAGATAATATTATTAAATCTCATTAAGGAATATGCATGGGATATTCATTGACAATACTAGTCAGTTGATCAACGTATATCGGTACCAGTTGGCCAACTAGGGTTTGACGTTACTGTCGTGAGACGGCGGTGTTCAGCTGATCCTTTTCGGTCACACCTAAAGGAACGAGCCCCAACACGTAAGCTAATTAATTGTATGAGATACAATTTAAATTAGTCCCTTGATAAAATGACTAAAAGATTAGTCGATTAGATTATTTTTAGAGAGATTTCGAGTTGCGAACTCGAGGAGCGGCAGTTATTATTTAATTACGTGATAATTAAATAATAAATTTTATGAGACGGGTTTTAGTCAATTAATTATTAATTCACTAAAATTGTACTAATTGATTAATGTGATTAATATTAGTACGTAAATAATATGTGTAGCGTTACACGTATATTTACGGAGTGATTTGGACGAAATTAATTGGAAGCATCTAAACATGAAACGATGTTTAAATAAAATTTACACGTATTTGTGCGACAAATATAAGAACCAAAATGGACCCGTAAATGAGACATTGGACCGTGTAAATGGAGTGTAGTGGATGATCGTAATCATTTCACTTTACTAGATTTTTTTCCATAAGTTGTTATGTGATCATTATGCATGTCATAATGAATTGGACAATAAAATAAGATAAAATCAACACTCCACCTACTCCTCTCCAACCCTGCTCCCTCTTACATTCAACACTTTTGGTGTTGTTCATTTTGACACTACACTTTGAACATTTGCATGTGTAGCTCTCTTTTCTCTCTAAAAATTAATATGCATCATTTACTAAGAAGTTAGTAACTAAAAATATTATTACTAAGCTTTTTAGTAATATTACAAATATTATCAAGGGTAAGTTTTACAAATATCTAGTTAATATTTGTAAGATAATTTGTGGGTGTAGTTCCTGGGTGCAACTTGAAGAAGACTTTCTTGTTGAAGGTTTTTCAAGGAGGATCATCCATTTATTTTTAGCTCAAGAATAAACTAGATAGGTGATCTATTTTGTGCCCATATTACCATAAAAATCTATGTAAGGAAATTGTTTTTCCTTAACTTTCTTTTTTTTATGCTTTTATATTTGCATGCATGTTACATAGATCACTAAAATGATAAATTATGAGATAATTTAATTTTTATTATAGAGTCTAATATGGATCTATGATCTTTCAAGTGGTATCAGAGCTTAGGCTTGTAATTTGCATGTTGATTTTTAAGCATATTAATAAATTATTAGATAATTTATAAAAACTCAAAAATTGTGTTAGAAGAGGTTTTAGCAAGAAATTTTTGGGGCATGCACACCTACTGATATCAAAAGATTTGTGGTATATTTTGGTAATTTATGAAGTTATTTTGCTATTTTTAATGATTTTTGGTAGAAAACCGAGTCAAAATGCCGTATTTTAGTTAAAATTTGACTAAAAATTGTTAAAAGTTGATTCGGTCTTTGGAATTTTTATGGTGTTTCATGCATGATTTCTACTGATTGTATGCAAAATTTTGAAGGTTGGTTTGAAGTTTTGCATGTTTATTAATTTTATGAGATAAAAGTCGATAAAAGTGAAATAAATTAATCATAATTTCGAAACAATTTATTCTGCCCTTGATAAATTTATGTACATTTGAAAATATTATTTAAAAGTTAAAAGTGAATTTTAAAATGTGATTTCACCTTGTTTTGATGTTTATTGGTTTTAGTGGTTAAAAACCGATAAATATCGATCTTTTTCTTCATAAAATTTATCCGGAATTTTTGGGCATTTTTTCTGACATTTTGGTGTTCTTGGGAGTGTTCCAGAATACTCAAAATTTTTGTTTAAATTTATTGGGTAGTTTTTCAATTATTTTGGATTTTTACTTAAGAATTATGATTTTACCGATTAAATTAGCAAAATATCACCAAATCAAACTAATTATTCATCATAAAATTAGTGAGGATTAATTTTGAGGTCCAAAACAGTTTGGAAAATTATTTTGGACTTAAATGAGATTTAAGAGTTGATTATTGATTTTTACATGTTAAAAATCGATTAAATCCACAAAAACCGAGATGGATACCAACGATTGTTAAGATACGGCGATTTTGGCATCATTTTACAGCATTTTAAGCATATTTATTTAAGTTGAATGAATGATTGTCATTTATTTAAAGTATTTATCTTGTTGTACTTAGTATGGCCTAGTTTATTTTAATCGTTATTACCCGAAATGAATGGGAATATCGATTTGTTTGTAATTAAATACGATCTCGTATCGTCAGTTTGTAATTAATTAATAGTTTTATTTATTTTATTAATTAATGTATAATACGAATAGCTATGTAATTCAATTGTAATAGTTATTCTTACCGACGTTTCCAAAAGACGAATTACATCGAGACGAAGTCTACTTTTGGAAGGTGTTCCAAATCCCACAAGAAGGAGTCACCTTTGGAATGAAGAGGCAAGAGACCAAGGAGTTGGTTTCCAAAATGTAATAGACTCGTTTTTATTAACTAGGTGGCCATACTAGGATTTATTCATATGCTTACTTGTTTGCTTGTTTTATTTTCGCGCATGCCAAAATCGCCATTCACATGCAATTTATCATCGCGATTGTCAGTTCACGTCATTTACATTCACCGACTTAGTTCACTTATAGGGAACTTATGACTAAATTGACAAGATCTCTCACATAACTAAAATTGAGATTAGCCTTACCAATTAGTAACACATATGAATCTCTTGTTCATTAGAGCCACGTGATGCGTGTCTTTTATATGATGTTTTACATCCCATTTTACACGCATTTCAGAGCTCATTCATGTAGTTTATGCTACATTTCTCCCTATTTCCGTCTACTTCCGTATTTTTGTACATTATTGCAGAAATGTGAAGAATCCAGCGGAAATCGAGCTAAATTCGTCCCCGAGTATCCTGCATTACATGTGACGAGAAGTATTTGCTTAAGGAACGAGCTTGGTGTGCAATCCAAGACCCAAAAGACAAATCCACGAGTTTATAAGAGGCAAGTAGCACCTCATCCAGTCGATCGACCACCTCCTTCAGTCGATCGACCAACTATCGGTTCCGAAGCTCTGTTTTGAGAGGACCGATCGATCGACCATCCTATCGATCGATCGACCCAACTGCTATTTCAGACGAGAATTAGAAGACTGAGGAAGCGCAAGCCCATGATGCTAGGTTTAGGAAATAAGAAGTTACATTAATTGCTATATAACGTAACCTAGAAACATTCAGTTTCATTCAATTTTTACCTAAGTTTTATTATCAGTTTTACATTAAGTTTTACATACGGTTTTAGGAAGAATTAGGGTTTGGAATATTGTAAGCATTGGAATTTTCGCTCTTGTTCTTAATCATTCTTCTGCTATTCTCGGTATTCTTCTGCCCTATTTCAATTCGTCTATTTCGTTATTAGATTAGAATTGCTAGTAGCTTCCCAAAACCATCTTTATTGTTGCATGTTAATTGTTTGCCCTATCGCTTTAATTATGAATTCAACTCTTTTATGCCCTAGTGTTAGTATTAGTATCACTTTCAGCATGAGTAGCTAAATAGTTTGTACTAGGATGTAGGCGATTTATGGCATAGGCGGCAATAGATTACACATGGACTGAACCCGCGTGTTGGTCGATCGACCACCCTACCCGGTCGATCGACTGACCTCGTGAGCTTTATTTCGTTTTAATTGATTTTAAATGTTGTATTTAACGAATCGAATGCATGCGACCAGTTAGATACCTTATTTGTGACTGACCCATTAGATCGAAAGATAGGGAAGGCTGTTAGACCATCAATTGAATCGACTAAACTGTGCTAAGATCGAAAGATAGGTATAGTTTAGACCATTAGTCACTTTTCAGGACGAGAGTCAGTATTAGTGATATTAGGGACCTATAGCGAGATCGAAAGATGCTATTTGTTAAGAGTGGACCGAGAGAACCTCTTGTTTCCCGCCTCACTTGTGTTCGATTTAGACCTGTTTAGTATGCTGCCGCCGAAGCTTTAATAAACCGATCATCCTAGTACCCCTTCTTTATCTGTTAGACCATGTTTTTAGTTTATTATCTTTATTTGTTCTTAGCTATAGACCATCTCAACTCAACCCCCACAATTGTTACCTTAGACTGAATATAAATCAACTAGAATTTACATCTGCCTCCTTGTGGTTCGACCTTGTTACCACTAGCCTAGGTTAGTGTTAATAGGAAATTATAAATCTTATTTTTGGTACTCACAACGACGGGTATCAAATTTTGGCGCCGTTGCCGGGGAGGCAATAGTCCTAATTTTAGTTGTTTTAATTTTAGTCTTTCTTAGTTTAAGGGACTTCTGTTCCTTAAACTTTTCTTATATTCTTTTTGTAGTTGCCTCTTATGCGCAGGTCACAGGGTGGTGAACTAGTACCATTTGACCCTGAGTTAGAGAAATCTTTGCGCGAGTTGAGACGAACACAAAGGGTATTACCGACAGAGGAAGAGCTGAGTACTCTGTCAAGCTATTACGAGAACGATCTGTTCGAAGAAGACCCACAGTCTTCACCCGTTTCCACTTCTTCAGCCGAGACAGTTACTTCTCCAGAAATTTCAGTCATGTCCGAGGAAGCGAGTATAGCTAGTCATTCTGAGCCGACAGCTGAAAACTTATATAAGGGGTTCGAATTACCAGGAGATGCCAGGAAGTTCGAGCCAAAGCCTTCATACATTAGCATGGTTGAGAAGAACCAGTTCGGGGGAGCTGCAAATGAAGATGCAGCTAAGCATATGGAGACCTTTATTGACTACTGCTGTTCCATACCCCCACCAGCCGGCGTGACCCAAGACCAGATCAAGGAGACCATGTTCATCTTCTCCCTTCGTGATGCTGCAAGGGAGTGGTATAGAGATTTGGACCGAACCGTTCAGGGGATCACCGATTGGAATTCATTGGCATTAGCATTCTACAAGAAGTACTTTTCTGCTTCAAGGACGATTGCTATTAGAGCTCAAATCACGGGCTTTAAACAAGGGCCGGATGAGAACTTCCACGAAGCATGGGTCCGTTTTAAGAAGTTGGTGCGAACCATACCGCACCATGGGTTCGAAAAGTGGAGCTTGTGCAATCATTTCTACAATGGGTTGTACGACGATCAGAGGGCCATTTTGGATGCTGCAGCCAATGGACGATTCGCTGAAAATTTAGGAGCAACCAAGGGGTGGAAGATCATTGACGATCTAGCTACCCATAAGGCCGAGTATGGGAATTACAGAGGAAACCAGAGGAGAGCTGCTGAATCTTCCTCTGGTGCTGCACTAGAAGCCCTCACTGCAAGGTTTGACAAATATGAATTAGGAGGAGCTTCTAAAGGTGGGATGTACCAAGTAAATGCTGTGTCAGACGGTCCTTTCGTCTGTGAAAGGTGTGGAGCTGAGGGACATGTCTCGAAGAACCGCCTAGTCCCTTTGAGTCTTGTCTTTGCCTTTCAACACTATAGGCAGACCAACACCTACTATGAGCCGAATACCCATCCAAACTTGAGTTGGAGGAGCCAAAATGTCCTAAACCCAACTCAAGCTCCGCCGCAAAGAAAGAACCCTATGTGCCCCCTCATCAAAAGCAACAACAATATCGAAACCTCCCTATGTGCCGCAAAGAAGAATAATCGCAGAATTTTTCCGAGCTTAAGAACTTGTTGCTAAAGGAGTCTCAAGCAAGAGAAGCCGGGATGAAACTGCTAGAGAGCCAAATTGCTCAATTGGCTAGCAAAAGCAACACTCGAGCTCCCGGACACTTGCCAACCCAAACTGACCAAAAGGAGACCTTAAATGCCATAACTTTGAGGAGCTGGTCCACCCTTGAGGGTCCTGCCATGGTCGAGGACGCTGTGGAAAAAGATGAGCCGGAAACAAGTCAAAAGAAAGCTTCAACGAATAAATCAAAGAAACAAATTAGTCTACCAGGTATATCGATCGATCGATATCATATACCTAGTCGATCGACCGGAGCACGGGTTCTGAGGAGCTTACGAATCTGTACATCTCGGTCGATCGGCCGAGGACGATGGTCGATCGGCGAGATCGGCTGATCTTGAGGAATTTCGTCCTTTAATGCCAAATAATCTGCGAGACCACTTGTTTCGGGGTTCGACAATCCAAGACATTAGGACAAGACCCGAATGCTTTGATGGTCGACCCAGAAGCTCCGAAGTTCGATCCAATGACGGTTAATGGTTCTCATTTGAGACGGTCTGAGGAAGGGTCAAGCTTCAACAAGGAAAAGGTGGTGGACTTTCAGCCTAAGTCCGCGGATACTGCACACGCGATTTAGAGGAGAGGACTAAGGTACTTCTTACCCCCCTTACCCTGGAGAGGCTAGTGCCGACCAAGGAACAGTATCTTTCAAAAATTTGAAAAAGTTATCCGTAGTCTGAATGTACAAGTCCCCTTCCTTGAGTTAGTTAACCAAGTGCCCGCTTATACTAAATTTATGAAACAACTTTTGTCCAAGAAGCGGTCACTTGAAAATTGCCTGCACACCGTCGCACTTACTAAGGAGTCTTGCTCTTATCTGTCTCACACTGCACCCCTTAAGTTAGAGGACCCGGGCAGTTTTTCTGTTCCTTGCAACATAGGTACCTTCTCTATTGAGAAGGCATTATGTGACCTAGGAGCTAGTATTAGCGTCATGCCCTTGAGTCTAGCTAGGAAGCTTAAGTTGACCGGTTTGCTATCACGGACATGACGATTCGGATGGGTGACCCATCGGCGGTCGAACCTATAGGAGTCCTAGAGGACATACCCATCCAAATAGGGAAGTTTTTCTTCCATGTTGACTTTGTTGTCCTTGACATGCCCGAGGATGCCCATATACCGATCATCCTAGGTAGGCCGTTTTCGCACACCGCTTTGGTGCGATTATTGACGTAGGCTCCGGAACTTTGACCTTCAAAGTTGGGAAACATTCTATCATTTTTGCCCAACCTGCTAAGAAGAAGGACCCCATGTGGCTTGTTACTTATAATACGGTTTACGAAAAGAAATCGTACTTTGTGCTTCCCGAATTGCTGTCTCTATTACTACTCTGTGCTAACCCCTCCGCCCCAGTTGGGAGCGAGAAAGGAGGAAGAATCTGTTGTTTTAGACATTGCGGGAGCTGGTTTGGGGAAGGATGAGCTGCGGTCACTCTAGTCTGCGACAAAGCCTATCATTCAAAGAGGAGGTCTTGGTTGCACGAGCTATGGAATTGATGAGATAGTTGATGACGAGCGATCAAAGCAATGGAGTCCGACTTGGATTCCGATGAGCCCAAAGAGACCCTTGACTGGGGAGATGATGAGAATGCTGATCCGTTGAGCCATACGGATGCGGAAGCTAAGAAGGGTGCAGCCGCTCAGGATTAGCACCATTGAGGCTACCTCTAGTAGCCAGAAGCCGACGAAATGGGCCATACCGTGGTCCTTCTTGATCAACTATTAGTTGATCGAGCTCGTTATAAACTTCATTTCATTTGCTTTGTTAAGACAATTTTTATTGCCTTTTGTGTGCGCGAAAACTTCGCATTTTATATCGCTTGTTTAGGATTCTTAAGTACTTTAGACTTTATTCTGGGTTTTGCGCAATTTTGGGCGCGTATTATTGTGCACTTGCTGGTATTTAGAGCTTGTTAGCTCAAATCATTGAGCAATTACGAAGATCTATGAGGTTGCAGCAGTGTTTTCAGTCGATCGACTGGTTCCAGTGGTCGATCGACGATCTGCGAGTTCCAGGCGACAATCGTTCATGTCTACTGTCGATCGATTGGGTTAAGTGGTCGATCGACCATTCGTCTTTCTTTTTATTCACGACCTCTCCCCTGTTGTGTTTGGTCGATATGCGGACTTAAGGGAGTTTTCTACTCCACTTTACTTTCCGTCCCTTTCCTTATTTCTTCTATTCTCTCAATTGTGCACATATTTACCGCTTCAAAATTGTTTCTCTCAGTCTTATGCGTGGTATTTTCTGTCTTTCAGGTACTTTTTAGTAGCACTGCTGGCTACTGAAACCTCCTAGCTTGCGCTGGTTTGGGGAGGCTTCCTTTGCTGTGCTTCAAGTCTTGTGAGTTCCTAATTTCTTTACCTCATGTCATATTTTAATTCCTTTCTCGCAAATTCCCATTTCTCTTTTCTTCATTATATGATTTTGCACAATGGGGACATTGTGCGATTTGGTTTGGGGGAGGGTTCTGCGTCGCATATCATTTGTTTTCATTCACGTTTAATTTTGTTTTGCATTGTTTTATTTCATTTCTCTTATATATACAAAATTTCAAAAAATTGAAAAAATTTCAAAACTTTCCAAAAAATGCACGTTTATTTTAGCATATAGGTCGAGTCGGAACGGTAGTATTTCCATGATGATTTTGCATTTGCACCTGTTTTGCCTGAGCCTTGCTTATCAACATGTTATTAGTAGAATCGTATTTGCATATCTACGAGTTTTCGTTGAATTATTCGCTGGACTTGAGACTTGACTTAGAAAATTGGCAAGCCACATCATATTTCTGAGATTTAGAGCCTATAACTGGTGACATTCATGACCGGTTTATTTAGGAATGTGAGTAGTACTCCTTATGAGACATGTTTCCTTAATTTGCATAAATATGAACTTGATCTGCTAATACCTGTATGCATTCGGTTTGTGGTTAGTTGACACATGTGGTAGAGGTTTCCCTTTTTCTCGTTTTGCCCATAAACTCCACACTGCCAAAAATATCCCTTTTTGTCCCATTTACTACATCCTACATTTAGCCTGTCCTTTGTCAAGCTAGTAGTCTGTGTTCTTGGGGTTGTTACTCATTTTTGGTGGCATATGCTCTGTTGAGACGTTATTGGGAAGATGAAATAAAGGAAGGAAAGAAACAAAGTGAAAAGAAACGAAAAAAAAATATGAAAAAAAGATTCGAAAAAGAAAAAGAAAAGAGAAAAAAAGAGTTCTGTACTGTTCAAAGCAGTCGATCGACTGCCAATTATAGTCGATCGACTGAGGATCCGAGAAAGAAATCACTTCGCATAATTCAAATCCTTATCTTTTGGCGATTTTTGCTCCCATGTTTCATTTATATTTTATGGGGAGTTTATTGATTTAGTATTTTGGAGATTGTGAGTTTTGTGCTTGCTATAGCACCGTTTCGTTTGATTATGAGCAAGAAGTTGGATGTTGCCATTTGGTTCCGTTTTGGTACTAGCTTGATCACCTGTACCTCCAATTTTCCATAATTGTTTTGCCTCTTCTTACCCATACCTCACATATCCCATATATACCTCGGCATGTGTCATTGGTCATCTGTTTGGTTGGAATGCATATGTACGGTCATAGAGATCATTTTCATATTTTATTGCTGGCATGTCTTCATAGGTCGTAGTTAGGTGAGAGTCACTACAAAATTAATTCTTTCTATCCTCTTTATATCCACCTGTGCTTATTGACTGATTTGAGCGACCCGCGAGAGTCCAATTTGATAAGTCTCCATAGTTAACGGTTCAGCATATTTTTAACGACTGTATAATTCGTTTGCATGATTCACATTACTAATTGATTGTTGGTTATGCATTAAATTGGTTTAGGCTTTACAGTTGACAATTCGCTCTGAGATTGAACTCGTTCCTTTAGATAATTAGATCGAGTCTAGTTCTTGCTTGGGGACAAGCAAGGGTTCGGTTTGGGGAAGTTTGATGCGTGTCTTTTATATGATGTTTTACATCCCATTTTACACGCATTTCAGAGCTCATTCATTTAGTTTATGCTACATTTCTCGCTATTTCCGTCTACTTCCGTATTTTTGTACATTATTGCAGAAATGTGAAGAATCCAGCGGAAATCGAGCTAAATTCGTCCCCGAGTATCCTGCATTACATGTGACGAGAAGTATTTGCTTAAGGAACGAGCTTTGTGCGCAATCCAAGACCCAAAAGACAAATCCACGAGTTTATAAGAGGTAAGTAGCAGCTCATCCAGTCGATCGACCACCTCCTTCAGTCGATCGACTAACTATCGGGTTCCAGAAGCTACTGTTTGTTGAGGACCAGTCGATCGACCAGTCCTATCAGTCGATCGACCCAACTGCTATTTCAGACGAGAATTAGAAGACTGAGGAAGCACAAGCCCATGATGCTAGGTTTAGGAAATAAGAAGTTACGTTAATTGCTATATAACGTAACCTAGAAACATTCAGTTTCATTCAGTTTTTACCTAAGTTTTATTATCAGTTTTACATTAAGTTTACATACGGTTTTAGGAAGAATTAGGGTTTGGAATATTGTAAGCATTGGAATTTTCGCTCTTGTTCTTAATCATTCTTATGCTATTCTCGGTATTCTTCTGCCCTATTTCAATTCGTCTATTTCGTTATTAGATTAGAATTGCTAGTAGCTTCCCAAAACCATCTTTATTAGTGCATGTTAATTGTTTGCCCTATCGCTTTAATTATGAATTCAACTCTTTTATGCCCTAGTGTTAGTATTAGTATCACTTTCAGCATGAGTAGCTAAATAGTTTGTACTAGGATGTAGGCGATTTATGGCATAGGCGGCAATAGATTACACATGGACTGAACCCGCGTGTTGGTCGATCAACCACCCTACCCGGTCGATCGACTGACCTCGTGAGCTTTATTTCGTTTTAATTGATTTTAAATGTTGTATTTAACGAATCAAATGCATGCGACCAGTTAGATACCTTATTTGTGACGGACCCATTAGATCGAAAGATAGGGAAGGCTGTTAGACCATCAATTCAATCGACTAAACTGTGCTAAGATCGAAAGATAGGTATAGTTTAGACCATTAGTCACTTTTCAGGACGAGAGTCAGTATTAGTGATATTAGGGACCTATAGCGACAACGAAAGATGCTATTTGTTAAGAGTGGACCGAGAGGACCTCTTGTTTCCCGCCTCACTTGTCACTAGTACAGAAATGACATTAGGCGGGTACAAATGGCTACGGTCATGATAAACAGCCGTAGCCTATTGTAAACGGCTACGGTTGCTAGCAACTAGCCGTGGCTAAATATATAAAAAAACATAAAAAGCTTCGGTTCATTAAAAAACCGTAGCCAAATGTATTTTGGTACACAATTAAGGCAACGGCTCTTTTATCAACCATAGCCATTTATCACAATAAATTTTGGCGCACAAGCATATAACTTTCGCGCTGCTTTATCTAAACACTCTTACCTCAAACTCACAATTAAATATATTATATTTCTTAAAAAAAAAAACTCAACAAATAAACACACATTCTAGACATATTTCCTCATCACAGTTTCCTTCTAATTAAAAAAAATTACTCTCTATCACATCTCGACACCACCGCCTCATCACCAGCGACGACGCTCACAGCCACGGTCACGACGCCACCTGCACCACGACTTCTAGGCAATTAATCTGGTATTTTTTCTGTACTTCTTGATTATTTATTTAAATTTTTTGCTTAATTTGATTTAGAGTAAGCTTATTTAGGGGGATATGCAACTGATTTATTCTGGGCAATTAATCTGGTATAAGCAATTGATCTTTAGTGTTATTCTTTTGGATTTAGGGCTTAGAAATTCTAGTTTATTATTGAATCTAGTTCTTGTATTGTCACTATATTTCGGTGTGTATTATTTAATTTAGGGTAAGCTTACTTCCATAAAATTAGACATCCTGCAGATGAAACTAATGAAATATCCATGGCTAATTCTCGTTCGTCCCTCTCTCTTTTTATTACACTTGTTTATTTAGATTTTCTGATTTTTTTATACAAGAGTTGATGTTTTGTGTTGTGGGTATTGATTGGTTATTGTTTCTGATGATAAAGGATGCATTTTTTTATGTTTTTTTAATGGTTTTGGAAATTGGGTATGAATCGATGAGGTGTTCTAACTTAGGTATAGATTGTTGGGTATTAATTTTTTTGATGATTTGTGATACTTGGTAGTTTAGATTGATGCTTGGGCTCATGATTTATGTTGTTTGATCAAATATTTTGATTCGACTGAGTAATTTGGTGTTATAGTTATACAACTCACTCGTATGGTTGGATTTTAGAATATTACTCCCTCCGTCCCGGTCATTTGGTACATTTAGTTGAATTAAATTTACCCTTGGAGAGATTATAAATGTTAAGCAAATGATTAGGACGGATGTATTGGTTGTTATATGGTCATTTGAAGTCCGAGTGTTCATGTGTGATATCAGTTGATGAAAAGGGAAGAAAGATATAGAAAGTATGATTTCAATAAAACTTAACACGGAGACTTAACAGATTAGGATTTGTTCTTTAACTGGAAAATTCCATAGTATAGTGCCTTAACTGTAAACAAATGAATAGTTTGGATCCTTATCTTACCTTTAACTCCGAAGTATATTATACTACGAATCATATATTTATCAAATCCACACCAAAATTTCGCATGTTAGAAATTCCCCACATATTTTGGGACTACAAATTTCGCTGTCAAAAAAATATATCTTTCTTCCCTTTGCATCAACTGTATAGTGCTATGTCCATTTTCCTACCTCTGTAATCCGTATATTTTTATTCCTTTGTCCATGAATATCATTTTGATTGCATCAACTAGTTTCTTGCCTTTAATTGGAAGACGATTTTGATTAAAAAAGAATGCTGACAGTCCTTATAGATTAGCTTGAATTTTTGATACAAGATGGGGGAGAGTGAGAACTTGAATTGGGATCACTGACTTGCAAAATAAATTAAAACAAGGGGCAATATTTTTGACTTTTAGTGAAATTGGATGATAGTAATGAGAAAGTTAAGAATTAACACTAAGACAAGGACCTATACTATTAAAATTTTTCCAATTACGAGATTCAACTATAGAACTTTACAGTTAAGGATCTCTACTCAAACACTGTTAATTTTTCTGTTAACTTTTACTTTTCTGATAAATTAAAATGTGTGTTTTATCTTCTTCTTCTTACCCAAATGCTGAAATCACTTCTGTTTATATTTTAGTGCTTGAAAGAAAATATTTTAATCCAACTTTATTACTCTTGCTTCATTTGTTACTGATGTAACTTATTCTTACAATATCAATCATTCTCATGCTCCACACTGAGACTCTTCATTAGTCGTATACTCGTATGTATTCCTTCTATCCCGGTTTAAGTCTTCCTTTATTTTACCAAACCTCTCAAATTCTTTTCAGAAACTGTTGTATTCATTAATTGATGGTTAGTTATATGTGATGAAAGTTGTCCACTCACCACTTGATGCAACCTGTGGTCGTACCAGCTGCACATACACTTTTTTGCATAAAAAATAATGAAAGTTGTCCAATTTTAGCAAGTTTTATACGAGTAGGCAAACGGAGGAGAGTTGAGAGCAAAAATATATGATGATTTTTTCAAGAACAGGGAGAGATCAACCAAAGGGGTTAGCTATGAATAAGAGGAGCAAAGCGTGAATCAACTTTATCCTAACGGAAAATATAACGGTGTTAAGGTTGAGGTCCTTAACTGGATAATTTCAAAGTTGAATTCCTTAACTGAAAATTTTTCTATAGTATAGGTCCTTATCCTGGTGATAACTCAGAAAGTTAATGGAAAACTTAGATAATTGAGGTCCTTAATTGAAAATATGTGATAGTTTAGAGCCTTGTGTTACCCTTTACTCATATACTTCGTAACAAATATCTAAGATTAATTATAGTAATTCCTTCCCCTGCCAAGAATAATTCATCAGACAATGATTGCGTACAAAATATTTCACAACCGTAACTAAGCAATACTGATATTTTTAAACATTTTGTTTCTTATTATGGAGTAATTTTTATGGATTGTAATGGCATTCTGCTTTTGGGTCTCTAACTCTCAAACATTAAATTAAAATTTTGCAGAAACAAACCACAACCATAACCATAAATTTACTTGCAACAACTTTAAATATTATATGCTAAAGTTTTCTTTTATTTTTAATTAGTATACTTGGCAAGAATCTCTTGTGTTTAATCAGGTGTATTTTCTGATTATCTGATTGTCTTTTCACTTTTCACTGGACCACAATTTTTTTGTTCAAGTTCATAACTTCTATTTGCATGAAAATATTGTGAGCAAAGGGCAATGAAATTGGACAATTTTCTCAATTATCTAGTTCTTGTTAAACATGAATCAAATTAACAATCAACACCGAAAATTAGCTTTATGTGCTCACTTGAATCTTTTAGTGTTGTAGTAATAAAATTTCTTCTCCCTGCGTTATTTGTTGATTAAATGTGTTCTTTGTTGTTTTTAGAGATGGACCGAAGTTGGATGTATAATATGAAACGCTCTACTCTCGAGTTTAGGATTTTAGTGAAGGAGATATTTGTGAAATGTGCTGCTGAGAATGCAATTAAAAAAGGAGAGACACGCATATTATGCCCTTGTATTGATTGTGAAAATTTAAAGAAAGTTTTAACTCCTGATATATGTGTTGAGCACTTAGTTTTACGTGGATTTATGAAAGACTACACACGTTGGATATTTCATGGAGAGTCGATTGTTTCCACCTGAAACCGTAGTGGGTGGAGAAGAGAGAGCAACATATGTTATTGATGATGAAGATATTCAAAGGGATCGGGTAAATGACTTGATTGAGGATGTGCAAGTTAATTTTGAGGATGACCAAAAAGTTTTGGAGAGTTTGCTCAGTGATGCGGAGAAACCTTTGTATCCTAACTGTAACAAATTTACGCGATTGTCTGCAGTTATGAACTTAATGTCTTTAAAAGTGGAAAATAAGTGGAGTGATAAGAGTTTTACATCATTATTAGAACTCTTAAATGACATGCTTCCGGAAGATCATGTTCTTCCGAAATCCACTTATGAGGCTAAGAAAATTATGTGCCCAATAGGCTGTGACTATGAAAAAATTCATGCATGTCCAAAAGACTGCATTTTGTACCGCAAAGAATATAAGGATTTGCAGGAGTGTCCTAAATGTGGTACATCACGATATCGATTAAAAGATAAGGACGATGATTCTCCACAAAAGAAAGGCTCTGCTGCAAAAGTGGTTTGGTATTTATCCATAATACCAAGATTTAAACGATTATTTGCCAATCTAATTGATGCGAGGAACTTAAGGTGGCATGCAGACATGAGAAAAAAGGATGGTAAACTTAGACATCCAGCAGATGCCCCTCAGTGGAGAACTATTGATAGAATGTTTCCAGAATTTGGTGATGAAGTTAGAAATTTACGACTTGGCCTTTGCACTGATGGGATGAACCCGTTCTCTACTTTAAGTAGTCAACATAGCACATGGCCTGTCCTTCTTTGTGTTTATAACTTGCCCCCTTATTTGTGTATGAAGCGCAAATACTTGATGTTGTCACTTCTTATCCAAGGACCAAAGCAACCGGGTAATGATATAGATGTATATCTAGAGCCCCTCATTGATGATTTGAAATTACTGTGGAATGAAGGAGTAAAGGTGTATGATGCGATTTGCCAAAGAAGATTTCACTCTGCGTGCTATGTTATTATGTACCATAAATGATTTTCCTGCATATGGTAATTTATCTGGTTACTCGGTGAAAGGGAAAAAGGCATGTCCAATATGTGATGACGGTACCATAGCTCCTCGTCTCACCTATAGTCGCAAGAATGTTTATACTGGTCATCGAAGATTTTTGTCTCGATACCACCCTTATCGTAGGATGAAGAAGGCATTCAATGGAGAGAAAGAGAGTGGAATGGCACCTATTCCACTAGAGGGAGATGAAGTATATGAACAAGTCAAAGATATTAATGTTGTTTTTGGAAAGCCTAATAAATTTGAAAAGAATGCTAAATATAAGAAGAAGTCTATATTCTGGAATCTTCCATATTGGCAACACATGTCAGTGAGACATTGTATAGACATCATGCATGTAGAAAAGAATGTTGCCGAAAGTCTTATTGGGACTCTTCTCAACATTCCTGGAAAGACTAAAGACGGCTACAAGGCGAGGAAGGACATCGAAGAAATGGGAACAAGGAATGAGCTAGCACCTCAAGAGAAAGGGAAACGTGTATATCTTCCTCCTGCTTGCTACACATTGTCTAAGAAGGAGAAATTTATTATATGTGAGTGTCTTCGTGGCATTAAGGTACCATATGGATATTGTTCAAACATGAAAAATCTTGTTTCCATGAAAGATTTGCGACTGATTGGACTAAAGTCTCATGATAATCATGTGCTAATGCAACAATTTTTACCTGTGTCGATTCGATCTGTTTTACCAAAACCTGTGAGAGTTGCTATTACCAGGCTGTGCTTTTTCTTTAATGCAATATATAGCAAGGTGATTGATCCTGACACACTAGACAAGCTGCAAGCTGATATTGTAGAAACCTTGTGTCAATTCGAGATGTATTTTCCCCCTTCTTTCTTTGATATTTCGGTGCATTTGGTTGTTCATTTGGTTAGAGAGGCTAAACTTTTGGGCCCCGTACATTTAAGAGATATGTATGCGTTTGAGCGATATATGGGAGTTTTGAAAGGGTACACTACCAATAGATATAGGCCAGATGCTAGTATTGTAGAAGGATACATAGCGGCGAGAGGTTATAAGATTTTGCCTGACTATCTCGTTTGGTGTGCGGCCGTTTGGGCTACCGAAGTCTCGACATGAAGGAAGGCTTCAGGGTAAAGGTACTATCGGAGCAAAATGGGTATCACTTAATCCTCAAGAGCTTAATGATGCTCACTTTCTTGTCTTACAACATCTGACAGAAGCTCATCCTTACATAGAGGAGCACATGAGAATACTGAAGGCAAAATACCCTAAAAAAAATGACAAGTGGTTGGTTGAAGAACACAACAGGTCTTTTGTGAAATGGTTTAGGGTTAAAGTACTTGCTGAGTTATCGTGCACACCAAATGAAGTTGGTGAAACTGTTAAATGGTTAGCTTATGGCCCCAATACTGAATTAAAATCATATGAAGGTTATGATATTAATGGGTATTGTTTTTATACCAAGCGTCAAGATAACAAGAGTACAATGCAGAATAGTGGAGTTACTTTAGTAGCTTCGTCTACTGAATTTAGCAGTGGTACACCTACTTGTAATCAAATGTCATATTATGGGATTATTGAGGACATATGGGAACTTCAGTATACAACATTCATGATTCCATTGTTTAAATGCAAATGGGCAGAAAATAAGAAAGGTGTTCGTGTAGACGAGTATGGTTTCACACTGGTTGATTTTAGTACGCAAGGTTACAAGAATGAGCCTCTTATTATGGCTTCACAGGCAAAACAAGTGTTCTATATTTCGGATCCTTTGAATGATAAGTGGTGTGTTGTACTTCAAGGCAAGAGACGTATTCTTGGAGTGGATGATGTAGTGGACGAGGAAGAATATGATGATTTTGATGATATTCCCCCATTTTCAGAGGGTTTGCCTTCAATGCCGGTTGAAGATAACTTGGAAACTAATTATGTACGAGTAGATCATAATGAGGGTATCTGGGAAGATAGAGATGAAACAGGAAATTAATATTATCGTTATTAAAGCTAAAATGATTGATAGTGATATGCTGTTTAATACAATAACATGTTTACTATAATATTTTCAGGTTTTACTACTTTATATTGTTTATTTATTTTTGGTAAATGGTTATTAATTTCATTAAACCAAGCATTGTTAACACATCTAGATGAACATCCCACACCCCCATTATCCTTTGATTAACTTGCAGCTTGATTCTTTCCACAACCACATCAGGTCTTCAGGTCTTCTTTTCTTCATCTTGTCACTATGTGCTTCCATGAAGCACAACAAGCTGCGTTCCTCATACTCCAAATATTGTTATATTGACTGACTATGTTTTACTGTATAGGTTTTTGTACGATGGAGGATCATGATGCTTCAGGTGGAGATAAGACAAATGAAAACTCAGGTGGAGATAAGACAAAGAAGCAAACTCAGACAAAGAAGCGAACTCGAGGACCAACTACTTTAAAGAAGGAGGAGGATAAAGGTCCGTTTCTTCTACAGTGGGATAAAGCTGGTTTTCCAACAGGGAGGTACGCAACTAAATTTGCAAGCTACTGTGGTAAGAAGGTTCGATGTCAAGTGAACATTAACTTTGATGACTGGGATAAAGATGTAGAAGATAGTCTTAAAAATTTGCTCTGGAAAGATATTTCGGTACGTATTATGTTCATGTCTTATATTAGCTATTATTATTTTTGTTGTCATGGTGTCGCACTTAATCGAAATAATCGACCTACTCAATAAGTTTCAATGAATGAATTGAAGTACATTAAAACGATGTGTCCTGTTGATTCGATGAAAACGAACTTGACCCTAACTGACCTTTATGTGAATTATCTGTCCAAATGCTGGTAACAAGTAATGTTGTTGAGTAGTTGTCATTACTGTTGGCAAAACTGATTTTTTACGTTAAACTGATCTGTCCAAATTCTGATGCAAGTAATGGTTTGGTCATAACTTATCAGGTCATCTTACAATTTCTTTATCGCAGGCAAAATATTTAGTCAATGAGACACACAAGAAGGACGTACTAATCAATTGTGGAGCAAAGTGGAGAGATTTCAAGGGTAAATTGACTAGAAAGTACATTCGAAATAAACATCCAAAATATGACTCCCCAGCTGATTGTTATAGTTTCATTGAGCCTGCTGATTGGGAGAAATTTAAAGCTTACCGAGAGTCAGATGAATTTAAGGTGATAATTGTCATAGTTATGTAATTTCTTTTTCAGGTAATCATATTATCATCTGAAATAATTCCGTAATTCTTATTTTAAACATATTTCTACTTCATTTTCTTTTAATGTAGGAGAAGAGTAAAAAAGCCGCTGAAAGTATAAAGCATAATGAGCATCCTCATGTAATGGGTAGACGAGGATACAATCAAAGGATTCCTGAGTGGATAGCTTCATCTTCAAATTCTGATGAAGTTATTGATCGTAGTTGGTATTGGATAAAGGGAAGGACTAAGTCATCAGATGGGGAAGTTCCAGATGAGAAGATTCAAAAAGTTCAAGACGAAATGGTATATACTTGATACTTAACTGTGTTGAACTGACCTTTCTTAACCAGTTTATGAGCACATTATTGTCATCAGAAATGATTTAACCTTCACTAACAACTTCTTCCTTTGCCTTGATTTTTTTATTTATAATCTCTTATGTTATTTTTTTTTTTAATAATAATCTAGGTTGAATGGCGAAAGAAGGTAAAGTCAGGAGAATTTGTTCCTCATAGGTATGATGATGTCTTGTCACGTAGTCTAAAAAAGAAGGAACATTCTGGTCGAGTAAGAGGTTTCCCAGGCGGAGTTACTATCAAGGATGTGTTTGGTACATCACATGGAACTTCTCATAGGGATGTGGGGATTTCTGATCAACAAGTAGCCGAAATCACTGAAAGAGTACGAAATGATACTATAAAGTCCTTAAGCTCTCTAATTCGACGGAGGCTCGACAAGAGGTCAGGGTATGTTGAAGCTAATGGGCTTAAAAGTACCTGAAAATATGGATGAACTCCAAGGTAGTTGTCAATCGGCAAACCCGGAGAAAAGCATAGAGATGAGCAAAGAAAGACAACCAAATCCTACTGAAATTAAGGTGTGTGACTAGAATATTTTGTGATAGAAAAGTCTACTTACATAGTTACATATATAGAATTAAACTTTGCCTTTAAACCTTGCATACAATTATAAAAGTAACGATCTTCCCTCGATGAATGGAAAATGCGCAACTTGAGCTCTCGAGTTAGTCATGTAATTGAATAATATTGAGCAGTCAAAGTACTACTCCATATAACTACTGACCTTGAAGTATAACTTGGGTTAGAATTTTTTTTTTTTTTATGTTGCTGCAATTTGAGGACGACATGGAGTTGGGTTGTTCTTCCCATCAAAGCATACTAGTACCCTTAGTCGTATATATTGTATTATCTTTATTAACACATAAATCTTCCGATATTGTAGGAGCCAACTAAGTGTCGCCTAACTTGTATACATGATGGAGAGACTTTCGGCGTTGCCATAGGTACAGTTTACCCACCATCGAAAGATAGCATTCCGGTCATTCATGGTACACCGCTATTAATTGGTAATGCAAGGGTTTCCGTTGATAAAATTTTGGAAGGTACTGCCCCACTTCCTTTTCCTACAAAATATCATGAACGTGTAGGTGACGCAATAGGAAGTTTTGTTCAGTGGCCAAAGGAACAAATCATTGTTGGGGAGGTACAAATAATATATATACATATATAACTTTAATTAAGTTCACTTCGGGCATTTTTATTATTTGGTTTTATTAATAATGACATTTTTAAAATAGGAGTCTTCTCTGGTGGTAATCTATCGATCGCTAGTAAGGGAAAACAAGCGTCGAAAAGTTCTGGCATCAAATCACCAATCAAGCCCAACTTTGATGAGTATATATCAAGTATGAGTATAGAATGTCAAAAGTTACATGATTACCTAGCGCTAATGAGGCCTGAGGCAAAGGTGTTTGAAGTTGTACTCTCGTCGAAGATTTTTCATTTGAAGGAGAATAAATCTTTGTCATCACCGAAGAAGATATCATGCAACTTTTTCGAATGGACTTTTTAAATGTGTTATCTATTCAAGTGTGGATCTTTGTAAGATAAATATGAATTTATTTTACATAATAATATATTCTTTTTAGCCTGGTATTTAAGGTGCTATTTTCATGTGTACAAAGGTTTTTACAAAAGTTTTGTGAGGAGCAGAATCATGAAGGCATGTCCAGTGTTGGATTTTTGTGCCCGACAATCATGTCTCAGATGGGAACTGATAAAGAAGTCAACGATGAAGTAATGAATTACGTGGAGTGCAGCTTGCTTAAGATGCGTGGTGTTCGTATCATATTTGCTCCATTTTGTCAAGGGTAAGTCTTATCTTTTTTGTCTATTTTGTTTTTAGCAATTGATTAATGGGCACCAATTTTGTCTAGAATTAATATGGCCAGCTATGTTATGTGCTTTTCATAGGTTTTTAATTCCATTAGGCTGTTTCAACGCCAAGAGAACTATAAGATGCTCATTGAACTACCCTATGCAAATGAACTTTATCCTTGCTACCATTTTTAATCTCTATTCGCCTTGACTGTTAGGAGTAAGGACTAACTTTGTGGAATTTCTGTTTTTTTTACCTTTATTGGACAGAGATCACTGGTTTCTAGCTGTTATTTGTCCGTTAATTCATGAGGCCTATTTCTGTGATCCAAAGGCAACATCAAAGCGAGATGTCTCCTTTAAGCACTTGATACAGATGTAAGTGTTTGCATATTATATTTTTTTTGCTAAAATGTGTCATATTGTTCACTGATCAACGGTTCTGGTTTGACAAAAAAATTTGCCTGTAATAGTTGGTAGTATGCATGATTAGGTTGATGATTGAAAAAAAAGAATGAGATGAACGGGTGATCATGACTAACTAATACTTTTGTTTTGCTTCTTTCGAGGCGCAGTGCATTTCGATCTTTTAGGGCTAAGGCAGGCTCCACATTGAAGTCAGGCTTATCAATGAAATGGAGTAACCTTGTTGTAAGTCCATATCAATTATAAATATTAGTGTAAATTATCAAAAACTACCTTTTATATACAACTTTTTAAAATTTACTCCCTTTTAAATTATTTTTTAAAAATTACTACCTTTAAAAGCACTTTTTTTAAAATTGCTACCAAACTTCTATATTTGTGTTTTTGTGACGAAAATGCCCCTAATCTTTCTAATTGGGCAGAATTGGGTCATTTTGTTTGCTTCATATCTGGAGTTTTACATAGACAAAAATTACGTTCTTTATACGGATAGAATCTTGAAGAAGTCTACTTTCCAATGGCGTTGGAATCAATAAGTTGTTGTTGGTAGTTTGTTTGCTTATGGTGATTTTGGTTTTGTTTAATCTTTTTTTAATAAATGTTTTCGGTACAGTGTCATCAACAAACTAGAAGCACAGAGTGTGGCTATTATGTGATGCGGTACATGTTAGATATAGTGAGACGCTACCAGAACATTAAAGATCATAAGAAGGTATTTTTCATTCTATCTAACTAAGCTACTAGTCAAAATGTAGGATTAAATATTGAACTTTTGTTTTTTGATTCTAATAAGTATGTACTTTGATTTATTGATAGTGGTTTGGATCAAAAGCTTCATATACGATTGAAGAGATCAACGAGGTTCGAGACTTGTGGGCTACTTACTTTATGGACAATCTTCTTTAGTAATTATGTATTGGCACAAAAAACGTTATTGGTTTAGTTTTAATTTGTAGCGGATAATGGCACAAGAATTACTCTTTTATGGTTATTTTAGGAATTGTCGCGGATAATGTATTTTTGGAATTGTAGCGGATAATGTATGCATCTTTATGAATATTGTCTAGTATTGGGATTGATTTTGAGTTGCGGAGGCCAGGTTTACCATATGACCGATGATCTATAATAGGTTGTACAAACGTATAGCCGCGTTTTTAAAAAAAAAATTAATATGATGTAGGGCTACGGTTAAAAAATACAACCGTTGCCTTATATTAACATATGGCTACGGCTAAAAGATACAACCGTGGTCTTAGATTAACATAAGGCTACGGTTAACATATATAACCGTAGCCTTAGATTAGCATAAGGCTACGGTTAACATGAGTGACCGTAGCCAAAACTTACATTTGGCTACGGCTAATGACCGTAGCCGTTGGTTGTTGATCTAAGGCAACGCCCTGATTTACCACGGTTGTGGAACCGTGGCCAAAAGGGCTTTTTAACCGTAGCCAAAAGCCATTTCTGTACTAGTGTATTAAGGGAAGCTTGGAGGGAGAGTGATGAACCTTTTATCACTTGGAAAGGTTTTAAGGAGACTATGAGACCTGTATTTGTGCCAGAACATATTAGGAGTAAGATGAGAGCTGAATTTGATTCTTTCAAGATGACTGATGAGATGACAAGTAGAGACTTATTATAACGAGGTTTATGGAATTATCGAATATGTAGTGACTTGAATTTTAGTGATGAGATGTTGGCACTTCGGTTTGAAAAGGGATTAACAACTACTATTAAGAAGAGACTTGCACTGGTCAGCCAAGTACCATGGATGATGTTTATCAATGAGCTGGGCACGCAGAGAGGATTGCCGATATGTTAAAGGAAGAGAAGAGGGAGAAGGAGGAAAAGAAGGGGAAGGGCGAGAAGAGGAAGGTAGAAATTACAACTGAGAGTGCTGGAGGCAGTAAGAAACAGAGTGTGGGTCAAACTCAATCATATTTTTCGAGTGGAGGGTTGTCTAGTGGAGCTAGTAATGTGAATTGTTTCAGGTGTGGGAAGCCAGGACATAGGAGGTTTGAGTGTAGGGTAAATTTGGAGAGGCAAGGGAGTGGTATTGGAAATGGGAATCAGAATGGGGGTTACTATACTCCTATGTCAGGTTATGGGAGTAATCAGAAGACTGAGGGTCGGAGCAATCAGGTGAATTTTAATAATAGCTACAATCAGAGCTACAATAATAGGCAAGGCAAAGGAGTTGATCAGAGTAATGGTGGAAAGACAATTGGAACAGCTAGCACCGTACAAGGGAGTGGGGAGAAGAGTAACTAGTGTTTATTAGGAAGCGTAGAGCCTTATCATTTATAAGTATTTATGTTGTCAGTAGTTTTAATAAAGTAGTGGTAGTTCCGAAACTTCGGGACGAAGTTTATTTTTAGGGAGGTAGAATGTGACACCTCATGTTTTAAGTTTATTTTGTGATACATTTTCATGTTTTGAATTATTTTGTGATACATTTTGATAAGTATGATATGATTTGATAATGATTAAGTAAGTTAATTATGTTGCAATGATCATAAGTTGGAATGAGGCTCAGTTGTGCGAATGTTTATAAATGTTGTTTTAGTAGTTATGGGCGAACTTCGGGACGAAGTTCATTTTAAGTGGGGAAGACTGTAATACCCCGTAATTTAATAATAATTAATGAGAATAGTATGTAATTTAAATAATTAATTAATGAGATTTCTAATAATAGTTGCGAGAAAGACGTTAATTAAATAATAAATAAATAAGCAAGTCGGGAATTGGGTTTAGCTAGTAATAAGCCTTGGGCCGTGTGTTGTGAATAATGGGTTGATTATATTAGGCCTAGCAAGAGTAGTAGTCGGAATTTAAAGCGGAATTTAATAATATAATAATAAATATAATAATAATTGGTAATTTTTGATAATAATTAGAAAAGGCAATAGTTTACCAATTGGTCTCATATACTCCCTAAACCTAGTCTATAAATACTTAATAAATCTGAAAATGAATTTATAAAAGAAGAGGAGACACGTAGAAGGAATAAGACGGAATCTACATCGCTAATTAACTCGAGGTAAGACCGTCTCATGTATACTCTTTACTATGCTATAACTCGTAAACTAGACCACCGTAGGACAAGCCGTGACCATCGTTGTGACCATGGACCACCAGGGAGTGACTATGACCTTTCGTTGACCGTTATTGACCACCGTGGTGGTGGTTAGGGCCGGATTTTCGAAACTAGTCGGGGAGGGTTATGCGGGTTTAAAACAGGGGACTTCGACCCATATTCGACCCTTATTTGGACTCAACGTCATCTGGGCATGGTGGTTTTATGACCTGGGAGTTGGGTCGACCATGGGGGAAGTGTCGTGGTGGATCAAGGTGGCGGTTCGTGTGGTGTTTGGCCGAAAAACCGTGAAACAGGGGAGGGGGAATTGCTACTGCTGCTGTCGGCTTTGGGAGGTTGTAGTGGTGCTGTAGGTGGGTCGTTGTGTCGTGGCTAGGGTGTAAGGAAGGCTTGTGATGATGATAGTAGTGGCGGTTGTTGGTGGCAGTCGTGAATGGTGCTGTAAAACCGTGATTGTATACGGTTGCGTCGGTCTCGAATGTGTTGTTGGGTCGTGGGAATAGCAGCTAGAGCGTGAGTTTGGGGCCGCTCATGGGGGTGTTGGTAGTGGTGGTTAGGGCAGGCTGGACCCATGGTCGTGGGTGGTTGGGTAGGTGGTGAGGAAGGGAGGCAGTGGTGGTTGTATGATCGTAGGGAGAGGAGGTTTTGGGGGTTGAGTGAAACATGGGTAATTGGGCTTTAAGAGGAGTTATTATTATCACATGTAATTCGTAGGGCATTGCTTTGTTGCGGCATTTGTTAATTGGGTTGAGTCGGGTTCTTATGAGACGGGTTTTGCGTATTATTTTACACGGGAAATAATTAATGTAAATGAATTATAATTGATTAAATTATAATAATGTATTAAATAATTAATATTTAAATTATAAATACTTATTTATGTTAGGTGACGGAATTGTTGAGAAGCTTTAATTGGATTTCTACTTATTGGATTGCGGTATACGGAGTATTTGCTTGCGAGGTAGGATAACGATTCTACTGGACCTATTAATTGTGTATCTTCTCATTTAATTGGATGTTGTGTTAATTGAATTGAACTATTTGGATAATTGGATTATACATATCTCGTATATTGTGATTGTAAAGAGTTGTATTGGATATTCTTGAGACGGTGTGGTAGGTAGCCATTGTTGTTGCCACAGTTGGGTTGATAATGAGTTGGATATCAGGTTTAGCCTGGCTGAGGTAGACATCATGGTAAGAGCCTTCGGGTGATGTTATATAAACTTACTGGCTGAGGTAGACATCGAGGTAAGAGCCTTCGGGTGATGTATTATAAACTTACTGGCAGACACCGTTTAATACCTTCGTGGTGGTGTATTGGGAGAAAAGTTGATTTGGCGTTGGTGTTTGAATCTTTGTACTATTTATATTATCTGTCTTGAGATTGTTATCCTACTCAACCTCGTGGTTGACAGTGTATTCGTGAACACCTGTGATGAACCATAATGGGGAGCAGATTTGACAGGTACTAAAGATTAGCTGACTCGGGAGCATTGGGATGAGAGCTCGACTTGGACCATAGTTGAAGTCTAGATCACATAGAAAAATTATATCATTTATTTATTTCCGCTGCGAGTTGTAATTATTTTATATTAAGTTTAAAGTTGGATTAAGTTGTAATAAAAATGTAATCGCTAAGTTTTAATTTAAATTACTTTGGTATTGTTGTACTTTGTTATTCACTACCTCGGGAAACCGAGATGGTAACAGTCCTATTTATTTGGGAATGTCTAGCTAAAGGCTCCTTAATAAATGGGGGTGTTACATAAAACTTGATTAAATGTTGATTACAAGATTAAAGAGAGATTTGCTTTGATATTAACTACACTAAAGATTGCTAAGAAGAACATGCTCTTCTAATTAGACTAATGGAGTATTTATAGTGGGGATTAGGTGCATGAATTAGAGTTAACTAAGGGCTTAAATGACGATTAAGTCCCTTGTTGAGGAATCGCCGGTCTCTTTATGGTGACTCCGGTCTATAGGGAGACTCCGGTCTCTAGAAAAAGATGTTAATCCTTCCATGAATCTTGAAGAAGACGAAATGGGACTGTCTGAGAATCCGGACGTCTTTAGCACGGGACGGGCGGATTTGGCAGCTTCTGGACGGGCGTCCAGAAGGTGAAGACGGGTGTCTTCTGGAGCTTTTGCCCGGGCGTCCAGCTGAGGAAGACGCACGGGTTGTGGGCGGTGGACGGACGTCTTCAGGGGAAGACGCACGGATTGTTAGGCAGTTTCTTTCCTTCTTCTTTTCTTCCTTTTTCTTCATAAAATCCTTGAGGATTTCCTCGGGGATGCAAGGATCTTTTCTCATCATTGCCCATCTACTATAGTATGTACAAAGGCCTTCTAATCTTGTCTCTCCTTGATGCGTGGTCATTGAAATCAATCAAATTAGCCTCATTTTGCCATGAAAATGCAAGGTTTGCACTCCTTTCCTACCAAGGACACAAAACCTCAAAGAATATGCAAAACAAAGAACTAAAGACAATAAATGACCCAAATATACACTAAAAAGCATGGGAACAAGGCTAATTCGGGGACTAAATATGCTCTAATTATGGTCACATCAGATCCCGACGCAGCGCTCTCCCTAAATGGTTTTTCAGAGAGCCTTGTTTTGATGATTTATCCCCACGGAGTTCATTTAGGACCCCCATCAAGTTGGAGTGTGTTGCTCCCTAGCGAAACCTATCAACGTTAACCTGGTTGGAAGTCATTACCAGACAATATCTTAAAATAAGCCCGATGTTTCAGGCTATTTCCCACAGTCGATCATTTGACCATTGATGGCTGGCGAGCCTCAAAATGCACCTTCAACAAGGCTGGCGAGCCTCAAAATGCACCTTCAACATGGCTGGCGAGCCTCACAATGCACACCTTCAACATGGCTGGCGAGCCTCACAATGCACACCTTCAACATGGCTGGCGAGCCTCAAAACGCACCTTCAATAAGGCTGGCGAGCCTCAAAATGCACCTTCAACATGGCTAGAGAGCCTCACAACGCACACCTTCAACACGGTTTGCGAGCCTTTAGGCGCAAACAAGAAACAACTCAAGGATATATCCCGAAGATGCCTCAGGTATGACTCCTTCTTATGGCTGGCGAGCCTTCGTACGTAGTCTAACAGAATTAAAATGACCCACACGGACAGTCGACAGACTCTAAACTGTTCCCGACGACAGTTCCTTGACTCGTACCCCCGAGTCGCCTTGGCGTCGCCCTTCCCGATGGTAGGTCATTGGCTTAAACCCTTTTGGAGTCGCCTCGACATCGCAATGATCTTGAGGTTGTAATCTTCGATTGAACTGGAGGCTATACTTTGACTTTTGCCCCATCCAAGGTTCAGTCAAAGTGGAGGCTCTGTAGATACCCAGTATCTGCACCTTCCAAGAACCACCCGATGATGATCGGACTATAATGTATTTTTGATATGCGTGCGTGGATTGGCTATACATGAGACGATTTAATGCAGTAATCGGATATGAAAAATGATTTCAAAAATGGTTTTCTAACTCCATTTGCATTAAAACAACACTATTTAGAGTTAAAACCGTCTTCGGACCCAAAACCGACTCAGAAACCCGCAACTCGAGTCAACCTAAGTCAACTTGAGTCTCGAATGTCAAAAATAATGCCATGAATGTCTTTATCATGCCATTTGCATTAAAACGACACTAATTATAGTAAAACCCGACACCGGGCCAAAAACTGACTTCAAATTCAAATCCCGACTCAAGACGGATCAAACCCAAGTCAAGCACAAAATGCCTACTCTAAATAACACTCAAAAATCATCTTATTATATGCCCATATTGTTACAAGACATCCTATTTGGATACCACAATCAAACCACCCAAAAAATAGATAGGGGACAGGCCACGTCCAAATTGAAAAGGACAGGGCACCCCATTGCGTAGCAGGGTGGCTCGCGGCTCAATGGGCGTCCTCCTTATCCTCTAAGAAAACTCAACCTATCTACCACCCCACAATTCTCTATAAATACCCACCATCATACACCACAATCTTCACGCGAGCGTCCGCCCCCTCACATCTCCCTTAAACTTCTAGACTCGACTTCTTAAGTCAAAAAATCGACACGTGTTTTCGACCTACCGATCGAAAACACAAGCCTTACACATTTTGTTTGGTACCGTCACCGCGCATTCGACCAACCCATTCGACCAACTCAACATTAATCAACATGTTTTTCAACAACATATTTTCAAATCATTTTCAAAACAAAATCCTTTTTTAAGGCACTCTTTTAAACTTCTTTGATCGCGAGTAGTCACAACGAGAAAATCGTCTCTAAATTCGTCTACCTCGCAAACATCAATACACGTAAGTTTGAGGGTATAAACAACTCACTCATTTCATGTCTTTATAATTTTTACAAGTTTATAAGCATGAACAATGCATAACACGATCCAAAAATAGGAGAAATGAGCCAAAACTGGATTTTGGCCTGAGATAGGGGCTACTTGCGTAGCAGGGGAGTTCGCGCCTCAATGCCCTCTCAGGCCTTATTCCAGCCGTGTTTGTGTTCATCTTTCCGCAACATTTTCCTTTTATTTTATTTTACGGCTTTTACCGTTTTAATTCATTTTTATGACAAATATTTTAACCATAAATTGTAATCACCCTTGGTTCCTTATACCATGACGGCTTTATCCGTGACTCGGTGATATTATTTGGTTAAATACATTTTAAAGGGTATTATAACACTCTTTTATTTTATTTACCATTTTTTCTCATTTATTTACACTTGCAAACATATTAGTCATAATGCATGATCAACCTTGGTTCCTTATACCATGTCGGTTTAATTCGAGTACGATGACAAACTTGACTAATTAAAAAGAAATGAACTTAACATATTAGTTCATATCACACATTTTACATTTTTATTTATAAACTATGCTTTTCAAACTTGCAAATCCGACAACGAGTATTACCAAAGATAATACTAATTATTCCAAGTCATGCAAATCATTTAATCAAAAATACGGTTTTAAACAACTTTTTTAACAACCATGAGACGCCCCTTGGGTCGTCGTCTGACTCCCGCCACAAGAGGCCGTCTGTTTTCATATTTCAAAACCTTGACAGGCTTTGTTCCCTCGCCTAATGGCTCGCGCCCCAATGGGACTGCCTGGCACTGTTGTGTCTCGTTTTGGCACTTGTCTAGGATAATTCCGATTACGGTTAACCCGAATACGTGACGGATCAGATTGACGAGTTTGCATTTTATACTTTATGCTTTAAACACACTTTTTCAAATATATGGATCGTGTTAAGCACCGTAATCCGAATTTGGTAAATGGATGTTTAATTTCCGTTTTATATGCAAATCAACCCTTAAATCCAACTTTGACATCAATTTCATGATATGTGGATAAACAAACCGACTTAGAAAACTTTCACATGTTAGGTTACTCTTGGATGCGCATTCATGGATTTAAACCGTTTTATCAACTTTTGCACTTAAACAACCATGATCGATAAGTAGAGGCCGCTAACGCGGGCGAGATTTGGATTTCGATTAAAGAGCTTCCCAATACGTATCCTCACCCCTTACTCAGAACCTTTGGATAGTGGATGGCCTTATCCAGGGCGTACGAGAGTCATTTTAGCGATAAGATGCTAAAGGGGGACGAGTCCTTATCTTTAGTACCTATGGCAAGCACCGCTTTTTGCCTTGATTGACCTAGGTATAAAGTTGATTCGAACGGGTTCCAAGCATCCCACAAATGCTTGTTGGTGACTCTGAACATCTCTACATCATCTCGAGACCTTTGCCGAGACGAAACTGACTGATCTAAAACGATCTGGTCGAAAGAATTTTTACGCCACCGAGCGTGGCTTTCAAACCGCTGCATGTCCACAGATTGGCTTGGTGTGCAGGTGGCCCATGTCCACACTACCTGCGATGCCTGGAGCCGCATGAGGCCAAATAGGTTATTGAGGACATACATGATGGATACTGTGGAAACCACAAAGGAGGCAGAAGCCTAGAAAGCAAGGTTCTAAGGACAGGCTACTTTTGGCCAACCTTAAGAGTTGACTGCCTAGCTTCCAGCTCAAAATGTGAAGCTTGTTAACTTCACTCCCCATTCATTCATTGTAGGCAAGCTACCCCAAGCACCAGGACAAAAAGTCTACATTTAGCCATGACTGATTACTTTTCAAAATGGATAGAGGCTGACTCATATAGGCAATTCAAGGAGAAGGATGTCATATAATTCATCAAGCAAAACATCATATGCATATGGCATCCCCTCAGAAATAGTTTGTGACAACGACACTCAATTTCTGGGAAAAAGGACAATGGCCTTCTATGCACAATGGAATATCAACCCGGTGACCTCCACACTAGGCTATCCAAAAGCCAACGGCCAGGCCGAATCCAGCAACAAAGTGGTAATCAGCTGCCTGAAGAAAAAACTAAAGAGAAGAAAAGGCAGATGGGCTGAAGAACTCCCTCTAGTCCTCTGGGCTGACAGAACTACACCTAAAAAATCCACAGGCCAGACCCCTTACTCCCTGGTCTACGGCTGTGAAGCAGTGATCCAAGCAGAAATCCATGTTACAACTACCAGGTGCAGCTTGAACACCATGGAGGAAAACCAGCCACTAATGCAAGACAGCCTGACCCTAGCTGAAGAGCTGAGAGATGCAGCCAAGACCAGAATAGCCTCCTACCAACAAAAAGTAGCCAGAAGATATAATAAAAATGTGAACATCAGAATATTCAAGGAAGGGAACTTAGTCCTACATAAAGTCTTCCCAAATACAAAAGACAAGAATGCTGGCAAACTTGCTCCTGCATGAGAAGGACCTTACCTGATTGATTCAATAGTAGGGCAGGGAGCCTACCGGCTACAGACCCTGGACGAAGAAATGATCCCCAGATCCTGGACATCTCCCACTTAAAACTCTTTCATGTATAAACCATTTATCTTATGCTTCAACCAGGTAAGACTATCAACCTTATCTCTTACCTGGCATGATTCTATGTGTAAACCCCTGAATAAAATGATCCAAGTTCCTTCTATGTTATTTCTATGTGCTTTCTTACTAGTTGCAATTGCCTGTCATAATTACAATTTTCACCATATGTCTCAAATTACCATGTTAAATCCTAAAAACTTGTTTTACGCTTCCACTGTAATTATTTAGATAATTATCTTTACCTGCTTAAACAAATATTCAGGATTGAGGGCCACTCCACCCAACTTGAACAACATCCCAGAAATGCTTCACAAACTTTGGCATTTTTGCCACTTCTAAAAAACACATAAAAATTGAGCTCAGTAAAAAAGACAGGTATAATGGTGAGATAAATCCAGACTACTTGTCTTAAGCCCTCCTGACAGTTTGAGGTCCATAAGCCCTCCTGACAGGCAACTATCCCTCTTACCTAAAAAACCCCTCCAGACAGGCTAAGAGCCATAAAATCCTTGGACGCATTGAGGGCCATAAGCCCTTCTGACAGGCATTATCTTAACAAATATTCCAAATTTCACTACTTGAACAGGTACTATCTAATCAGACCAAGCACACAATGGAAACAAGAAAGCAACTTCAATTACACTAAAAGAAAAGCAAGGAACAAAGTTTGCCCAGGGAACATCCCCCTCTGGATGAGACAAATACCAACTAGCACGAAATTCAAAATTTGTCCAGGGAACATCCCCCCTGGATGGGCCAAAAAAAAGTCATCCTAAGTAAAACCATCAACATGCCTTGGAGGCAGTAGTAGAGCTTGTGCCTTCATCAGTTGCCTCCTCCTCTTCATCACCTTCATCCTCATTAGCCTCACCACTTTTATCTTTAGTCGGAGGAGAATCAACCTCATCATAAGCATGCAGCTTGCAAAGATCAGGGTAGGTAGCATTGAGGTCAACCATTTCCTTCTCCGGGTTCCAATACGGCCTGACTTCCACAGGCTACTTCATGGTATCAACACGACCCTTGCCAAAGAAATACAAGGCAGCATCCTTATACCTGCCCTGCACCTGTTGGAGCTGTGTCCTCCAGTTAGTGCGGATAACGTTATTACACATACACTTGTACGGACAAGTGGGAGCTTGTTGGGGCTGGTGTCCTCTACAGTTAGTGCAATAACATTTAAATCTCTAAAAGGATCAAAGGGTATACTTTTGTATTATTATCAGTTGGTCCACGTTTATCAATAACGGTTGGCTTGCTAGATAAGTTTGACGTTATTGTCATACAGATGGCGGTGATCAACTGGTCCCTAAAAGTCACACCTATAGGATACGTTTGAGAGATGTGACGGTATGAAAATACAGTCATGTTGATGCCAATTTTGACTAACCAGTTAGTCGGAGTTATTGACTAATAATTAGTCAAAAGCGATGTTGAGATAATTATTTAATACGGATTAAATAAAAATGGCTAAGACGAATTAAGCGGTTAATTCGTAAATTAAATATAAGCGATTATATTTGATTAATGTATATTGAATAAATTAATTATACAATATTGTCTTTGTCGGACATGTATTAATATTTCGACTAAGTCATGTTCCTAGTTGATATTTTAATTACCGATAACCGATGACAATTTATATTTAAAAACCCGTCGTATACGTTTTAGCAATTCAAGTCGGATCACGAGTTTAATAAGGAGGAAGTGGAAAGTCCACTCCCTCCCTAATGAAACCCACGGACCGAGCAAGGGTAGAACAAAAGGAGAGCTTCTCCTCCTTTCTAACCTAATTTTCATTTTGCAAAAATAATTAGGGTTTTGAGAACATTTCCTCTCAAAACTTAGATCTCACATCTGAAAACTTCACACGTCAATTCTCTCAATATTGCAAGGCAATTAGAGAATACATTCTAGCACAAGGGCATATTCTCAGACGATCTTGGGTGCAACAATTTTATATAATAATACCCTTAAAATATAAGGACTATAACGCAAATTTTATATGTGATTTTTGTCATAAACAAAATTACAAGAGAAAAACGATAAAAGTAGATCAAAGTAGATCTCCTCCTAATTGTTGCACCCAAGATCATCTGAGAATATGCCCTTGTGCTAGAATGTATTCTCTAATTGCCTTGCAATATTGAGAGAATTGATGTGTGAAGTTTTCAGATGTGAGATCTAAGTTTTGAGAGGAAATGTTCTCAAAACCCTAATTATTTTTGCAAAATGAAAATTAGGTTAGAAAGGAGGAGAAGCTCTCCTTTTGTTCTACCCTTGCTCGGTCCGTGGGTTTCATTAGGGAGGGAGTGGACTTTCCACTTCCTCCTTATTAAACTCGTGATCCAACTTGAATTGCTAAAACGTATACGACGGGTTTTTAAATATAAATTGTCATCGGTTATCGGTAATTAAAATATCAACTAGTAACATGACTTAGTCGAAATATTAATACATGTCCGACAAAGACAATATTGTATAATTAATTTACGAAGTCGTTGTGAGCCGGAAAGCGTACCGGTCTCGACCCTGTCATAAACATCAAAGAAAGCGAAACGGATTCGAACTTCTCCTAGAATAGTTTCCAGTGTTATTTTTTAAAATAAAAAGAAAGAAAGGAATTTTAATGTTAGAGTTGCGATTTTGGCGGACTGTGCTCCACCCCGGCTCCTGGTTTAGAAGGAATGAAAGTGGTCAATCGAGCTCGTAGGTCAGTGGTTCAATCTATACTTTCCCGGCCGGCCGTACTTGTGATGGTTCCCAAGGATCCTAATTCGTCTTAGCCATTTTTATTTAATCCGTATTAAATAATTATCTCAACATCGCTTTTGACTAATTATTAGTCAATAACTCCGACTAACTGGTTAGTCAAAATTGGCATCAACATGACTGTATTTTCGTACCGTCACATCTCTCAAACGTATCCTATAGGTGTGACTTTTAGGGACCAGTTGATCACCGCCATCTGTATGACAATAACGTCAAACTTATCTAGCAAGCCAACCGTTATTGATAAACGTGGACCAACTGATAATAATACAAAAGTATACCCTTTGATCCTTTTAGAGATTTAAATGTTATTGCACTAACTGTAGAGGACACCAGCCCCAACAAGCTCCCACTTGTCCGTACAAGTGTATGTGTAATAACGTTATCCGCACTAACTGGAGGACACAGCTCCAACAAACTCCCACTTGTCCGTACAAGTGTGTGTGCGATAACCGATTCTCATATTCATTTAAAATTTCTCCCACTCAATGTAAAACAATTTGCAGATCCGGATCCGCAAAGGTCGTATTTTACAATCGATCTGTATCAAGAGTGGTTTCCCCGACTAGAGAGTAACTCAACTGATAAAACGAATTCGTATTCGAGCATGGCCATGCATTTCAGTTACAGCTCCTCGAGTGGCCCTGAGAAATATCGAGTACCTGATAAAGGCTGAATATTTCCCTCAACTCGACTCCTTCCGATCTAAGCACAGCATGAAATGACCCAGAAAAAAACTACTTGGCCCCCTGTTACGGATGACCGTGAGAAAGAAACCAAAGTCACCCAAAATCTGCCTTAGTCTCAAGAGACAGTCGATAGTCAAAAGAATCGACTCTTAGGATCACCATGGAGGTCTTATCCACGACCGGGCACCGAATGTTATAAAACATTTAGGACTCCACGTCGATGTCACAATTGTGTCCTATGAGATATCCGTATAACCCGCCTCTGTGATTGGTCAGTCAACCGGTTGACTTATGGCTCGTTGAACCCACCATCAACCAACGTCACAAAATAATTGCCAGAGTTATCAGCTCATGTGGGCAATTAAGGACCAAAAATATAATGTTTGTTCAATTCACTTTGTGGTGTTCAAAATTGTCGTACAAATCCACATGAAAAACAAAATATATATAAATATCAAAACGATGATGTCGTATAGAGTACAAAAGAGAATGAATCTAATCCATAAAAGAGTACTACAACTTAGGAACACGTTTAATTCTCATGGAATTAACATGCCCTTCATGCTTATCTTGTCGTAATGGTTTAGTGAGAGGATCTGCTATGTTATCATCTGTAGCAATCTTTTCTATCACTACTTCCTTTTGCTCCACGTAATCTCGGATTAGATGAGCTTTCCTTTGTACATGTCTAGACTTGTTGCTAGACTTTGGCTCCTTAGCTTGGAAGATGGCACCTCTATTGTCGCAATAGATGGTGATCGGGTCATTCGAACTAGGCACTAGAGATAGTCCTTGTAAGAATTGACGCATCCATATCGCTTCCTTTGCGACTTCGACGCGGCATAGTACTCGGACTCGATCGTAGAATCTGCTATAACACTTTGTTTGGAACTCTTCCACCGACTGCGCGCCATTAAGAGTAAAAACGAATCCAGACCGAGATTTTGAGTCATCTCGATCCGTTTGGAAGCTAGCATCTGCAGAATCGGTTGCGCATAGCTTTTGTTCGCCCTCCATAAGTCAAAGCCCAATCTTTAGTCCTCCATAGGTACTTAAGAATGTTCTTGACAGCCATCCAATGTGATTCACCGGATCTTTCGGAATCGACTTGTCATACTCAATGCATATGCCACGTCCGGACGTGTGCATATCATGGCATACATGATTGATCCTATAGCCGAGGCATAAGGAATCCGTGTCATGCGCTTTTTCTCTTCCGGTGTCTCTGGTGCCTGAGACTTGCTCAAATGCACCCCTGGAGCCATAGGAAGAAACCCCTTTTGGAGTTAGTCATCTTTGAATCTCTCTAGGATTTTGTCTATGTAAGACTCTGATGAGAGATAACATCCGTCGTGATCTATCTCAATAGATACGGATGCCCAGAATTCTTTGTGCCTCTCCCAGATCTTTCATCCGGAAATGGTTTTTCAACCATACTTTCACCGAAGTTAAGAGAGGTATGTCATTCCCAATCAGGAGTATGTCATCGACATACAATATTAGGAAGACAATCTTGCTCCCACTCGACTTGATATAAAGACATGGTTCCTCGACTGATCAAGTAAATCCATTTTCTTTAATCACTTGGTCGAAGCGATGATTCCAACTCCGAGATGCTTGCTTAAGTCCATAAATGGAACGCTTAAGCTTGCACACTTTCTTAGGATGTTCGGATCGATGAAACCTTCGGGTTGTACCATGTACAACTCTTCCTCCAAAAAGTCGTTTAAGAAGGCGGTTTTCACATCCATCTGCCAAATTTCATAGTCATGAAAAGCGGCAATCGCTAAGATAATCCGAATGGAACGCAAAGATGACTACGGGTGCAAAAATTTCATCGTAGTGCAAACCTGGCACTTGGTGAAACCTTTAGCAACTAGTCGTGCTTTATAGATATCTTGTTGACCTTCCACGAATGCTTTATCTTGTAAAGCCATTTTGCCTTTGAAAGGGGACGAACCTTAGCAGGTAAGTCAACAAGATCCCATACGTTGTTCTCATACATAGAGTCCATCTCGGATTGCATGGCCTCAAGCCATAGCTTTGAGTCGAAACTAGTCATGGCACCTTTATAGGTTGCGGGTTCACTACTCGTTAAGAGTAGAATGTCATCTATGTCATGTTCCTCGACCATACCAATGTATCTGTTCGGAGGAATAGAGACTCTTCCCGACCTCCTAGGTTCCTCAGAATATTTACCGCAATGGGATTGAAGGAATTGGTTCCTCCAATGGTTGCTCGGTATTTGGTTCCGGAATCTCCGACAGGTCGAAGGTTCTATCACTCTTTGCATTCTCGAGAAATTCCTTCTCTAAGAATGTCGCACTAGCCGCAACAAAAACACGTTGTTCGGTTGGCGAATAGAAGTAATGACCAAGCGTTCCTTTAGGATAACCTATAAAGTATGTCTTGACCGATCGCGGGCCGAGCTTATCCTCGTGTCTCCACTTGACATAAGCCTCGCAACCCCAAACCCGTATAAAGGACAAGTTAGGGACCGTTCCCTTCCATAGTTCATATGGAGTCTTGTCAACGACTTTAGACGGACTTCGGTTAAGTATTAGAGCAAATGACGAAGAGCATAACCCCACAATGAGGCAACACGGTGTGACTCATCATGGATCGAACCATATCAAGTAGTGTTCGATTTCTCCGTTCGGACACACCATTCAACCGAGGTGTTCCAGGTGGAGTTAACTGTAGGGCAATCCCACAATCCTTAAGGTGTTGATCAAACTCGTGAGAAAGATACTCGCCACCATGATCCGAACGTAATGTTTTAATCTTTCTACCCAAAGAGGTTCTGCCCTATTCTCGGTATTCTTTGAATTTCTCAAAGGATTCACTTTTATGCTTCATTAAGTAGACATAGCCATATCTACTTAAATCGTCCGTGAAAGTGATGAAATACCTATAGCCTTCTCGTGCGGTGATTGACATAGGTCCACATACATCCGTGTGTATGAGTCCTAATAGGTCAAGCAGCGCATTCCAACACCTTTGAAGGAAATCCGAGTCATCATACCGATGAGACATGATTCACACGTGCCAAATGATTGAAAATCAAAGGCCGAGATAGCTCCATTCTTTATGAGCCGTTTTTGCGTTTCTCATTAATGTGTCCCATACGGCAGTGCCATAGATACGTTTGATCTTTGTCACCAACCTTTAACCTTTTATTCATTACGTGTAATATTTCGGTGGTCCGATCTAAAACATAAATTCCGTTCATGGAGACCGCCTTGCCATAAATCATATCGTGTAATGAGAAAATGCAAGAATTATTCTCTATTACAAATGAAAAACCAAGTTTGTCAAGTAAACCTGAAATAATGTTTTTCGAAAGACTGGTACATAATAGCGATTATATAAAAATAACTCAAATCCGCTAGGAAGTTGGATCACGTATGTTCCCCTCGAGACGGCAGCCACTCGTGCTCCATTCCCGACACGTAGGTCCACCTCACCCTTTACGAGGGGTTCGATGTTTGAGCCCCGCACATGATTACACAGATGAGAACCACAACCAGTATCTAGTACCCAAGTTCCGTAACTTGCGTGGTTAATCTCAATCATATGAATAAAAGTAGAAGAGGAAGAAAACATACCAACAGGTTTAACACGACCTGCTTTTATGTCCTCATGGTAGACAGGACATGTACGCCTCCAATGCCCAGTCTTGTGGCAATGATGGCATTCCATGTTTTCGGTCTTGCTCTTTGTCGCGCCCGATGAGTTACTTGCCTCACCAGGCCCACTCTTACCCGACCACGACTTCTTGAACTTCGGTTTGCCCTCGCTTTCTGTCTAGCTGCTGAGCTTTGCCCTTACCCTTGCCCTTGTTTGTCACAACGAGAACATTTTGTTTCATGCTCCCACTGAACTTCATGTCCTTCTCGGTGCCTGCGAGAAGGGAGTGCAGTTCATGGGGACTTTTCTTCAAATCATTCATATAGTAATTGGCTCTAAAGAGCGCAAAACCATCGTGGAGTGAATGAAGCATGCGGTCAATCACAATGTTCTCGCTGATTTTACAATCAAGCGCCTCCAGTCTCTCGACATTCTCAATCATGCGGAGAATGTGTGGGCTAACCGGTTGGCCCTTCTGGAGTCTCGCATCAAAGAAGCGAGTGGTATGCTCATAGGTCACGATTCTCGGTGCTTTCGAGAATTCCTTAGTGAGCGTGGTGAAAATCTTGTTTGCACCTTGGGCTATGAAGCGTTTCTGCAAATTGGATTCCATTGCAAAAATGAGTACGTTTTTAATCGCACCCGCTTCCATGACGGAGTCGCTATACGTGGAGACCTCGTTAACTCGAGCCGTGGGACCTGGGGCTGCAGCGGGAGGGGCTCGATCAAATACTTGAGCTTCCGTCGGCGGTGGCGCATTCCGTAATGCCGCCTCTCATTCCGCGAAGTTTGATCCATCATTCTTGATCTAGTAGACGATTCATCCGATTCATAAAGATCCGGCCGGACTCACGGTCCAATGTGGCACTTGGCATTGGGTCATCGAGGATGCCACCATTAAGTTATTAGCGAGTTTAAAAACGTGATCTCGCCGAAAAAGAAAGAAAAACAAAAACGAAATAAGCAACTCATCGAGGTGATTTAAGTCTATTTAAAATTCATTTTAATCGTGTAGACTCATTGCACTTGCATAATTGATCTCCCTCAAGAATAATACAAGTGATCCCAAGACTCAATTTTCGTAAATTGATAAGCCAACTGTTTAGCTAGTTCTTCCGTAAGAACTCTTGGTCGATAGATTTCCGTAAATCCTATCTATAGTCCACCATAATCACGGATCGTTTAGTGACCATAGTGTTGAGATAAAATAAGTCAATCGGTTCCAACTTACCCGACGTAGAAGGGGTCATATTATGCCTACCGACGAAGAAGGGATTCATTGGAGTTTGACCTATAAAGACTATTCTCAATTTTTGGTTATACGAGGAAGATCCCATCAACTTAGCTTTAATTCATTTTAAGTGAACGAATAACTAGCATTACGTGAATGAATTAACTTAGGTGATGGCTTAAAAATGATCGTGTGACATAAGAATGTCAAAGAAAACTAACGCGTGACCTCTATATGAGTCAGTTTTCATGCAATTATTAGGTGGTTTGGTTTTTAGGCGGAATATGATGCATACTATCGTTACAAGAAAATAAATAAAAGAATGCAATACGTAAATAAAATTCCTAGTGTGGCCTATCCTAGTAAAAAGAACATAATACAACTTTGGAATCCACCGTTGGACCCGAGAAGCTTGTCTTGATGTTCCATCTTTGTCCATGCAGCGGGAGTGAGCATCCGATCTCCATCTTTAGTCTTCTCAAAATACAATTAAAATTTACAAAATATAAACCTATTTACATTCTAAATAAAAACTTGTAATTAGAAAAAAAAAAAAATGGAGATACGAGATCTCAAAATACAACCAAGACCGTGTTCCATCATTACGGTAACACGTTCTACTAAGGCCACACTAAGTTACAACCGTTTGTAAAATAAATAAATACGGAATGTAAGCATTCAAAACATTCAAAATAACGATAAATGAAATGCATCAACTAAAAACAAATTCATTCGTGACATAATTCCGTAATTATGTTAAATTTATCCAAACCACCTTTTAACAATTAAAATCATGTGACAAAACCGCTTCATCAACTTAATTTTAATTCATGATAATCCGTTATTTTAAATCGTTTTAAAATAACTAAATGGTACGTGAGTGAACCGTTTCACTATCAAGCGAATGCACAAAATTCGTATTGTGCACATGTTTTGGCCAAAAAAAAAAAAAAAAAAATTTTTTTTTTTTCCTTCACGGTCTGACCGTGAACAGTACACAAAAAAAAATTTTTTTTTTTTCTTCAGCTATTGCCGAGAGCAAGAAAAAAACCAAAAAAAAAACAAGCGGCTCAAAAACCGAGAGCCTCAACAAAACAAACAAAATCGATTTGTTAAAAACCAATTGTAAATTGAACATAATCCGTATTAAAACAAAATTACAATTGACATGATCTTCACATATTGTTATAATTATCGTTTAAAACAACAATACGCAAAGAACAAATCGAAAACAAAACAGAAGATCGTCACAAGGCACGATTTCCAATGTACAAAAAAATCAGCCAAGTAAAAAAATACAAACCAGCCGTGACAAAAAATGATGCCTAACGTTTTTTTTTTTTATGCAAAAAAAAAATATCGATTCAATTTCGTTTGATGAAAAACACATAGAAAAATTTACGTGGCCTCGCTCTGATACCACTTGAGGGGTAATATCCGTATAATACCCTTAAAATATAAGGACTATAACGCAAATTTTATATGTGATTATTGTCATAAACAAAATTACAAGAGAAAAACGATAAAGCACAAGAATTAACCTTCGGTCCTAGTGCAATTCGGCAATGATAGAGATCAAAGTAGATCTCCTCCTAATTGTTGCACCCAAGATCGTCTGAGAATATGCCCTTGTGCTAGAATGTATTCTCTAATTGCCTTGCAATATTGAGAGAATTGATGTGTGAAGTTTTCAGATGTGAGATCTAAGTTTTGAGAGGAAATGTTCTCAAAACCCTAATTATTTTTGCAAAATGAAAATTAGGTTAGAAAGGAGGAGAAGCTCTCCTTTTGTTCTACCCTTGCTCGGTCCGTGGGTTTCATTAGGGAGGGAGTGGGCTTTCCACTTCCTCCTTATTAAACTCGTGATCCGACTTGAATTGCTAAAACGTATACGACGGGTTTTTAAATATAAATTGTCATCGGTTATCGGTAATTAAAATATCAACTAGTAACATGACTTAGTCGAAATATTAATACATGTCCGGCAAAGACAATATTGTATAATTAATTTATTCAATATACATTAATCAAATATAATCGCTTATATTTAATTTACGAATTAACCGCTTAATTCGTCTTAGCCATTTTTATTTAATCCGTATTAAATAATTATCTCAACATCGCTTTTGACTAATTATTAGTCAATAACTCCGACTAACTGGTTAGTCAAAATTGGCATCAACATGACTGTATTTTCATACCGTCACATCTCTCAAACGTATCCTATAGGTGTGACTTTTAGGGACCAGTTGATCACCGCCATCTGTATGACAATAACGTCAAACTTATCTAGCAAGCCAACCGTTATTGATAAACGTGGACCAACTGATAATAATACAAAAGTATACCCTTTGATCATTTTAGAGATTTAAATGTTATTGCACTAACTGTAGAGGACACCAGCCCCAACAGCACCACATCCCTTTCAGCAGCCAGCTCCTCATTTACCTTTAATAGATCATGCATAGCCTGCTTCTCAGCCTTCAACTCATCCTGGACTTTAGCAAGTTTAGCCTAGATGAACTTAACAGCATTTTGAGCAGACCCCAATTTGGATGTTTTAACAACCAACCTTGCGTTACCTCCCTCATTTTCCTTCTTTAAAGACTCATTCTCCCTTTTAAACACTTCTAAACCCGTCTTCAAATATTCAGCATCCTTCTTCAGGCATTGCACCTCCCAGTCCAAAGTCTTATTCTTGGCATTCGAAGATTTCAGCTCACAGGCACCCCTCAACATGTCATTTACATTCTGCCAGAAGATCACAAATCAGGCAAGCTGGAGCAAGAAACATACAACCAAAATAAAACTAAGGAAAAAAGAATTATACCTCATGCAGCATGGTAACCAGATTAGCAGCATAATCCCTGGAATGGTATATAGCAGCTACTGCCTGAGCAGACATCTCCTCAGCCTGATACTTATAATAAGGATCATCAACCAGGAAGGAGTGAGCTTGGATTTGTTCCTTGGCAAATTGAACATCGGCGAGCCTAGCCCTGACCTCCCTGACCTCACTCACGCCTTCACCACCAACTCCTTCAGAAACCTCATCCGACCTTTTTCTCTTGCCAGCTTGACTGGGCTCATCAACATCAACCACAACGTACGGAGCAGACACCAATTGAGCCTGATGAGCAGGGACCTGGATTTGAAGCGTACTATCACTCCCTGTAGCCTCACTACTCTGGAATTTTTCCCCCGTAATCTGGGAAACGCCTCCCTTTACCAGGGACAAGCCAAAACTAGAAATCCTTGCAGAAGCCCTAGTAGCTACATGACAAAATTCTATATCAGCAATACTAAGATATGCTCAGGCATCAAAATCAACATAGAAAAGATAAAAACTTACTGCCTGATGATGAGGCCCCTGAAGCCTTGGCACTTTTGGCAGCCTTGTAAGTACTCAGCTTAGCCTTCCTGAACCGAGGCAGAGGCTCTTGACCAAGAGAAGCAGGCCGCACCCTCTCCTCATCTGGAAAGGCCATAAAAGCTGCAATCCGATCAGCCGACCCCTCAACATCAGGATCACAAGCCCAGTCAGCCACTATGATACAACACAAGTAAGTTTTTAGTAAAATCTGATTTACATACTATCATAATTTGAATTGAACGCAGAAAAAAGAACTTACCACCCTCCACAGCCGGATAGCTATGATAATCCAGATCAGGGGCAACAGAATCTGCCCTGATGAACATATAGGTTGTGGCCCAACCCTTATCATCGCCTGAATCAAAGTTGGTTATCAGATGAGTCATCTTTACCTTGACTCGAAAGTTGAAGCGTCCAGTAGTATTACTTTTCAAATGATAAACATTCTTGAAATCCTCAAGGGTAATCACCAAGTTATGCTTGGCACATAGATGTTCAACAAATTGAACAATCTTCCAAACCATCGGCATAAGTGGAAAAGGAGCAACCTTGATGGCCCTAATAACCTCAACCATAAACGGAGAAAAGGGAAGCATGCAACCCCCTTGAACGGACATTCAAAAATACAAAACCAACCAGGACTGGACCACTCTCAGGGACCCAGACCTCGGCATTAGAAGGAAGTAGACCTCTGCCCTTTAACAAATGTTCAAAAGAAGGTTTAAGTTGGTTGGCCTTAGGAAATGAAGCAGACAATGATTTCACATGGGCAAAAGTGACACCCTTATGTGTGATAAACACAATTTCTGCAAGGGCAGAAATTTCCATAACCTCATCCTCAGGGATGACTTCTAGCACATCTACCACCACCGGAGGCTGATCAGCCTCAGCAGCCTTCGGTGCAGCAGCCCTTCTTCTTCCACCGGCCATTTTTTCTTGATTATAGTATGAAGATTATTGAAACAGGAAAATTTATCTCACAAAGAAATTAGAGAAGAGAGAAAGAAAGTTTTAAGAATTGAAGAATAAAAATGTGGGATCAAATGACGGCTCAAAGCATTTTATAACCGCAAAAACAATCTAACGGATAATACAAGTGGATGAGTTCAATCATGACTCTCCTAAGGTTTGATGAACCTGCCTCATTTATGGACACTAGCTGTTGGGAAGTTGAAAGGGACTCAATTTCTTTTCCGGTATAGATTCTCATATTTTTTGCCTGGCCCGATTTTTTATCTCCTCATTCCTGGCCAGACCCAATGGAAATAAGGAGATAAGGGGCAATTGTTGGGCCATGAATTGTCCTGTCTGATCAGACAAAAGTCAGGCAAAGAAACACCAAGTCTAGCCTGAACGGAAGTAACTCAATATCAAGCATACTATACGCAGCCAGGAGGGAAAGACAAGTCAGGCCATCTATCCAGGCTAGACCTGAAGGAATAACTCACCAGCCATATGTTGGGCACTAGTAGAACAACTCAGGCAATAACCAAAGCACAACTAAAACCTAGAGAAACGGTTCTTACTTTCATGGAAGACCTATTCAACAAAATATACGAAGAGTATGGAGCAGTTGACTGAGCAAAGATAACGGCAGGTGGATTGTAGAGTCAAACAACTACCTCCAGGTAAATAGGGCACGAGGCTTATTTCCTAGGAACGTCTAAAAAAACGTTAGAGAGTCGTTGCAAACAAGATATAAATAGCAAGCAGAAGAAAGAAGAAAGGGCATCCACTATTCACTCATCCTTACTCTCATTTCATTATTGTAATCACCTTGAGCATATTTATTAAGCATTTATACTCTACCTCTAGCCTAACATACACATTCCCTGTCAGGATACACTAAAAGATAGTATTACTCCCTCCTGGCTTGCTACCCGTGGGTTTTCCCTTATTCCTAGGGTTTTCCACGTACAAATTTTTTTCTTTTACTTTATTGTTCATTCATTAAGTTATCAATCGTACTAGTCAGGCATAATTATTTGAGTTAGATTACCCTGCAATTAAATCCCTGGCAAGAATTTATCTTCGTGTAAAATCTTGCTAAGACAACAGGTGTTCACGAATACACGGTCAACCATGAGGTTGAGTAGGATAACTAAACAACAATAAATAATACGATAAACCTTCAACAAAGATAACAATAGAACTTCAAACTAAGAGACCGTCACACACGGCTCAACCGTGTGCGAGAACCGTTTACCACAACCGGCACATCACAAGGCATATTCCATCATATCGCTAATACTGCTTAGGTCCATGGCCACCCTACGTCACCATGCCTGGTCGACCACAACCGCGCAGGTCCATGACACTTCTACGTCCCCGTGCCTGGCCGACCAAATAATCCCAATACCAATACCAATCCTCTTTCAAGATGCCAATAAACAACAGAGAACCAACCAACAGTGATAATAAAATAATTATAAGATGCTCAAGACAACAATTGTAACAATAGGCTCTAGATGATATAATTATCTTAAGAAAATGCAATACAATTTATCTCATGCCAACAATGCGATAATAATTCATCTTACGGTAACCATATAACAATAATCCGTCTTACAAGAAATTACCAATTCATCAAATAAGCAAAGTTGAGTACATATCCTACCTTTAGCAAATCTTCACAATTTAACAATTAAATTAGAAAGCTTCTTCCACAAATCCACCACCTAAACAACAATTAGATTGTATACAATTATAAACTATTCTTCTTAATTAATTTAAGATATAAACTTCCCAAAACCGTCTCAAACACATCCCCCACACACGGCTGACCCGACGGTGGTCAACCCGTCGGTCAACGGTCCTCACGGCAGTGGTCAAGTCAACGGTCATGGTCCATGGATGCGGGTCTATGGTCAAACGTAAACAATTGATGTGAAGCGATAAAATAAATTACCACAATTAATTAGTGCGAGGTGAAAACTCCGTCTTAAAGTTGTCTCACAAAATTACTCTTCATCACAAGTTTTATGTTGAGTTTTTGATGTGGAATAAAAGTGATGGTGAGGCATGAGTTGAGTATTTCTATAAATTGGTAGGTGGTGTAGGAAGGTTCTAGGTAATTGCTTAAATTATTGAACTAATCAAAATATCTAGGTAGTATAGATAACACCCAAACCACATCTACCTTCCCCCTTCCACTCGGTTCAACCGACAGTCCACACCCTTCGACTTTTATTATTTTTCTTTTTCTTTTTCTTTTCTTTTTACGACAACCAATATTATTTATTCACATCTTATAAATTATAAATTCTATTTAATAAAAATACGGAGTATTACACATGGTCCTGGTGGATGAGGGATCTGCAGTCAACGTCATTCCTCTCAAAACAGCTCATAAACTAGGGATCAAGAAAGCTGGCCTAGTCCCAACCAATCACGGAGTTCGCGCCTATGACGGCACTCGCCGTAAGGTCACTGGTCTTATCACCCTAACCATCGCAACGGGACCCTTGGAGAGACAAGCCAATTTCCAAGTCATCGACATCGACACGTCATTCAACATGCTTCTAGGGTGCCCCTGGATCCATGATGCCAATGCCGTCACATCAACCCGTCACCGGAAAATTAGGGTCCCCTTCAACGGGAAAACAGTCACAATTCCTGCATCCCCAATTAAGGCTGTCATGAAAAAGGGGAAAGACTCTTGATGCGTGCTATTTATATATACTCTTTGTGCTTATTTTGCACGAATTTCTATGCGATTCCCGTAGTTTTAGGCTTTGAAATGCCCCGAATAGTCTACTTTGGTTTGTTTGGCTTTAATTGCGGGAATGGACCCGGAAGGAGCAAAACTGAGCTTGGAACTGCCCTTATAGATTTTATTTAGGAGATGGATGGAATTGGAGCGAGGATACTTCTGCCTTGGGATGTGTGTAGTCGTTTTGGAAGCGAACAAACATCCTATGTGCTGACTCAGTGGTAGTTAACTCGGTCGAGCTTGTTGCTGACTTAATTGCTCGATCGAACCCTTTTTGATGCTGAAGATTCCTCGATCGAACTTCTGCTATGTTCGATCAATATGAGGGATTATGGTGTTCCTCGATTATAGCTTGTGATCTGACGCAAGATTTTATTGCGTAAAATTATCTACTTATTATTTTAGTTATCTTAATTAGTGAATAAATATCTCTCTTATAAAAATCAGAGACCCAATTACGTTTAGATATTCAGCATTATTCATTTTTTAGTATTATTCATTCATATTCAATTTATTATCAGTTTGCATCAAGATTAGGAGACTCTTGTTCGACGCTTGCCTTTCTATTTCTCAGATCTTAATTTGTTTAATTCCTTACTCTCTTCCTATTTAATTCAATTCGTAATATTAATTCCTTTTTGCAACATTTAATTTTCTTGTCTCTTAATTACTGTTAGGTTATTAGAATTAATATCTAGTTTATGCAATCTCTTAATTTATCTTTTAACCATGTCGAATATAGTTCTATCTATCATTGTTTATTTTATCACCGTTATAAGTAGCTAGGTCCCAATTTCTAGGAATAGGGGAGCCATGATAGTAAAACAATGACCCTATAATTAGTTTTAGGAGGTTTTAATGTGAGAATTGTTTTATAGCAATATAACAGTAATTACTTGGTTGAGTGCACGCGACTATTTTAATTAACCCAGTTAAATTCAGACCTAGATCGGAAGATTAGAATGAATAGACCTATTATGAACAATAGACTACCCTAATCAGAGCGGAAGCTATTTAGGAAGAATCTAGGGCGGTTAGCGGACCGGAAGGACCTTTCCACTACCCTTCTCACTATAGACCGACTTACCTTACCTTTAGCTGAATTGCGTAATATCATGGTGAACCGACATTCTAGCATCTTTGTCTCTATTTGATCACACTCTATTTCATTCTTGCTAGTTTTAATTGTTATTTCTATTATTGTTCTAAATTTAGTTCTTTTAGTTTAGTTAAATCAAATCAACCAGAACCCCTAATTTGTGACCGTAGACAGACTAGATAACAAGTAGATAGCGACCGCGTCCCCGTGGATATGATACCCTGCTTACCTCTACTGCATAAGTTTAGGCCGGTTAGGTTTGTTTTTGATAGGTTGCGACAGCCGTGTCAAATTTTGGCGCAGCTGCCGGGGAGGCAACTAGTTTATTTACTTATTTTATTTTTGTTTGTTTTAGACTCAAGGGATTTTCAATTCCTTGAGACAGTTCTTATTCTTTTCTCTTAGTTTTGTTTATGCCCAGGTCCAACAGGTCAGAGTTAGTACCAGCTGATCCTGAACCAGAGAGGACATTTCGCCGTAGACAAAACTTATTGAGAGAGATTCATCGAGAGTAAGTCTTGAGTACTTTTGACCTAGTTCTAGAGAATTTCACTTTTAAAGAAGCACAGTATTTAGAGGAAGACAAATCTGTTTCTGAAACCGTTACTAAATCTACGAAGATACTTAACATTGCTAGTCATTCTGAGTCGACAACTGATTCTATTCCTAAGGGTTTCAAGCTTTCAACTGATGAGGGGTGTACCTTTGATATTTGTCCTTCTTATATTAATCTGGTGGAGAGAAACCTGTTCAGAGGAGTAGCTGGTGAGGATCCAAGAAAGCATATGGAGATCTTCACGGATTACTGTTCTACTATTCCTGCTACTAAGGGAGTGACCCAAGAGAAGATTAAGGAAGTCTTGTTTCCTTTTTCTCTTACTGATGGTGCCCGGGAGTGGTTGACTGACTTGGATAAGACTTCAGTAGAGATTACTGATTGGAATACCCTAGCTCTTGCTTTCTACAAGAGATACTACCCTCCGCAGAGAACTAATGCATTACGAGGGCAGATTACAAGTTTTAAAAAGAATCCGACTGAGAACTTGTATGAAGCATGGAGTAGATTTAAGAAGCTGGTTAGGTATGTCCCACATCATGGGTTTGGCTAATAGTTTTTATGCAGCCAGTTCTACAATGGGTTGTATGATGACCATCGCGCCGTTTTAGATGCTGCAGCCAATGGAATATTTCTGAAGAATATCGATGATGATAAGGGCTGGCACATAATAGAGGAGATGGCTACCCATTGTGTTGAATATGGGAATCCAAGGAGTGATACTAGAACAGCCGCTGGAGATAATAGTGCACTTGTGGCTCAACTGGAAGCCATGAATGCAAGATTTGATAAGTTAGAGAGGCAGGTTGCAGGAAATCAACAGACACTTCACTTGTTATCTAGACAAGAGACCGTCTCATATGATAGATGTGGTGCTGATGGCCATACTGTAGTGGAGTGTTTAGCTGAGAAGGAGCAAGTATATGCCTTTCAACAATTTAGGCAATGAGGCACCTACTTTAACAATCAAGCTGGAGTTCATCCTAATGTGAGGTGTCTAGCCAAAATTTTTTGAATCCTACACCTCCACCGCAGCAACAACAAACTTATGTTCCACCCCATCGAACTCAACAAAAAGGCTTTCAAAAGCCTCCTTCCTTCCCACCGCTGCATCAACAAGGTACCGCTTCTACTGGTAATAATGACATAGCCGAGTTGAAGTCAATGGTGCAATCACTTGCACTTCAAATGCAGAAAACTGACCAACCAAAGGACGCTTCTATTAAATTGCTTGAGTCCCAGTTAGCTCAATTAGCTACTAAGCAAGCTTCAAGACAACCGGGCCAATTACCATCACAACCCGACAAGAAACCACATGAAACGGTAAATATGATTAGTTTAAGGAGTGGTCTTTCTTATGAGAGACCCAAATTGCCAAAGGAGAATGCTGAATTTTCAGAATCGGAGATTGAAGCTACTTTTCATGGGAAGGCGTCTTTTGACGGAAGAGTGACTAATTCACGTGGTGTACTCGATCGACTAGTTTCTGATGGTCGATAGAGCAAGTTTACTGAAGAAATGTTCGATCGAAGGGATAATAATGCCCGATCGAGCACTGAGGAAAACAAGCTCCTTGATCGAGCATCCCAAACTGCTCGATCGAGCAATAATTATTAGAAAACCTCTCGATCGAGAAGTGAAGTTGCTCAATCGAGTAACATTAATACTAAGAATGGTGATTTGTCGTCTAAATCCAATTTGGACGATAAATCTATGAATGAAGATAATTCTTATAAGCCCCAAGTTCCATTTCCAGGGAGGCTACGGAGGACAAAGACAGAACAACAATTTGGCAGATTTGCCGATCTTCTGCGAAATCTTAAAGTTAACGTGCCGTTTGCCGAGTTACTCACCCAGGTACCCTCTTACTCAAAATTTACGAAAGAAAATCTTGTCCGTAAGAGGAATATAGATGAATTTGAAACGGTGGCTTTGACTGAGCAGTGCTCCACACTTCTTCAGAATAAGACTCCACCAAAATTAGCTGACCCGGGTAGTTTTTCAATTCCCTGTCATATTGGGACTTACTTGATTGATAATACGCTTTGTGATTTAGGAGTCAACGTAAGCGTCTTACTTCTGTCTCTTGCAAAGAGACTTGGTTTGACAAAATTTCAATGCACAAACATAACCGTACAGATGGTCGATCGCTCATTATCACGGCCGTTAGGAGTCTTAGAGGACATCTCTATTAGGATCGGGAAATTCTTTATTCCCTTTGATTTTTTAGTCTTAGACATACCCGAGGACTCATACACTCCCATTATTTTGGGAAGACCATTTTTGCATATTGCTCATGCAATAATTGATGTCGGGGCTAAGACTTTGACCTTTCCGGTGGGTGGGGAGGATTTGACATTCACCCAGTCCAGTGTTCGCAGGGCGCCCATGCAAGTCATGCCCTGCAACGCCATTCCCTCTATAGACCACGACAAGGATCTTTCTAGTACTAGTATCGAGTTATATATTGCTGTTATGACACCTCTGCCCTAGTCTGGGAGCGAATTGGAGGACCATTCTGCTGTTTTTGCTTCTGCAGAACTTGGCGGAATAGGTAGTGGAGATCCTGTTGCCGGACTTGGTGCATTGCAATTGGAGCCTAGCACTGATGGCATTAAAGATCAATGGGGCCACGAAAAGAAGAAGCTTGATAAAGCAAAGAGGAAGGCTGCGGATTATGAGATGTGTTATTCCTCTTCCGATGGCTCAGTTGTTTGGAAATTAAAGACGGAGGTCACAAATGCTGAAGGGACCTCGTCGAGCGGGAAGCCCAGCTTTGGGCTATTTAATTGCTTCAAAGGATGACTCGGGACGCTATCCTGTTTGTAAACATTTTGTAATTTGAATTTTCGCTAGACATCTAATTATTTTTTAGCTTTAGACTTTAGTATTAGCTTAGATAGATTTATTTAGCTTAGGACGAATATAGTCTACGTATTCTTGTTTTTGGTATTTTGCGGGAAGTATTATTGCGTATATTGCAGGTCTTGGGAGAATTACGAACCATTGGGATGCGTGCTAAGGAGGAAGTCCTCGATCGACCACTTTATGTGCTCGATCGAGCAAATGCCCAAATGGAAAGTTCTCGATCGAGTTGTTCCAACCACTCGAGCAAGTGTATTTAAGGGATTCTCGATCGATCAGTTTTAACCACTCGATCGAGAAAAATCCAAGCACAAGTAAGAAGTCATCGATCGAGTATTTTCAAAGTACTCGATCGATCAAATTGAGGAAGATTGTTCTCGATCGAGCAACTCCATTCCACTCGATCGAGCTGTTTTGGCGCATATCAAACGAGGGAGTCTTCTTTTCCCTCGCTCTATTTTCATTCACTTGCCTTAGTTCTTCCCCAAATTTTTTTTTTTTGACCCCTTTAATCCCTCGACCTAATCTCTCAATTTCCTCCTTAAATTTACCAATCTAATCACCCAGATATACTTTAAGCATCAATTAAACCAAAATACCCTTATTTGCATCATAAATTTTAAATTTAATTGGGGATTTTCAAAGCTAGGGTTGCGATAATCGACTTATTTCGACTATTTGAAGTTTTCTTTGGTTTTAATTGTCCTTTTTTGTTGGGTAATCTACTAAGTAAGTTCCTTTCCCATTCTTTAATGTTTAATTTTAATTTGTCCCCTTCTTTTATACGAAATAGGGTTGTGAAATCTGTTTGGGGAAATTCAATTTTATTGCTAGATTGTTAATTGGAACTTGCATTTCATTATAGCTATGGAGAGTAATAAGGAAGTTGGACTCGAAAAGCCAAGTTCGACGGCTTCTGCGTTGACTTCGACATTAGCTCTGGTCGTGGTCCCTGCTGTCGCCACGCTCGCTGTTACTATGCCGGTGTCGATCCCTTCTGTGTCGACTACCGCCACTGCTACTGCTGCTACTGCTGCTACTGCATCCGGTTCACGACTTGGGACGGTGTAGACACCTCAAAATGTTTACCTAGCCTTAAGGGTACCCGATGATGAGGTTAAAATTAAATGACTAAATGAAAGTTGACAATGTTATAATTAAATGGCTTTTTACGGATAATTCACGATAAATCGCTCAAAATGGCCCAACACCTTTGTTGAAGCCTTTGTTTCTGTCCGATATTGAACGAAGCCCAGTAATATTCCAATCCTCTAATTTGATCTCATGACATCCAACATATATCAAAATCATGATGATAACTAGTAGAATTGTGCGGTTGTGCCAAACTAATTAAAAAAAATAAAAGATAACGTGTTTCCTTGTTTTCCACGTGACATAATAGAAGTTGGCAATGAATCCAAGTCTTTTTAGCATAGAGATTAGTAAAGGATAAGGAAATACAAGGTTACGTATGAAACAAGATTCTCTCGGCATACAATTCTATTTCAGCAGACTTCCTTATTCCCAAAACGAGTATAAATACGCACCCATCTCAAGCTCAATGGAATAGTCCTACTTAAACCTTCGGGTTTAATTCAAAAAAAAAAAAAAGAAAAGAGGAAAGAACGGACGGACACAAATACAATATCGAGAGTTCCAACATCAAACCAAACCACAATTTCTATACTTTTATACTCCATCTCAAATATGTTATCCCAATTTTAAATCAAACTCCATTCACATAAATTGTCCTAGTTTCATATGGGCGCATAAGAGCCAATAATTTACGACAAAGTCAAAATTCATTCATAGTCAACATCCAGATAGGCCCGAGGGTACCAGATTCAAATAAATTTTCTCTATTCTTTCTTTTTATTTAATTCTTTTGTTTTGTCTATTTTACTTTATTGCTTGTATAATTGTATGTAAACTAACCTAGTTTATTTGCTTTTGTATATAATTTCTATAACTAACATTGTTTTTAGTCAATTTTCGTCAAATATATAATATTACAAATAAATAGTAGAGGCCGTCAGTTTGATGGGCGGTCCGGGTGCCTAACACCTTCCCTGATCGTACCTTTACCCCGAATCCGCAATCTTTGGTTCAAACCGGAGTGACGGATCAGTCCCCATTCCAGGGATCAAAAGGGGTCTTTTTACGTTAACTTATTTTTGTATGTTTTTTTATAAAACCTATTGGCGACTCCATACTAATTATTTACTTATATTTCAAAAAGGAGATTTTTTCAGGGCTCACAGTGGCAACTCTGCTAGGGACATATTAAGAGGGTAAAACTCGAAATCTTATCTATATTAATACAAAAGACAATACTCAATCCTCAGCGCACCACGTCATTAATGCAGTTTTTTTTTTTTTTTGAAATTCATGTTATGGTGGGACCCGTGAGTGTGCAATGTATTTATTTCTTCACATTTCCGTCTTTTCAAACATGCGATAAATTCCGTCTTACAACAAATTCTATGAAATAATATTATGAAAAAAATTTATGAATTAATATTATGAAATAATTTTATACATTCCGCGTAAATAAAATTAATAACATATACGCAGAATGAATTACAAATGCGAGTAAATGAAATTGAATTACATAATTTTTAAAACAAAATTACATAATAATAAAATTACATAATTTCAAGAAGGAATACCATTTATATACGGGATCGAACATAAAACGCAAATGAATACATACATATGTTAAAGTAGATTATATTTCTTTTATCCGGATGTAAAGTTTTTTATGTATGCAATTTTTATTTACAAGAGTAGATTACGTTATTTCCTTATAAACCAGTGTATGTGAACACGTGTTTTTAACAAATTTAAACATAACTTATGTAGATCGTAGATTTAGACCAACTAGATAAGTACAATAGAAATGCAAAAACAAATATATATATATATATATAAAAACATTAATACTGGCCCAAATACATACCCGTGCAATTTTGCACGGGTTTAAAACTAGTTTATTTATAATTTTTGTATATTTGACGAAACTGACATAATTTTCCATGAGTACGTGTTACTCGAGCGAAATTTCACCCTCTTCGTAAAGTTCAGAATATGCAGAATTATTATCAAATTGAATAGCAACTGGAATACAAATTGCTTAATTTAAAGTCAACTTGAATGCGTGCGTTTGACGGTAAGTTCATGTTTCAATGTTTCAATGTTTCATAATGCCGTCAACTACCTAGTATATGATTGAGTTGGTTACTGATTTTTTTTTTTTTTTTTATAAACTGTCTTGTTATTAATATAAGCATTAGGCTTTTGTTGTTAGTTTTCTTCTCTTTTTCTTTTATATTATATGTTTTTTTATTTATTATAGTATCTTCTTCATATATAACATATAAAAAAAAGGCATAGGCTCTACGTAAGTCAATATTATGTTATCTTAAACTACCCTAATTCACCTTCGGTAAAGTATGTTGTATACTTAGAAGGTCCATTCGACCGACTAGGCCTTACACGTATTTTCCACCTCATGACGTCGTGTTTTGACAACTCGCCTGGTTCATATGACTGGGTGAGCACAAAAGCGAGAGATACCCTCATGTATTTTAATGTTGTGAGTACCCAATTTCCTACCCACAAACCTAACCATAGATCCCGTAGATCCTTTGCATAGGTCATATTCTGTTGCGTGTTTGCCAGTTAATTTTTGATATATATGATTTTTTTTTTTTTTTGTTTGAACATCCATTAAATAAAAAAACAAAAAAAAAGTAGAATAAGTTGCATAGCCAGACGTGTGTTATATAACTAGTAGAAGATGAGTAATAGACATTGTGCACTCGTCAAATACTTAGATTAATAAATGGAGTTTGATACCCAGTCAAATGTCTGCATCTAACCTCTGTATATAAGCATTTAGATACTAAATGGTCTCATGCCTCCAGTAGGCATAGAAGATTAGAAGCATTCATCATACACATGTAAAAAGTTTGCATTATTAAATAAGCATAGTGCATATCATCTTCTTATTTTTGGAAAAAAAAAATTCTTTCTTTACTAAATAAAGATAGGGGTCTAAGTTTAACTATTAATTTTTGTTTTATTTTATTTAGCAAAAAAAAAAACTTTTCTTTTCTCTCTTTGATTTCATAAAAAAAAAAAAACTTATTTGTGATCCATTATAGAAGTCTTTATATATCACCTTAGACATCATGTCTTTGACTTGATAAATAATTAACTCACATCAGTTAAAAAAAAAAGACTCACATGTCTCTGAATTCACTTAGAGTAGCAAGCTAAGCACCCGAACTAAGTAATTGACGACTAAGTCGCGTAGAGGAGTTGTTACTCTACCATCCTATTTGCCCTAATAAAGTAATAAGACATGAAATTTAGCAAGTGCCAATGCTATACGGATGGACCGCATCACACTCAATTGTCTCAACCCAGACTTAAGTTCACACGTACAAGATGTAGATGACAATTCATTATTTGACAGCCAATCACACATCATTAATTATTTCCTCACATAAAATACATTCGATAGTAATAGGACCATCCTAGTCCTTTTTTAGTTGAATAAATAAATACGAGCACATGTCATTTTTATTAGTAACTTGTTCTACTTTTTACCCTTAACTAGTAGAATAGACTTGAAATACTTTAGGTCGTATCTCTTTAGTGTAGATCAGTCGACCTCTTAGAGTCAGCCTAAACGAGGGCGTGCACTTGACCACCTTTTCCATCTCCTGTGGTGTGATAATTCCTTGATCGCCGTGTCTCTAGGTGACCTCTAGGTTTGGATACTGCATCTTTCTACCTGACTCATCAATTTTTCATATGACTACCAAATGAGCAGAACTCTCTATTTGCCAGATTCGACAATTTTCCATATCTCAAATGACTACCAGATGAGCACAATCTCATATGATCGACCATTTTAGCAAATATTATCATTCACTCCCATTGGTGCTAGAAAATTAGCTCAAAAATATTCAAACCAGATTCATAGTACACCCGTGTCCAAACATACCAAATAAGACATGGGAGCGCGCACTCCGTGCTGTTTTATAGGTGACCACTAGTCCCTTAAAATGAACTAGAGATGTGAGTCCAACTATCAATACAAACTCAAAAATATTCACACCAAAGACTCTCATAAGTTAACAAAAATTCAAGTCAAAGTTGCAATCAAATCCAGTGACAAAAGTCTCAATAAGTCAAAGACAAAAAAAAATATGATTTCTAATAGATACAACTCAAGTGTCAAAAGACTCAAAAATTCACAAGTAAACAAAAATTCCAGTCAAATTTACAATCAAATCCAATGTCAAAAGTCTCAAAAATTCAAACGACAAAAAAATCCAGCCAAAGTTGCAATTTAATCTAGTGTCAAAGATCTGCAAGATTCACAAGACGAAAAAAAATTTCCAGACAAAAAAAAAGACAAAATATATTCCTGACAAAGATGCAATTGAAAAGTGTCGAAGCTCTCAAATATCCCAGTCAAATATGCAATTGGAAATTGCAGAGTAGTCATTTTTTTCTCATTTCTCAGACGAGCTAATCCACAATTTCATTGTCTCCATACCTCTTGGGACGATCCTGTCATTCATTTAGGTGAATGAGAGAGGCACACAGGTCTCCAGTGTCTTCTAACACCATAGAACCTTCTACTCCACTCCATTTATCACCCTCGTTTAGCATCTAAGAATTCGGGGGATGTACACTAAATTTATACGATCACAAAAGTATTTTGTTTCTATGGTATTAGTTTTGCGTAATTAGCAGAGCTTGTTACTGTAAAGAGGGCAGAACTCATCAAATATAACTCAAATTAACAGGTCAAGTAAAAATGATACAATCATTCTCCACACCAGAGAAATTGTTAGAATTTAAGTTACTTCCAAAATAATAGTGTCCAGTTTTTCTACTTGGATCACATTTGGGTCAGACCCCATCTTTTTCAAAATATTTTCAAAAATAAAAAAAAAACTTTTTCAACACTCATTTCAAATGTTTTCAAAAAATAACATTTTTTTTTGCATCATATCTAGGACATGCATTTGCATTTTATGTGTCATATATTTGTCATTAACTCCTCCAGTCGACTACTTTGTCATTCATCTTCCAGATTCATCCAAAGTGGGGGCTTCTTATAAAGTCTCATTTCTCACGTAAAATAAAATTTTGCGAATTTCAAAATCAATCAAAAATTTCCAGCCTAATCTTTATGCGAAATAAAATTTTGCAATTTCCCAGCCCTTTTCGTGAAATAAAATTTTGCGATTTTCAAATTCAACTTGATTCGAAATAAAATTTTCAAATCCTCTGGTCGCCAGGCCCTGACATGCATTTTAAGTTCTTAAAATAAAATTTTCTGAACTTATCCTTTTTCGCGAAATAAAATTTTGCAATCCTTTGATCGGCAGACCCTGACATGCATCTGAGTTTTTAAAATAAAATTTTCTGAACTTATCCTTTTTTGCGAAATAAAATTTTGCAATTTTCAAATCAATTGGTCGGCAGACCCTGACATGCATTTGAGTTCTTAAAATAATTTTTTTTTGAACTTGCCTTTTTGCGAAATAAAATTTTGCAAGTTTCAAATCAATTGGTCGGCAGACCCTGACATGCATTTAAGTTCTTAAAATAAAATTTTCTGAACTTTCTTTTTTTTTTGCGAAATAAAATTTTGCAATTTTCAAATTTATTGGTCGGCGGGCCCTGATACGCATCTTAGTTTGTAAAATAAAATTTTACATTCTATTTCTTTTTTCAAGATAAAATTTTGAAATTCCTTGGTCGGCAGGCCCTGACATTCATTTGAGTTCTTAAAATAAAATTTTATGAACTTAGCCTTTTGCAAAATAAAATTTTGCATCCTAGTTTGTAAAATCAAATTTTACATTCTAATCCATTTTCAAACTAAAATTTTGAATCCTCGGTCGGTGGGCCTTGACACGCATTCGAGCTTGTGAAATCAGATTTTGCAGGTATACTCTTGAGCTAAACAAAGTTTAGCTATTCCAGATTCCAGTCCGACAAAACAAAGTTTTGCCATACCAGTTTCCAGACCAGTGAAACAAAGTTTAACTATGACAGTTTGAGACCAACGAAACAAAGTTTCATTGCACCAGTTCCAGCTTCATTCCAGATTAGTAAAACAAAGTTTTGCTAAGCGATCCCGATTCCAAATACTTGAGACAATTAAATAAGAGGCCCAGGGTATGTTTCTTATCCTTTATCTGTCTCCGAGGACTACTTTGACCTTCGTCTTACTCAGACTCGGTCAAAGTGGGGGCTTCTGTAGACACCTCAAAATGTCTACCTAGCCTTAAGGGTACCCGATGATGAGGCTAAAATAAAATGACTAAATGAAAGTTGACAATGTTATAATTAAATGGCTTTTTATGCTTAATTCCCGATAAATCGCTCAAAATGGCCCAACACCTTTATTGAAGCCTTTGGTTCTGTCCGATATTGAACGAAGCCAAGTAATATTCCAATCCTCTAATTTGATCTCATGACATCCAACATATATCAAAATCATGATCATAACTAGTAGAATTGTGCGGTTGTGCCAAACTAATTAAAAAAAAATAAAAGATAACGTGTTTCCTTGTTTTCCACGTGACATAATAGATGTTGGCAATGAATCCAAGTGTTTTTAGCATAGAGATTAGTAAAGGATAAGGAAATACAAGGTTACGTATGAAACAAGATTCTCTCGGCATACAATTCTATTTCAGCAGACTTCCTTATTCCCAAAACGAGTATAAATACGCACCCATCTCAAGCTCAATGGAAAAAAGGAGAGACAGACAATAAAAACGGACGGATACAAATACAATATCGAGAGCTCCAACATCAAACCAGACCACAATTTCTATACTTTTATACTCCATCTCAAATATTTTATCCCAGTTTTAAATCAAACTCCATTCACATAAATTGTCCTAGTTTTATATGGGCGCATAAGAGCCAATAATTTACGACAAAGTCAAAATTCATTCATAGTCAACATCCAGATAGGCCTGAGGGTACCAGATTCAAATAAGTTTTCTCTATTCTTTCTTTTTATTTAATTCTTTTGTTTCGTCTATTTTACTTTATTGCTTGTATAATTGTATGTAAACTAACCTAGTTTATTTGCTTTTGTATATAATTTGTATAACTAACATTGTTTTTAGTCAATTTTCGTCAAATATATAATATTACAAATAAATAGTAGAGGCCGTCAGTTTGATGGGCGGTCCGGGTGCCTAACACCTTCCCTGATCGTACCTTTACCCACGAATCCGTAATCTTTGGTTCAGACTGGAGTGACGGATCAGTCCTCATTCCAGGGATCAAAATGGCTCTTTTTCCGTTAACTTATTTTTGTATGTTTTTTTATAAAACCTACTGGCGACTCCATACTAATTATTTACTTATATTTCAAAAAGGAGATTTTTTCAGGGATCTCACAGACGGGCATGGGTTCCCGTGCTGCTGCGTTACGGGTCCATGCTACGAATGCCGTTGATACTTCTACGGAATCTCTACCTGAGTTTCCGGAGGTAAAATTTTTGTCCCTCTCTCACCGTACTCGTTTTATGCATTTAATGTAATGTCATATGACCTCGACCCATTTTTTGAGTCAACCTGCCCTAGAGACTCTAGGAATCTTAGAACCTGTTGTTGACCTACTCAATTGGACGAGGATATCGGGATTAGCCACTATGAAGGAGTTCACTTATAGGGCACTTACTTTAGAGTTTTTCAGCTCTTTTGAATTTAGTCCTTCGGCCTATGCGACTGACCATGGGGGCACTTGTATCACCTTCCGACTATTTAACACTACTTATTCCTGGACTTTAGCTAAGTTAGGGGAACGTTTGGGTCTAGTTAGTGATGGCTACCTTAAGCCTCCTAGGAAGCTCATGCGTCAGATTTGGGCTACACTTTCACACATTCCTTATGGTCAGCGTCGTGGTGCCCACGTCCATTTACCCCCTCCCTGCTACTTTCTCCCTCTGCTTGGAGAAACTATTTTTGCTCGTCATGAACCTAACAATGTTAAAAAATACTGAGTTGTCCATCTTAGCTGGGTACCTAAACATTGACAGCGGTACCCCATTTATTTTCAACATTGCATATTTGATAGCTCAGCATTTTCACAGTGTCGGGTCAAAAGTAGCGGGTAAGATAGCATCTGGTGGACTAGTGACTCGCATTGCCCGCCGTCTTTTCCCTGATTTCCCCGTGGTCTTAAGTATTATGATAAGGATAATGTTATTGACATTTCTGTTATGCTTTCAATGAACTGGCTTGCTTCTGACAGTAAGACGTGGAAGATTGGTACTTCCGCTTCCGTGATCTTACCTTCACCTTCTCTACCCCGTCTTTCACCTTTACCTACTGTGACGGGTAGATTACCACCACCTCTCCACCTTCTTACCTCCTTGACTTCTCTCCTCCCGTTTCTAGGAAGCGGAAGAGGACTTCCCCTCTTGTTAGGGAAGTTGGAGAGGGGTCTGGACCTCCACAGGCTAGGCTTACACCCGCGTCCACGCCCACGCCCACGCCCACGCCCACGCCCACGCCCACGCCCACGCCCACGTCCACACCTACACCCTCTATCTCTCAGCCGGTTTTACCGGCTAATTTTATTCCACCTCCTATTTTTGAGGCGCCGGAGGTCATGGACCAAGAGCGTCGTGATGCTTTGCTTTTAGATATGTGCCGGAGGGTAGCTAGGATGGAGCGGGATCAGGCCCTAGCCTTATTCCCCCTCTATGAGTATCATCTGAGTAGAGGTCGTCCGGTGCCAGCTGGGTGGCCACATCCCTCATTTTACCGATACCCGGAGGATGGGTACCCTCAGCCTGAGGGCGAGGAGGACACGGCCGAGAGAGAGGAGAGGATTAGAGCTGGTCTTGATGTTGGAGGTCGTTCTAGGAGGAGGGGTGAGGAGAAGGAGGACCCTATCTTTCAGGTGGCTGACGAGGAGGGAGATGACGAGTAGCTGCTGGCTACTTACTTCCCCAGTTTGCTGGCTGGTTTGGGGAAGTTATACATTGTAAGTATTATTGCTCTTTATTCTTTTTATCTCCTTTAGTTTAGTTTCATTTATATTGCATTTGAGTTTGTATTTTCCCTTCCCCGATTATTTTGCTGGTGTGTGCTGGAGGACAATGAGGGCATTGTCCGTTTTGGTTTGGGGAGGGTAATGCACACTTTGAGTCTGCATTTGCATTTGTTTTGCATTCACGTTTATCGCATTTTAGCTTGCATTGTTTTTCATTTCAAAAAATATAAAAAAAATTATAAAATTTCGAAAAAAAAATTAAAAATACACGTTTATTTTTGCATATAGGTTGAGTCAAAATGAAGTTTTTCTATGATGACAATGCACTGTAAATAGTCAATTTGCTTAAGCCTTGCATAAATTACTACTTTAGCGAAATCTTTGCATTTTACTAATTTTTGTTTTGAAATTTATTTGAACGAATAGACTTGACTTAAAATTTTGGCAAACTACTTATAAATTCTAAGGAATTAGACCTTTTTAAAACTGGTGTCATCCATGACCAGTTTCATGTAGGTTTGTGAGAAGTTACTCCTTGCATAGCATGTAATATCAAATGCATAAGTTTGAAATTCAATTGCTTTTTGCCTGCATACATTCGGGTTAGTGCCCGATATCACATGTAGGAGAGTGCTTGCAATTCCCTTTTATTTCATTTTTAGCCATAAGCTCCACTTAGCCAAAATAGCCTATTTTGACCCCATTTAACTACATTTAAAATCTTAAGCCTACCCTAGTCAAGCTAGTGTAGTAGTTATTGGTCGAGGTATGTTTTATTGCTTTTTCGGTTCACATTGAAAGTTGATGGTAGAATGAATGAAATGAGAAGGAGAATTGAAAAAAATACATTCGAAAAAAAGAAATGAAAAAAAAGAAGAAAAAAAAAGAAAACCGAAAAAAGAAAGGAAAAAATGGAAAAAGAATTTGAATAATATCAGTTTTACTCCTACGCTCTCATTTTATCTTATGAGGAGTCGTTTATAGTTGGTTTAGTGAGTTTTATGCCAAATAAAGGCATTGTGTTTAGTTTTGGAGTTGGATTAGAATTCGATCTGACTTATTTGGTTTTGTTAGGATACTAGCTTGACCTATACCCTCTCATTCCCAAAATGTTTTGTCTCTTCTTACCCATTACCTCACTTTTCCAAACTATTGTAAGCACACGGCATGTGATAGGACCTTGATTGGATGGAATGTATGTGTAAGGTAGCTAGAATTGTCTATCATACTAGATTGAATGCATGTTTATGTTGGTCGTAGTCTAGGTGAGCGACTATATTTTTCTCTCTCTTACATTTATTCGCTTATGTTGAAGCGGGATGGTTGAAATGGAACGGTGCTTCGGGGTTTTTATGCGATAAAGATATGCCCCAAAGATTAAAGGGAAAATTTTATCGCACGGCAATTAGACCTGCCTTACTTTACGGTTCCGAGTGTTGGGCCGTGAAACATTGTCACATTCAAAAGATGAGTGTGGCGGAGATGCGTATGTTGAGATGGATGTGCGGACATAAAAGGAAAGATCGATTAAGGAATGAGGTGATTAGGGAAAAGGTAAAAGTGGCGCCAATAGAGGACAAGATGATGGAAAACTGACTAAGATGGTTTGGCCATGTGAGAAGGAGACCTATGGACGCACCTTTTGATTAGGAGGCCGGAGACTTGGAGAATGAGAAAAGGTCCCTAGAGGTAGAGGAAGACCGAGACAGATATGGTTGAGAGTGATAGAGCACGATATGAGATTTCTGGGGCTTGAGGAGAGTATGGTGACGGAGAGGGCACAATGGAGGGAACTGATACATGTTGATTTCTAGTATTTGATATTTATTTTTTTGACATATTTAGTGTTTTTATTTAATTTAAAAAATTAAATTATTTGTTCTTCTCTCCTTTATTACATTTTTACTGACCACTTTCTTATATATTTTTCTTGGTTTACTTTTAAGGCATTCCGGATCCTTAACTCTATTTCGGTTTTCAAAATCGTTTTAATCTTTTCTCTCGATCTAAATTTTAAGTTTTTATAAAAGAAATCTGAGATTCGATTTTAAAACCTGTAAGTTTACCTTGACTTTCCATTACATTTTCGCTCCCTCTCTATTTTTCATTTTCCTTTTCTATTCGCTTTTTGAGGTGTACGTTCACCTATGGATGGTTCTAAAGGATGATTCATGTCAGCCGACCCCAAATCATTTTGGGATTGAGGCTCTATTGTTGTTGTTGTTGTTTGTTACATTTATTCGCTTACACTTTGCTTCATTGAGAGAGAGTGACCCGTGAGAGTCCATCTTTGAAAGTCTTCCAAGGTCGAAGGTTCAACTATTTCTAAAACAGTTATAAATTCGTTTACTTTTACGTATTGCTAATGGTTGCTAATTTTCATGCATTAAATGGTTTAAATAGACGATTTGTAGCTAGCTCTGAGCTTAACTCCATTCCATTAGGTCTTTAGTTGCATATAGTTTGCTTGGGGACAAGCAAAGGTTTGGTTTTGGGAAGTTTGATGCGTTCTATTTATATAGACTTTTTGTGCTTGTTTTCCACGCATTTCTATGCGATTCCTATAGTTTTAGGCTACGAAATGCCTCGAATAGTCTACTTCGGTTTGTTTGGCTTTAATTGCAGGAATGGACCAGGAAGAAGCAAAACTGAGCTTGGAATTACCCTTATAGCTTGCATTTAGGAGATGGATGGAATTGGAGCGAGAATACTTCTGCCTTGGGATGCGTGAAGTCGTTTTGGAAGCTAACCAACATCCTATGTGCTGACTCAGTGGTAGTTAACTCGATCAAGCTGGTTGCTGAATTAATTACTCGATCGAACCCTTTTTGATGCTGAAGATTCCTCGATCGAACTCCTGCTATGTTCGATCGAGAAGAGGGATTATGGTGTTGCTCGATCGAGTAGGTTCTATGCTCGATCGAGAGGATTTTTGCTGGAGTTATTCGATCGAGTGGTTTCAATATGCTCGATCGAATAGCTTGTGATCTGACGCAAGATTTTATTGCGTAAACTTATGTACTTATTATTTTAGTTATCTTAATTAGTGAATAAATATCTCTCTTAAGGAGAGACCCAATTAGGTTTAGATATTCAGCATTATTCATTATTCAGTATTATTCATTCATATTCAATTTATAATCAGTTTGCATCAAGATTAGGAGACTCTTGTTCGACGCTTACCTTTCTATTTCTCGGATCTTAATTTGTGTAATTCCTTACTCTCTTCCTACTCAATTCAATTCATAATATTAATTCCTTTTTGCAACATTTAATTTTCTTGTCTCTTAATTACTGTTAGGTTATTAGAATTAATATCTAGTTTATGCAATTTCTCTTAATTTATCTTTTAACCATGTCGAATATAGTTCTATCTATCGTTATTTATTTTATCACTGTTATGAGTAGCTAAATCCCAATTGCTAGGAATAGGGGAGCCATGATAGTAAAACAATGACGCTATAATTAGTTTTAGGAGGTTTTAATGTGATATTTGTTTTATAGCAAAATAACAGTAATTACTTGGTTGAGTGCACGTGACTATTTTAATTAACCCGATTAAATTCAGACCTAGATCGGAAGATTGGAATGAATAGACCTGTTATGAACAATAGACTACCCTAATCAGAGCGGAAGCTATTTAGGAAGAATCTAGGGCGGTTAGCGGACCGAAAGGACCTTTCCACTACCCTTCTCACTACAGACCGACTGACCTTAACTTTAGCTGAATTGCGTAATATCATGGTGAACCGACATCCTAGCATCTTTCTCTCTATTTGATCACACTCTATTTCATTCTTGCTATTTTTAATTGTTATTTCTATTATTGTTCTAAATTTAGTTCTTTTAGTTTAGTTAAATTAAATCAACCAGAACACACATTTTGTGACCGTAGACAGACTAGATAACAAGTAGATAGCGACCGCCTCCCTGTGGATACGATACCCTGCTTACCTCTACTGCATAAGTTTTGGCCGGTTAGGTTTATTTTTGATAGTTTGTGACAATCGTGTCACCTCTCAAGTCATTGAGGAGATCGACAACGAAATGTGGGGATTCCAAGCCGTGAATGCCCTAGCCGACGAACCAGTACCTTTTGATTGTGATCCGTTTTCCAACCTCATAATCAACCGTATCTTGATGCGCCAGGGGTACTTCCCGGGCATGCCTCTTAACCCACTGAAAAGAACCTTGCCTCTCCTAAAATAGGCCAAGGCCCTAACATCCCTTTCGGACTAGGGTAGGAGTCGACTGATGAAGACATCCAGGAGATGGGTCTCCTCGTAAGGAAGCGCTAAAACCATGAAGTTATCCTCCGCCCATATCACTTGACCCTCAACGACTATTTCGTCCTCGAGGGAGAGTCTGAACTTTACAACGGTTTTCCTGAGACAATCTACGACCCCATAACAAAGGTCAAGCACCCGGGTATAAATGTCTTTCAAGACTGCTATTTCATCCCTGACAACAACACCAATGCTGCATTGATCAAGTCTGAATCGACCCCTAGCCTAGATGGGCAAGCTTTGAGCTTCTTTTCAGGGAAGATCACATCAAGCTCCTCAACTATGAGGACATCGTAAACATTGCTCTCAAAGACAACCAGTTCGACCCTACTACCTTGATCTCTGATGCTAACCTAGAGAAAGCTATCCAAGGCCGGAGGAAGACTGTCAAGTAGACCGATCACCAAGGCCACATTCTCAAGATCACAACTGGAGAAGGCCCTATGTTCAATGAAGGAACTGGAGACGAAACTGAGTCTGATGACAAGCCTGAGTCTGTCTTAGGTCCTAAAACTCCCGACACCCCTGGTAAAGTCCCTTTCCCACTATTTTATCACAAGCTTGTGGCTGTCTCAGAGGCTGAGTCAACTAAATTTACCCCTACTCCCGCAGAAGATAGCAACCTGGAGCTTGTTCCAGGGGCCACCTCCTCTACTGCGTCACCTCTGACTCCCAATGAGATATCTGACCTATCCGAGCTTTTCGCTCAGGTCGACTTAATGAATGCTAAGTTTGCTTACGAATCGTCTCAATTTAACTGCAATGCAATTCTGAACGAATATGAGGAATTTGACTTGAGTGACTACCCACCTCACCTAGCCAAAGAACTCAAAAAACGGAAACATAGAACACCCATCATTGAGGAGACCAAGCCCATCAACGTAGGGACTGATAATGCACCTCAAGAACTTAGGATAGGGACCACCCTTGACCCTTCGGAAAGACAACAATTCATCGACCTCTTGCACGAATATAAGGACGTATTCGCATGGTCCTACAAAGACATGCCTGGGATTGACAGAGAGATTGCAGAGCACAGAATACCCATTAAGCCCGAAGCTAAACCCATGATGCAAAAGTTGTGCCGTAAGCGCCCTGAGTGGGCCCTGAAAATCAAGGAAGAGGTAGACAAGCAATTCAAAATCGGATTCATCAAAGTTTCCGAATATTCTGACAGGGTGGATAACATAGTCCCCGTACCCAAGAAAGATGGGAGAATTCGGTTTTGCGTCGACTTCAGAGACCTGAACAAGGCAAGTCCAAAAGAAGACTTCCCGATGCCGCACGTTGACATCCTGGTAGACAACACAATCGAGCACGCCCTATTATCATTCATGGATGGGTATGTCGGGTACAACCAAATCAAAATGGCTGAAGAAGACATGCACAAAACTGCATTCACAATTCAGTAGGGCATATATTGCTACACTGCCATGCCCTTCGGCCTAGTCAACGCCGGAGCAACCTATCAAAGAACTGCCACCACTCTCCTACACGATATGACGCACGAGGAAGTGGAGGTATATGTCGATGACATGATCGTCAAATCAAAAGAGCGAGACGGCCACATCAACGCCCTTCAGAAATTCTTCGCTCGCCTTCGAAAATACAACATGAGACTAAATCCTCATAAGTGTGCATTCGGGGTCACCTCCGGAAAACTCTTAGGACACGTCATCATCAAAAAAGGCATCGAAATAGATCCCACCAAAATCAAAGCTCTCCAACAAATTCATCGGCCTAAGAATGAGAAGGAGACTCAGGGATTTCTCGGTCAAGTCCAATACATCACCCGCTTTATAGCCAAACTCACTATAATTTGCGAACCTATCTTCAAGAGGATCCACGCCACTAATCACACCGATTGGTACAACGATTGCCAAAAAGCCTTCGACGGGATAAAGGAAATCATGTCCAAACCTCATGTCTTTTTTTGGTAGAATGTAAGCATTTTATTAAAATCACCAACTGAATCAATTACAACAATGTTTATAAACTTTGCATAACTACTTAAACACATTTCAATACACTAACAAGCAATATGTATTCTAGTATACCATCTCCTATCCTTCAGGCTAATCAAGTTAGGCAAATGGCTTATAACTCTCTCCTTTATCAACATCTGAACTTCAGCAGCAACCCAACCAGGGCTCATCAGAATGTTGTTGTAATGAGCCTGGTTTCTCTGAATCCAGATGAGCTACCAGACAACAAAGATCGTAGCATTGACTGTCCTTCTGTTCAGTTTAGACCATCTCCTTTATCTGATGCACCAAACCTTTTTTTACCCAACCTCATGTCCTTATGCCACCTCAGTAGGGAATTCCCTTATCCCTCTACCTAACAGTCACCGACACGGTCATGGGAGTAATGCTAGCATAAACAGTCGATGGGGAAGAACGAGCCATCTACTACATTAGCAAAAAGTTCATCAAATACGAAACCAAGTACACCCAACTGGAGAAGACATGTCTCACCCTGGTTTGGTCAACAAAGAAGTCACGACATTATATGCTCAGCTAAACGGTTCACATCTACTCCAAGATGGACCCCGTCAAATACATCTTTGAAAAGCCTGTGCTAAACGGAAGGTTGTCCAGGTGGACTGTAACACCCCCTTCTTACCCGGCCAAGATAATTGGGAGATGTTACCTTCTCGGTTTCCCGAGGTACTGAAATTGGAGTTGCAATTGAGAAACAATTAACACAAAAAAATATTTAGTGGATTACATAGCCATAAATGAATAAATGAAATGAATAATACAACTCATGGCTACTAAACTAATCTAATCAACTATGCTCGACTCGAATGTCATCAGGGCTCAACCCCTTCTCTCGCATGCTACCAAAGCTAACCTATAAACAACTGCTCCCCATATGATCGAAAATATCATATGGATCAACACAGGCCACCCCATAAATAGGTGACATTTATACGGACACAATGTAACACTACGGTTTTCTATACTGTTGGGTACTCTATCGAGTAAGGCTTACTCTGTCGAGTAAGTGAGTTTTGATTTCAAACCAGTGTATTGTCTGATGGATACCCGATCGAGTAGGTGTCACTCGATTGAGTAGGGGGCACTCAATCGAGTAAGTGACTTACTCGATCGAGTAAGTCGGTTTTACGGGTTGTTTTGCCGGGTTTTGATAGCAACGTGAGAATGAAATATAAAGTTATTTTATCAATTCCTTTTTACTTTTTCACTGTTTATAAACTGTTTACACAAAATAAAAGTTACATAGCTTCTTCTTCTCTCATTGCTATCAAATCCTAAGGGCTAGAGTCGTCGGATCGTTGTGTTCTTTACGGCGTTGAGACCGTCGCATCGTGGGTAAGATTCTAGTATGACTTTTATATCATTTCATTGTTTTTGGTTGAAACCCTAACTGGGTATTTTGGAGGTTTTGAGAGTATTGTGATTGTTAGATAGTAATTATATGATTGTGCGATTATAGGAGGTGATTTCGTAGAAGAGCGGTTTTGAATAGCTCATTTTGACGATCTTGGTGAATTGCTTTCAAGTAAGGGTTTCCCTACTCGGTTATTGATTACATTGTATTTGATAGTTGATTGGTGATAGATGTGTTGTTGTTGATCTTTATCATATTGGTATTGTAATTGGTAATTAATGTTGTATATTTGGTTGGATGTGTTTGTCTGTGGCTCGCGAGGCGCGTCCTCGGCTGAGTGGAGTCACTTGTGGGAGTGTCTTCACGCCCTTGATTCGCCCCTTGTAGTTCCCGTCACAAGGGGGATGTGCAAATTAAGGAACTTGCATTTTTGCTAGGAGTTGATGAGCGAGGATTTGGTGAGAACGGCTGCGGTCCCCACTGGCAGCGTGGAAAATCTATTGCAATGGATATTCTGGCAGGGCTACACACTTTAGTGTGTAGTCAGGTGTGTGGAGATGTGAAGGAGTTGGGTGATCGTATATGTTGTTATCTTGCTTATCTTGTATTGCGTAATCAATAAATGACCCCGTTAATTGTTTTAAAAACTATGGTGATCCATTCAGGGATGGTGAGCAGTTATTGAGCAGGTATGAGATGGATTGCGTGAGCGATTGCTGGGATGGAGTCACCACGTGTCACTTGAGTCTTCCACTGTGTCTTTGAACTTATATTTCTCTTTACTTGGTTTGATATTTTGGAACAGTTGTATTACACTTTACAGTTTTGGGGTTTTGTTATGTAATCACTTCAACCCTTGCTTCAGGTTGTCCAGGACTGTCAGTTGGATGATCTTAGTGCAAGGGGGGCCTTCTATACTTGGTCAAATAAACATGAGGATGGAGAGAAAATCTATAGTAGAATTGATAGAGTGCTGATTAATGATGAATGGGCTATTATGTTTCCTGACAGCTATGTTCATTTCTTGCCTGAGGGAATGTTTGATCATTGCCCTTGCCTTATCAATCTTGATGGGTATGTTCAGAGAAAGGGAGCATCATTTAAGTACTTTAATATGTGGTCAATGGCACCTGAATATCCTGATATTGTGAAGGAGGGGTGGAATTTGGCTTGTCATGGTACTGCTATGTTTAAAGTAGTCACAAAATTGAAGGGTCTAAAACATCAGTTGAAAAAATTAGACAAGGATCAATTTGGGGATATTGTTAACCTTACACATGTTGCTGAGTTGTCTTTAAAGCATGCTCAGGAAATGTTGGTTGGTGATCCCTTGAATGAGGATCTTTGCAAGATTGAAAGAATTTGTGCTAAAGAGGTTGAGGATCTCAGGAAGGCAAGAGATCAATTCTGAATCGAGAAAGCAAAGTGTGACTGGTTGAAGCATGGGGATGATAATACTTCATTTTTTCATGCCTGTATCAGAAGAAGGAGAGCAAGAAATAGAGTGTTTCAAGTTGCTGATGTCAATAATAACCTGTGCTCAACTTCTGAGAGTATTCAGCCGCCTTCATTCGATCTTATCGGCAATTGTTGGGGACTGAAAAATCAGTTAAATCTATTAATAGGAAAGTCATCAAGTTTGGGAAATGTGTCACTGAGGCCCACTGTCTTATGCTGTCTGCTCCTATAACAGCTGAGGAAGTTAGGGTGGCCATGTTTGACATTCCAGGGACCAAGGCACCTGGTCCCGATGGTTATAGCGACGATTTTTTAAAGACAACGGCATATTGTTGAGCGATGTTGTTGCTGCAGTTCAGGGAGCCATTCATTCTGGAAAGCTCCTCAAACAATGCAATGCCACTATCATTACACTCATTCCTAAAGTGCCTCTTCCTGAAACAGTCTTACAATTTAGGCCCATTGCCTGTTGTAATACTATCTATAAGTGTTTATCAAAGGTCTTTGTGTAATAGAATTGGCAAGGTCTTACCTGATATAATTAGTCCAAGTCAAGGGGCTTTTATAAAAGGAAGGGATATTGTTGGGAACATCCTTATTTGTCAGGATTTAATCAAACTTTACAAAAGGAAAAGTTGTTCTCCTAGGGTTTTAATGAAGGTGGATCTTCAGAAAGCTTATGATTCAGTGGCTTGGTCTTTTGTCCTGGAGATGCTACAAGCTACTGGGTTTCCTGAATCATTCACCAAGATCATCATGCAATGCATCACTACCCCCACCTATTCTCTTTCCCTTAATGGTGAAACATTTGGGTTCTTCAAAGGTAGGAGAGGGCTCAGGCAAGGAGACCCTTTGTCGCCTCTCCTTTTTACCCTTTGCTTGGACTATTTGAGTAGGGTCCTAGGTGTGGTGCATAAACATCATAACTTTAAGTTTCATCCCCTGTGCAACAGAATCCAACTTTCCCATTTATGCTTTCTTGACGACACGATTCTGTTTTGTAGAGGTGATAGGGGGTCTGTTGGTCTTATGTTGGCAGCTTTTGATCACTTCTCTCTTCGCATCCGTCCGGAAATGAATAATGGGAAGTCTAATTTTTATTATAATGGGATTGATGAGGGTTTGGTCTCTGAAATTGAGGAGCAGACTGGTATGAAGAAGGGGAAACTTCCTTTTAAATATCTTGGTGTGAATGTGTCACCCAAGAGACTCACCGTTTCTTATCGTGAATGCTTGGTTGATAAAATTGTGGACAGAATTAGAAGCCTAGGGTCTCGTAAACTCTCTTATGCTGGGAGGGTTGTTCTGATCAAATCTGTGCTCAGTTCTCTTCACTGCTACTGGGCAAGGATTTTCATCCTTCCTAAAACTGTCATAAGCAAAATTGAAGCAGTTTGCAGATCATTTCTCTGGTATGGTTCTAATCATAAGGAAAGTCCTACCTTAGTTTCTTGGGCTTCCATTTGCAATCCTAGGAAACAAGGGGGACTGGGGTTCAAGGATCTCCATGCTTGGAATGTTGCTGCTATTGCTAAATATGTATGGTGGATTGCAATGAAGGCTGATCACCTCTGGGTTCGTTGGGTTCATGCTGTCTATATAAAATCTGCAACTTGGAAAGACTATGAACCAGGGAGTGGCAGTAGCTGGGCTTGGAGAAAAATTTGCCAAGTCAAGAATATTTATAAATCTAAATTATTTCATGGTCCCAATGTAGAGCAATACAGGCTGAAGGAAGGGTATCATTGGCTTAAACCAATTGGAGATAAAGTCCAGTGGTATCCATGGATGCTCAATAGGATGATTATCCCTCGTCATGTGTTTATGTGCTGGTTAGTTGCACAGAATAGGCTGTTAACTCAAGACAGGTTGATCAAGATGAATATAATTCAGAGCAACTGTTGTTATCTATGTGGAGAGACGATGGAATGCCATGAACATTTGTTTTTCCAGTGTAGATATAGCAGAATGTGCTTGGAGCTCACAGGTTGCTGGTGTTTAGTGGACTTTCCAGAGAAGAATTGCATTGAATGGTGGGTACGTTGGAGGCAGCCGTCTATCTGGTATAAGCAGGCAGTGGCTATGATCCTTGCTTCCCTAATTGCTCATATCTGGTTTGTTCGTAATAGATGCAGACTTGAGGGGTGTCTTTCCCATCCCCAGGTTGTTGTTAATAGCATTAAACGTGAAGTGCAGTTGAGAATTAATCAGTATGAGGTACCATGTAGGAATGGTAGAGTCAGAAATTGGGTAAACTACATAAGCAGTCACTAGCTACTTGTGTAGAGAAATGTATGTTGCAATGATAGAATTAGTGTTGTAAGGGACTTTTTTATGATATTAATGATAAGCTTACATTTTCCCAAAAAAAAATAAGTATGTCCTTTTATGGTCAATTTGATATACATTGCCTCGGGTAACCGAGATGGTAGCACTTCCATGCATTAGGTGGTATTGGTAAGGCACCTTGGTGTATGGGAGTGTTACAAAGTGGTATCATAGCGACGATTTTGGAACCTGTAACTAATGAACCTAGAACCTAGGGAGTCAAATTAAAATGAACATGGGTAGGAGTTGTTAGGAACTATCACAAAGGCTTGGGAGACGTCCTAAAGTCGTGAACTCGCCCTACAATTTTGAACCGGTCACTATGGGGTGTCATAGCATCGCTATGTGTTTACTAATGTTCTATTGCATATGTTGGATGATATGTTGGATGGAATTGTTGGATAAACGATTGTGGAGGAATGGAGTAGAAAAAGGTGAAGTATTCATATGATAATATGTTGTGAATAATGATGTTGCATGATGGATGATTTATAATGTGGCATTATAGTAACATGTGAATAGGATGTTGCGTTTTATGTATATATATATATATATATATATATATATATATATATATATATATATATATATATATATATATATATATATATATATATTATTTGTTGCGAAAGGTTTTAAGTAAATCATGCGGGTAGCTAGAGAGTCAGCATGACTTGATCTTGTGGGGAATACTCGATCGAGTAGGTTGGACTCCATCGAGTAGGCTGAGCTCAGTCGAGTGGGTATATGACAATGTTGGGCAGTAGCTGTTGTTTTGGGAAACTCGATCGAGTACGTTTGGGGATCGATCGAGTGCGTTATGTTATACGGTCTGGTCAGCTTCTGGGGTTGAGTCACTCGATCGAGTAAGTGGGCACTCGATTGAGTGACCTCTACTAGATCGAGTGGGTGTAGTTAGTCGATCGAGTGTGTATTGTATAGGTCGTATATGCTTTGAGCCGTAGGCTATGTGCTTACGTTTTCCTCTCCTCTTATAGCTCAAAGATGCTGCCAAAGATATCTGCTTTGTACACTAGGGCGTAAGATATGAGTGTAGATGAGATAGTCAAGATGCTTGAGCATCAAGAGGCACTTACTGAGGCCCTAAAGTAGTTTGGGAAAGACAAAGATACCGGGGTGGCCTTTGCCAATATGAGCACTTCGATAGCCTGCTTCAACCCAAAAGAGTATATGGGTACCGGTGCGCCAATCTTGCTCGACAATTGGCATAGGGAGATGGGGGAACATCTTGAATATGGTCCATTATCCCGAGGACTTTAAAGTGGAACAAGTTGTGTTCTACTTGAGAGATGGCGCGTGAGAGTGGTGGGACAAGGTAAGGGAGAGTGCCTTAGATTTATATCTGAAGCAGATGAAGTCAGCTATACCATGGAGTGAGTTTAAGAGAGCTATGCGTCGGGAGTTTTTACCTGAACATGTTCGTAGTAAGCTAAGGGAGGAGTTTGATGCTTTCAAGATGACTCCGGATATGATTGTGGTTGATTATTACCACAAGTTTAATGAGAAATCGAGGTATGCAGAGGACATGAGGCTGAATCAGGATAACTTGGCACTATGGTTTGAGAAAGGCTTGACTTACCAGATAATGGAGAAGCTACTGGTTGGGGTCCTTACAGATGTTAAAGAAGTTTATGAGCGAGCAGGGAGAGCAGAGAGATTGGTCGAAATGACCAAAGAGAACAAGGAGAGGGGTCCTGAGAAGAGAAAGGCCGAGAGTGAGGGTGGTGGTCAGTCCAGTTATAAGTGGGGTAACCATAACCAGGCGAGGGCTTACTCATTGGGATCGGGTTTTAGTAGTGAAGCTTCGTATGGGCGTGGTCGTGGTGGTAGTGGTAGTAGTTGGAATCTCTCTTGCTATAACTTTGGCGGTATGGGCCACAAGAGAAAGGAGTGTACTAGTGCCGTAGGGAAAGGTTTTCAAAGGCCATCGCAAGGGAGCTTTTCGCAGGGTCCATCTCAGAGTTTTGCTAGCAATAGGCCGGCTGGATCATGGAATAACCAAGGAAGTCAGAGTAACAACAACGGTGGATCTAACCGCAATGGCGGTAACTCTTATCAGAAACCGACAACTAGTAACAATCAGGGGTCAGCTGCCAAGCCATCTACTTCAGCCAGTACCGTTCATGGAGGTGGACAAAAGACCAGTGTCAAGTTATTCATAATTGATAAGAAAGCTGCTGAGGATGATGCTCACGTGATCATGGGTACCTTTCTTGTTAATGATGTTTCTACCTTTATTTTGTTTGATTCGGGGGCGTCACACTCTTTTGTATTGTCGAGTCATGCTAAACTTTTGGGTTTGAGAGAGTTTGAGTCTGTAAAAGATGAGGTTTTTATACCATCAGGTGAGTCAGTGTCTTGTGGGAGGTTGTACAAGGGTGTATCTATGATAGTTGGACAGGTTGACCTTCCAGTGGATTTGTTAGAATTTCCTATGAGTGGTTTTGAGGTGATAGTTGGTATGGATCTGCTGGGTAAGTACAAGGCTAGAATAGATTATCACCAAAAGAGAGTGTCTGTGAGAAGTCCTAAGAGAGTTAGTGTGTCTTACCGTGAGTTTGTTGTCAAAACCGTCAAAGTGATTGCAGCGGTGACATTTAAGTCTTATCTTAGGAAGGGGTGTCCTTTGATTCTGTGCCATGTGAAAAACCATAGTAAGGTGGCTCCGACAGCTGATCAGATACCAGTGGTGGGAGAGTTCCCAGATGTTTTTCCGGAGGAGATACCAGGTTCGCCACCGAAGAGAGATATAGATTTCAGTGTGGAGTTGAAACCATGGACGGGACCAATCTCTAAGGCCCTGTACCGCATGGGTCCTAAAGATAGATAAGGGATACATTAGAACTAGTGTATCACCGTGGGGAGCACCAGTTCTATTTGTGAAGAAGAAAGATGGGATCTTGAGGTTGTGCATCGACTACAGAGAGTTGAACAGTGTTACAGTGAAGAACAAGTATCCTTTGCCAAGGATAGATGATCTGTTTGACCAGCTGACTGTGGCAGGAGTCTTTTCAAGGATTGATTTGAGGTCAGGCTACCATCAAGTGAGGATTCGGGATGAGGACATACCAAAGACAGCGTTTCAAACAAGGTATGGTCTCTATGAGTATTTGGTGATGCCGTTTGGGTTGTCAAATGCACTGGCAGTGTTTATGGATTTGATGAACCAGGTCTTCAGTCAGTTTTTAGATCAGTTTGTGGTAGTGTTCATAGATGATATCTTTGTCTATTCTAAGACTAAGGAGGAGCATGAGGAGCACTTGAGATTGGTGTTACAAACTTTGCGTGACAATTAGTTGTATGCCAAGTTGTCTAAGTGTGAGTTCTGGCTCGAGGAAGTTGCCTTTCTGGGCATGTGATTTCTAAAGATGGTGTATATGTGGATCCAATAAAGATAGAATCAGTGTCTAAGTGGGAAACACCAAAGAACGTGGCTGAGATCAGGAGTTTCTTGGGTTTGGCAGGGTACTATCGTCGATTCATGAAAGACTTGTCAAAGATCGCCAGACCTATGACAGCGTTGATGAGGAAAGAGAACAGGTTTCGATGGGATGGAAGTTATGAGACGGCGTTCCAAACATTAAAGGAGCGTTTGACCAGAACTCTAGTCTTAGCTTTACCTGAAGGGTGTGAGAACTTTGAGGTGTAGATGGATGCTTCAAAGAATGGGTTGGGATGTGTGTTGATGCAGAATGGGAAAGTCATTGCATATGCTTCTAGGAAATTGAAGCCTTATGAGGAGAACTATCCGACACATGATCTAGAGTTGGGTGCAGTTGTGTTTGCTCTCAAGATTTGGAGACATTATCTTTACGGGGCGACCTTTAAGGTGTTTTCAGATCATAAGAGTCTTAAGTACATATTTACTCAAAAGGAGCTGAACATGAGACAGAGGAGGTGGATGGAGCTTATAGGGGACTACGACATAGATATCATATACCATGAAGGGAAAGTAAACATTGTGGCTGATGCATTGAGCAGGAAGAGTGTGCATTCTCTATGCACAGCTATGTCTTTGATGAGGTTGAGAGATGAGGTAGGGAAGATGGGGATACATGTGATACAAAAAGGGGATACTAGAGAGGACTTGACAGTGGAGCCAGATCTTTATGATGATATTCGCAGGAAGCCGGCTCTTGATCCAAAGATTCAGGAGTGGAGAGCTGGGGTAGAGAAAGGGACAGTGTCTCGGTTCTCTATCAATACAGATGGGAGTGTTCGATTTGATGGGAGATGGTGTGTTCCTAGTGATGAGGAGTTGAAAAAGGTGATCATGACAGAGGCTCACTGCACACCATATTTAGTACATCGAGGTGGTGATAAGTTGTATAAAGATTTGAAGAAGACTTTCTGGTGGCCTGGGATGAAAAGGGAAATAGCTGAGTTCATAGGTCGGTGTTTGACATGTTAGAGGGTTAAGGGAGAGCAACGACAACCACAAGGTAAGATTCAGTCTCTTGAGGTACCTGAGTGGAAATGGGAATCTATCTCCATGGACTTTATAGTGGGTTTACCAAGGAGCCAGCAGGGTAATAACATGATATGGGTAATAGTTGACCGTTTGACTAAGTCAGCTCACTTTATTCCAATGAAAGATACATGGAGTAAGGTTCAGTTGGCTAATGGGTACAAGAAACATGTGGTGAGGTTACATGGAGTCCCTAAGGACATTGTGTCAAATCGAGATGCGAGGTTTATTTCTCGGTTTTGGCAAGAGTTGCAGGAGATGATGGGAACTACCTTGAAGATGAATACTGCTTTTCATCCTGCAACAGATGGATAGACAGAGAGAGCTATCAAGACTCTGGAAAATATGTTACGACCTTGTGTGATGGAGTTTGGTGGTAGCTGGGAAGATAGGTTGGATTTGATCGAGTTTTCTTACAACAACAGCTACTGTTTTGTGTGGATTTTGCGCAGGGCGAAATCAGGTCAGGGAAGATTTAGGTAGGGTTAACTAGCTCTAGTTAGTCTGTAAATCAGGTCGTCAGGGTGAAACGCAAAATTGAAAGTATAATAGAAAGAACAATAATAAGACAAAGAATTTTGTACGTGGAAAACCCTTAAATGGGAAAAAACCACGGGCACCAAGCCAGGAGAGGATTTCACTATCATATTGAGTATTTAGCATAATGGGATGTAATTATCTCAAAAGTTGTGTAAGAATATTGTATGCTAGAGTTTGTCTTGTATATGTCTTCCTTCCTCAAATGATTTCCAAATGCTTCTTATATAATCATCTGTTGAACGGCTGGTAAATCTCTTCATAAAGGCTAAATATTCCGTATTAATTACCCATAATAATATCCATCATTACGTCCTTAATTACTGCTTTAATTGCTGAATCTTCCCATTTAATGCTGTGCGTGTAAGCTTCTTATAATATGATCTCCTTGTCTGATATCGTCCTGATATTTTGACCGTTGTCCTCTCCATGGCCTGGCGCCTATCTTCATGTGTTCTGACATCTTGACACCCTGTCAGTTAGTCCAAGGCAAGATATTGATCAGGTCTTTCAGGTATCCAGATTTTAGCAGATAAGCCACTTCTTTCCTCAGGGTGAAGCAGTCATCCGTTGTGTGTCCAACGTCCATGTGGAATTCGCACCATTTGGAATTATCTCTCCTAGGGTTAGGATTTTCCACCTTTCTGGGCCATCTGACCACTGGTCCCATGTTGTCAAGCCTTTGGATTAACCCTGCAATATCAACACTGAAGTTATGCATATAAATAGGTGGAAAAATTTTGGCCTTACCTTGATACTCATGTGCCAAGTTGACTTCTAAATGGTCTGGCCTGGAATATGGAGTAGGTCTATAATTGTTCCCTTTGTTGCTTTTCCTATTGCTCTTTTCATAGTCTTTTGGTCCACTAGATGATCCGAGTTTGTAGCTCTTGTCTTCTTCCAGCCTGATAAAAGCAAGGGTTTTTGCCTGGACATCTTTGAAGGTATGGCAGGGATACTTAGTGAGCTCGTTGTATAAGTCACTATGAGGTAGCATCCCCTGCCTGAATGCTTCCACTGCTGTTCCAACGTCACAACTGGGAATAGATACTTTTTCTTTGTTAAATCTTGCAAGGAATGTCCTGAGAGTTTCATCAGGCATCTGTGTAATCCTGTAAAGATCACTGGATCGCTTCTCCAACTCCCTGCTACTCGCAAACTGCTGGTTGAAGTTGTTAATCAGGTTGGCAAAAGAATGGATGCTCCCAGTTGGCAGGTTGATGTACCATTGTAGAGCAGGTCCTGTCAGGGTGGTTCCAAATCCCTTACACATGCAAACTTGTCTGAACTCACTGGGAATGGATGCTGCTAACATTTTTTGGAATGGATGGCCACATGATTTTGTGGATCCGTGGTTCCATCATAGATTTTCATAGACGGGACCACAAATGTTTTGGGCAAGTCAACCTTTGCTATTTCGTCTATGAAAGGTGAATCAGCATAGCTGTCAGGGGCAGCTTCTTCAAAACTGGCAGGTACTCCAGGTATCTTGTCGAATTTTTCATTAAGCTTCTTAATTTCCTGGACTACTGCCATCATGATGGCTGCTGCAGACTCATCAGGTTTTCCATCGTCATTTTTTGGCTCACCATCGTCATCAGCATTGACGAATTTAGAACCAATTGGGCTCCCAAAACTGGAAAAATCAATGTTTTTGATAATTGATGCAAACGGTGTTCCTGGCTGGAATCTAGAGCCTGCTCCTTGGGTTTTTTCCAATTTTTGTTTTAGAGCTGACTCAGATTCTCTTAATTGTAGGATTTCAGACTCAGTTTAGACTACTTTTTCTTTCAAGCTTTCCAGCTCAGCTACTTGTTGGAGGGCTGCATTCAATTGTTCTTCAACGGTAGGCTGAGCCATTTTTGTTGGATATTTGAATTTTTGTAAGATGAGGAAAAAAGATTTAAAGAGTTAGATGCCTCACGGTGGGCGCCAATTGTTTTGTGCGGATTTTGCACAGGGCAAAATCAGGTCAGGGAAGATTTAGGTAGGGTTAACTAGCTCTAGTTAGTCTGTAAATCAGGTCGTCAGGGTGAAATGCAAAAGTGAAAGTATAATAAAAAGAACAATAATAAGATAAAGAATTTTGTACGTGGAAAACATTTAAATGGGAAAAAACCACGGGCACCAAGCCAGGAGAGGATTTCACTATTATATTGAGTGTTTAGCACAATCAGACGTAATTATCTCAAAAGTTGTGTAAGAATATTGTATGCTAGAGTTTGTCTTGTATATGTCTTCCTTCCTCAAATGATTTCCAAATGCTTCTTATATAATCATCTGCTGAACGGCTGGTAAATCTCTTCATAAATACTAAATCTTCCGTATTAATTACCCGTAATAATATCCATTATTACGTCCTTAATTACTGCTTTAATTGCTGAATCTGCCCATTTAATGCTGTGCGCGTAAGCTTCTTATAATATGATCTCCTTGTCTGATATCGTCCTGATATTTTGACCGTTGTCCTCTCCATGGCCTGGCGCCTATCTTCATGTGTTCTGACACCTTGACATCTTGACACCCTGTCAGTTAGTCCAAGGCAAGATATTGATCAGGGATATCTGCGGATTTCCAGGCCCAACAGCTAGCATACAAGTATTGGGATGGCACCGTTTAAGGCTTTGTATGGGAGGAGGTGTAGGAGTCCGATTTGCTGGGATGATAGAGCCGAGTAAGTGGTTTTAGGACCACAGATGGTACAGGAGATGATATAACAGGTTAAAGTGATTAGACAAAAGATGAAAGCGGCCCAGGATCGACAAAAGTGCTATAGATACTTACATCGCCGCAACATAGAGTTTCAGGTTTGGGATAAGATTCTTCTGAAAGTATATCATATGCGTGGGGTTATGAGGTTTGGTAAGAAAGGGAAGTTGTGCCAGAAGTTCATAGGACCATATGAGATTTTGGATCGTGTGGGAGATGTTGCTTATCGGTTAGCGTTACCACCAGCTTTGGATCGTGTACATAATGTGTTCCATGTGTCTTAGTTACGGAAGTATGTGAGTGATCCTTCCCTAGTGTTAGAGGTGGATAACATCGAGTTGGATGAATCCTTGTTTTATCTTGAGGTGCCAAAACAGATTCTTGACCGCAAGGTTCAGAAAACTAGGTCCGGGGAAACGGTGTTACTCAAGGTTCTATGGTCTAATCATGAGGTTGAGGAAGCTACTTGGGAGGCGGAAGAGGCTATGAGGGAGCGGTATCCGTCTCTTTTTGATCAGGTATGTGTGGTTACGACGACATAACCATGTTTCTTTTAGGATGGTAGGAGATAATCGCATGAGGTTTTGGGTGTGGTTTTATGTTAGTTTTTGTACAGTTAGTCGTTATTTTGAATCGGGTTAAGTTCTGGTTGGGGTTTTGTTTTGAGTTTTGTTGCGCTGTTGTCTCATGGTTGAGTTACTATGTTGTTTTTGAGTATGGGTTTGAACGTCCGGGACGAAGTTCATTTTTAAGGAGGGAAGACTATAATACTATGGTTTTCTGTATTATTGGGTACTCTGTCGAGTAAGTGAGTTTTGGTTTCAAACCAGTGTATTGTCTGATGGGTACTCGATCGAGTAGGTGTCACTCGATCAAGTAGGAGGCCCTCGATTGAGTAAGTGACTTACTCGATCGAGTAAGTTGGTTATATGGGTTGTTTTGCCGGGTTTTGATAGCAACGTGAGAATGATATATAAAGTTATTTTATCAATTCCTTTTTTACTTTTTCACTGTTTCTAAACTATTTACAGAAAAGAAAAGTTACGTAGCTTCTTCTTCTCTCATTGCTATCAAATCCTAAGGGCTAGAGTCATAGAATCGTTGTGTTCTTTACGCCGTTGAGACCGTCGCATCGTAGGTAAGATTCTAGTATGATTTTTATATCAGTTCATTGTTTTTGGTTGAAACCCTAATTAGGTATTTTGGGGGTTTTGGGAGCAATGTGATTGTTAGATAGTAATAATATGATTGTGTGATTATAGGAGGTGATTTCGTAGAAGAGCGGTTTTGAATAGCTGATTGTGACAATCTTGGTGAATCGCTTTCCAGGTAGGGTTTCCCTACTCGGTTATTGATTACATTGTATTTGATAGTTGATTGGTGATGGTTGTGATGTTGTTGATCTTTATCATAATGGTATTGTAATTGGTAGTTGTTATTGTATAGTTGATTGGATGTGTTTGTCTATGGTTCGCGAGGTGCATCCTCGGCTGAGTGTAGTCACTTGCGGCAGTGGCTTTACGCCCTTGATTTGCCCCTTGTGGTTCCCGTCACAAGGGATGTGCACATTAAGGAACTTGGGTTTTCGCTCGGAGTTGATGAGCGGGAATTTAGTGGGAACGGCTGCGGTTCCCCACTAGCAGCGTGGAATATCTGTTGCGATGGATATTCTGGTAGGGCTACACACTTTAGTGTGTAGTCTGGTGTGTGGAGATGTGACGGGGTAGGGTGATCGTATATGTTGTTATCTTGCTTATCTTGTATTGTGTAATCAGTAACTGACCCCGTTAATTATTTTAAAAACTGTGGTGATCCATTCAGGGATGGTGAGCAGTTATTGAGCAGGTATGAGATGGATTGCGCGAGGGATAGCTGGGATGGAGTTACCACGTGTCACTAGAGTCTTCCGCTGTGTCTTTGAACTTATATTTCTCTTTACTTGGTTTGATATTTTGGAACAGTTGTATTGCACTTTACAGTTTTGGGATTTTGTTATGTAATCACTTAAACTCATTTATTTAAGTATGTCCTTTTATGGTCAATTTGATATACATTGCCTCGGGTAACCGAGATGGTTGCACTTCCATGCATTAGGTGGTCTTGGTAAGGCACCTTGGTGTTTGGGGGTGTTACACACAACAAACGTCAGTTTCAATATACAAACATACGACATGACTCGATAAGTGTAGAGCGATGTAATTATGTGAATGAGACTCGACTATGCAATCACCATACCGGTGCCGAGACACGCCCAGACGTACCCACAACCACCGGTGCCAGGGATACGCCCACGACACCACACCTCACACAAAGGTACCGGGACACGCCTAGACGTACCGGGTCCGGAAGCTAACTGGATCCCCTGCCAGACGTCGTGCCTCAACCACACGAGTCCCTCCGTGACTCAAGCCATTAATGTGCACATCCCCCTTGGGGTGTGAAGCTCCAAGGGGCGACCCAAGCGATAGACGGTTTCCCTACCGTCTTACGTCTCCTCAACAATCAAGTACTACCACCAAAAACTCCCAACATAACACATTCACAACCATACATGATAAATGGAAGAAAGAACATTAAACACATGACTCTTTCATGAATCCAATCCCATATGGTATGACTAACAACCCTTCGACTATTCACATGACATACCAACCGACTCATGAAAACACTAACAAGAAAAGACACCTAAATCTACATACACAATATTGAAACGGAGTAGGATAACCTACTTTTTAGCATAATCCACAAGCTAATCGAAATCACCAAGTATCCATCTCATAAAACCGTCTCATCCTACATAAATCATATAATAATTATCACAATTCACTCTATACTATAATACAACACAAAATACCATATTATTAGTCACTAATTACTCATTTTACACAACTAAATACTAATTAATATCTCTTAGTAAACCCTAACTCGAGTTTACTCATAAGACAAAGAGGAAACGGTGAGATTTCGACTCACAAAGGTAGATCGGGAATTAGGAGAGGTGTTCCACCATTAATCCAAGCTTGAAGGCCAAGGGAAAGGCATAGGGAGCATTTTAGAGAGAGGAGAGAGTGTTTTAGTGTAAGAAAGAAGAAGAAGAAGAAGAAGAAGAAGAAGAAGAAGAAGAAGAAGAAGAAGAAGAAGAAGAAGAAGAAGAAGAAGAAGAAGAAGAAGAAGAAGAAGAAGAAGAAGAAGAAGAATGAAGGGGATTGGGTTTGGGTTTGGGTTTGGATAGGATGAAATCCCGAAATATCCTTTCTCGGGTACAGCTCAGCACCACTCGATCGAGTGACCGGTTCACTTGACCGAGTGGCAGTCACTCGGTCGAGTATACCCTTACTCGAACGAGTGCCAACTCACTTGGTCCACCTAGAGTTCTACTCGGTCCATTGGAAGTCTACTAGGTCTAGTTTAGATCTTACATGGTCTCATAGGAGGGGCCTTCCTTTACTTCCGAGTACATGTGGGTTCGCTCACATGTCCCTAGGTCCTTTGTGGGTCCCAAATTATCTGAGTATTACAATATTCTCTCCGTAAAAATGAACTTCGTCCCCGAAGTTCGCCGCTCACTCTCTTTCCCAATTATTCTTCGGTCTTCTCTCAAGCTTTATTATCGATTCTCGTGTGTTCTCTTGCCATCATCACTCTTATTGTTATCCACGTATATCCTATCTATCCTAACTTTCTTGTTCACTCTCATTACTTTCCCACGTATCGCGTTCTTTCTTTTCTAAATTTTTCGAGTTCTTACATTCACTCCCCCTAAAGAGAACTTCGTCCCGAAGTTCGCTATAAGTCTCACATGACACTCTCCCGGTAGCCTACTATTATTGTCAAATGTTGTGTTCTCCAAAGGGTCTCGGTTTGTTTTACTATATCTATATATTATGCGTGGCCAAGGTCGATATCTATTGATGGGGTTTTTGTGTGTATGATTACTATATGTATATACATGTATATGAGTACTCTTCATGACTAGGCTCAACCACTCTTAATATTCAACATATCATTCACATATCGTATTGAACAGCTACTACACATACTAGTGTTACAAACTCATTAAGTGATATGTACTTACCACTATTGTTTACTTATCCACTACTATTACGTAATGCACACATGTTTTCATGCACTTTATTCCATCATGTAATCATTTGTAACTTGACTATTTTCGTATACCACCCAAACAAATGACAAGGTCAAATGTAAAAAATTCATAAAAGTCCATTGTGGGGGGCTCCTATGGTCTTTGGACTCTTATGAGTTCGGTATGGTCCAAAATCACGGACAAACGGATCATAGGTGGTCTAAAATTCTTAGAAAGGGTCAAATTCCACGGTACTCAGTCGAACTCGGTAGTTACTCAGCCGAGTAAAAGTCACTCAGTCGAGTGGAAATGCACTCGGTCGAGTGGGGGTCTTTACAGGGGGTTTCCGTGTCTGTATTTCGGCCTACTCGATCGAGTTAAGCGGCCAGTTGGTCGAGTAAACCACCACTCGGTCGCGTGAATGAGACACTCGTCCAAGTGGCACTAGGTAGTATAAATTTTTGGCCATTAATGGCCTCCAAGTTCTCCTATGGTCGATCATACTTGCAATGGAGTCCAAACGGTGATTACAACACCATCCTAGCATACGAGGTCCACTAGTATTGGCTTTATCGCCGGCTTACAACACGAGAATTAATTTGTTCAAAGTTTTTAAACAATAAAGAAAGATCCTAAAGAGTCCCGAATCATAAAGCCGCCTCTACTCGGAGGGCTTCCTCTTCTTGCCAATGCTCGACACCCATTTTGCCCACCCGGAGCAACTCTTCACCGACTTGCTTCATCCTTGTGTTTGCTCCTCCTCGTCTTCTTCATTTTCTTCCTCTTCTCCCGGTGCCTTACGAGCCGCCTTATCCCATACCCCATCAAGGTCCATAGCCTCCGCCGTCGCGGATGTTCCCGTCTCACTTCCACCTCCTTGGTAGGTATTGCCAAAATAGATCCCGGCATCACCCATAAATGGATCACGCAAGTGTCCTACACCAAAAGGGAGGTGGTTCTCCCAATCCGTTGGTTAGATACCATAGGCCTTGAAGACCCCTGAGGTGTCTCCGGGTCCGGACGAAAATCTAGGGCGGTAGGCAGGTCATACTCCTTGATTATAAGCCGCCTCGTGCATGTCTCTCAACATAAGGTCGGTGTTCACTCGGTGTATGAGGTACGACATGGGATATTTGGAGTCAAAGGTGGGTGGGCCTTGGCCAAAGTTCCCGGCATAAGGTGGGGGCATCATCGTTGTAGGCATAGAGTGGGGAAAAGAGGATGGGGCTTGCTCAACAGGAGCATGAGGTGAGGGCCTGAACGGAGGGGCCTCCCGTTCCTCGGTAGCATCATCTAGGTCAAAAGTAAGGCTACTAGGGATGGTATACCATTGGGCCTCGAGACGGGGTGATCCCTCTCTCTCTAAAGAGGAAGTCGGGGGTAGTTCTTCACCGGTGAGGAGCTTCATATGCCACTCATCATTAACCCTCCAAGAGTAGGTGTTGTCGTCCTCCCCATCCACAACCCAAGACTGAGCCCTCAACCAATCAAGATCAAAATAAACAACTTTCTTGGCGAGGGTGCATCCACCGTCCCCGGTTCGTAAGCCAGCAAGTTCTTGGCCAACCGAGTCACCAAGGCCCCACAATCTAAAGAACATTGGTCCGACTCGGCCATTCTCCCAAGGGCAAGACATATCATAGACACGACATTGAAGTGGAAACGGCTTTCACGGCGGGGGTTAAGGTAGGAGCTCAAGATCAACACCTCCGTGGAGTTGAGCTTGATCGGGTCTTTCCTCCCATAGAGGAGGTTGGTCAAGGAGCACAAGAAAATATTTAGGACGGGGTGCTCAATGTCACTAGTCTTCATGTTTCTCACACTAACCTTTTCCTTACTCGTGTAAAGATGAAAATACTTTGAAACTTTCATGTCTTTCTCAACCTTATCATGGTGACCCACGACTCGCTTACCCACCCCTAGATGGTCGGCAAAGGCATCACTACCTAGGTTAAAATTGGTATTCTTGAGCCTAAAACTCACATCATGGGTCTCCTTGTCATAGGTGAAGGAGCTCAAATACTCAAGGGTGAGGTTATGGTAGCTTATCTCTTCCAAGTTGTACAAACCCTCCAATCCAAGAACCGTAAAGATGTTATGAACCTCCTTCTCTATCCCTAGGGCCTATAAGGTACTTACCGACGTGCACTTGGTCGGGGCCATCCTCCTAGTGGCTAGCACTTCAAACTTATCTTGGTGCTCCTCACTCCCAAAAGCTATAGACGGCTAGTTTGGGAGGGTGATAGCGGGCGGTGCCTCTTGTTGAGGTTGGCGGGCATTCCTTCCACGGCCGGTTCTAGCGTTCTTTGCCATGCTACAAGAGAATCACACACAAGATATGGAATGGGAAAGGTAAGAATTTGATGCCAATTTTGGATATTAATGGAAATTTTTCCCGACTTCTCAAATTGATGGATACCAAATAAAAAGGAATTCCAATATTGTTTTCTTTGTAATTTAACCAACCTTTCAAGATTTCCTCATGCTACAAATTCTTTTCTGGAAATTATAATTCTTGTGAAATAATATGGTTTTAAAACATGACTTTCACATGTACTATTCTTATTCATCATCCAACTTGACCAATCTTGCCTCCACCCTGAGACACTACACTAGTCTCTTATCATATTAGCCATTTGCCCAAGCTTTGAAAATTTTAACACTTTAAAGTCTTACTTAAGAGGTTACATGTTGTTGTCATCAATTTAACTTGTTAAACTTGATAAAAGGAGAATTTGTTTGGCAAAAATTTTAAAAGAGATCCGGGCAAGTGAAATGCTTCTTTGCCATTTTAAAGTCTTTGAGCCGAGCAAATTTTAAGTGTAAGGCTACTTCACGCATCATGGTTTGAAGTTTTGGAGAAGTCATGAGAAAGCAACCCAAGTAATAAACATAAAATTAAAATTTTGACATGGTTTGTGTCGGATATTCAAGAATTTTGACCACCCCTCTCTAAAACAAAATTTTCCTTAATTCACCCCATAGAAGAGTAACCACTATAAGATTTACAATCCAACAATATAGTAGAACCATCCTTAAGACACAAAAATACCTTATTCATGGGGGTTTTTAAGAGAAACCGGAAAATTTTACCTAAGTTTTAAGACGAAATTTGTTTCATTTTGGGTCCGCATACTACATTATCAACCAAGGTAGTAGTCTTATAAGGCAATTAAACTAAATTTTACTCATGAAAAATCAAAATTTGGGCATGACTTGTTTAAAATTCAAAAATTTACAACGAAGTTTTAAGACGAAATTTTCGCATACTAAACAAGATCCATTCATGACAACATAAGTTAAGCCTTTGTTATCCAATTATACACAACAACATTCATCAAAATGTCATTATTGACTCAAGAACACCATTTTCGAGTTCATCAATGGTGGACAAAATTTCATCACAAAAATTTGATTTTTATCAACAATAATGGTGTAAAAAGCTTACTAGTATCATGAATTAAGCAAAATAAGCAACTAATTAACAAAACTCAAAGGATTTAAGAGTAGATCTAAAGAAAACACAAATTGGGGACAAAGATGGAAGAAGATGAATAAGCTTACCTTGACCAATTAGTGGGATTAGGTGAGAAAAGTGGAGTAATAGGATGAATTCCAAGCAAAAGAGAACAATAATGGAGGTTTTTGGGGGAATTTTGGGGAAGAAAGAGATGAAGATAAGAATGAAAAATTGGTGGAAATAAGGGCTCTTAGCCGAGTAGTCCAACCCGTGTGAACCCACTCGGTCGCGTGCCGAGTGTACTCGGTCGATTGTATGACCCACTCGGTCGAGTGACGGGCTTTTCCAAATTGTATTACCTCCAGGAACTAGGTCCACTCGGTCGAATGCTGTGGACATGGGTCACCAGCACGCCAAACCAATCTGTGGACGTACAGCAGTTTGAAAGCCACGCTCGGTGGCGTATTAAATGCTTTCGACCGAATCGTTTTAGATCGGCCGGTTTCGTCTCGGCAAGGGTCTCGAAACGATGTTTGAGATGTTCGGAGTGGCCACCAAGCAATTGTGGGATGCTTGGAAACCGTTCGAATCCACTTTATACCTAGGTCAACCAAGTCAAAAAGCGGTGTTTGACATAGGTACTAAAGATAAGGAGTGGTCCCTCTTTAGCATCCTATCTCTAAAATGACTCTCGTTCGCCCTGGATAAGGTCGTCCACTATCCAAAGTTTCTGAGTAAAAGGTGAAGGTACGTATTAGGAAGCCCTTTAATTGGACACCCAATCCCGCCCGCGGCAGCGGCCTCTACTGATCGATCTTGGTTGGTTGAATGCAAAAGTTGACAAAACGGGTAAATGCATGAATGCGCATCCACAGGTTTAAACCTAACATGTGAGTTTACTATGTCGGTTGTTTATCCAAATATCAAGTAATTGATGTCAAGTTGGATTTAGTGTTGATTTGCATACAAGACGGAAATTAAACATCCATTTACCGAGTTAGGTTTATGGTGCATAACGTGATCCATTTGTCTTAGAAAGGCGTTTTGCAAATACAAAGTAAAAAGTGGACCTGTCAATCTGATCCGTCCTGTATTCGGGTTAACCGAAGTCTGGATCATCCTAGACAAGTGCTGGAAAGGAAGCAAGACCTGCATCAGGTAGCCTATTGAGGCGCGAGCCTTAGGGCGATGCAAAGGGACCTGTCCAGGTTTGAAAAGTGGAAATCAGTGGGCCTGTTTAGGCGCGAGGTAGCAGACGACCCAAAGGGGTGTCTCCTGATTGTTGAAAATGATTATAAAATGGTTTGTAAAAGGCTATTTGAACCCGTTTTTGTTGAAAAGGTCGTTTAGACCGCTTTTGTGCCAATATGAAGAACGAGACTTGAATAATCGTCATTGTGTTGATGATATACAATGTCGGGTTTGGTTTTGCAAGCTTGACATGAATAGTTTTGAAAAATATTTATCATGAACTAATTGTGTTAAGTTCATTGTTTTGTAATTAGTCAATGTTCATCATCGTACTCGGATTTAAACCGACATGGTATGTGGAACCAAGGATGATTATGCATGTATGACTAATATGGTTGTTTTTTAAATGTAAACAAATGAATAAAAGGTTTTAAAATACCTTTTAAAATGTAATTAACCAAATATTATCACCGAAACACGGATTAAACCGTCATGGTATGAGGTGGTGGACATAATTTATGGTTAAAAAGGTTTATCATAAAAATGATTTTCCTATCACAAAGTTGGCTGAGGACTGCCTTTGTCTTTGATACAAATGGCCATGATGTTTGTAGCATAATTTATGGTTAATAATTCCCCTTTTTTCTGTAAAAAGACGCGAGGAAGGTTTGCTCCTCATTCACTTCATCTTCTTCGACAAACACACGATAATCAACCAAAAACGCCATTTTTGATCTCTTTTTCTCGCTTGCTTTTGTGCTACAAACATCATGTCATCTTAAGGTATGTAAATCCTCTTGAATCTATTTGAATTTGTTTGTCTTTTTGTTGATTGAATTAGGGCGAAACCGTAACCCCCTCGAAATCGATTTGGGCGTTTTTGTTTGTCCCATTTTCGAGTGAACACTAGTACAAAAATATTTATTTGCGGCGCAAAAAAAGGGGCCATTTGCGGCGTTTTTGATGTAGCAGCAAATAAGAGGGCCACAAATAGCAAAGTTATTTGCGGCGTTCAAAAAACGCCGCAAATAAAAGCCTATTTGCGGCGTTTTTTTCAAAAAAAGCCGCAAATAGGTTTTATTTGCGACGTTTTTTTTCAAAAAAATGCCGCAAATAGGAGTCTTATTTGCAGCATTTTTTTTGAAAAAACTCTGCAAATAGCAAAAAAAAAAAAATAAAAAAAAAATGATTTTAATTTATCTCTCAAATATATTGTTTCATAATACAATCTTAAATGATTTTAGTAAATATTCTAAATTCATACATCAAGTAGAAATAAAACAAATACATGATTCAAAAATAATACAAATGCAATCTAAAACTTAAAAGAATTTAACTAAATACTCTAGACGCCTTCTTCAAAAAAAAAAAAAAAAAAAATACTCTAAGACGCTTAGCAGCAACACCATCTCAGCCGAACACACGCCTAGTAGTAAAACCATCTCAGCCGCTAAGTCATTCCACCTGTTCATGCACAACAAAATTAAACTAAAAGAAAATACAATCTAAAAAGGAAAGGATATGTTAATGCATCAAAAAGCACATATACGGATATACCAATTAACTCCGCAACCTACAAAACCTAACACTAAGATGTACAGTACCTTGTAAAGATAATAATGCATCAACGTCATCTCCTTATTCCAAGCTTGGGTTTAAGTGAGTTTCAATAGGCTATCTAGTCGAAAATCAATAGCCAAATTTAACAACAGAAATACAAAACCATCTAAGAGACTCCACCTTGCTTGAGACTAACGTGTTAGATAATCATGTACTTCAAAGATAAAATTGAAGGAATCGTTTTCATCCAGCCTAAAAGAACTAACACCGGAGAAAACAAACAGTTAGATAAACAACATTACCTAAACCTGAAGAATGCCAAACTTCCATCTTGAGTGCATATCAAGAGAACTGGACCTATTGAAAGAAAAGAGATGAGGGAGAAACAGTGCTCAATTGCTCAACATGTTACCCGGCTTTCAACCTGCCAAAAAAGCATAGACGACATGCGAGGATCTAGGATCTAAAATCCAGGAATAAGAGACCATCTGAGATTAAAAGATGAAACAATGGATGTTCTCGCCATACCTGCAATAGGTGATTCTGAATAATGTAACGGACAATTCTGCAACCAAATACAAAGCACTGGAATCAATGTATTTCACACAGAAGGATTGAAGAGGATAACTGGTAAAAAAAAAAACAAATCAAACATGTAACTAGGCCGCGAAATAAAGCCGCCAATATACTGAATGGTCCTCATATAACAAAGTTTTGGAAACTACAGTCAGCCGCATACCAATATTTGTGCCATTGGAAATGGAAAGGTGAAACCCAATTCCCTTTTCTTTGTCCGAACTCCGAAGTGAGTTGACATGCCTAGCCTTCTTGGACAACAACTTTGAGCTATAACTAAAACGAACTTATATGACCAAAAACAAGGTCCACAAGACCACAAGACAAGTAATTAATAATCCTTAATTCAAAATACTACTGCATCATTGTGTTCACTCTTTTGCAACACTAGACATATGTAGTACTTCGTAACTAGCAATTCACCTTGAACTCCAATTTACTAAACTCACCCGTGATTCATTCATGATTTTATACTTCCCCAAGTAACATACAAAAATACTTGAGTTTAGGCCTTCAATTCCAACAAAGAAAAACATAAACTCTACTACATTTTCATTTCCCAGTAAGTTCAAACAAGTTCCCCCAAATTCACGAACAAATCGGAGTCTCAGAGGCTCCGAATAACAAAATATACAAAGTATATAAAAGTCCGAGTAGTCGGATAACATTTCAGGTGTTCTCATAACAAACTCGGAGGCTTCGCATATGGTCACGAAAAAATTAATCTAATCCAAAAATGACTACACTTGGAACCTGAAATGGCAGTATGATAGCACATAGCACAACTGAAATGTCCCATATTGTAATGAAATGAGCTGAACCCTGCCAAATAACAAGACTGTCAAATAAGGCATCACACATTCATGTATAATCTAATACATTCAATTAGCATCACACATTCCCAAAGATGAACCTGCTTTCAGGCAGGTTACTACCAAATTACATTAGTAGCACATAATTTAAAAATGTTCTCAAATATGAGGTACTAACAGATAGCAGTACTTAGTTTAAACATGTTCTCAAACATCTAAAGAACAAGAAAGCCATTAGCATTATGGTGTATTCTATATACTCGTGGGGTCAGTTTGATAGAGCAACTAACTGTTTGATGATCATGTAAAACATCGAGAATTTAGAATAAAAGAACTCTCTTTGTGGTGACATTCCAATTGCAAGCAACTGAGACAGACATAAAGCCAACTTTGTGACAGGAAAATGGCCATTTGTATCAAAGACAAAGGCAGTCCTCTGCCAACTTTTCCATATGCTTTTCCAGCAACAGAGGCTGCAACATCGAGGAGTGCAATCGTAGTGGCTAATCCCAATGAAAATGCAATGGAATCCCCAATGACTTGAAGATTCAATGTGATAGATGACCAAAAAAAGATATCATATGAGAAATAGAAGTGGGCATTAGAGTATCAGACAATGTTATCAGAAATTAAAATTTATGGTTCGCAACAAGGAGAAAAACTGGTAACAAGTCCTGTACCAAAAATGACGGCTAGACTGCAACAAAGAGTAAGAAAAAAACTAAAAAATAATGAATAAGAATACAAAGGCAAAAAATTAGGATAGAAACCTTTTGAAGGACAACAAGTATGAGCAGAGAAAGTACCTAGTCAAATTGACTTAGAAAAAAAACTTCATTAGCTTGCTAACAAGATGAATATACAAACCCGCCAAACCAATATCCAAGTCCGGCATCAGCCATCATATACACAGACCTAGCAGTACAGAGTACACAACACCAAAAGAAACAAACAAATATAGCTGGAACGATGGTAATCGTTCACGTATGAATGAGTGCTAAAAAGGAAATGCATATGTATATGAATGCGTTAACAAGTTCTAAATAAAATCGTTTAAGTAGCCTGAGTAGCACACTTACATAGGCTCTTAGTTTCAGAAAAAGCAATGGAAACAAGAAACATGTCCGACTCCATGACCACACAAATGTCATGAGACAACTTAGTTTCAGGAAAAAGCAGTTGTTAGAACTTACAAGTATGTTACTTCACTTACTTGGACTTGCATCCAGGTAACACGTATTTACCCAGTAGTCGAGCTTGTCAGGTGTCGTAATTTGGAATGTTGAAGCACAACATTTCATATCATCATAAATCATACTAAATGTTTCATATAAGAGTCTGAAGGATCAATCATAGGTAACAGACAACATCTTGATGATATTCAGGTATGGCTAAACTTTTCATCTGGTCAGGAACTTTTATTCAATATAAGAAATTTTATAGGGCAGGAAGATATTTTTTCTTTTCAGAATGTAAACCCGACTCTTTATGATGGAACAAATTTAAGCTTAAATTACAAAACGGAGCAAAGAAGGTGTTGACAGAGTTACAATTTTAAGCAAATCAGTTGCAAATTAAACTATGACGGCTCAACTCTAACATAATACTCGATTTGTACCACTATACCTAATCAATGAAGGTAACTACGGAGTATTTCTTCTCTAAGGGGGCGTTTGTTTCGTGCACGGGTATGGGGTTGGAATCAGGAATTATACCCGGGTGGTATGGGTTTGAAACTTGATTCCTCATACCTTGTGTTTGGTTCATTTTTGAGTTGTATGAGTTTGAACATCAATTAAGGTTAAAATGCGTAAATTAAAGTATTATAAATAATAATTTCAATATTATAAAATCATGAAAATGATTAGTTAACCAAATAAGTATATAAAAAATTGGATTTACAATATGCTATAATTTGTTTTTTCATATTTTTGATCAATTTAGTTTGATACCCGTGGGTATCAATCTCATACCCACCCCTTCCTTGGGATGAGAAACCCATACCTCATGTTTGAGGTATGGGTATAAACCCTCAGATTTGCTTAAACAAACACTTGGTATGGGTTTGGCTCATTCCAAACCCATACCTCATGCCTTTTTGGGTGAACCAAACACCCCCTAAATTGCAGCCATAAAATTGAAATTAATCCAAAAGAAACATAAACCCTAACAATAACTCGAATTGTTTCCTAAAATCAACACTCCAATTAATCGAAAATAAACATAAACCCTAACAAAAATAATTAATCTAAAACAAAGATAAACCCTAAAAATCAACATTGCAATGTAGGACTGTTTTCCACTTTTTTTTTTTTTTTTCTTTTTGGTAAAGTGAAATGGTGGAAAGTGATAAAGAAGAATGTCGGTGAGTCTATTATTTAGAGGAGTGAGTACGTGAGTTTATTTTATTTTTTTTGTAAATTTCTTTTTTAGTTTAAACGCCGCGTATAAACTATTTGAGACATTGTTTTTATAAAAACGCCACAAATCATTATATGATTTAAAAAAAAAAAAAAAACTATTTGCTGCCATTAAGCTAAACCGCCTCAAATAGAGAGACGTAAAAAAATATTTTTCTACGAGTGAAAATTGATACTTGCATTAGGTTAGAAATCTCTTTAGGAGTATAGGGGTGCTTTTAGTTTACATTTTGATCCTCATTCCCGCTCCCTAGGAGCAAAAAACGTGAGTAGACAAAAGATCGTCTTATTTCACAATGTTGTGTTTGTTTGCTTGAGTCGTGTGCCTCACTAGGTTGCATTGTAGTCGGGGAAGGCCGTCTTTGTTATGTTGGACTTTCGTTGGGTGTTGAGGGGCAAAATTTTGAATTTTGCCGTTATCAGACGGTCTTATGCTGACGAAATAAGCGTCTGTTTGGGCTCAAACTGAGCCGTTTTGCTTTGAAATGGACCTTGACGGTAGTTTAGACCATTTTGGGGCATGATCAAGTCACGTTATTTTGTTGTGGTCTTAATTCGAATTTTTGACTTGTTTGTGCCCGAATTGGCGTAAAATTGCCTTTTTCGAGCTGTGAAAAATGCACAGTTGTGTGGGGAATTTTGGTTGCATATTTTGATGGACTTTGTGTGGGTCCGAGGTGTTGAGTGGTCTTCGTCTTTTGTCATTGTTTTGACTCGTCTTTTGCTTGAAAAGAAGGGCGAATCGTTTTTTTTATTGTGTGTTTTTTTGTGAAATGTTTTGCTCGATGGGTTTGGGTGGGTTTGCCCTTACTTTTGTTTTGCATTTGCAGGTGGTTTTATTTTTTTGGATTTTCTCCATTTTGTGCCATCGTAATGCCGAAATTTCGGCTGACGTTATTTTGTTTTGACTTCAGGTGAGTGTTCTGGGGCTTCTGGGTCCGCGGCCGAGGCCATAGAGGAGGAGGATGATACCGTCGTCAGGTACCAAAAATAAAATACCTAGTTACACTTACAGAAGCTAGCAGTAAGTAGGGTCGATCTCCACAGGGAGGCGGTCACTATCTACTTGTCTATTCGGTCTGTCTACGTCACAGTTGGGGGTTTTGAATTGAATAAAACTAAACTAAACAAGATTAAGGGAAGAGAATTAATGATAAGAGAAATTAATAAGAAAGAGAGAAAACTAGGATGTCGGGTTATCAACAAACGTCACTTAATTACAGCTAAGGTCACAGATTAGTCGATGTGTCGGTCTAAGGGGCAATGAATATCTCCTTCCGATCTCAATTCGCCCTAAAATACTATTAGCTTAGCTTTCGCCCTCACTAAAGCATTCTATTGTTCACTGCAGGTCTCACCCCTTCCAACCTTCCGGTCCAGGTCAAGGCTTACCGAGGTTAAAAAGGCTAAATGTATCGATTCAAATAGCTAGATACAATTATAAGCAGTGATTAACAACAAAGACATAACAACAAACGATCTATAAACCTAATTAGCAATTAACATCGGTTGATTGACTCCCCTAGATCCTAGTGATACCGTCGTTTTGTATCAAAATTAAATTTATAATTCCAAACTAAAACTATAGCGAGTGATAGTAAGGGTCGAACCACAGAGAGACAAGATCAATTCTATTTGCTTATTTCACTATAAAAAGTAACAATTAAATGGGGGGTTTTGAAATTGGTTGATTCTAATGACTAATTGCAAGAAATGAAATTCTCAACAGATAAAAGGAAGATCGAATTTCCGTTCACCATGGCTAAGGTCGTCAAGAAGGTAGCAGAGGTCCTATAATACGGTCTCGGGGAATATGAGCAAGCCTTTCGATCAATGCTCGAATTAACCTTACGGTCTTCTAGTTCCCAAGAATTTCTCAAAGCTTTCGCTCAAAGGAAATTCCAATCTAATGATAATTTAAATTACTAATCTTTCAATCTAGTAAAAGGGCTTATCAAAAGTTAACAAGATCGATACGGAAGAATTCATACTAACAAAACAATCCTAATTTATGCCATGGCTCACCTCATTCCCAATCAATAAAATTAGCTATGCATAATCAAAACTAAAACAATTGCAAAATTGATAACAAAGAACAAGTTTGACATGATTGAATTGAAATTAAGGAAAAAGGTAAGAACTTAATTGCTGAAATTAAATTGGTAAAAACAAGAATTGAAATAACAGGAAATTAAGGAAGAAAGAATTTACATAAAAACTTACTAATTAAAGTGATGAACAACGTAATTGAATTCGGGGTTTTCCGTTCCCAAAGCTCGATCTAAAACTAAGTTCTTCAGTAATGAAAAGCATAACCTAAAAGTCTCGTTGCGTTCTCTACGATAAGCGATGCCAAAAGTTAATTACAAATTGGGCTTTTAAAAGTCTAACACGAAGAATTAATCCCAAATCATGATCGTCGATCGACTGATCAAGATGGTCGATCGAGTGGTCACTTCGAACGAGAGCTTCTGCAGATTTTCAACGGTCGATCGATCAGCGGCAAAGATGGTCGATCGACGACTCGAGCTGTGTAGTGGCTTCTTTCTCTCTTCAAATCAGCTCTTTACTCCAAGCACGCATCCCGAGGTGGTTGAATTCGAGCTCCCTTCTTCAAAGCTTCCCAAAAGTTGCCTCTGGAGACGATTTAGGCTTGATTTAGCCTACTTCCACTCATTCCTACAATAAATCATAGAAAATGCAAAGTAAACCGTTTCGGAAGAAATAGTAGCCTTAAGCTAACAATTATGCATGGAAATACGTGCCAAAACTGCAAATAAAGTGTATAGAATATGCACGTATCAAATCTCCCCAAACCAAACCTTGCTTGTCCCCAAGCAAGCACTATGACCCATATAAAAACCTAATGGAAAAGAGTATATCTCAGAGCTAGCTACAAGTCAATGCCAAACCGTTTAATGCACATAGTCAACTACCGCAAAGCTCAAATCAAGTGAACAAACTTATGCATATCATGGAATTAAATCGGGCGTTCGACCTTGCAAGACTTCATAAATTCGGACTCTCCCGGGTCACTCTTCCCTCAGCGAAGCAAATGGTAAGAATATATGTAAAAGAGAGGGAAGAAAATACAGACTCTCACCTAGACTACGACCGACAAAACTTGTATGCTTGACTAGTATGAATAATGATTCTAGCTACCGTACACACGCAGAACCACCGTCAAGGACTATTACATGCCGAACTATTGCAAGATTTGGATATGTGAGGCTAAGTGGGAAAGAAAGGGCAAAACAAGTATGGAAATGTGAAGGTAAGAGCCAAGCTAGTACCTAACAAACCATCAGAAACCGTATCCCGTTCCTCCAACTCGAAATATAAACCATGCCCTTTAAAAGACTAAGCAACACAATATCCCAAAACAAACACCTCCAATTCACGAAATAAGCACATGAGGCGTGTTCTCAATTCAACCAAATTATTATTATTTTTCCTCAAATTTCCTATTATTCTTTTCTTTCTTTCTTTTCTTTTCATTCTTTTTTTTTTCAACTTCTGAGCTGTGGTCGATCGACCAGTGATGGCAGTCGATCGACCACCCTGTGCATTCCAAAGGTTTCTCTCTGTCCAGAACATCCTTTTTTTTTTTTTTTTCATTTTTCTCGATTTTCTCCTTTGTTTTACTTCAGTGCCGACTCCTCGCAATTCCTCCACTTCTCATGTATACTCACTCCAACATTACAAAAACGAACCAAAACCGCTTATGATTCGACAAATTCCTCTACTACTCCCTAGCTTGGCACAATGGTAGGCTAAATATGGGATGTAGTTAAGGGCAACTGGCAGATATGGCTTATAGTGGAGTTAATGGGGTAAAATGAGAAAGGGGAAGATTCAATAGTTCTGAAAACATGCAATACCGACCACACACCAATGCGTATAGGCAATAAGCAATCAAAACTCATACACGTGCAAAACATGAAATGAAGGGAGTACTACTCTCAATCCTAAATTAACCGGTCATGCATGTCACCAGTTAAAGGCTCTATATCTCAGAAAGTATAAGTAGTTTGCCAAAAGTAATGAGTCAAGTCTAATTACCCGAAATGAATTCCATAACAAAATTTGAGAAATCACTTTTAATTCTCGCTAAGCAGCTGTGAAAAGGCAAGGAATGGCATATTTGACTAATAGTGCAAAATCATCATTAATAAACTCCAATCCGACTCAACTATATGCAAAAATAAACGTGATATTTTTGATTGTTTATGAATTTTTTCAGTTTTTTCTTTGTTTTTGTTGTTTTTTTTTTTTTTTTTGAACGGAAAAACAAATGCAAACAGAAATGCACTAAACATGTGACTGAAATGCAATAAAAAACAAATGCAGATGCAAAAGACATATGCAAATACCCTCCCCAAACCAAAACGCACAATGCCCTCATTGTGCTCAAAGAAGAAATCACCAAAGAAATAGGGAAGAATAAAAGCATAATAAAATAAAAAGGAAACTAATAAAGAAGGTTCGGAAACTCACAAAAGACGACCTCCCCAAACCAGCCAAAAACAAGGGAGGTCACAAGCATCTAATCGCCACCATCGTACTCTTCACCACTAGACTCTCCGGACCCAGAGTCGCTCTCCTCCTCCGCAGCAGCAGCGGCAGTAGTAGTGGTAGTAGGAGGCCTCCTGGCAGGCCGAGTGTAACCGCCCACCGGAGGGACAAAGAAGGACGGGTGTGTCCAGGCACCCTGTGGAAGCATCCCTCCCTGGGCGTACTCCTCGTAAACTGGGTACAGAGCCAAGGCCGTGTCAAGTCGGTGCTGGTCAAAGCTCTTGCACAAGTCAGTCAACACACGTGACATCCCCCTTTGGTCCATGACCGGAGAGATAACAGTAGGGGGAGGGGGACGGAAAGTGACCGGGAAGCCGGTGGGAGCAGTAGTGGAGGGAGAGGGTGCCTGAGAGGAGGAGACATGAGCTCTCCTCGAAGTGCTAGCAGTAGCAGTACCCGCCCTAATAGGGAGCCTGTAACTAGGCAAGGGCGGGCGAGCTGCCCCCGAAACAGTGGTGAGAGGCAGGATAGGAGGGTAGCCTAGGACAGGGATGGGGTCGCAGATGAAAGAATCGATCTTCCACCGACTCCTTCTATCGATCCACTTCACGGACCGCGCGTAGGCAAGATCCATGAAGCGTAGGTCAGGGTCTATAGGGGCCTCCTCTCGAGGGAAAAGTAAAACAAGACGGTTGGCGAGACGCGTCACCAACCCGCCACAAGCAATAGTGGCCAAAGTGCCCTCACTAACGAAAAAGTGAGCGGCAAATAAGCGATGTTATATATACGGGCTACCCGACTGTTAATGTTCAGATAGCCCGCCAAAATAGACAGTTCAATAGTATTCACATTATTCGACTCCTTACGGCCGAAAATGGTATTACCCATTAGCCGTAGAAAATAACGAAGAGGGGGCAAGTGGCCGGAAGTGCCCATCCTCTTAGGCCCGTAAAAGTCACTAATACATGACCACATGACTCGGTGAATATCGAAGTTTCCGAGGTTTTACCCTCGAAATAAAGACCCGTAAAACCAAAGAAAATCGGCTAATGTCGTGAGTAGTTGACATTGAAAAGCCGAAAGGAAATACAAGCATTAGTCTTATTTTCCTCAAAAGAAGCCGAGTTAAACGCATAAGATGAAAAGAAATCGAGGGTCAAAATGTAATATGTGAACTCAGCCATGTCCACAAGACCCATCATTCCTGTCCCATTTAGCAGGGACACAACAGACTCATAACAACCCAATTTCTTTAAAGTGGGTTTGTGAAGAAACCGGGTGGCTGTTACTTTCATTCTCGTGACAAAAAGAGCGAACTTGGCTCGCTGAGTAGAGTCGGAAAAAATAACCTGCGGATAGTCAGGTAGACTATCCGTAGTGGCCTCAATCATCGCTGCGGACCTCGCGGCCGCTGCGCGCCCCCTGCTCGACTGCCCTTCAAACATGTGCTCCTTTCCTTTTGACATTGTTGTTTCCTGCGAACAATCAAATTAGCAATAAGCTTCCCCTAACCTTTAGCAATAACAATTCATGAAACCCGAATAATAAAAAAAATCAAAAATTCAGAAGCTGGAACCGAAATTAGGGCTTCCAAAATTTGGGGGAAACTGATTTAAGCATCCTACAATTGCTAATAAGGCTTGAAAATCAAAGGAAAAGGGTAGGAAAAGAAATCAAAGCATAAAAATCGACTAGAACTAGCCCTAAATCGATTTTGCCCAAATCGATTTTTCCGTCTCAATGTAACAATACTCGGAAATATGGCATGAAACTTCAGTAAAAATCGAATATAAAGCATGGAAAAGAGATTAGGGACATACCTTGAAGATTTAAGCAAGAAAATTCGAGAATGAGACGGGATTTGCAGGAAAATCGCGAGAAAAGGGGAGAAAATAGGGTTTGCCTTTGATTTTTCGATTTATTGAAAGTGAATGAATGAATGAGGAATGAAGGAATACTTCCCTTATGAGTTGCATTCTGATCCCGCGCACAGGTCAATCGACCAGCTGACCCGGTCGATCGACCAGTCTCCTCTTTAAACAGCTTCTGGACTTTTCTCTTCAGTCGATCGACTATATTGCCCAGTCGATCGACCAAACTCCGTACACAGTAGCCTCTGACCTGTTCCTTTTCAGTCGATCGACTGAATAGCTTAGTCGATCGACTGAAGACGCTGGCAATTTAGCTCAAAAATCACCTGCAAAAATTTTCAAAGGCGCATATTCTCCAAACCAAGAAATTGCTAAACAAAAGGAAACAAGCTAAAGGTCCTAATGCAAAATAAATGAAATAAAACTGTAAAGATCCTAATTACAAAAGTTTACAAGTCGGGTTGCCTCCCGGTTAGCGCTGGTTTAAGAGGTCCCGCACGACCTTTTTACCTCAATTTGCATCATCCGATAACGGGTCGAAGTACAATACCTCGACTTTCCCAACAAACTCATCTGATCCGTGATAATGCTTCACATATTGGCCATTAACTTTGAACCTTTCTCCAGCAGAGGTCTCCAATTCAACTGATCCGAACTTTGTGACTGCTGTGACCGTGTAAGGGCCAGTCCACCTGGATTTCAGCTTACCAGGAAATAAACGGATACGAGTGTTAAAAAGAAGTACCTTATCGCCAACATGGAACTCGTGCTTGATGATTCTCTTGTCGTGCCAGCGCTTTGTTTTCTCTTTGTAGATCCTTGCATTGTCATAGGCCAGCAGCCTAAATTCCTCCAACTCATTCAGCTGTGTCATGCGTTTCTCACGAGAGAGGTTAGGATCCAAATTTAAATCACATATAGCCCCCAAGACTTACGCTCTAACTCAACAGGCAAATGACATGTCTTGCCATAAATCAATCGGTATGGTGACATCCCGATTGGCGTCTTAAACGCGGTTCTATAAGCCCATAAGACATCATCTAACTTAAGACTCCAATCTTTCCGTGATTTAGAAACAACTTTAGCTAAGACTTCTTTCAATTCTCTGTTAGAAATCTCAACCTGACCACTAGTTTGGGGATGATACCCCAAACCTCTACGATGTTGGACACCGAATTTAGTCAATAAAGCACCAAGTTGTTTCTCTTTAAAATGCATTCCACCATCGCTAATGACAACCCTAGGGACACCAAAACGAGGGAAAATAATCTTTTTAAACAGTTTAATCACGGCTTTAGCATCGCAATGGGGAGTAGCAATAGCTTCTACCCATTTGGACACATAATCTACAAACTACGAGGATATATTTATTACCTTGATCGCTTCGGAAAAGGTCTCTGATAATCGATGCCCCGTACATCGAAAATCTCAACCTCAAGAATGCCTACCCGTGGCATCTCATGTCTCTTGGAAATATTCCCCGATCTTTGACAAACATCGCACTCAAAGAACAAAATTGCGACTATCTGCATGCAAAGTTGGCCAATAGAAACCAGATTGAGTACCTTAGCTACAAAATCCGGACGGACCGTGGTGACCACCATAAGCATAAGAGTGGCAAGCTTCTAGGATATCCTTCACCTCCCATTGAGGCACGCATCTCCTGATGAGACCGTCTGCGCATTCCTTGAAAACATAAGGATCATCCCAAAAGTATTGTCTAGCATCATAAGCAAACCGCTTCTTCTCGCGCCATGAAAGCTCGGGTGGTATCTTATCTCACACAAAGAAAGTTAGCAAAATCAGAAAACCACGGAGGTGGATAAGACCCTGAAGTAGTAATAGCTAATGTACTCTCATCGGAAAAGAATCATTAATAGGTAACGAATCCTCCCTTTCTGTCAGCTGCAGACAAGATAAATGGTTAGCTACCACATTCTCTGCTCCCTTCTTATCTTTGATCTCCAAATCAAACTCCTGCAAAAGGAGTATCCACCTCAAAAGCCTCGGCTTTGCATCCTTCTTAAGAAAGAGAGTCTTCAGCGCTTCATGGTCAGTATAAACAATAACCTTGGAACCTAACAAATAAGACCGAAATTTGTCTAAGGCAAAAACTACAGCCAGAAACTCTTTCTCAGTGGTAAAATAATTAATTTGAGCCTCATCCAGAGTTCGGCTCGCATAGTATATGGCATTCAACGCTTTATTCTTCCGCTGTCCCAAAACCGCACCGACCGCATAATCGCCGCATCACACATGATCTCGAATGGGAGGTCCCAATCAGTGGCCGAATGATTGGCGCAGAAACTAGGGCCTCCTTTAACCTGTTAAAAGCGGTAAGGCACTCATCAGTAAATTCAAAAACAGCATCCTTAAGGAGCAAATGCGTGAGTGGTTTAGCAATTTTTGAAAAATCCTTAATGAAACGCCGATAAAAACCAGCGTGACCAAGGAAACTCCTCACTCCTTTAACATTCACGGGAGGAGGTAATTGCTCAATCACCTGCACCTTTGCCTTATCAACATGTATACCTTTATCGAAATCGATGCCCTAACACAACTCCCTCATTGACCATAAACCGACACTTTTCCCAGTTTAAAACAAGATTAACATCAATACAACGCCGCATGACTTTATCAAGATTAGCTAAACAACGATCAAAGTCATTACCATAAACCGAGAAATCATCTCGTGAATACCTCCATAATGTTCTCTATATAATCGAAAAAATCCCCATCATGAACCTCTCGAAAGGTAGCAGGGCGTTACACAATCCGAAAGGCATTCTACGATATGCAAAGACACCCCCGTGGACAGTAAAAGTGGTCTTACTCTGATCATCTGGATGAATAGGGATCTGAAAGAACCCTGAGTATCCGTATAGAAAACAGAAAAATTTGTTAGAAGCAAGTCTTTCAGTCATTTGGTCAACAAAAGGGAGGGGGAAATGGTCTTTCTTGGTGGCGGCATTCAACTGTCTATAATCAATGCACATCCGCCACCCTGTCACAACTCGTGTCGGTATTAATTCATTTTTCTCATTTTTAACCACAAATAGTCCCTCCTTTCTTCGGAACTACCTGAATCAAGGGCTAACCCACTTGGAGTTGCCAATCGTATAAATAATACCGCATCGAGTAGTTTCATCACCTCACCATAACAACTTCCTCGCATCTTCGGTTCAACTTGCGTTGACCCTGTCTGTAAGGCTTGTGGCCTTCCTCCAGCTCTATCCTGTGCATACAAACATCAGGGCTGATGCCCTTAATGTCATCCAAAGAGTAACCTAGAGCCTTCCTATTTTTCTTAAGCACACACATCAAAGCAGACAGCTGGTCATCGTTAAGCTTAGCACTAACAATAGCTGGGTACTGCTCCGTATCATCTAGAAAAACATACTTAAGATTAGGAGGAAGTGGTTTACGCTCTGGCACCTTTACCTCTACAGCATAGACAAAATCATCTTCAATGGTGTAGCAAGTGTTTACCAAATTCTCGTTGGCCAGGCTTAAGAGCATCTCATCTTCTTCCTCATTGAGCTCGTAGCTCTCCATTGAGGCTACCAAAGCATCTGGCTCCTCAAAGATTCTCCATCAGACATCGATGCGTGTCTTTTATATGATGTTTTACATCCCATTTTACACGCATTTCAGAGCTTATTCATGTAGTTTATGCTACATTTCTCCCTATTTCCGTCTACTTCCATATTTTGTACATTATTGCAGAAATGTGAAGAATCCAGCGGAAATCGAGCTAAACCCGTCCCCGAGTAATCTGCATTGCATATGACGTGAAGTATTCACTCGAAGAACGAGCTTGGTGTGCAATCCAAGGCCCAAAAGACAAGTCCACGAGTTTATAGAAATCAAGTAGCAAGCTCAATGATCGATCGACCACCGCCATCATCGATCGACCAACCATCGGTTCCGTGCTATCACATCGAAGACCGATCGATCGACCAGTCCTAGCAATCGATCGACCAGATTTCTATTCCGCATTTAGAGAATTAAAGACCGTGAATCTTGAAGCCCAAAGTTATGTTAGGTTTAGGAAACTAAGTTACGTTAGTTGCTATATAACGTAACCTAGAAACATCAGTTTTGACATCAAGTTTTTATCTAAGTTTCACATTGAATTTTAGAATATCATAGTTAGGGTTTGGATATTGATTGCATCGGATTTTTATATTTCCAATCATTCCGTTCTCGTTTCTCCCGCGATTTTCTAGATTCTTCCTGTTCTACTTTCATTTCGTTTTATTTCGTTATCAGCGTAGAATTGCTAGTTAGATTCCCGAAACCATCTTATTGTTGCATGTTAATTGTTTGTTCTACCGTTTTAATTATGAATTCAAGATTTTTATTGCCTTAGTATTATTATTGTTATCACTTTCAGGATGAGTAGCTAAATCAATTGTGCTAGGATGTAGGCGAATTATGGCGTAGGCGGCGTAGTATTAAATTGGATGAATTACGTGTCGATCGATCGATCGACATACTTGGTCGATCGACTGACCTCGTGAGGTTACCTTTCGTTTTAATTGATTTTAATGTTGTATTTAACGAATCGAATGCATGCGACCAGTTAGATGCTTAATTTATGACTGACCCATTAGGTCGAAAGATAGGGAAAGTTGTTTGATCACCAATTAAGATGACTAAACTGTGCTGAGATCGAAAGATAGGTATAGTTTAGACCGTTAGTCACTTTTCGTGACGAGAGTCGATAGTGACATTAGGGACCTATAGCGAGATCGAAAGATGCTATTTGTTAAGAGTGGACCGAGAGGACCTCTTATTTCCCGCCTCACTTGTGTTCGATTTAGACCTGTTTAGTATGCTGCCGCCGAAGCTGTAATGAACCGACCATCCTAGTACCCCTTCTTTATCTGTTTAATCCGTCTTTTTAGTTTACTGTCTTTATTTATTCTTATCTGTAGACCAATTCAACTCAACCCCCACACTCGTTACCTTAGACTAGAATTAGACAGCTAGAAATTACGTCTGCCTCCTTGTGGTTCGACCCTGTTACCACTAGCCTAGGTTAGTCTTAATAGGAAATTATAAATCTTATTTTTGGTACTCACAACGACCGGTATCAAATTTTGGCGCCGTTGCCGGGGAGGCAATAGTTCTAATTTTTAGTTGTTCTATTTTTAGTCTTTCTTAGTTTAAGGGACTTCTGTTCCTTAAACTTTTCTTATATTCTTTTTGTAGTTTCTTCTTATGCGCAGGTCACAGGGTGGTGAACTAGTACCATTCGATCCTGAGATAGAGAAATCTTTGTGCGAGTTGAGACGATCACAAAGGGTATTACCGACAGAGGAAGAGCTGAGTAATCTGTCAAGCTATCACGAGAACGAGCCGTTCGAGGAAGACCCACAAGATGTTCACCCGTTTCCACCTCTTCACCGAGACAGTCACTTCTCCGTAAATTCCAAATATGGTCGAGGAAGCGAGTATAGCTAGTCATTCCGAGCCGACAAATGTAAATTTATATAAGGGGTTCGAATTAACAGAGATGCCAGAAGTTCGAACCAAAGCCTTCATACATTAATATGGTTGAGAGAAACCAGTTCGGGGGAGCTGCAAATGAAGATGCAGCTAAGCATATGGAGACCTTTATCACTCATCATTGCTTCCATACCCCCACCAACCGGCGTGACCCAAGACCAGATCAAGGAGACCATGTTTATCTTCTCCCTTCGTGATGCTGCAAGGGAGTGGTATAGAGATCTGGACCGAGCCGCTCATGGGATCACCGACTGGAATTCCTTGGCATTGGCATTCTACAAGAAGTACTTTTCTGCTTCAAAGACGATTGCTATTAGAGCCCAAATCACGAGTTTCAAACAAGGGCCGGATGAGAACTTCCACGAGGCATGGGTCCGATTTAAGAAGCTGGTGCGAACCATACCGCACCATGGTTTCGAAAAATGGAGCTTGTGCAATCATTTCTATAATGGGCTGTATGACGATCAGAGGGCTATTTTGGATGCTGCAGCCAATGGCCGATTTGCTGAGAACTTGGGAGAGACCAAGGGGTGGAAGATCATCGACGATCTAGCCACCCTGTAGATACCCGTATCCGTCGATATTGGAATTTATAGAGAACCCGACAAACACCCGATGATGATAGGACATATGTATTCTTTAGTTGTCATTGTCATTATTTGGGCTCATTTTACGATGTAGAATGAGCGTTGTCAACGGAATATTTTATTAATTTAAATGATATTTAAATTAAGGCTTTTTTAAGGCGAATTCATTTTACTTTATTTTGAATTTATTTTCTCAAGTTTATTTTATTGAAAATAAAATAAATAATTGATTTGAAAAATCATTCTATGAGTGTATTTGATTTGAAAAATCATTTATTTTAATGTGTTAATCGATTTGAAAAATCGAATTTGAAAATCGAAAACTCGTTTTAACCACACGTTTTGGAGCTCGATTATAGCTCGGCTTTTGAGCCCGTTTTCTTTACGAGTTGGCACGAATCTCGAGTAAACTAACCAACCTAGGCCTCTACCCATCCAACCCCAGTTCGAACCCCCATACCCACGTCCCAAATCTCGCCCCAAACATACACAAAGCAGCCCAACTACTTCCCCTTACCCGCGTTAACCCTTCCTCTTTTCCAACCCGTTTTGTGTGCTTCAAAGCTTGACCCAAACCCGCCACAACCAACCCAATTCCTGACCCTCATTACCCACAACAACCCATCACCCAAACCCACCACGAAACCCATCCAATTCCCGTCCCAAACACCCAATAAACAGTCCGCAAATAACAAGCAGCCCTCCCTGTTTTGCGTGCTCAAACCCGAGTCCAAAACCCGCTCCAAACACCACTTAAACCCATGCCCATTAACCCTAATCCATACCCTAGTATCCTACCCATATTACCCTAGATTAACCACCAAGAAACACCCCTCCAAAACCCTACACGAGCTCACAATAGTTGCTGGACAGCAGCAGCGAAACAGAGCAGCCCGACTGCTTGTTGCTCTCTTAAACCCTACTTTAACTCCCTATAAATACCTCCCCTCTGCCATACTTTCATTGCTCTAAGTTCTCCATACATACTACCATCACTCACAAGCATTAAACTCCAGAAACAAACCCTAATTGCCTCTCAAAACCCTCGACAAAACTGAGACATCAAAACTGAAACAGTTTGTGTCTCTCTCGAAATACAATTCGTTTCCCCTTCAAATCTCCATTAAAACTCGAGTTTCTTGTTCCTAATTAACCATATAACATCCATCTACATCTTAGATAAAGATTCACGAGCCAAATTGACCTTGAGAGTACACGAATCCCCTCGAAAAACAGAGTGTCATACACTCTGTTTTCGCGGCTTTTCCTGTCCGTCCAGTTCTGTTTGTGCTCGTTTTTTGTGCCCAATAACTCAGAACGAGCGGGGTTTGTTTTAAGATATTTATTTAACTCTCTTTCTAGTTTTCAAAACATCTTTTAAATCTAATTTTCACCGTGAAACGAGTGAGAAATTGCAGTTTGAAAGTTGCTGTCGAGATTTACAAAAAACGTGTTGTTTGCTTTGTTCCTTCGTCGACGACGGCCTCTCGAGATAAAATCTACCATCGATTACGACCCAAGACGGTGTCAACGATACATGTAGGTTGAGGGTGCATCAAATCCTCCTCTTCTCCTTTTTATTTCGTTCTTTTATGCTTGTTTTTTATTGTTCGTTTTACGTTGTTTATCGTTTGGTTTATCGTTTGATATCGTTAACTATGAAACTAGTTTAGTCCGAGTATGAGTTAAAGTACCACCACGAACACCCGCGTTGACTTGAGATAGGAAAGAAATCCACCACATCGGTCGGTCGTATCCCCCATCTCATTTACATATCCTCGTGTTCAAGGTAGGGCATTAATAAAACGAATCCTAACTTCGTTCCTCGCTTTTGACCCCTTGCTTGTTTCGTTCAATTCGACCTACCCTAGGACCCGTTGCATGTTATTTCGACCCCTGTTTGTTAACATATGATTCGTTTAGATGACTTTAGATCGATTAAATAACCTAATCAGACATGTTAGGGTGCTTCGACACAAGCATTAAAATCGACCAACAATTCTATAACCTAATTGAATGCATCTCTCTTTTCACCTAATTTCTCGCTAGTATAAGAGTGCGTGCTTAGCACCTTATTATTAACACTCGACGAGTTAATTTAATTAGCGAACTTGACCTAATTTGACCCCTTAGGCCGTGTAGAACACTCGGTTTTAGGCGAAGCCTTCTGGCCTCTTTTGTCATCGATTTCTAATGTATTTTCCATATCGCTTTGCAAATCTATCTAACCTAATGAACCTAACCTAGGAACTAGGGTGGCCGTGAGGGTGGCCGTGCCTTTTGTCGTTCTTGCTTCGTTTTTTTTAATATCATTTGTTCTTTGTTGTTTTGTAGCTTGTAATTTATAGTTTGTTCATCGAGTTGTAATTTTCAAGTTTGTTTTACTTTTATCGAGTCAAAACCTCTTCAAAAACCTTAGTCTCATTTGGTTAGATGGTTGTGCTCCAATTCGTGTAAGAGCGTAGTAAATCGCATGTTGTTTAAAGCGACATGGCCCGATTTATGCTAATGCATGCTTTGGTGTGTGACCCAATGTCTAATTCGATAAGATTAAGCGAAAGCACGCATTACGAGGAGTGACCCAAGGCCGTGAGTTATGTAAACCGTGGGTCACCCCTTTGTGCACGTTTTCCTAGGCCGAATGACCATGTGTCGTGTATGATGTCGTATATAGCAATTGTATTTAGATCGAGTTGTATCTTAATTTCTTGTTGTGTCGGCATGAAATGCGTGGGTTGTAATAGGGTAGATCCCAACGGCTCCCCCATTCCCCTTAAGCCCTGTTTGCTTTGTTTTGTATGTTGTTAGATCAATCAACCCACATGCTAAATTACAACTTTGACAAATTTAGTTTAGTTGCATCTAAATCGACATAGAAACCTCACATGTGAGGGTTTTAAAATGATGTTTGCATATCATATATCGCAGTAGCTACGACCTTGTTTGAAATCCGATACTTGACTTAGTAGAGGCCGTCATTGACGGGCGGGGTTAGGTGTCCTTACGGGCTTCCTAACACGTACCCTCACCCCTTAATCAAGATCTATGGTTTGTGGATCCGTCTAAATACCATTGGATTACGAGAGTCATTCAAATCGAGTGATATAGGGTACAAGTCTTTATCTTTAATCACTCGTAGTCGATTGGCTTTATGCTTTTCGATGAAAGGTGTAAAGTTGACTTGAACGGTTCCAAGTTCCCATAAAACTTTGTGGCGACTCTAATTTGTCTTAATTCGATTCGAAATAACCTCGAGTCGATTATGCCTAGTGTGGATCCCGCGGACGCAGTTCCCGCGGGCGTTGTCCACAGTTTGGCGACTCCGCTGGGGAAAAGAGGACTAGTTACACTTTGTTTCTAGGGTCTTTTCCTCCGAGGTGAAACTTGAAAAGAAAGTATTGGAAAGTAAAACATTACTCGTAGTGCTACGATTCATGCATAAACCCTTAAGGACATTCCCGGGCCGTCCCAGCGCTTCTTTGTGACGCGTGGGGGGCGACGTCCCACTATGCCAGGAACTTGCACATTGCTTGCTTCCGCTCCGCCTCGTCGTGGTTCTTGATGGTGGGGATGCTCTTCTAGGTACTCTACCTAAAGGCCCTTGCTCTATAAGACCCAAAAAGGATGGAGGGCATAGACCTTCTTATAGAAGACTTGCCGAGACTTAGAGATGTCTAGGAGCATACATCCTTATAACATGAGAATGACAATGTGCAAAATGAATTTTCCCGAGTCTTTTCAAATTTTCCATATCAATTTCTAAGCCGAACTTTTGAACAACTTACTTTCAAAATAGCATGGTTTTAAAAACGCGGAGTGCTGCCCAAGTAGGACTAGATTTTTCGGCCCAAAATAAGCTTTTATAGCCGGCATGGTGCCCATTTTAAATCTCATTTTCAAATCGATTATTCGTTTTTTTTCAAATTCAATCCAAAATATTTCTCGAACCTTAACCAAGCATGAAATACGTCGAGTCGTGTCCGGGTCCTGGCCGTGTTAGGCTAGGCGTGTTTTGCCCCGAGAGTCTAGAACACGACCTTGTTGGGTCACCCAAGCTTACATCTAGGGCTTCGAGTCATGTGGGTCGACCAATTGGTCTAGGATAGTCCACAGAAATGTCCAAGCTAGGCCATTTAGGGCGTTTCACTCGAACCTAAGGACTATGTTGGTCCAATCACGGGTTTAGTCACACCGAGTCCAGTTTAGAATCGCGTTATGATGGTTTGGGTCGTGTCGTTTTGTCGAGTCCAAAATGAATCGAGGTCTAAATCCAACCGTGAGTCGAACCTTTTGGTTAATCAGCCTTAAGTCGAGTCTTGACTTGAGTCAAGTTGGTGTCGTGTCCTTAAGTGTGCAAGGGCTCTTACTTTTAAATATTGACTTGGTTCGGGGTTTTCTTGTAGAAAGGCCGCCAAAACCCCGACGTCAAGCAATAGAAGATGCTGTTAACAAACTCACTGAGGCCGTGAACCTCATGATGACCAGAATGGATGCAATCGAATCTAAGCTGGGTGAAGATTCCTCTTCATCTACCCCACCTCTGACTAATCTGGAGAAACGGTTCAAATTCATTGAAGACTGTCTGAAGCTCTCCCAGGGGAAGAACATCCACTACGAAAATGCTAGGCCTATGCCCCAGTTCAGGATAAGTTGCCCACAAACATGGTACTCACGAATATCCCAAAGTTTAAGGGCACAGAAGATCCAGTCCACCATGTTAAGGCCTATAAGGGGTACTTAGCACTGAAGGGAGTGCCTGCTGACATGCTCTCTGAAATTTTCGCTCAGTCCCTGGATGAACACCCGAAGGCGTGGTTCTACAATCTGGACCTAAAGAACTTCCCTACTTTCGAAGATATCACGGTGGAGTTTTGTAAGCACTATGCTGACAATGTCGAGATTCGAACCAATATAAGAACGCTGGAGGTTATGACACAGAAAGAAAAAGAAGGCTTTACTGAATTCCTTGCAAGATGGCGCGCTGAAAGCGTGAAATTAGCCAAGAAGCCTGATGAAGTTGAAATGGTAGATAAGTTCGTAAAGAATCTACGACTGTTTACGAATGCTCAAATACAAGAATTTTGGCTCTTTCAAAGAATTGATAAGAATCGGGATAAAGGTAGAAGATGATGTCATAAGGCGTAGGCCGAAAAGCCAAAAGGGTACCAAGGGGCCTCATCGTCTAAGGCCAAGGCCCCAGCAACGGCCCATATTGATGAAGCCATCAATCTCTTAGAAGGGCAATCGAAGAAGTCGCAGCGCTAAACACCTAGGGCATTCACCGATATCGGATGCACTTATACATACGCTCTCCAAAGGCTCACCCCAAGGAAAGTCAAGCCTATTGGTCCAACTCCGGACCCTCCCGCTGATCAACAAGGTAAATGGTATAAACCAAATGCCTATTGTGCCTTTCATCAAGGGAAAGGCCATGATACTGAAAGGTGCTATCGACTGAAGCACGAAATTCAAGACATGATTGAGAATGGAACACTCCCGATCCCAACTGTTAAACCCAATAACATCACCAATCCATTTAGCGATCACGCCAACTTTGTTTCTGTCGAAGACAATGTCGATTATTCCCATCTTATCCGCCCATGTCACTTGAAAGGGGTGTTTATCGGGAAGATATTTGTGGATTGCTTTCAATTCTTGCCAAACCCGAAGAATGAAATTCAAGACGGGAGTCTTGCTCCAGAATGTACTCCTCTCGTTAACGAAGTTAATAAAGGACAATTCGATTCACCGACCTTCATCATTGGCGTAGATCCTCAGAGGACTACCTCGGGACGGAGGCAAACCATCACAGGGATCAAGGACAAGAGCCGAGCATCTAAGCTAACAGCTGAACAAGAGAAAGTTCAAGATCAGATTTGAAAATTATGAGTCGGGATCTGTTTTCTTATCTTAGTCAAGTCGAGTCTAGGACTTTCTTTTCCTGAAGTTGAGTCGTTTATTCCGCGATGACCTAGGGTGTGTCCTAGGAATCGTTCCTTCGAGTCTGTTAAGCATTTGTCATTCCAATAAAAGTCGCAGTTTCGTTTCCAAATATGTCTTGTTTTCAATCCTCAGTCATTCCGAAAACATGATAAAATGCACAACACACTCAAAGGCATCCTTGGGGTGGAAGTATGTCCCGTTTCAAAATGTAAGGATACTTTAGGATCCCGTTTCTGTTTCCTTTACCTATTCCATGTCTGGCGGTAGAAAACCTCCATCTGAACCAATGTTTGTGACAAGCTTTTAGATGATTCTATGACGAACCCGGACTAGCTCCTTGTTTCCCCTATCGATGATGCAAGGCAAGCCTTTTCCCCATAATATCATCCCCTCTCGAAGAGAGAAGAGACCAACCCATTCTAACAAGGAATCGTTATTTCTAACCCAATTTAGTTGGCGAAGCCCAGTTTTCAAGGTGTATCCATTTAGGACTAAGAGAATGAATAGAAGATCATTTTCAAAGAGAGAAAAAAGATGAAAAAGAATGAAAAGATGAAAAGATGAAAAAAAAGGATGAAAGAAAAGAAAAATGAAAAAAGAAAAGTGATGAAAGAAAAAGAAAAAAAGAAAAAAAAGAAATAAAAAAGAAAAAAAGATGTTGAAGTTATTGCAGAATGCTTTTGGTTGAATGTCGAAGTTACAGAGGCCTGAAGTCAAGTCAAGTACCCATAGTTGAAGTTCAATGGGCGAAGCCCAAAAGCGTAAGTAGTAACCTCTTTACCCTCTAAGTCCTTCTTGAGACAGTTACAAGGAATAGTCGGAAATTTTGAGAATCATTCCGCTTGTGCTGTTACACCCAGCCTTTAGGGACCAGATATGGAGATTTGAACCCACATTGTTTTACAACCCATTTGCACTCGGGTTTCATCAAACCCGAGACACCTTTTCCAACCACGATGTAAGCCATAACCCATTGGCCTTAGCACCAGAAAATGAACCTTCAGAATGACGGTCCACTATTCAAGCCTTTTGTTACCAAGCTCCACATCCCAAAGAACCACAACCTTTTGTACCAACCCTAGACATGGGATTTAACGGTACTTTACAGGATAGAATGGGATATGACATGATACTTTAGGTGAAACCTTTGAGTGTGTACACACAATCAAAATGCCATGTTTATGCACCTTGATCGAACTACGTCGGATTTGATTTCGCTCCACGCGAATACGTAGGCAGTCCTTCAGAACAAGGGATTCAATCCACTCATCAACCAAGTTGTCATCTTGTCGGTTTCTTACGGGTCCTAACCAAGTCCAAATGAAGCCACCTTTGTTTGAGTCGGTCTTAGAACTCGATGTAGCCTAGGATGAGGATATAGGTTCGGATGAATAGTATCGAGTCTCAGAATGAGCTTTATCTAATGGTTTAGGCAAAGATGCTTTGTCACATAGATGTGGGTTTGTGTTCGGAACAGAAAAATATGAAAAACCCGCTGAAAAGAAAGAAGGCGTGGAAGAAAAATAGTAAAAGCCCGCTGAAAAGAAAGAAGGCGGTGGCAAGAAATGATGAAAACTCGCTGAAAAGAAAGGAGGCGAGGAGAAGAGTGACAGAATGTTCCCAACAAGAGTGATGTGTGATGTCTAAGTGTTCTCATAAAATCAGTCTGTGTTTAGTGTCTGGGCGAAGCCAACGTTGTTGCTCCGTGAGTTTAATCCACCTTGTCAATGCCAAGTGATCTTGATTCCCATGTGCCCTTGGGAGCACGCCCATGCCGTACGATATCTCTGTCTCGAGTCCGATGGCCTTGTGATTCCCATTTGCCATCTTTTGGCGCCAGAATGGCCAATTTACATTTCTACCCCCAGCAAGTCAATATTTGAATTAAAACCCGTGCACACTTACGTTTTTATTTTCCTTTTTTGTTTTACGGTAGCGGGCTAGGCCCACGTTGTTTACGGGTCATACGAAGTGTCTGAGTCGTATTTCATGCTCACCCATCAAGGTTCGATTTTAAAAAAAAAAAATTTCACAATTTCAATTTCAAAATTTCAAAATTCCAAAAACTTTTTGCGAATTATGGATAGATGATCCAAGTAGTGGAATCTTTTCGGGTCGATGACCCCAATCTTTCGAAATTCAAAATTTCAGATTCAATTTTTGAAGGGTCGATGGCCCAACATACCAAGTGATGTCAAATTTAAGCTTCGGGTCGATGGCCCAATTATTCAAAATTTTCAAATTCAATTTTCGGGTCGATGACCCAATCTTTCAAATAATCTAATTTTAAGATTGATGATCCAAATGTGCTTATGTGATGATTATTGCTAGTACGTTTTTGTGTTTCAAATATAGCAGGATATGCTTCAACTGGGGGCTCTAAAGTCTTCGACTTTAGAGCCATTGCAAATCGGGGCTTTCCGCCGCTTGGCTTCAGAGACCATTATCAGGATGTAAAGGATGACATCCACCAAGAATTCAATTCAATACAAGATTATGAAATGGAAGAATTCCGTAGCTGAAAGCAAATGATGAAAGCGGCGGCAACCTCCTTGGAAAGTCCCGTCCCATTCGGACAAGCGCCAGCAGATGATAAATTTTGGGCAAATGTCAGCAGATGATGAATTTTGGACATACGCCAGCAGATGATAAACTTTGGGCATGTGTCAGCAGTTGCCGAACTACGACGTGGGTTTGATTCCGTCAGAAACGGATACGTAGGCGCCCGAGGATAAGGCTCAACCCATCATATATGCAACTTTATGGGTCGACGACCAACAACGATAATTTGACACAACAGAAGCAAGAGTCAATCCCCAGCGAAGTTTCAGGTATGATCTTTTCTTATGGCTGGCGAGCTTATATACGCAAGTTTAATGGACTATAAACGACCCGCGGAATCCTCAGGTCGAAAGGGACCTGGGGTATACTTTGACTTTCGCCTTGTCCAAGCCTCAGTCAAAGTGGGGGCTCTGTAGATACCCTTATCCGCCGATATTGGAATTTATAGAGAACCCGACAAACACCCGATGATGATAGGACATATGTATTCTTTAGTTGTCATTGTCATTATTTGGGCTCGTTTTACGATGTATAATGAGCGTTGTCGACGGAGTATTTTATTAATTTAAATGATGTTTAAATTAAGGCTTTTTTAAGGTGAATTCATATTACTTTATTGTGAATTTATTTTCTCAAGTTTATTTTATTGAAAATAAAATAAATAATTTATTTGAAAAATCATTTTATGAGTGTATTTGATTTGAAAAATCATTTATTTTAATGTGTTAATCGATTTGAAAAATCGAATTTGAAAATCGAAAACTCGTTTTAACCACACGTTTTGGAGCTCGATTATAGCTCGGCTTTTGAGCCCGTTTTCTTTACGAGTTGGCACGAATCTCGAGTACACTAACCAACCTAGGCCTCTACCCATCCAACATCAGTTCGAACCCCCATACCCACGTCCTAAATCTCGCCCCAAACATACACAAAGCAGCCCAACTACTTCCCCTTACCCGCGTTAGCCCTTCCTCTTTTCCAACCCGTTTTGTGTGCTTCAAAGCTTGACCCAAACCCGCCACAACCAACCCAATTCCTGCCCCTCATTACCCACAACAACCCATCACCCAAACCCACCACGAAACCAATCCAATTCCCGTCCCAAACACCCAATAAACAGCCCGCAAATAACAAGCAGCCCCCCCTGTTTTGCGTGCTCAAACCCGAGTCCAAAACCCGCTCCAAACACCACTTAAACCCGTGCCCATTAACCCTAATCCATACCCTAGTATCCTACCCATATTACCCTAGCTTAACCCCCAAGAAAAACCCCTCCAAAACCGTACACGAGCTCACAATAGCTGCTGGACAGCAGCAGCGAAACAGAGCAGCCCGACTGCTTGTTGCTCTCTTAAACCCTACTTTAACTCCCTATAAATACCTCCCCTCTGCCATACTTTCATTGCTCTAAGTTCTCCATACATACTAACATCACTCACAAGAATTAAACTTCAGAAACAAACCCTAATTGCCTCTCAAAAATCTCGACAAAACTGAGACATCCAAACTGAAACAGTTTGTGTCTCTCTCGAAATACAATTCGTTTCCCCTTCAAATCTCTATTAAAACTCGAGTTTCTTGTTCCTAATTAACCATATAACATCCATCTACATCTTAGACAAAGATTCACGAGCCAAATTGACCTTGAGAGTACACGAATCCCTCGAAAAACAGTGTCATACACTCTGCTTTCGCGCTTTTCCCCGTCTGTCCAGTTCTGTTTGTGCTCATTTTTCGTGCCCAATAACTCAGAACGAGCGGGGTTTGTTTTAAGATATTTATTCCACTCTCTTTATAGTTTTCAAAACATCTTTTAAATCTAATTTTCACCGTGAAACGAGTGAGAAATTGCAGTTTGAAAGTTGCTGTCCAGATTTACAAAAAACGTGTTGTTTGCTTTGTTCCTTCGTCGACGACGGCCTCTCGAGATAAAATCTACCATCGATTACGACCCAAGACGCTGTCAACGATACATGTAGGTTGAGGGTGCATCAAATCCTCCTCTTCTCCTTTTTATTTCGTTCTTTTATGCTTGTTTTTTATTGTTCGTTTTACGTTGTTTATCGTTTGATATCGTTAACTATGAAACTAGTTTAGTCCGAGTATGAGTTAAAGTACCACCACGAACACCCGCGTTGACTTGAGATAGGAAAGAAATCCGCCACATCGGTCGGTCGTATCCCCCATCTCATTTACATATACTCGTGTTCAAGGTAGGGCATTAATAAAACGAATCCTAACTTCGTTCCTCGCTTTTGACCCCTTGCTTGTTTCGTTCAATTCGACCTACCCTAGGACCCGTTGCATGTTATTTCGACCCCTGTTTGTTAACATATGATTCGTTTAGATGACTTTAGATTGATTAAATAACCTAATCAGACATGTTAGGGTGCTTCGACACAAGCATTAAAATCGACCAACAATTCTATAACCTAATTGAATGCATCTCTCTTTTCACCTAATTTCTCGCTAGTATAAGAGTGCGTGCTTAGCACCTTCTTATTAACACTCGACGAGTTAATTTAATTAGCGAACTTGACCTAATTTGACCCCTTAGGCCGTGTAGAACACTCGGTTTTAGGCGAAGCCTTCTGGCCTCTTTTGTCATCGATTTCTAATGTATTTTCCATATCGCTTTGCAAATCTATCTAACCTAATGAACCTAACCTAGGAACTAGGGTGGCCGTAAGGGTGGCCGTGCCTTTTGTCGTTCTTGATTCATTTTTTTAATATCATTTGTTATTTGTTGTTTTGTAGCTTGTAATTTATAGTTTGTTCATCGAGTTGTAATTTTCAATTTTGTTTTACTTTTATCGAGTCAAAACCTCTTCAAAAACCTTAGTCTCATTTGGTTAGATGGTTGTGCTCCAATTCGTGTAAGAGCGTAGTAAATCGCATGTTGTTTAAAGCGACATGGCCCGATTTATGCTAATGCATGCTTTGGTGTGTGACCCAATGTCTAATTCGATAAGATTAAGCGAAAGCACGCATTACGAGGAGTGACCCAAGGCCGTGAGTTATGTAAACCGTGGGCCACCCCTTTGTGCACGTTTTCCTAGGCCGAATGACCATGTGTCGTGTATGATGTCATATATAGCAATTGTATTTAGATCGAGTTGTATCTTAATTTCTTGTTGTGTCGGCATGAAATGCCTGGGTTGTAATAGGGTAGATCCCAACGGCTCCTCCATTCCCCTTAAGGACTTGCTTGGATTGAGGGTAATAGGAGGGGAATGAATAGGGAAGTAATATGTGAGGTGTATTTCCCATGTTTGGTATGCGGGTAATTATTCACCTCCTGGAATTATTACCCTTGTGAAGGGGTAATACATTACCCACCCTACCCCCGGGTAATGATTAAGGGAGTAAAAGATCTACTCAGTAATCATTACTCTTATGCCAAACATATCATCAAGGAACCCATTACCCCACTAATTAATTTTCCCAGTAATTATCGCCCAATAAAACTTACCCCCTTAATAATTCCATGGATTCCAGGCAAGCCCTAAGCCTTGTTTGCTTTGTTTTGTATGTTGTTAGATCAATCAACCCACATGCTAAATTACAACTTTGACAAAGTTAGTTTAGTTGCATCTAAATCGACATAGAAACCTCACATGTTAGGTTTTTAAAACGATGTTTGCATATCATATATCGCAGTAGCTACGACCTTGTTTGAAATCCGATACTTGACTTAGTAGAGGCCGTCATTGACGGGCGGGGTTAGGTGTCCTTACGGGCTTCCTAACACGTACCCTCACCCCTTACTCAAGATCTATGGTTTGTGGATCCATCTAAATACCATTGGATTACGAGAGTCATTCAAATCGAGTGATATAGGGTACAAGTCTTTATCTTTAATCACTTGTAGTCGATTGGCTTTATGCTTTTCGATGAAAGGTGTAAAGTTGACTTGAACGGTTCCAAGTTCCCATAAAACTTGGTGGCGACTCTAATTTGCCTTAATTCGATTCGAAAGAACCTCGAGTCGATTATGCCTAGTGTGGATCCCGCGGACGCAATTCCCGCGGGCGTTGTCCACACACCCACAAGGCTGAGTATGGGAATTCCAGAGGGAACCAGAGAAGAGTTGCTGAATCTTCCTCTGTTGCTGCACTTGAAGCTCTCACTACGAGATTTGACAAATATGAATTGGGAGGAGCTTCAAAGGGGGGTATGTATCAATTAAATGCTGTGTCAGACGGTCCTTTCGTCTGTGAAAGATGTGGAGCTGAGGGACACGTTTCGAAGAATTGCCCTAGCCCCTTTGAGTCTTGCGCTGCCTTCCAACATTATAGGCAGACAAACCTGAGGTGGAGTAGCCAGAATGTCCTAAACCCAACTCCACCTCCGCAGCAGCAACCCTATGTGCCCCCTCATCAAAAGCAACAACAATATCAAAAACCTCCTTATATGCCGCAGCAGCAACAACAATCCCATAGTTCTGATTTTGCTGAGTTTAAGAACTTGTTGATGAAGGAGTCCCAATCAAGAGAGGCCGGGATGAAGCTACTAGAGAGCCAAATTGCTCAATTGGCTAGTAAGAGTACCTCTCGAGCTCCGGGACACTTACCGACTCAAACCGACCAAAAGGAGACCTTGAACGCCATCACATTGAGGAGTGGGTCCACCCTGGAGGGGCCTGCCATGGTCGAGGATGCTATTGAAAAGAATGAGGCAGATCCGAGTCAAAAGAAAGCTGAAACGAATAATTCAAAGAAAAAGGCGTCTACCAGGTATATCAGTCGATCGACTGATACACCCGGTCGATCGACTGATATGCGGGTTACAGCAGCTTCTGGAACTGTACACCTTGGTCGATCGACTGAGGATAGTGGTCGATCGACCAAGATCACTGCTGATAGCGAGATTGTTCGTCCTCCGATGCCCGATAACTTAAGGGACTATTTGTTTCGGGGCACGACAGCTCCGAAGGTGTTAGGGCCAGACCCGAGTGCTGATGGGTCCGTCCCAATTCCGAAGTTCGATCCGATGACGGTTAATGGCTCACATTTGAGACGGTCTGAGGAGGATTCGAGCTTTAACAAGGAGAAAGCAGTGGACTTCCAGCCTAAGTCCACGGATGCCGGCATGCGCAACTTAGAGGAGAGGGCTAAGGTACTTCTTACAGCCCCATATCCGGAGAGACTAGTGCCGACAAAGGAACAGGTATCTTTCAGTAAGTTTGAAAAAGTTATTCGTAGCTTGAATGTACAGGTACTCTTCCTTGAGTTAGTTAACCAAGTACCAGCATACACTAAATTCATGAAACAACTCCTATCTAAGAAAAAGTCGCTTGAACATGTTCATACTGTCGCATTAACCAAAGAGTCATGCTCTTACTTGTCTCACACTGCACCCCATAAGCTAGAGGACCCGGGTAGCTTTTCTGTTCCTTGCAATATAGGTACCTTCTCTATTGAGAAGGCATTATGTGACTTAGGAGCTAGTATAAGCGTCATGCCTTTGAGTCTAGCTAGGAAGCTCAAATTGACTAGGTTCGCAGTGATGATATGACAAGATCATGAGATGGTGACCGATCTGCGGTCCAAATGATAGGAGTCTTAGAGGACATCCCTGTCCAAATAGGGAAGTTCTTCTTCCCCGTCGACTTTGTTGTACTTGACATGCCCGAGGATGCTCATATACCCATTATTTTGGGTAGGCCATTTCTCGCATCTTCTTTGGTGCAATCATAGATGTCGGTCTAGGAACCTTGACTTTCAAAGTAGGAAAGCATTCTATTGTCTTTGCCCAACCTGCTAAGAAAAAGGACCCCATGTGGCATGTGACTTGTAACACGGTTTCGAAAAGAAATCGTACTTTGTGGCTTCCCGAATTTCCTGTCTCTATTACTACTTCTGTTAACCCCTCCGCCCCAGCATCGGGAGCAAAAAGGAGGAAGAATCGTTGTTTTAGATGTTACGGGAGAGCTGGTTTGGGAAGGAAGTGCTGCAAGTTGCTCCAATTGTAAAGAAGCCGATCATTCAAAGAGGAGGTCTTGGTTGCCTGAGCTATGGAATTGATGAGGTTGTTGATGACGAACCGGTTAAAGCCAGAGAGTTTGATTTGGATTCTGATAAGCCCGAAGAGATCCTTGACTGGGGAGATGATGAGAGTGTTGATCCGTTGAGCCATACGGACGTGGAAGCTAAGAAGGGTGCAGCTGCTCAAATAAGCACCGTTGAGGCTACCTCTAGTAGACAGAAGCCGACGAAGTGGGCCATACCGTGGTCATTCTTGATCAACTATTAGTTGATCGAGCTCTTTATAAACTTCATTTTATTTGCTTTTGTTACACTTTTTATTGCTTTTGTGTGCGCGAAAACTTCGCATTTTATTTTGCTTGCTTAGGATTTTATACGTTTGAGTCTTTATTTTGGGTTTTGCGCAATTTTGGGCGCGTATTATTGTGCACTTGCAGGTTTTTAGACCTCATTAGCTCAAGTTATTGAGCAAATACGAAGAAATCGGTTACAAAGAAGATTTTTTCCGATCGATCGACCATTATGGTCGATCGATCGGCCGCATTCCTTGCTTCTGTTCCTGTTCAATCTGGTCGATCGACTGCCTACTATGGTCGATCGACCGCCATGGACTGCTGTACCTATTCACGACCTCTCCCCTGCTGTGTTTGGTCGATTTGCGGACTTAAGGGAGTTTTCTACTCCACTTTTCTCTCCGTCAAATTATTTATTTCTTCTAATTTTCTCAATTGTGCACATATTTACCGCTTCAAATTGTCTTCTCGATTTTATGCGTGGGTTTTATTTGTCTTTCGTGTACCTTTTAGTAGCATCAAGCATCAAACCTCCTAGCTCACGCTGGTGTGGGGAGGTTTCCCTTGCTGCGCTTAAAGTCTTGTGAGCTCCTTACTTTCACTTCATGTCTTATTTATTTCATTTTCCCGCAAATTCCCATTTCTCTTTTCTTCATTACATGATTTTGCACAATGGGGACATTGTGCGATTTGGTTTGGGGAAGGGTTTTGCGTCGCATATCATTTGCTTGCATTCGCGTTTACATTCTGTTTTGCACTGTTTATTTCATTCTTATATTCAAAAAAAAAAAATTGAAAATTTTCAAAAATTCAAAAAGAAATTGCACGTTTACTTTAGCATATAGGTCGAGTCGGAACGGTAGTATTTCAAGGATGATATTGCATTTTGCACCTGTTTTGCTCTGAACCTTGCTAAATTGACATGTTATTAGTAGAATCGTATAAGTGCATATCTACGAGTTTTCGTTAATTTGCTGAACTTGAGACTTGACTTAGAAAATTGGCAAACTACATCATATTTCTGAGAATTAGAGCCTATAACTGGTGATATCTGTGAGCGGTTTATTTAGGAATGTGAGTAGTACTCCTTATGAGACATGTCACATAAATGTGCATAAATATGAACTTAATCTGCTTAATACCTGTACGCATTTGGTCTGTGGTTAGTCGACACATGTGGTAGAGGTTTCCCCTTATTCGTTTTGCCCATAAGCTCCACACTGCCGAAAATATCCTTTTTTGTCCCATTTACTACATCTTACATTTAGCCTGCCATTGTCAAGCTAGTAGCCTGTGTTCTTGGGGTTGTTACTCATTTTTGGTGGCATATGCTCTGTTGAGACGTTATTGGGAAGATGAAATAAAGGAAGGAAAGAAACAAAGAAAGAAATAGAAAAGAAAAGAAAAAAAAATATGAAAAAAAATGATTCGAAAAAAGAGTTCTGTACTGTTCGTGAAGTCGATCGACTGCCTCTTTTGGTCGATCGACTGAGGTTCGAGAAAGAGAAAGAATCAATTCGCATAATTCAAACCTTTATCTTTTGGCGATTTTTGCTCCCATGTATTATTCATATTTTATGGGGAGATAGTTGATTACTTTTATCTCTGGAAATTGTGAGATTTGTGCTTGCTATAGCACCGTTCCATTTGTTTTGTGTAAGAAGTTGGATGTTGCCATATGGTTCCGTTTCGGTACTAGCTTGATCACCTGTACCTCCACTTTTCCATAAATGTTTTGCCTCTTCTTACCCATACCTCACATATCCACATTTATACCTCGACATGTGTCATGGTTTCTTGTTGGTTGGAATGCGTATGTACGGTTGTAGAGATTGCTTTCATATTAGACTCGGTATGTTCTCGATAGGTCGTAGTTAGGTGAGCGTCATTACATTTACTTCTTTCTATCTTACATATATTCACCTGTACTTATTGAGTGATTTGAGCGACCCGTGAGAGTCCAATTTGATAAGTCTCTACGATTGATTCGATGTTTTAACGGCTCCATAACTCGTTTGCATGATTCATTTGCTAATTGATTGTTGGTTGTGCATTAAATTGGTTTAGGCTTTACATGTTGCATTTCGCTCTGAGATTGAACTCGTTCCATTAGGTCATTAGATCGAGTCTAGTTCTTGTTTGAGGACAAGCAAGGGTTCGGTTTGGGGAAGTTTGATGCGTGTCTTTTATATGATGTTTTAAATCCCATTTTACACGCATTTCAGAGCTCATTCATGTAGTTTATGCTACATTTCTCCCTATTTCCGTCTACTTCCATATTTTGTACATTATTGCAGAAATGTGAAGAATCCAGCGGAAATCGAGCTAAACCCGTCCCCGAGTAATCTGCATTGCATATGACGTGAAGTATTCACCCGAGGAACGAGCTTGGTGCGCAATCCAAGGCCCAAAAGACAAGTCCACGAGTTTATAGAAGTCAAGTAGCAGCTCAAGCAGTCAATCGACCACTGCCATCAGTCGATCGACCAACCATCGGGTTCCAGAAGCTACTGTTTAGTGAAGACCAATCGATCGACCAGTCCTAGCAGTTGATCGACCAGATTTCTATTCCAGACGAGAATTAAAAGACCGTGAATCTTGAAGCCCAAAGTTATGTTAGGTTTAGGAAACAAAGTTACGTTAGTTGCTATATAACGTAACCTAGAAACATCAGTTTTGACATCAAGTTTTTATCTAAGTTTCACATTGAATTGTAGAATATCACAGTTAGGGTTTGGATATTGATTGCATCGGATTTTTATACTTCCAATCATTCCGTTACTGTTCTCCTGCGATTTTCGGTATTCTTCCTGTTCTACTTTCAGTTCGTTTTATTTCGTTATCAGCGTAGAATTGCTAGTTAGATTCCCGAAACCATCTTATTGTTGCATGTTAATTGTTTGTTCTACCGTTTTAATTATGAATTCAGTACTTTATTGCCTTAGTATTATTATTGTTATCACTTTCAGCATGAGTAGCTAAATCAATTGTGCTAGGATGTAGGCGAATTATGGCGTAGGCGGCGTAGTATTAAATTGGACTGAATTCGCGTGTCAGTCGATCGACTGACATACTTGGTCGATCGACTGACCTCGTGAGGTTACCTTTCATTTTAATTGATTTTAATGTTGTATTTAACGAATCGAATGCATGCGATCAGTTAGATGCTTAATTTATGACTGACCCATTAGGTCGAAAGATAGGGAAAGTTGTTCGATCACCAATTAAGATGACTAAACTGTGCTGAGATCGAAAGATAGGTATAGTTTAGACCGTTAGTCACTTTTCAGGACGAGAGTCAGTATTAGTGACATTAGGGACCTATAGCGAGATCGAAAGATGCTATTTGTTAAGAGTGGACCGAGAGGACCTCTTGTTTCCCGCCTCACTTGTGTTCGATTTAGACCTGTTTAGTATGCTGCCGCCAAAGCTGTAATGAATCGACCATCCTAGTACCCTTTCTTTATCTGTTTAATCCGTCTTTTTAGTTTACTGTCTTTATTTATTCTTAGCTGTAGACCAATTCAACTCAACCCCCACACTCGTTACCTTAGACTAGAATTAGACAGCTAGAAATTACGTCTGCCTCCTTGTGGTTCGACCGTGTTACCACTAGCCTAGGTTAGTCTTAATAGGAAATTATAAATCTTATTTTTGGTACTCACAACGACGGGTATCAATTACCTGTACACTCATCTAAACGGGTTAGATCAGCTAAGGGATCCTTGGCTAAGGATTCCCTCCAATTATAAGTAACAGCCCTGTCAACAATATCAATGGAATAACACGTATCATCATCAGCAGGTTCAATCGCCTTGTGAGCAAGACTGAACTCAATGGTGTCATCCCCAACCTCTAAGGTTATGGTTCCGCGTTTAACATCTATTACAGCCCCAGCTGTATGTAAAAACGGTCTACCTAAAATAATAGGTATCTGACTGTCCTCTGCAATGTCCAAAACAACGAAATCGACAGGGATAAAAGACTTACCCACTCAAACGGGTACATCCTCTAGAACTCCTATAGGTCTCTGAGTCGATCTATTTGCCATTTGAACGGTAATATCGGTCACCTTGAGTCTACCAATATTTAACCTTTCGCAAACAGAGTACGACATGACACTGACACAGGCCCCTAAATCACAAAGGGCCTTTCCAATTTCGTGGTTACCTATAGTGCAAGGAATTGAAAAACTACCAGGGTCCTTTAATTTGGGTGGTATATTAATTTGCGAAAGAGCATTGCATTCTTCCACAAAAGCAACATTACCATCATCACGAAAATTTCTCTTACGATTTAAAATGTCTTTCATAAATTTAGCGTAAGAGGGTACCTGGGTAATTAGATCAGTGAAAGGAATCGTTACCTCGAGATTTTGGACCATCTCCAAAAATTTACCAAACTTGCGCTCCAGCTTAGTGTTCTTTAACCGCTCCGGATACGGGACTGCAACACTGGCCGTAGGATCAGTAACCTTCCGCTTCCGTAAGTTTAATACCTCCGTCAAATCATCAATAAGTGTAGAATCATACAAATTAGTTGACGGAATTGCGCCCTGTACTGGAGAATCAGTCGATCGACCAAGTTGGCTGGGCGTGAACAGTTCCTGGACAGAAACTTCTTCGTCAGGAGTCTCAGTCAATCGACTGATGGTGTTAGTCGATCGACCACCTGTGCTGGGTATGAATAGTTTCTGATCAGAAACTTTTTCATCTGACGCTCCAGTCGATCGACTGACAGTACTGGTCGATCGACCAGAAGTACTGGCAATTGAGCTTGTTTTTGCACCAGAAATTAAACTAGCTTCTTCATCATTTCCCGAGTCTCCTCTTGGCTTGTCGGGACCTTCATAAGAGAGGCCACTTCTGAGATTAATGGCATTAATCGTTTCAATTGGCCCTTCACATTTGCTTGAAGAATTGGCGACTTGCTTAGCCTCTATATTCTCCAACTGCTTCACAAAATTCTTTGAGGACTCAATCCCGGCTGCTTCTATATTCGCCACTTGAACCAAAAGAGTTTGGACCATTTCTCTCAACTTCGCGGTCTCATCTGGATTATGGACAGGAGTTTCAACTCTTTCCTTGGAAACTTCAGAGGCCTCGAGCTTCTCGAGACGGGCAGTAATAGAAGTAATGAGTGTCACAACGGTACTCATTTCATCACTTTGCTTTCGTGAATTTCCACGTGAACTCCCAAACTCAGCTCTATGGACCGCCATCTCCTCAATAGTGTTCCAACCTCTATTATGACCGGTATTGTTTTGGAACCTACCATTCGCAGCTGCGTCCAGGATGACCTTGTAATCATCATATAAAGCATTGTAGAATAAGTTGCAAAGATACCACTGCTGGAAACCATGGTGAGGGACAACTCGGACCAAACTTTTGAAACGTCCCCATGCCTCACAAAAACCCTCATCACTTCTTCTTTGAAATTTGTAATTTTACTCCTCAAGGCATCGATCTTTGAAAGCGGGAAGTACTTCTTGTAGAAGGCTAATGCTAGAGATGTCCAATCTGTGACTCACCGCTACCCTATCAAGGTAGCGGTACCAATCTCGCGCCGAATCCTTCAAGGAGTATAAGAACATCACCCCCTTTACTTCATCCTGATTTACCCCAGCTGGTATAGGTATGGAACAGCAGTAGTCTATGAAAATTTCCATATGCTTCAAGGGGTCCTCATCTGGTAGACCAGCAAATTGATTTCGCTCTATTAGATCGATATAAGAGGAATGAAATTCGAAGTTACCGGTAGTAGGGGTAGGTAACACGTGCCCCTTTGGAAGGTGGTGCTCCTTTGGCTGAAGATTATCATATATCGTAGTCATGTTCACCAAACTGAGAGTACTCAAGTCTTCCTCTCAAAACCTGTCTTCTAACTGTGCAAAAGCAAAACTAGAAGCAAAGGTAAGCAACGGCCTCAAGGAACCAAAGTTCCTTGAGACAAGAAAAATAAACTAAAAATAAAGCAAATGTAAATTACACCGTCTCCCCGGCAACGGCGCCAAAATTTGATACCGTCGTTTTGTATCAAAATTAAATTTATAATTCCAAACTAAAACTATAGCTAGTGATAGTATGGGTCGAACCACAGAGAGATAAGATCAATTCTATTTGCTTATTTCAGTCTATAAAAGTAACAATTAAATGGGGGGTTTTGAAATTGGTTGATTCTAATGACTAATTGCAAGAAATGAAATTCTCAACAGATAAAAGGAAGATCGGGAATTTCGGTTCACCATGGCTAAGGTCAGGTCAGTAAGGTAGCAGAGGTCCTATAATACGGTCTCAGGGAATATGAGCAAGCCTTTCGATCAATGCTCGAATTAACCTTACGGTCTTCTAGTTCCCAAGAATGTCTCAAAGCTTTCGCTCAAAGGAAATTCCAATCTAATGATAATTTAAATTACTAATCTTTCAATCTAGTAAAAGGGCTTATCAAAAGACAACAAGATCGATACGGAAGAATTCATACTAACAAAACAATCCTAATTTATGCCATGGCTCACCTCATTCCCAATCAATAAAATTAGCTATGCATAATCAAAACTGAAACAATTGCAAAATTGATAACAAAGAACAAGTTTGACATGATTAAATTGAAATTAAGGAAAAAGGTAAGAACTTAATTGCTGAAATTAAATTGGTAAAAACAAGAATTGAAATAACAGGAAATTAAGGAAGAAAGAATTTACATAAAAACTTACTAATTAAAGTGATGAACAACGTAATTGAATTCGGGGTTTTCCGTTCCCAAAGCTCGATCTAAAACTAAGTTCTTCAGTAATGAAAAGCATAACCTAAAAGTCTTGCTGCGTTCTACTGATAAGCGATGCCAAAAGTTAATTACAAATTAGGCTTTTAAAAGTCTAACACGAAGAATTAATCCCAGCTCGCAAACTGCTCGATCGACTGATCAGCATGGTCGATCGACTGGTCACTTCAGAACAGTAGCTTCTGCTGTTCTTCAACGGTCGATCGACCAATCGACTGTGCAGCATGGTCGATCGACTGGACTGAGCTGTGTAGTGGCTTCTTTCTCTCTTCAAATCAGCTCTTTACTCCAAGCACGCATCCCGAGGTGGTTGAATCCGAGCTCCCTTCTTCAAAGCTTCCCAAAAGTTGCCTCCGGAGGACGATTTAGGCTTGATTTAGCCTACTTCCACTCATTCCTACAATAAATCATAGAAAATGCAAAGTAAACCGTTTCGGGAGAAATAGTAGCCTTAAGCTAACAATTATGCATGGAAATACGTGCCAAAACTGCAAATAAAGTGTATAGAATATGCACGTATCACCTAGCAGGGGAATTAGCTAGACATAGATAAGGGAAAGGCAAGAACGAAAAGTAAAAGAATAAACAACATCATAAATTAAGAAGAGAATAAGGACAGAGAATTACTAAGGATAGTCCGAAAAAGTAGAGAGGAAACAGTGTCTAACAGAGGAAAGGAGAAAAGTAGCGTATGATGGTGTAGAGTAAGATACAAATAACGGCTGATGCTTTCCTATTTATAGGAAATAGAATTTTATTTGACCTAAACACAAATTAAAGCTAAAAAGGCCGAGCCCATTAGAAAACAACTTGATCGAGCCATTTGAAACTGCTCGATCGAGCAAAAACAAGCGCAAACCTCTCGATCGAGTAGTTTAGGTACTCGATCGCACACTTATAAAAAATGCCCCATTCGATCGAGTAGAAAAAGGCGTCGATCGAACACAATTGTATTCGATCGAGTACTTTCCAGCGCACAATTCCTGCTTCGCGCACTGAACTTCAAACGGCTGCCATTTCTTCGTTACTTGGGCAAACAGGACATGTCCGGTGGCGTTGGAAATCTAAGAGGACAAGATTTTATCTACAATTAGGATACCCTGAAAACCTATTGTAGAACTCGAGATATGGCTCTTCAAAATAGGCACTAGTAATTTGAAGTTCTTCCTTTGCTCGCCTAGTTGTCTTACTCCTTTGCACATCTCAAAATAGTAGTCTTAAGGCTCCGACTCAACTTATCTCCTAAATGCATGCATAAGGACATGTTTTAGGCTTGATTATACTCCTTTCCGGTTCATACCTGTAAATAATACAAGAGAAACCAAAGTAGACAATTCGGGGGACATTTGTAGCTAAACACCACACAAAATGCATAGAAATGCGTGCAAATGAAGTACGAAATACCTATATAAAATGCACGCATCAGGGGAGAAGAGACGGATGTTGTCTTATCCTTGTCCAGTTGTGTTTTTCCCTGGCGGCCTTTGTGCGACCTTTGATCACGTGTTGATCATTGGCTGTTGTCTGCAGAAATTTGGATATCTGATGGTTGGGGGTTAACACCAGTGTGTCGTTCTACGTTGTCGTTTTCAATCGTCGCTGAATTCTGATGATTAGGGGTCAACATCTGGGTGGTAACCTATCTCCTGGCTCTTTCTTATCGCTGAATTCGGATGATTGGGGGTTAACGTCGGGGCGATGCACTGTGTCACAGATCTTGATTGTCATATCGTCTGAAGTCTGCCAGGTATTTCTTCCTTTTTTGTCACGGAGTAGGAAAGAGGGATTACCGTCATGGTAACCACCTCTGCTTCCGCCGTTACTCCTTTATTTTCCATGTTGTTCCTTTTATTTTCAGGTTAGAAGAATAGGGAGTGCTTAGTTCGGTAGGTGTCGGATCTCCTCAGTTCATTGTTTTAGGCCAGTGTCTGTATGATAAATACTTGTACCGGATCCTGTTTGTATGGTCAGCCGTTTGTATCAAACGTGTGTTGATGTATTTTGCGTGAGGCGGTTTGTATATATGTGTTTTTTGTTTGTAGTTTGTTCGTGTTTGGCTTTTTTTTTGTGTTGTGTTTCGGAGAAGCACGGTCAACGGCTGTTTCCCTATTTGCTTCGGCATTTGTTCGTGCATCGTTAGTGTAGAAAACAGGTAGCACATACGCATATACGTGAACACGCAAAAGCATTTGATCAAAACAAATATAACCACGATGACTCGAACTTAAAATTGAAATTGAAAAGAAATTTTGAAAATTCCGCAACAAGTCGTAACGTTTAGATTTTTCAAACATTAATTGATTCGAAATTTTGAGAAATTAATCCGTGTTTAAATTAAATTGCATAGAATTTTGCCAAAATTAATTTGCAATTCGAAAATTAAATTTGATTTTTTGGGAGATCAGAACTCGGTTTTGCAATAGTTTGAATTTTGAGAAAAAAAATTGATGTCGTGTTATCAATTTTGATTTTGGTGAAAATACGAAAAAATTTCGGAATTTTCGACTGACATGGAAACAATCCGTCGCGGATCGGGACGACTAGCCCTTCCCCCTAAAAAAGGGGAAAACCCGTATGTTTAAAGCTGCGTAATGGAAACCGTGTCGGATTTCGCAAAACATGAAATCAAAGAAATGTGAGTGTGAAAAAACACAAAAAGTTCCGGATAAGCCTGAAGAGGCGTGAGCCTTAACGCGAGAAAAACAATGTGTTAGGAAGAAGCACAACTTGACAGGGACAAGTCAAGGTGCGGATTCTTAGAATCAACCCAAAGAGGCGCGAGCCCCTGGGAGATGCAAGGGAGCTTCCCCTTTTTTCGAAAAAAAGCGTTGATTTTTTTGTATAAATAGAGAAGTTTGTGCTTCATTGTTTCATCATCCGAAACACGAAAAACATCTCTACGAAAACCTTTCTACTTCTTCCACAAAAAAAATCATGGATGCTTTCGAAAATAGGTTGCGACATTGGTGTCTGGATTTATCGCCTCTCGAGATGTATCAACTCGTTGTAATGGGAGTTGGTCAATTGTTGGTGCTTCGTCAAGTTAAGGTGCACTCCTCGTTCCTTGAAGCATGCTCTCGGTTTTGGGATTCGAAACATCATGTTTTTGTTTTCCCGAAAGGTGAAATTTGCCCTCTTGCTAAAGAAGTGGGTGCTATTGGAGGGTGGCCGGATTGTACTCCGGTGCTTCCTCCGACTCGGTTGTGTTACAAAGAGAAGTTTCGTTCTATGTAATGCTTGTTGACGAGCCAAGTGAGCTTCCTCTTTGCTGCCCATGGTGTGGATATGTTGGCTCTAATCAAAATCTTCTCAAACCATGGATGTTAATGTCTCGGAGGTGGCAGGGACAAGGGCTCTCGCCTTTTGCCTAGTTCATGCTTACCTCCTTGTCGATGCCTTGAAGAAGGAGGGGTTAAGATGGTACGGTAGTATGACCCTTGTGCATGTTGTTGAGCAAATGGAGCACGGGTGGGATCCATCGTGGTTGGTGCTTGGCGAGATCATCCAAGCTTTGGACAAGAAGGGCTCTTGTGGAGAAGCTTCTTCATTTGGATCTCCAAGGATCGTCCAAGTATGGCTCATGGAGAGGCTAAGGTATGTACAACCTCTGGTTGATGTTTCTTCTTACTCCTTCCGTCACCTTACTGTGAGGAGGAAGTTGTATTCGAATAGCTTTCCATCCACCGAGGCCTTTTGGACCTCGAAATTGGTGGAGGAGGGTGGTCCTCATATCCGTTGGGTGGTGCCGTGGTGGAACTTGAGGTCCTTCACAGGGTTGCCCGCTCTGGTTGCTTGTTCTTGTTCTTTGATGGTGGTGGGATTAAAGGTTGCTTCCTTCATTTATCCCGAAAGGCTTATGAGGCAAATGGGCCGCCAACAAAAGGTGCCCGCTCAAGATACTCTCGTCCAAGCGAGTGTTTTTCGAAACTCCGAGCTTGTGGAGATTTTCGAGAGGTGATGGGCCACTCGGGAAACTTGGGAGGTACCAAACCCCGCTTCAACGACATGGGTGACTCTCGCTTATGTCAAGTGGTCAAGAGCTCAAACCTTGGAAGAAAGGTCAAAGTTCCGCAAAGATGAAGTCGTTGACTTGAAGTATAGGGAGGTTGGCAAGGGCAACCGTGCCTTGTTTGACGACTTTGCTGAAGACGTTAGCCCGGATAGGGTGAGGCCACCGAAGAGGCGGTGCTTGGGTCCCCAAAGAGGTAGTGGGCCGTGTATGGGCTTTGCTAGGACCGAGTATCGGGTCTTGTAAGAGACTGGATGTCGTCGCCGTTGTAGATCCGTTGAGGATCCGTTCCGAAGAGGAAGTCCATGCTAGGTGGGCTAGCAAGAAGGACAAGAGGAAGATGTAGCCCGAGGGAAAAGGTAAGGGTAGAATGGAAGAGTGAAGACCTCCATTACCCGTTTTACTATTATGTTGTAATAGTGTTTGTGTGTTTTTATTATATTGTACTAGCTATGTATTGTGTGTGCTTTTTTTTTTCTAGTATCACTATGTTAGATGTCTTAGTTGACATTCTAGCTTGTCAAGTTGTGGACTTACTTAGCTTTATTTGTTGTGAAGTTTGTAATCGTTCTCATTATTTATTAAATAAGAGGGTTGCTTGCGCTAAAACAAGTTGTAAGTGCTTGTTGTTTCTTCCATCCATTTCGTAAAGGTAATTCGTTTTGAATTATCCTAAACATTGCACATGTGAATGGGATTTTCGTAAGAAGGGAGAAAGGCCTATTTTTTGTTCTTTTCTTGCGGAGAAGGGAATGCTTCCCTATTTGGAATTTGTAAAGGTGATTGTTTTTTTTTTCTTTGTGGGGGGAATGGTTGTGTCCTTCTTGTGTAAGAAAGGATTGCCTAAGTATCCACCTTAAGAGGTGAAATCAAACCATGCTCGTAGTTCAGGTTTTGTTAATTTTGTTTGGGCTTTGTAGTTGTATCCTTCTTGTGTAAGAAAGGACTGCCTACATATCCACCGGAAGAGGTGAAATCAAACCATGCTCGTAGTTCAGGTTTTGTTAATTTTATTTGGGTTTTGTGGTTGTATCTTTCTTGTGTAAGAATGGACTGCCTACGTATCCACCTGAAGAGGTGAAATCAAACCATGCTCGTAGTTCAGGTTTTGTTAGGGTTTTGTGGTTGTATCCTTCTTTATAAGAAAGGAATACCTACGTATCTACCTAAAGAGGTGAAATTAAACCATGCTCGTAGTTCAGGTTTTTGTTTGAGTGCAAATGGATGTTGCCTTTGACAGATCGAAGGCTGTTTGAAATATGGCAAGGTGCCGTAACTTAGACTCGATGAAACATGCAATTTCAAATCAGAACGCTTTGAGGAATTGACGTGAAAGGGGGATTGTGGTCACTAGTTGTGAGACTAGGGTAAGGTTTGTGGTTACTATGGTTCAAGGGCAGTATTTCTTGAGTTGGTCTAGGTTGTTCGGGTTTGTGAAATCTTCCCCATCCAGGTCACTCAGTCTCACCATGCCCCCCCGAAATCATTTTCTTGACTAGGTATGGCCCGACCCAATTGGGTTTGAATTTCCCCCTCGGATCGACGAGTAATGGTGCTCGAACCGACTTGAGGACCAAGTCGCCTTCTTTGATGTTTTTGGGTTTGAATTTTTTGTTAAATGCCCGTTGTGTACGTCGTTGGTATAGCTAGACGTTGTGCAAGGTGTTGAGTCGCCGTTCGTCTAGGTGAGTGAGTTGTTCGAACCTTCGACGAGTCCATTCCGCCTCAGGAACTTGATTTTCCAGTAAGATGCGTAGAGATGGGACCTCTAACTCTACTGGTAGTACTGCCTCTATACCTTATGCCAGGTAGAAGGATGTTGCTCCTGTTGGAGTTCGAATGGAGGTTTGGTATCCCCAGAGTCCGAATGGGAGTTTGCTCGGCCAATTGCGGTAATTGTCTTGCATCTTTTTGATGATGGTGACGAGTGTTTTATTTGCTGCCTCCACCGCTCCGTTGGTTTGGGGACGATAGGGGGATGATCGATGTCGTTTGATTTTGTATTTATCCAGCAAGGCTTCTGCTTCCGCCCGAAAGTGGGAGCCTTGGTTGCCGATGATTTCATGGGGTACCCCATATCTGCAGATGATGTTGTCTTGAATGAACTTGGCCACTTGTTTGGCGGTCAAGACTGCATAGGATTGTGCTTCCACCCATTTGGTGAAGTAGTCGATGGTGACGAGGACGAAGCAATGTCCTTTGGTGCCTATCGGGTTGACTTTTCCAATGATGTCGATGCCCCAGGTCGAGAAAGGCCAGGGTGATGTCATGGTGTATAAAAGGGATGGTGGTATGTGTTGTATGTTGCCGAAGATTTGACAATTGTGGCAATGTTTAACTTAGTTTCTGTAATCGGCTTCCATGGTGGTCCAGTATTAGCCTAACCGCATGATTTTTTGGGTTAGCATCATTGCGCTCATGTGAGGGCCGCATTCTCCGTCGTGGACCTCTCCCATGACTTTTTTTGGCTTTGTGGTGATCAATGCAGAGGCGAAGGATCCTCTTGGTTTATCACGAATTGGGATGCAAGCAAACGAATGGCTCTTTGTCCTCTTGTATCAGAGTTGGGAGGGAACTCGTTTTTGGTTTTGTAGTTAAGGATGGCTTGGTACTAAGGTTCGACATGGTTTTCCTCGTCGTTGTTGATGGCGCAGATGTGCGCTGGCTCACTCCTTCTCTCGACACATAGGGGCATGGATGTCATGTCGTCGGGTATGTTGACGAGCGAGCGCAAGTTTTTCTAGGGCATCAGCAAATTGATTTTCCTCCCGTGGTAAGTGGAAGTAGTCGATTTGGTCGAAAAATTCGGCCTTCTGATTGATTTTTGCTTGGTAGGGTGCTAAGCTGTCGCTTTATATTTTCCTTGATCCGGACACTTGATTGATGATGAGTGAGGAATCGCCATGGACCCTCAACCTTTTGATGCCAAGTGTTATGGCTGCTTGCAGGCCGATGAGGCATGTTTCGTATTCGGCGGCAGTGTTGGTGATGGCGAAGTCTAGTTTGATTGAGATCGGAACGTGTTCCCCTTCTAGTGATATTAGAAGGATTCCTACCCCGAAGCCTCTCAGGAGTGATGCACCATCGAAATATATATCCCATGCATCGGTGTTGGCACAAAGGATGTCTTCGTCAGGGAGTGACCATGTGTCGGTCATTGGACCCTTGTTGACGGGATTTTCCGCTAGGAAATCGGCGACTGCCCTTCCCTTGATAGCGTTGAGGGGTACGAATTTGAAGTCAAATTCGGATAGCATGAGTGTCCACCTAGACAGCCTTCCGTTTAGCACGGGCTTTTCGAAGATGTATTTAACCGAGTCTATCTTAGAGTAGATCTGAACCGTGTAGCTGAGCATGTAATGTCGCAGCTTCTTTGTCGACCAAACCAGGGCAAGGCATGTCTTTTTTCCAGTTGGGTGTATCTCGTTTCGTATTCGATGAACTTTTTGCTGATGTAGTAGATGGCTCGTTCTTCGCCGTCGACTGTTTGTGCTAGCATTGCTCCCATGGCTGTGTCGGTGACAGTCAGGTATAGGGATAAGGGAATTCCCTGCTGAGGTGGCATGAGGACATGAGGCTTGGATAAGATTTCCTTTATCCTGTCGAAGCCCTTTTGACAATCGTCGTCCAAATCGGTGTGATCGAAGGCGCGGAGCTTCTTGAAGATTGGTTCACAAATCATAGTGAGCTTGGCTATGAAGCGGAAAATGCATTGGACTTGACCGAGAAATCCCCGAATCTTCTTCTCGTTCTTAGGCCGAGGCATTTGTTGAAGAGCTTTGATTTTGGTAGGATCAATTTCGATGCCCCTTTTGCTGACGACGTGTCCCAAGAGTTTTCCGGAGGTGACCCTAAATGCACACTTCTGAGGATTTAGTCTCATCTTGTACTTCCAAAGGCAAGCGAAGAATTTTCGAAGGGCGCTGATGTGGCCGTCTCGCTCTTTTGGATTTGACGATCATGTCATCGACGTATACCTCGAATTCCTTGTGCATCATGTTGTGTAGGAGAGTGGTGGGAGTTCTTTGATAGGTTGGTCCGGCGTTGATTAGACTGAAGGGCATAACAGTGTAGCAATATGTACCCTACTGTATAGTGAATGCAATCTTGTGCATGTCTTCCTCAGCCATTTTGATCTGGTTGTACACAACATACCAGTCGATGAATGATAAAAGGGCGTGCTCGGTGGGGTTGTCCACCAAGATGTCAACATGTGGAAGAGGGAAGTCGTCTTTTGGACTTGTCCTGTTCAGGTCTCTAAAGTCGACGCAAACCCGAATTCTTCCGTCTTTCTTGGGTACAGGGACTATGTTGGCTACCTAGTCAGAGTATTTGGAAACTTTAATGAATCCGTTTTCGAATTGTTTGTCTACCTCTTCCTTGATTTTCAAGGCCCATTCAAGGCGCATACGGCGCAACTTCTAATTCACGGGTTTAGCTCCGGGTTTAATGGGTATCCTGTGCTCTGCGATCTCTCTGTCGATCCCAGGCATGTCTTTGTAGGACCTTGCGATTACGTCCTTGTATTCGTGTAAGAGGTCGATGAACTACTGTCTTTCCGAGGGGTCAAGAGTGGTCCCTATTCTAAGTTCTTGAGGTGTATTTTCAGTCCTTACATTGATGGGTTCGGTCTCCTCAATGATGGGTGTCCTATCCTCTCGATTATCAAGTTCTTTGGCTAGGTGAGGTGGATAGTCACTCAAGTCAAATTCCTCATATTCGTTCAGAGTTCCATTGCAGTTAAATTGAGACGAGTCGTAAGCAAACTTAGAGTTCATTAAGTCGACCTAAGCGAAAAGCTCAGATACGACAGAAATCTCATGGGCAGTCAGAGGCGACACAGTAGAGGAGGTGGCCTCTGGAACAAGCTTCAGGTTACTAGCTTCTGCGGGAGTGGGGGTGACCCTAGTTGACTCAGCCTCTAAGGAAGCCACAAGTTTGTGATAAAACAGTGGAAAAGGGACTCTGACCGGGACATCAGGAGCGCTAGGAGCCAAGACAGACTCTGACTCATGTTTATCATCAGACTTGGACTGAGACTCAAACTCCTTCTCGTCTTCACTTCCGTTTTTAAACATGGGGCCTTCTCCAGTTGTGATCTTGAGAATACGGCCCTGGCGATCGGTCCACTTGACGGTCTTCCTCCAGCCTTGGGTAGCCTTCTCCGGGTCAGCATTAGAGATTAAGGCAGTGGGATCGAACTGGATGTCTTTGAGGGCGATGTTGATGATGTCCTCATAGTCGAGGTGTTTGATGTTGTCTTCTCTGAAGAAGAGACTCACGGCTTGCCCGTCTAGACAAGGGGTAGATTCATATTTGGTTGATGCAGCATTGGTGTTGTCGGGGATGAAGTAGCAGTCTTAAAAGACCTCTATGGCCGGGTGCTTGACCTTTGCTACGGGGTCGTTGATTGGCTCAGGAAAGCCATTGTAGAGCTCGGACTCTCACTCGGGGACGAAGTAGCCATTGAGAGTCAAGTGATAGGGTCAGAGAATGACTTCTTGCTTTTTGCATTTCTTTACCAGGAGACCCATTTCCTGGATGTCTTTATCGGTCGGCTCATAGCCTAGCCCGAAGGGGATGTTGGGTACCTTGACCTGTTTCATGGGAGGCAAGGTGATCTCCAGTGGGTTGAGAGGCAGGCCTGGGAAATAACCCTGGCGCATCAAGATGCGGTTCACTGTGAGGTTCGAGAACGGGTCACAATCAAAGGGTGTTGATTCATCGGTTAAGACATTTACAGCTTGGATTCCCCACATTTTGTTGTCGTCTTCCTCAATGACCTGAGAGGCTGTTCCCTTCTTCATGATGGCCTTGATCGGGGATGCAGGAATTGTGATTGTTTTCCCGTTGAAGGGGACCCTGATTTTCTGATGAAGGGTGAAAGTGACGGCCTTGGCCGCATGAATCCAGTGGCGTCCCAGAAGCATGTTGAAAGAGGCGTCGATAACGACCACCTGAAAACTGGCTTGTCTCTCCAGGGGTCCTGTTGCAATGGTCAAGGTGATGACCCCTGCGACCTTACGACGATTGCCATCATAGGCGCGTTCTCCTTGATTAGCCGGGACCAAGTCAGTTTTCTTGATACCCAGTTTATGAGCCGTCTTGAGGGGAATAACATTAACTGCAAACCCATCATCCACTAGGACCATAGGCACGTTCTTCTTCAGGCACTCCACGTTGATGTACAGGGCCAAGTTATGATTGGCTCCGAACGGAGGGATATCTTCATCGGAGAAGATGACCGGGTTGTTCAAGTCAGGGACATCCCTAGTCATGTCTGCTACCACTTCTTCAGGAGAAGAGGTAAAGGGAACTGTCAACTTCGCCAAGGCCTGTTGTAAAGCCTGTCGATGTTCCAAGGATGTGGCAATCAGTTGCCACATCGATATTTCAGTCGTGGCCTTTTGTAGTTGCTTAAGGATCGAGTTATCGGGAACCCTGGGTTGAACGTCTATGTTCAGGATGACTTGGTCTTTTGTTGTTGGAATAGCTATTAAATTGTTCGGATTCTGGTAGGGGCGTCCGGATCGGGTAAGGTGACTGATCTCTTTCGCCCGTTTGTCATTTCCCGAAATAATGTAGACATCCTCTGCGTTGTCTCTCCAGATACCGTTGATTTCGGGATCGGGAAGGTACCTTGGAGGGGTATTCCTCGGTGGATAGTTTTTGTAGGGGAAGTTCTTGTGGGGGTAGTTTTTGTGGGTTTGATTATTGTGGGGTGCATGCCAGAATGGTTGCGGGAGCAATCCTTTCTGGAACTGGGAGTTTTGGGTGCTTGGACGACCCTCCCTTGGGCGTGGTGTTGTTGCTGGCAGGTTGAATACCAACCGGTGGTAGGCATCCTCAAGTCGGGTCATCCTCTCTAAGAGACTGGCTATGGTTTCTTTGACTTTCTGAAACATAGCGAGCATGGTTGCGGCGCTGAATACGAATATCCCGTCCGGGGTGTTCTTTTCCAAGGCATTCACCTCGTCTTTAATAGGTAGGATGAGGTGTGAGTAATCCAAGGTTGACTCGTCATCGGAGATGGCGTTGATTCCCAAGGGGTTTGTCTTGTTATTTGGTTTTGTTGGCGGGCGTAAAGGTAATTCCCCTTTCTCAATCATATCTTAAATGGCGTGCTTCAGCTTGAAGAAAGCTTCTGTGTCATGACCTTTGCCCTGGTGGTATTGACAATAGGCGTTAGGATTCTAGAAGCGGGGTTTTTTGCCCTAAGACGAGTCCGGAGTGGGCCCAATTGGCTGTAGTTTCCCTTGGTCCATGAGTATTTTTAGAGCGCTGGCATATGTTGTTCCCATGTTTGTGAATGCCCTTTGAGGACGCTCAGTTTTCTTTGTGGTTGGTTCGAGGGGTTGATCTCATCAATTTTGTTTGTCTGACCGTAGGGACGAGATCCGGTTGATGTAGACCCCTGGTATCCTCTACCCGTGAATTTGGCTAGAATGCCCTTGCGTAGGTCGTCTTCAATGCGAGTTCCGAGGACTTGCAGATCTTAGAAGGTTTTGATGTTTTTATATCTTAGCAGGTTGGCATAGACTGGACGGAGGTTGTTGAGAAAATTCTCCACCAGAGTTGATTCACTCGGCTTACTGACCAATTGGGTGCTCGCCCTTCTCCAACGGGTGAAGAATTCTCTGAATCCTTCCTTGTCATTCTGAGTCAGGACCTCAGGAGTACGGGTGTTGGCTTGGATTTCGACGTTGTCGGCTTATTGTTTAGCAAATTCAACGGCAACTTTGACCCAGATAGTAATGCTCTTTGGGTCGAGGGGGCAGTACCATTGGCAGGGAATTGGTTCCAGGGATGATGGAAAGATCCGGGTGAAGAGTTCCTGTTTGACCCCTTTGATGGACATGTAATCCTTGAAGGCCCGAATGTGATTGAGCGGGTCCGCCACTCCCTTGAACTTGGGTACATCAGTTAAGATAAAGTTGTCGAGCATTTGATCCCCAACGGGTTCGAACCTTCGATTGTTCTCAAGGTGGATGTTGTTTCCCTGGGCTAGGAGTTGCTCTTCCAAGAGCTTGAGCTTCACTACTACAAAACTCGTTATGGACATCAGTCGATGGACATCGGATTATCTGGAAAACCGATGTACATAATATGCACATCGGTTGTTTGCAAAAAACTGATGTGCATATAATTATATGTACATCGGTTGCGTTAAAAAGCACATGTTCATTATTTCTGATTTTAAAGGACATGTGATATTTAATAAAACCCATGTCTATATAAAAGTCATGAACATGGGACATTGCATTTAACCGATGTGCATCTAAAGTGAAAATTATAGGCGGCAAAAATATTTGCCAGAACCCCGTATGGATATAACTTATCCAAAATCTACAATCATCTCCCCTCACTCACAAGCCCTATTTCCCTTTTCCATCAAATTCCCCCTCTCAAATCAACAAGACCATCTTCAATCTTCCGCTACTCTTGCTGCACCACAACCGCCGCCGCCACGTACACCGAGAACAACAACCTCAACCTCGGCAAATCCGAACTTCCGGACATTCACACCTAATCAGAATTTCAGAGTTCAGACTCCCTCTTTCCTTCCCCTTCAATGCGCTCACACATTCACACCCACGTCGCCCACCACCAGCGCTCACCATGCCCGCCCACCACCGCAGCTCACCGACCAGTGCACGAACTTGCATCTCTTCTTTAATCGGTAAATTCGCTCTCAGATCTATTTTAATCCCGAGAACTTTTTGTTTTGGTTCTTGTCTTTTTGTTTTTCGAGCTTGATAATTGTTTAGTTAAGAGTATTCAGATTAAGGCTTGTACTTTATGCAAATTTAAGTGGGTACTCTTTAGAAAAAAATTTAGAGTTCGGTCTTGATGTTTTTAAATTAGGGTTTGTGATTAAATTGGGAGTTTTTTGTATAAAATTTGTAATAATTCCGCAATTCGTGATTTGTTTAATTTATTGTAGGATGAATCATTATTGTAGGATGAATCAATATGGTATCCTTCCCTTCACATTTTAATTTGTTTGATTCAGTCTGTATTATCTTCTATTACTTCGATAACTTCATTGCCTAATTGTGACTTAATTGGTAATTTGGTGAGGAGGGTGTTCAATTGTTGCCATATAGTCGGCATTTGGCTGTTGTGGCCATGAATTTGCCCTGATTAAGGTTGTTCCACTTAGCTGGAGGGGTGCTTGTAATGACTGGGTTCTCACACCATCAAAATGATTGCATATCGTAACAACAATTATGTTGTAATGAAGTGTAGTTTAAGCTTTGAATTGCGTATCTAGGGTAAAGCTTGGCGTTGGAAACCTGAATTTTGATTGCGAGAACTTTATTAGTAAGGGAATTATCTTTGGTGGGCAAGTATCACAGGCTTATTTATTTTCTTCGGCTGATTGTTTCAGGTTATGGGTTGCATTGCTTGACGGCAAAGTTGGGAGTGATTTAGGCATTCAAGATGCCACCTTCTCCGTCCTTGGGGCGCTCTTCCAGGGGCGATTTCCGTAGTGATAGCCATAAGATAGGACGTAGTCTCGAGGGCGTGTTATCTTTTAAAGAAAAAGACGATGATCTTGCTTTATTCAACGAATTGCAAAGCAGAGAAAGACAGAATTTCCTTCTTGAGTCAACTGACGATTTTGAAGATTTGTTATGTAATTTCTTCTGCTCTTATACTTTATTTGTTGTTTGAAATGTAAAGTATTTTATACGCAATTCAATGCTTAATGGGGCTAAATGTCTGTGTAACTTGCATTTGTGAATTTCCAGCTTCTAGAGCCAAGCCATTTACGGATTTCAAGCTTGGAATCAATATCCCTGTTCGAGGAGAGACCAGTGATCTGCTCAATGTGGATGGTGACAAGAACGATTATGAGTGGTTGGTGTTATTTGTAATTCAGTCGTTGGCCATTTATTCATGTAGTTGAACTTTTATTTATTTATTAATTCAGTCATTCTAGTTGTATTGGGTTCGTCTCTCATTATATTGATTTTTTTCCCCTGTTTGTTTAAAAGTGAAGCTAAGCAAGGCTTATTGTGCCATTCTTTGCCATAATTCAAATTCAGGGTCTCAAATTTTAATGCACTTCAAGGAGTTCATCGGACAGTTTAACACCAATTTCCAAGAAGATGCTTTGATTATCTCTCTTAAGCTTAACTCTTCCAATGATTTTTTGAAAAAGCCTTGTGAATGTTTTGCTTCATGTTTCGGATCTTCACTGCAGGATGCTGCTGCTTGGCTTGAGTATTTTGAATCCAAGGCCTTTGAACAGCAAGAAGCTGCCAGAAATGGGACTCGAAAACCTGATGCATCCATAGCCAGCAAAGGCCACCTGAGGTATTTCCAAAAACCTCAACTTAAATAGGTCATTTGTCATAAGCGGTGTGACCTTTTGTCCATTATTACTCCACTTACTAGGTAGAACGTGAACCTGTACCTTTTGTTGCAATTTTGTTGAATGTGGATACTGGGTATGCCTTGTGATTAATATTCTATCTTCATTCTATATTGCCAGTGTATCATACTTGCTTGATTACATAAATTCAAATACCGATACAAAAGGAAGAAATTCAATGACAGCCAAGAGGAAAAGCTATCTGGCGAAGGTATACTAAGTAGTTGAAGATCTATAAATAATTTGACACATTATGTAAATGAAATTTTTTTGTATAGTTTACATATCGGTTTATATTTTTGTATAGGTTAGTCGTCTAAGTAAATTTGACACATTATGTAGATGAAATTTTTTTGTAATTGGCTTTGGATAACCGATTGATTGTATACAGATATTTTTTGTTGATTATGGAATCATTTTGCATTGTCATCATGTGTACGACTAATATGGGCAACAGCGTAATATTTTTTTTTTTATAAAAAATAATAATTATAGACATCGGATTTTTTCAAAAAACTGATGTCCATTGATCAAATAGACATCGGTTTTCCTAAAAATCCGATGTCCATTGATCAAATAGACATCGGTTTTCCTAAAAATCCGATGTGCAAATTTTAATGGACATTGGTTTAAAATCCGATGTCCATTAATCCACAATGGACATGACCAAACTCTACATCGGTTGTGTATCCGATGTCCATATAGCGAAAAGTCCGATGTCCATCACAAGTTTTGTAGTAGTGCTTTTTCTCAGTTTCGGTCAAAGGCGGAGTTTTGTGTTTTCCGGTTTCCTTGTTTTCTAGGGTATCGATACGGGTCTCGACACGGTCCAGGGTGACCTTAAGGGCTGTGAGCAGGTTGACTAGCTAAGCCGTTGTGAGGTCTCTTTTGTTATCGTTGTTGTTGGACGAAGCTGAAGATGGGGCCATGGCTCTGAGGCAGAAAATGGCTCACTTTACATCCCAATCCGACACGGTTTAACGACTAAACACAGACAACACAAAAAAAGGGAAAGACACTTCGGACCGTGTATGGTGCCTCAGTGCTAACTCGATTTATGGTGTGACGGTGTTGACCGGCCCTTGACTCGCGTTCAACGTAAGCGCATGACGCCGTTGAATGAGTCTATAGATGAGACGACTCATAAGTAAAGACCCATAAGTTCGTTTGCTTTGACTCGATAGACACGAGGCAGAATTGGAATGGTGGACTGAAATTTTCGAAAATAGAAATTTTCAAAAAGATTCATTTGTCGTTTTATGGACTGCTTCCGAAGACTAGGGATTTTCAAAAAGTCAGTCAGTTGAAAAGTTGTCTTAGGTTTGTTTTCAAAAGATGGTTTGAGTTCGAGTTGCGGCGGTTCTGAAAACAATGTGTTGTTTCCGAAGACGGCTTTTGAAATTCAAAATCGTGCGTTTTGAAAATCGAGTTTTAAAATGTTTGAAAATGTTGTGGTCCCGAGAACGGTGTATAGTCCTCGGGATTTAAAAGTCCTCGAAAAAGGGTGTATGTCATTTTCGGGTTATAAAAGAGCCAATTTGTCGGCGCGAGACGGGTTAAAATCCGTGTCTTGACGTGGCGATTATAACGGCGTAAAAAGGTGTTTTTTGAAATGGTTGTAGAAAACCGGTTTTGAAACATTACAACGACCTAAAAAGGTGCTTTTGAAACGGTTGTAGAAAATCGGGTTTGAAAATCATCATTACGACGGCCTAGAAAGGTGCTTTTGAAACGGTTTGTGGAAAACCGAGTTTGAAAATCGTCATTACGACGGCCTAGAAAGGTGCTTTTCAAACAGTTTGTGGAAAACCGGGTTTGAAAATCGTCATTACGACGGCCTAAAAAGGTGTGCAACGGTCGGCGAAAGATCGAGGTTTGAAATGGCCATTATAACGGCGCAAAAATGTGTTTTGAAAGGTTTGAAATGACACGGAAGGACTTATGATTACATAACACATAAGCATGCGCAGTTCATTATATTATGCATAATGCTGACACGGGTTTTGGCTTAATAGGGTGGGTTACACACCAAGCGATCAATCCCCGATTTTCGAGAGGGATACCAATCCAAAAAACATGTGTAAGGAGGGTGCCCTAGCTTTGTGCACGAAGGAAATGAAAGCTCTTTGACGAAACATAAATGTGCAACGTCAATGGTATGCCTGACGCAATCGAGATTTGAAACGCGGGGATGAGAAAAATCACGCTGACGGGACGAGCCAATTGATTGATAAAGGTTATGTTGTGTGCCCGGTCAAGGAACCCGACATATGAACGTAATATCAATTAGTGCATTTAAACCAAGACCTCGTTCGAGTCTCACCATCTAGGGATCACAAAGACACAAGTGTCCTAGTTTTCCTTAGTGGAGTCGTCAATCTGTGGATATGGGCCACCTGCACGCCAAGCCAATTGTGGACGTACAACAGTCTTAAAGCCACGCTCAGTGGCGTATTAAATGCTTTCGACTGGATCATTTTAGATCGGTCGACTTCATCTCGACAAGGGTCTCGAAACAATGTTAGAGATGTTCAGAGTCGCCACTAAGAAATTGTGGGATGCTTGGAAACCGTTCGATTCCAATTTATACCTAGGTCAAGTAAGGCAAAAAGCGGTGTTTGACATAGGTACTAAAGATAAGGAGTGGTCCCTCTTTAGCATCCAATCTTTAGAATGACTCTTGTTCGCCCTGGATAAGGTCGTCCACTATCCAAAGTTTCTGAGTAAGAGGTGAAGGTACGTATTGGGAAGCCCTTTAATCGGACGCTCAATCCCGCCCGTGGTAGCGGCCTCTACTGATCGATCTTTGTTGGTTGAATGCAAGAGTTGAGAAAACGGGTAAATGCATGAATGTTAGTTATTTAGACCAAATTAATACTCATCATATGATATTAAAATTACAAATTTATTTAAAGTGGTCTAAATCTACATGCATGCAAATAAAAAGTATAAAAGATGGTATTAAACCATCTTAAGACAAAAGTTCCTTACATTGCTATAAGGCAAAAATGGGCACTACAAAGGTCTCCTACCTTTATAGTTCTTGAGCTATTCAACTTTAGATGATCCTCCAAGAACACCTAACCACCAAAAAGATGGTCTCCTAAGGATACACCCAAGAATCAACCCAAAAACTACTATATTACTAACTAGGTAAAATTAGTAGTAATCCTTGTTTGTAATGTATTTGATGTACTAATAAATATTATTACTATGATAATATTATTAGATGATATTTATATGTATTTTAAGATGAAAATGATGAACAAAATAAGAAGAAAATTTGGTCTCTAGGTGATCAAGAGAAACCGGCCAAAGGGTGCTTAAAGACCAAAATTTTCTTCAAATTTTTTTCAACTAATAAAATGAGGTGAATAGTTGGGTATTTATAGCCTATTATGGGGAACAAAAGTAAGTGGAATTTGCCACTTCATGAACACATGTAGCCCTCTAAAAAACCGGAATAATTGTACTGTATTTGGTCCATTTCGGTTTTCGTCATTTGTCTTACAAATGCTTATAAGTCTTATATTTAATTATCTTACATAATTAAATATTAATTTAATTATTTAACACTTAAATAATACAAATTAACTACCAATAACTACTTAACCATTAAGTAATCATAAGACCATTTTATCAACTTACAATGTGTCAATATTATCCCACTTATCTAATTTTACAACCTCTTGTAAAAATTAAATAGCTAATTAATTCCATCTCAAAACAAAAACACATATCGCATAAAATTAATTAACAATTAATTAATAAATTCTAATTATTTATTATTTAAATATCACATAATTAAATAATAAATCTCCTTGTCCCGAGTTCGTAACCCGTCATCAAATAATACATTTATGTGACTAACTAAGAGTCAAATAATACAAGGAATTAATTATTTCGTATCTCATACAAACAATTAATTTATTCTATTTGGGCGTCATCCTATAGGTGTGACCTAAAGGGATCAGCTGATCACCGCCGTCACACGACAGTAATGTCAAACTCTAGTCAGCCAATCATTACCGATTAACGATGACCAGCTGAAAAATAAATAAATAAATCCCTGATATTCCTTTTACGAGATTTAATATGTAAACGCACTCATTGTGGAGGACACTACTCCAACAATCTCCCACTTGTCTGACACAAGTGTGCGTTACCAATTCTCTTGTCCAATAATATCTCCCACTCAATGCAAGATGTCTTCCAGGTCGTTCTTGCACGTGATCATATCATAAAGTGGTTTCCTCGATCAGGAGAATGACTGTTTGACCGGATAATCTACTATAGATCTCATCCGAGCGTGGCCACGCATTCACAGTCATCTCTCCTCGAGTGGCCTTGAGATAAAATATGACTTATAAGGACAATCCCGTTGACCTATTTTCTTCATTCGATACAGATCACAATGACCCAGTAAATGCTCATCGGCCTCTTTTTACGGTGCGACCTAGAACAAAAACCAAAGCCACCGGAAAACCGTACCAACTCAGACAAATAGTCACCAGTCTAAAGAATTGACTCAAAGGAATAAATAGAAATCCTCGCCACGACCTAGCAACTAAAGGACTCTATAAACGGTCACTGTCCGACAAATTGTCTCACAATATGCCTATGTAATCGACCAGTCATCACTATGACCATATGACAGTCGAACCTGTCATCTATCGCCTTACAATCTAGTCACTCCGAGACGTCACCTCATTAAGTAACTAGGGATAAAATACAATGTTAATCCGGTTCACTTAATAGGGTTCGACATTGTCGTTACAACCTATTTGGAGAAAACAACGTATATAAATTCAGACATAAAACTGAATATAACGATAAATGCAACTTATCATATATGAAATAATAAATACAATATTTTGATTATTACAGATCATATAATTTACAACAGTTCTGGCATTCGTCTCAACCCCATCGAAACTACATGACTATCATGTTTAGCTTGAGACAATGGCTTGGTTAAAGGATCAGCGATGTTGTCAGCTGTCCCAACCTTACAAACTGTAATTTCTTTCCTTTCGATTCAATCTCTAATTACATGAAATTTCCTAAGTACATGCCTAGACTTGTTACTAGACTTGGGCTCTTTTGCTTGAAAAATAGCCCCACTGTTATCACAATACAAAGTGATAGGATCCTCGGCGGTAGGAACTACTTTCGGTCCCTCTAAAAATTGCCTAATCCAAACACTTCCTTTGCAGCCTTCGTAGGGCGCAATGTACTCGGCTTCCGTTGTAGAATCAAAGCATCATAGACTCTTTGAAACTTCTCCAAAAACCGCCCCTCCGTTCAACAAAAAGACAAAACCAGCCTGGGATTTCAAATCATCCCTATCGTTTTGGAAACTGGCATCCGTATAACCTCTTATACGTAATTCAGATTCTCCTCCAAACACTAAGAATTTATCTTTAGTCCTTCTCAAGTACTTCAGAATATTCTTGACGGCTATCCAGTGACTCTCATCTGGAGTTTTCTGAAAACGACTCGTCATACTCAAAGCATACGAGACATCAGGACGAGAACACATCATATCATACATGATCGATCCAACAACGGAAGCATAGGGAATCGATTTCATGCGTTCAATATCCTTAGGCTCAGTAGGACACTGTGACTTACTCAAAGTGATCCCACTGCCCATAGGTAGAAAACCTCTCTTGGAGTTTTTCATATTGAATCGGTCAAGAATCTTATCGATATAGGCTTCTTGACTCAATGCTAATATCCTTTTGGGTCTATCCCTATCCGGATACCCAAGATGCTCTGAGCTTCTCCCAAATCTTTCATTTGGAAGTGATTTTCCAACCACTTCTTAACAGAAGCAAGCATATCGACATCATTCCCAATGAGTAATATGTCGTCCACATAAAGAAGTAAGAAAACAACTTTATTCCCACTAAACTTCATGTATAAACATGGTTCATCAACACTTCGAGAAAAACCATTCTATTTAATAACATGATCAAAACGATGATTCCAACTCCTTGACGCTTGCTTAAGACCATAAATGGATCTCTTAAGTTTGCATACTTTGTTAGGATTTTTAGGATCCACAAAACTCTCAGGTTGTGTCATGAACACTTCCTCTTCCAGAAACCCGTTCAGGAAAGTGGTTTTGACATCCATTTGCCATATCTCATAATCATGAAATGCAGCAATCGCTAACATTATCCAAACAGATCTAAGCATAGCAACTGGTGCAAAAGTTTCATCATAGTGTAAATCATGAACTTGAGTGAAACCTTTTGCAACCAATCTAGCTTTGTCGACATCTTTATGTCCATCCATGCCGATTTTAATCTTGAATATCCACTTACACTGAAGAGGTCGAACATCTTTAGGTAAGTCAACCAGGTCCCATACCTGATTATCGTACATGGAATCCATTTCGGATTTCATGGCCTCGAGCCATAGCTTAGAGTCAGAACTCATAATAGCTGCTTTATAGGTCTTAGGTTCATCACTTTCTAAAAGTAAAACCTCATAGTCACCATCTTCCTCGATAATACCAAGGTATCTATCAGGCTGGCGACTAACCCTTTCTGACATCCTAGGTTCAGAAGGAACAATAACTGATTCAGACATAGAAGGAACATCTTCCTGTATCGTCAAATCAGTTTGTGGCTCTTGAACTTCGTCAAGTTCAAAATTTCTCCCACTCTATCTTCTAGAAATAAACTCTTTTTCTAGAAAGACAGCTTCACGAGCCACAAACACTTTGTTCTCGTTACTATTGTAGAAGTAATATCCACAAGTTTCCTTAGGGTAGCCTATAAATATACACTTTTCAGAACGAGGTGCAAGCTTATCGTCAGACTTACTCTTGACATAAGCATCACAACCCCATACTTTCATGTATCGCAGATTTGGGATTTTTCCTTTCCATATCTCATATGGAGTTTTGTCAGTTGATTTAGTGGGACTTTTATTAAGTGATTATACAACAGATAAAATGGCAAAACCCCAGAATGACTTAGGTAACTCTGTTTGACTCATCATCGATCGAACCATATCTAATAAAGTTCGATTCCTCCTTTCAGCCACACCATTTAATTGTGGTGTGCCAGGAGTAGTTAACTGAGATACAATACCGCAGTTTATAAGGTGATCTTTAAAGTCATTGCTTAAATATTCCCCACCACGATCTGATCGTAATGCTTTAATCTTCTTATTTAATTGGTTTTCTACCTCATTCTGAAACTCTTTGAACTTATCAAAAGCTTCACTTTTATACCTCATTAAGTAGATATACCCATATCTACTCATGTCATCGAAAAGTAATGAAATAGTCATAATTACCTCTAGCAAGAATCGCTTGTCATTGGACCACACACATCGGTGTGTATTAAACCCAATAACTCACTAGCTCGAGATCCTTTTCCTAGAAAAGGTGAATGAGTCATCTTGCCAAGAAGACAAGATTCGCATGTACCAAATGATTCGAAATCAAAATGTTTAATTATACCAGTCGACACTAGTCTTGTAATGCGCTTCTCGTTGATGTGTCCTAATCGACAATGCCATAAATAAGATAGATCAGGATCACCTGTTTTGAGTCTTTTATTATCTAAATGATAAACATCGTTGCAAGTATCTAGAATATAAATACCATTGATTGAAATAGCTTGACTATATACAATCCCATTAAGGGAAAAAGTACAACACTTGTCTTTAATTACAAAGGAAAACCCTTCTGTGTCTAACACAGATACGGATATTATATTTCTAGATAGCGTTGGTACAAAATAACAATTATTAAGATGTAACTCCAACCCCGAAGCTAAACTAAGTACATAAGTTCCTACAGAGACGACATCTACTTTAGACCCGTTTCCCATTCGGAGATCGACATCACCCTTGTTTAGCTTTCTTATGCTTTTTAGGCCCTGCAAATGATTGCACAAGTGAGAACCACAACCAGTATCTAATACCCAAGTTGTATTTGAAGTATAATTTATGTCTATCATAAAAGATTCAGTTGAGAAATTACATGTCGGCTTCACAATGCCAGCTTTTATGTCATCCAGGTACTTTGTGCAATTACGTCTCCAATGTCCCTTATTATTACAATAATTACAAGTATCTTTAAGAGGATTACCCTTTATAGATTTTGGCTTGGTAGAGCAATTCGCAATTGCTTTACTTTTGCCCTCCACCTGAACGGGCTTCTTACCTGCATACCTCTTAAACTGCTTCTTCCCCTTCACGTTAATCGCAAGCACATCTTTCCTTGTACTCCCACTCAATCCCATGTCTTTCTCTGCTTGCACAAGCAGAGAATGGAGCTCATGTAAACTCTTTCTCATGTTTGTCATATTGTAATTGTAATACTCCAAATATTTAAAATAATTTTAAATACCATTTAATTACATTTTTTTTAATTTTTAATTACAATTTTTATTGTTGATTTTCAGCAAAGGGTAGAAGTTTTTGTATTGCTTTCTTTATGAAATAGAGTCGGGTCAAGTCATTTGACAAAAATCCTACACGTAAATAAAATTCCACCGCTAAAGAAGTTTAAGAAATTAGAATACATAGGGCGTGGCCCTTATTCAGCCTCCTTGAGATCCAATTATCTTTGATTTCTCTCAAATCTTGTTCCCTGCCATTTTTTTTTAGTTTTAATCCTTATGATATTAATCATCTAGATCATCAAAGATCAAAATTTATCAATCGCAATCAAACTATGGCATCTTATTGCTGGACTCCATCAAGCCGTGTTTCCTTCCGTCAGTTTTATCAAGCTTTTTCTTATTGTTCCACACTATTTCAATGATGTTGATGATCTTTCCACAACGTCCTTGTATCACTTTTAAAGTAATACGATTTTACCGCCTCTATTATTAGTATTATTGTTCAGGAATGAATGAATGAATATGGGTTGATTTGATAAAAGTAATTGTAGTTGGTGGTTTAAATGAATGCTAGTACTATATCTCATTTTTCTTGCTTGTGAGATGTGTTTGGCTAGATTTTAATGGTATATGAGTTGAATTGATTGGTTTTGACTCAAGGATTATACGTTTTCATGGCAAAGATAAGAAGCTTGGGTTGACTATTAGACAAACAAGTTATGGCATCACAAATTTATAGTGATGTAATACGATTCCTCTTTAAGCCTATATCCTTGAGGTTAGAGTATGGATGAACAAGACTTGTTTACTACTCCATTTTTTTTACAAAACTTGTCCTTCACTTTGAGGCTAAATATATGACATTAAGATTGAGTTTAGTCTCCTTGTATTATGTTTAAATTGTCGTTCCCTTTGACCAGATTTTGTGGGATAGTAGCTTAGACTCTTGTACTCTTAAGTGTTTGAGGATGGTTCATTATGAAGCATTTTACAATATGACAACTCAGCTTTCTTTCGGAATTTACCATTTATTTAGCATATCCGCTAAAATTCAAAGTCGTAAGACTAGAAGAATATAGTATGGCTCACAACCCGTAGTGGCGAGCTTAGAAAATTATAGTGTGGCTCACAAACCGCAGTGGCGAGCCGGGCAAACAAAAATGCCTATAGTAGTCATATGAGGTAGGGTGAATCCTACCTCAGCCATTAGACACTCTTGTAAGGCGCAGTCCTGACATAATTGTATACGGTGGTTTATAATGATTGTTCCATTTGGTAGTTCGTATTATATATAGCATGTACTAGTAGTATATTTCATTTTAGTAGATTTGATTGTGAGATTGGTAGATTGTAAAGCATGGTTGGATATACGTTGGATTAAGTATCATAGTGATAGAAAAATCAATACTTTGCTTATGGGTTTGTGTTAAGTAGTGATCAGACATATTGTGAAATTGAGAGTATGAAGTTGACTAGCATTTTTGCTAGTTTACGTTAATGTATTGAGAATATTACTTTTCTCATGGTTTATCGGGGATTAAACTTCTTATATTAAGGTATTGTCTGACTGACATGTTTCTCTCTTTTGGGCTACCTGTCATGGGGTAGACCTTCTTTTGTTTTCAGGTTACTTCCGTAGTTCCATTGCCGTTAAAAAGGATTTGTTTTCAAGTCAAGATTTTTATTAAAGACTTCGAGAAAGTTTATTTTATTTTCTATCTTTGTATATTTTATTTTAAACATTGTAAGACGAGACTTTGTATATTAATTATAATATCCCTGTATTTCGGCCAGTTTTATATGTAAAAGTTAAGTTTTAATTTAGCCAAAAATCATGGGTGTTACAATTGGTATCAGAGCGGGTTATTTCTTGGTTTGGTGTCGAGATCATATCTTGATGCTGACTTGTCACTTTCCTAATTCTTGTTTGGGTTACGTTTGGCTAATGTATTTCAAATTTCTGTTTTTTTTTTTAACTTTTTATTTTAAGTCGGGGACGAACTTTATTTTAAAGAGGATGGATTATAATACCCTAAAATTTTTTAAAGGGTTTCAAAATTTCTTAAATCTTTCAAACAAATTATTAGATCTAATTTTCAGAGAAGCTAGACTAGGAATCACGCTAGCAATTCATATATTCAGTTTTTGAAATACTAGGGTCAAGATGTATCGAGTGCATATATTATTTTTATTATACTCTTGGATTATAGGTCCTCTGCTTTATACCCTGAAACAATTTGAACAAAGGGGGTATACATATGTAGTTTATCAATGTGGTCTTCTGTTGCGTTGATGGTTTATACTATAAAGCTTGTAGATTTTGGATATGAGGCATAAAGGAGAGATAAAAAAAAAATATAGCTTCTATTTTGAGAGGTTGTAACCAAAAATAGTTGTTTTGGCTTGAGAATATGTGAATATAGAGGCTAGTTAAGGCAGGTTTTTGATTGTACTCTATGTTTTATTTTTTTAACCATTCTTACCCTCTGTGCAACACAAATTCAGGATAAAGCTGTTAACAATGTGTCCAAGCTTCGACACATAGCTATTATTGGAAGTCAGTGATTTCAGATATATAATGGATGAATAGTCATTCAAGAGGGTTTTATTTTATGATACTGGATTTGAAGCGATAGAAATGTAGCAAAACTAAGGAAAACGTCTTGTTGGTTAGGCCAGAACTCTTGACACGACTTTCAGGGTGAATTTTTCTTCATCCACCTTAGGTTCTAGTGCTTTGTTTGTCTTTCTTTCTTTCTCGCAAGCTCTATTTATTTTCATCGTGCTTGCATATGATTGATCCATGTTAATGGAAGTATGATTGAGGATGTCCACTAGAAAGGAAGATGTGTTTAATGTCGTAGGCCATAATGCTTATACTCAAATGGAAGAGATTAGAAATGACAATTCTATAAAGCCAACAAATTCACATAAATAGAGATTTGTATTAAAAAAATAATATGAGTTTTGTCTATACTCTCGGCAGCTCAAATTGGAGAAAGTTTCCGGATTAATGGTTGCTGAACTCCTAAACCTAGCCAAATAGCTGAAGTTTATCTCCTTGTTAAGCTGTGTCACTTCCCATCTAACGGAACTTATTAACAAATTGTAGATTCCGTGCATTAAGTTTCTTAAAAAGTTCGGGGTTGTTGATTATTGCTACTTAGGATGGTTGATGTAGTACACTTTGCTGAACTTTGTTAGAAGTATGTGCGAGAGTAGATGATTGATTATGTATTCCTGAATCTTTCCTTTGAAAAAAAACAAAAGATTTTTGATGACCATCAACATCACTTGTGACGCCATATTGTGAATGATCTTATGAGCTTTGCGAACAATGTAGTATGCAATGACACTGATATGCTTAACCTTACCTTGCTCACTTAAAGCTATTTGTGAAATTGGAGATGGAAATCATTTATTATCTCCGCTAAAGATGACAAGTATGAACTTCGGGGACGAAGTTTCCTTTAAGGGGGATGATTGTAATACCCCAAATATTTAAAATAATTTTAAATACCATTTAGTTACATTTTTTTTAATTTTTAATTACAATTTTTATTGTTGATTTTCAGCAAAGGGGAGAAGTTTTTGTATTGCTTTCTTTATGAAATAGAGTCGGGTAAAGTCATTTGACAAAAATCCTACACGTAAATAAAATTCCACCGCTAAAGAAGTTTAAGAAATTAGAATACATAGGGCGTGGCCCTTATTCAGCCTCCTTGAGATCCAATTATCTTTGATTTCTCTCAAATCTTGTTCCCTGCCATTTTTTTTTAGTTTTAATCCTTATGATATTAATCATCTAGATCATCAAAGATCAAAATTTATCAATCACAATCAAACTATGGCATCTTATTGCTGGACACCATCAAGCCGTGTTTCCTTCCGTCAGTTTTATCAAGCTTTTTCTTATTGTTCCACACTATTTCAATGATGTTGATGATCTTTCCACAACGTCTTTGTATCACTTTTAAGGTAATACAATTTTACCGCCTCTATTATTAGTATTATTGTTCAGGAATGAATGAATGAATATGGGTTGATTCGATAAAAGTAATTGTAGTTGGTGGTTTAAATGAATGCTAGTTTGTATTCCTATTATGTATAGAAATTACTAGTACTATATCTCATTTTTCTTGCTTGTGAGATGTGTTTGGCTAGATTTTAATGGTATATGAGTTGAATTGATTGGTTGTGACTCAAGGATTATACGTTTTCATGGCAAAGATAAGAAGCTTGGGTTGACTATTAGACAAACAAGTTATGGCATCACAAATTTATAGTGATGTAATACGATTCCTCTTTAAGCCTATATCCTTGAGGTTAGAGTATGGATGAACATGACTTGTTTATTACTCCATTTTTTTTTACAAAACTTGTCCTTCACTTTGAGGCTAAATATATGACTTTAAGATTGAGTTTAGTCTCCTTGTATTGTGTTTAAATTGTCGTTCCCTTTGACCAGATTTTGTGGGATAATAGCTTAGACTCTTGTACTCTTAAGTGTTTGAGGATGGTTCATTATGAAGCATTTTACAATATGACAACTCAGCTTTCTTTCGGAATTTACCATTTATTTAGCATATCCGCTAAAATTCAAAGTCGTAAGACTAGAAGAATATAGTTTGGCTCACAACCCGCAGTGGCGAGCTTAGAAAATTATAGTGTGGCTCACAAACCGCAATGGCGAGCCGGGAAAACAAAAATGCCTATAGTAGTCATATGAGGTAGGGTGAATCCTACCTCAGCCATTAGACACTCTTGTAAGGCGCAGTCCTGACATAATTGTATACGGTGGTTTATAATGATTGTTCCATTTGGTAGTTCGTATTATATATAGCATGTACTAGTAGTATATTTCATTTTAGTAGATTTGATTGTGAGATTGGTAGATTGTAAAGCATGGTGGGATATATGTTGGATTAAGTATCATAGTGATAGAAAAATCAATACTTTGCTTATGGGTTTGTATTAAGTAGTGATCAGACATATTGTGAAATTGAGAGTATGAAGTTGACTCGCATTTTTGCTAGTTTACGTTAATGTATTGTTAATATTACTTTTCTCATGGTTTATCGAGGATTAAACTTCTTATATTAAGGTATTGTCTGACTGACATGTTTCTCTCTTTTGGGCTAGCTGTCATGGGGTAGACCTTCTTTTGTTTTCAGGTTACTTCCGTAGTTCCATTGCCGTTAAAAAGGATTTGTTTTCAAGTCAAGATTTTTATTAAAGACTTCGAGAAAGTTTATTTTATTTTCTATCTTTGTATATTTTATTTTAAACATTTGTAAGACGAGACTTTGTATATTAATTATAATATCCCTGTATTTCGGCCAGTTTTATATGTAAAAGTTAAGTTTTAATTTAGCCGAAAATCAGGGGTGTTACAGTAATTTACCCTAAATTGGGTAAATCCCTTGACGTGCGAGAGAGAGTGGAGCACTCGGTCCACCACTAGTTCGTCGGGGATCTTGCATCCCAACCCCTCTAAAGTTTCCACATACTCAATCATTTTAAGTACGTGTGAACTTACAGGTTGACCATCTTTGAGGTTAGCCTCAAAGAAACGAACAACAGTGTCATACTGAATTATTCTCGGGGCTTGTGAAAACATAGTTGAAAGCCTCGAGAATACTTCATGTGCATCACGAAACTTGACACATTGCCTTTGTAAAGCAGGATCCATTGAAAAAATCAAAACATTTTTTATTGCAGCGGATTATTTTTGATAATTTGAAAAAGCCTCCCTTACATCGGCAGTGGCCTTAGTACTAGGCGAAGGGGGAGAGGGATCGACAAGGTAGCGTAATTTGCCATCACCTGCGGCAGCTAATCGAAGTTGTTCCTCCCAATCTTTAAAATTACTACCGTCGGCTTTTAATACACATTTGTCCATAAAAGAACTTAGCCATGAATCTCTAGCTATGGTGGCGGTTTCACTAGTAGAAGCCATCGTGATTACTACAAAGGAAATAAAGGAAAGATTAACATTTATCGTCTAGAAATATTTAACTTGTGAAATTATTTAACAAGTTCCCATTTATATAATGATCTCCCACTGAATTATATAAATGATTCCAAAATCCAATTTTATATAAACACGGGCACGGTGGACCGATTCAACCCATATTTATAAAAATTTGGTGAGTCAACAACTTTGACTGATTCTACTACTAGAATTCTTGGTTGATAGATTTTCTTAAAATCTATCTTTTAGCCCCAGAATAAATATGGGCACGGTGGACCGATTCAACCCATATTTATCCCGTTGAGTCCAACCAATTTTCACGCGTAATAACTTTTATTACCCTACTTACCCAACGTAAAAAGAGTGTACCTCGGTGATCCGAACCTACCTCTAATGAAGAAGGGATTCATAGGTGCTATTATTTGGTAAGGCTTAATCTCAATTTTAAACAAATGTGAGAGATCTTATCAATTTAATTGTCTATCACTTTTAAGTGAACAAAATTAGTGAATGCTAGACGACTAAATCGATAACAACAAAAATAAAACATGTAGTGACGATTTGCCATGAATGCATAGAAGAATTAAAACAAACAAGTCCTAATATGGCCACCTAGTTAATCTAATTAACTAAAATTATTACACTTCGGAAACCAACTCCTTGGTCCCTTGAGTCTTCATAAATTGGCCTCCTTCTTTAGGATTTCTAACGCCTTTCCTCAAAACACCGTCTTCATGAAAACTCCGTCTTTAGATGCTTCATCTAATTACTAATAATTAAATTACATAACAATACCCTATTATACAATTTGTAATAAAATTTAAATAAAACTATTAATTAATTACAAATTAGGCGATGCGAAATCGCAATTAATTACAAAACAAGTCGATATTCCCTTACATTTCGGGAAATACCAACTTCTACCTATGACCATATTAGGAAAAAAAATTACATAATTATAATTCTAAAAACCATTCATCTAAATGAATAATAAAATGCATTATGGAAAATGACATGCCAAATCGTCTAACTTACCAACAACGATCATTTGAGCTTGCCTTGACGGAATTTTTACCAATAAAAATTCATAATCAATTCTTAAAACAATTTAAGACTTACTCATCATACTAATATGGTCTAATATCAAAATAATTATTCTCAACAATTATCTTGAATTTATATGGGAATTAAAACACAATTGTGACAAAAATGATATAATAATTCACAACTATCATACAAAAATTCCATTTAATTTAAAAATTTATGGAAACATAAATTTTAAAACCATGAACATTCTGGTCTTACACCAAAAATGCCATGCAAGTGAAAATTTTTGTTTTTAAAATTTATTTAAAACGATTTCACAATTTAATCGATAAAGCGATAATTTTTACGATTTAATTCTAAATCAAACCATAAAAATTAAAATGACTTAAAATAAAATTTTGTACATTTTGGAACAATTTCCAGGAGCTAAAAATTCAGAAATTTCGAGCCCTAATGTTAAATCAATATTTATTTACAAAATAACCATTATTTACCCATTTTTATCAAATAAAAATCAATAAACTACCTAAATTAACCACATTAACCTAAAGTATCTACTTATCTCATAAATAGAACATGCATGTGGTTATTTCTAAATAAATATGCATAAAATTAACATGCAACCCAATTTAATTAACTCTTAATTAATTTTAATGCATTTTTACTCAATTTTATGCCAATATAAGTTATAAAAAGTGGAAAAATTTAACAAAAATCAAATTTTCGTCCCATATCATCCTAAGACCAGATTATTTAAATGCAATACTATATTATGTGATAAAACAAATTTTAGTAACATAATATCAATTTTATTAATTTATCTCATAAATTACTAAAATCGTCTTAAGACAACATGTATTTAACAATGCTCTGATACCACTTGTTAGTTATTTAGACCAAATTATTACTCATCTTATGATATTAAAATTACAAATTAATTTAAAGTTGTCTAAATCTACATGCATGCAAATAAAGTATAAAAGATGGTATTAAACCATCTTAAGACAAAAGTTCCTTACATTGCTATAAGGCAAAAATGGGCACTACAAAGGTCTCCTACCTTTATAGTTCTTGAGCTATTCAACTTTAGATGATCCTCCAAGAACACCTAACCACCAAAAAGATGGTCTCCTAAGGATACACCCAAGAATCAACCCAAAAACTACTATATTACTAACTAGGTAAAATTAGTAGTAATCCTTGTTTGTAATGTATTTGATGTACTAATAATTATTATTAGAGAAAATTGTTGATTACAGCCTTTTATAAACCTCATTTTGAAAATTACAGCCTTATATAATTTTTTTTGAAAATTACATCCAAAATATTACTTTTCTTCTAAAATTGCACCAACTTGAGGTTTTTGGTGATTTTTGATGATGTTTTTTATGATGTACCCTTTATTATTTGAGAGCCTACTTACCCAAATTTCTTACCTCTCCTTAACACAAACCAATTAATCACCCCAAACATCATAAAAACATCATAAAAATTCACCGGAAAACTCAAGTTGGTGCAATTTTAGAAGAAAAGTAATATTTTGGATGTAATTTTCAAAAAAAATTATATAAGGCTGTAATTTTCAAAATGAGGTTTATAAAAGGCTGTAATCAACAATTTTCTCTTATTATTATTATGATAATATTATTAGTTGATATTTATATGTGTTTTAAGATGAAAATGATGAACAAAATAAGAAGAAAATTTGGTCTCTAGGTGATCAAGAGAAACCGGCCAAAGGGTGCTTAAAGACCAAAATTTTTTCCAAATTTTTTTCAACTAATAAAATGAGGTGAATAGTTCGGTATTTATAGCCTATTATGGGGAACAAAAGTAAGTGGAATTTGCCACTTCATGGACACATGTAGTCCTCTAAAAAACCGGAACAATTGGACTGTATTTGGTCCATTTCGGTTTTCGTCATTTGCCCCACAAATGCTTATAAGTCTTATATTTAATTATCTTACATAATTAAATATTAATTTAATTATTTAACACTTAAATAATACAAATTAACTACCAATAACTACTTAACCATTAAGTAATCATAAGACCATTTTATCAACATACAATGTGTCAATATTATCCCACTTAGCTAATTTTACAACCTCTTGTAAAAATTAAATAGCTAATTAATTCCATCTCAAAACAAAAATACATATCGCATAAAATTAATTAATTAACAATTAATTAATAAATTGTAATTATTTATTTGTAACACCCCCATGCTCCAAGTGCCTTACCAGGACCACTCAGGTATGGAGACATCACCATCTCGGTTGCCCGAGGTATGATAATCAAATAGACAAAACATAAACAACATTTATTATAAGTAATTTAATGAATAAGTACAATCCTCGAAACCAAACTCGAAAGCACAATACATTATTCCAAACTATCTTTCTCAACTGAAATGTAAATAAAACTAAACTACAAATGAAGACTCTATCGTCATGTCGTGGCCATCCCAAATATCCCAAAGATATCATCTCTATACCTGTTCAATATCCGCTCACCATCCCCGAATGGATCACCGCAGGTTTTACAAAACAACACCGGGTCGGTACTAATCACACAATCAATAGAGATAACCACAATAAGACAAACAGACAAATGAACTCACACACACACATACATCACCAACTCCCATCATCTCAATACTTGACGTCCACTTTGGACCCATACCGCCAGTGGGGGACCGCAGCCGTTCCCACCTAAGCCCCGCTCATCGTACGAGCGATAACCCTGTCCATTAATGTGCACATCCCCTTTCGTGGCGGGTTCCACGAAGGGCGAAACTAGGGCGTGAGATCACTCCCGCAAGTGACCCCACTCAGCCGAGAACGCATCTCGAGAACCATCAACAAACACAACCACAATCACAATCACAATCACAATCATCATATCAAACAACTAACTACAAGACGTCACCAATATCCCATTATGGGACTAATACCGAGTAGGAAATCCTACCTGGAAAGCAAATACGCAGACGATCTAAACAGCTGTCTCAAAACGGCTCCTCTACGAATTCTCCTCCTATCATACATAACACATAAAGACTACTATTCAATTCCTACTCATAAAATCCCCAAACCCTAAATTAGGGTTTGACCAAAACTAGCAAAACATTATAAAAATTATGCTAGAAGCTTACCCTCGACGCAAGGAATTCAACAACACGAAAAACAACGAGAATCGACCGTCTCGAACTCCGGAATCGTCAAGAACGCGATTAGGAAGAAGACAAGTTGCTTTCTCTCTTAAACAGGTTTTAGGTTTTGTAAAAAGTGATTTAGAACAAAGACGAATTGGTTTAAATACCTTAATCGCGTAATTAACAAAACCCGAGAAAACTCCCCGTAAAACCGGACACTCGATCGAGTACCCAAGGTACTCGATCGAGTACCTACTCGATCGAGTGCCCCACTACTCGATCGAGTGCCCAACAGTCGAAACTATTTATCTTCGCAACTTGCCCTTACTCGACAGAGTAAGGGCTACTCGATAGAGTACCCCCAAGACATATAAATACGGAGTATTACATTATTATTTAAATATCACATAATTAAATAATAAATCTCCTTGTCCCGAGTTCGTAACCCGTCATCAAATAATACATTTATGTGACTAACTAAGAGTCAAATAATACAAGGAATTAATTATCTCGTATCTCATACAAACAATTAATTTATTCTATTTGGGCGTCATCATATAGGTGTGACCTAAAGGGATCAGCTGATCACCACCGTCACACGACAGTAATGTCAAACTCTAGTCAGCCAATCATTACCGATTAACGATGACCAGCTGACAAATAAATAAATAAATCCCTGATATTCCTTTTACGAGATTTAATATGTAAACGCACTCATTGTGGAGGACACTACTCTAACAATGAATGCACATCCACAAGTTTAAACCTAACATGTGAGTTTAGTATGTCGGTTGTTTATCCAAATATCAAGTAATTGATGTCAAGGTCGATTTAGTGCTGATTTGCATACAAGACGGAAATTAAACATCCATTTACCGAGTTAGGTTTATGGTGCATAACGTGATCCATTTGTCTTAGAAAGGCGTTTTGCAAATGCAAAGTAAAAAGTGGACCTGCCAATCTCATTTGTCTTGTATTCGGGTTAACCGAAGTTTGGATCGTCCTAGACAAGTGCTGGAAAGGAAGAAGGACCTGCATCAGGTAGCCTATTGAGGCGGGAGCCTTAGGGCGATGCAAAGGGACCTGTCCAGGTTTGAAAACTGGGAATCAGTGGGCCAATTTAGGCGCGAGGCAGCAGATGACCCAAAGGGGTGTCTCTTGATTGTTGAAAATGTATATGAAATGGTTTGTAAAAGGGTATTTGAAACCGTCTTTGTTGAAAAGGTCGTTTAGACCGCTTTTGTGCCAATATGAAGAACGAGACTTGAATAATCGTCATTGTGTTGATGATATTCGATGCCGGGTTCGGTTTTGCAAGCTTCACATGAATAGTTTTGAAAAATATTTATTATCAACTAATTGTGCCAAGTTACTTGTTTTCTAATTAGTCAATGTTCATCATCGTAATCGGATTTAAACCGACATGGTATGTGGAACCAAGGATGATTATGCATGTATGACTAATATGGTTGTTTTTGAAATTTAAACAAATGAATAAAATGTTTTAAATTACCTTTTAAAATGTAATTAACCAAATATTATCACCGAAACACGGATTAAAACGTCATGGTAGGAGGAACCAAGGTTGGATATAACTTATGGTTAAAAAGATTTATCATAAAAATGATTTGAAACGGTAAAAACCGATTGTAAAATGAACTGAAAATGGAAAGAATGAACTCAAACACGTTAGAGTTCTGACCTGGGCAGCCCATTTAGGCGCGAGCCACCTAGTTGTGACTAGGGGCTTCTGTTTCAGGTCAAAACTCGGTTTTGGCTCATTCGATCCGTATTTTGGACCATGTTATGCATGTTTTAGCATGTTAAGGTCATAAAAATAGATAAAAAGACATGAAAGAAAAAGATTAATTACACCCTCATACTTACATGCTAGGTCGTAGGCGAGAAATCGACGGAAGTGTAAAAACTTGTTATGTCGGAAAACTCGGTTGAAAACCGTTTTAGCAATGTAAAGAATGTTGTTTTGTTTAGTGATTGTGTAGTTGGTCGAAATGGTTGGTCAAGTGATTTAGGAGTGGACGAATGAATTTACGAATGTGGAAAAACACGACATGGGTGGTTTTAACTTAGGGTCAATTATAAGTTTGAAGCTGGTGAAGGTAATTAGGCCCTTTTTGGATGCTTGTCTTGAATATTGGGACCCGAATTTTCATGTATTTGCCTTTCTGGGAGGTAAAATTTGTCCCTTTCCTAAAGAAATTGCTGCAGTTGGAGGATGGGATGCAAAAAGTGTTCCGGCTATACCCCCAAGCTCTCAAGGATTTAAAAATAAATTTAGAGATTTACTTGGATTGACCAAGGCTGAGGTAGACCGTCTTGTCACCTCAAAAGGTGTCTGTGATACGTGCCTTTTATATAGTCTCTTTGGCCTTTTTATGCACTTATTTCTATGCTATATATTATCGTAGTTTTATGCTATGAAATGCCCCGAATATACTACTTTGGTTTGTTTTATTCTTTGCAGGAATAAACCAGAAAATAGTGAAATCGAGCCTTTTACCGTCCGTTTAGCATGCATTTGGAGGAAGAGTGAATTTGGAGCGGGAATGTAGCTGTCTTGAGATGCGCAAAGAAGAAAGATAGCTAGGCGAGCAAAGGAAGAACTTTAAATTGCTAGTGCCTACTTTGAAGAGCCATATATCGAGTTATACAACTGATTTTCAGTTAATTCCAATTGGAAATGAAAGCTTGTCCTCTTATCTTTCCAACACCATCGGAATCGCCCTGTTTGCCCATGTAACGAAGAAATGGCAGCCGTTTGAAGTTCAGTGGGCGAAGCAGGAATTGTGCGCTGGAAAGTACTCGATCGAGTACAATTATGTTCGATCGAGTCCTTTTTCTACTCGATCGAGTAGTTGCATTTTAAGGTTTACTCGATCGAGTAGATTTTCTACTCGATCGAGTGGTTTGAGCTTAATTTTGTTCGATCGAGTGATATAAAGTTACTCGATCGAGTGATTAGCTTATATACTCGGGATTTTTAACCCGTGTTAGGTTTATTTTATGTTAATAATGACTTCCCTATATAAAGGAAGTCGGGATTAGGTCATAAGGATCCTGGATACTACTAGGACGATGCTTCTATCACACTTTATGGTTTTCCTTCTCTCTTTTCACTGTTAAACACTTTTCCACCATTCTTTTCCGGATCTCTTAATCAGTAATTCCTTTCCTTAGTCTTTTTCTTCCTTTACTTTATTTTTAATTTATGATATTGTTTATTCCTTTATTTTTCGTTCTTTCTCTTCCCTTATCTATGTTTAGCTAATTCCCCTGCTAGGATTTAGGGGAGTCGATGAACCAATGTTAATTGCTAATTAGGTTTACGGATTTGTCGTTGTTGTTAAGTCTATGTTGTTAATCACTGCTTTAATTGTATCTTGCTAATTGAATCAATGCATTTAGCCATTTTTAACCTTGATAAGCCTTGACCTAGACCGGAAGGTTGGAAGGGGTGAGACCTGCAGTGAACATTAGGATGCTTTAGTGAGGGCGGAAGCTAAGCTAATAGTATTTTAGGGCGAATTGAGACCAGAAGGAGATATTCAGTGCCCCTTAGACCGAAACATCGACTGATCTGTGACCTTAGCTGCAATTAACTGGCGTTTATTGATGAACCGACAATCCTAGTTTCCTTTATTTCTTATTAATTCTTCTACTATTTTCTCTTGCCTCAATCTCATTAGTTTAGTTAAATCAATTCAAACCCCCAGTTTAGTGACCTCAGACGAACCGAATTGAAGAGTAGATAGTGACCGCCTCCCTGTGGAGATCGACCCTACTTACTGCTAGCTTCTGTTAGTGTAACTAGGTATTTTATTTTTGGTACCTGACGACGGTATCAGTCTGCATGTTTGAATTTGTTGATCGATTTATAAATAGGGAGGACCCTACTATCTCTTACGTGTCGAAGCGTAGAGCTTACGGATTTTGCCTTCTTCATTGCTATGTCTTGCGAGGGCATGTGGACCAAGAGATGAGGGGTGACCCGCGATTTTTAGGAATAGTGGAGCAAATGGAACTGCGTAGGAGCCCAGCATGCTTAGATTTAGGGGAGACCATTCTAGGATTGGACAATAGGAAGGCGAATCGCGAGCATCCTTATCTAGGGAGTCCTATTATTTTACAGGTAAGAACCCGTTTTCATGTCCTATTCGGCCATTTTTTTTCTCTTTTTTTGGTTTTTTTTGTCCGGTCCTGGGATACTAACTCTCATCCCCTTTTGCAGATCTGGCTAATGGAAAGGTTGTGCTTAATCGAGCCCCCAGTTGACGTGACAGGATATCGCTACCGATCAATTGTGATGAGAATGAGGCTATACATGGTGGACTTCACTCGAGTATGCGACTATTGGGAAAATAAATTGAAGAGTGAAGGTGGGCCCTTGATCAGGTGGATAGTGCAATGGTGGCATCTTAGATCGGTGACTGGAGTATCGTGCTTGGATTCGACACGGTCGATTCGCATTCCCGGATTTGAATTCATGGTCCATACCTTTCCGGAGAGACTGATGATTCAAGTGGGCCTAAGACATAAAATCCCAAAGCTAGATACCGTCCCGCAAACCGCCGTGGCGCGTACTTCGGAGTCTTATCGAGAGTGGGCTATTCGCTGGGCCCAAAGAAATATGTGGTTCATACCTGTTCCGGTTGGCTCGTTATGGGTATCTGACTCATATCTGCAGTGGAGGAAAGCTAGCACTCCCGAGGAGCGTGAAAAGCTAAGGAAGCACGAGCCTGTAGACTATAAGATCCGCGAGGTGGTGAAGGAGAACCAAAAGTACTTAACTGAAGAGGAAGAAGAGCCCGGATATCGGGTCGTCCGTCCATCGAAGAAACCAAAGAATGCTCCTGCCGAGAAGATGGTGGTGGATCAAAATGGGAAAGCTAGACCGCGAGAACGACTGTTGGTGATTAGGTCGGAAATAACGCAAGAGAGTCCCGCTCGTGGTCAAGACAAGAAATATGACAAGGGTGACAAAGGCAAGGGAAAAATGGAAGAGTAGCCTTAGTCATTTTTATAGTATTATTTATTATTATTTGAGTTGTAATAAATGGCGGGGTTTTTAAATCCTAGCCTAGCATTTTAATTTTCAGCATTTTAAATTTAGATGTATTTGGCGTATTACTATTATTTAAGGAATAATGAATAAATGATTTAGTAGTTAAGAAACTTTCACAAATTTTCTTTATTTATTCTTGTCGAATTTCAATTGCAACATGCAAATGTCCTTCTATTTACATTTTGGAATGACGGGTTGTATCCTGTAAAGGATTGCCTACGTAATTATTAGAAAAAATGAAATCAAACCCTGTACGTAGTTCGAAAAAATGTAAAAGAATAAATGTTCGAAGCAAAAGCTTGTAATGAACTTAGAAAATAAGCGTGTGCTTTACTTACTCCTAAGGAAATGCAATTCAATTTCATAATATGAGGATGTCAAAATGTCAAAACGCAAGAGCGAAATGTCATAAGCTTTTTAGCGGGCCAGGGCCCGTTTTTATTTCGTGTCGCAAGAGCGACACGTGGGTCACGCGAGGCGCGTTTTATCCTATTTCTAAGGGTAGTAACGTTTCAATTGGTCTAGGTTAGTCGGATTAGAAAACTCATTCCCGTCTAGGTCTATGATCTTAACCGCACCCCCTGAAAGTATTGACTTGACCAAATTGGTCCTGCCCAATTGGGTTTAAATTTTCCCCGTGGATCGACAGGTAAGAGAGCTTTGACTGACTTAAGTACTAAATCCCCTTCCTTGATATTTCTGGGTTTGACCCGTTTATTAAAGGCTTGTTTGATACGTGCTTGATATGTCTGCACATTATGTAATGCGCGTAGCCTCCGTTCGTCCAAGAGGACGAGCTCATCATATCTGTCCCTATTCCATTCAGCTTCTGGAATTTGACTTTCGAGTAAAATACGTAGAGATGGGATCTCTAGCTCAACTGGTTGCACAACTTCCATGTCGTAAGTCAAATAGAAATGAGTAGTCCCAGTGGGCGTCCTAACTGACATGCGATATCCCCATAACGCAAAGGGTATTTTGCTAGGCCAATCGCGGTAATTGTCGATCATTTTCTTGAGGATTGTGACGATATTTTTGTTAGCTGCCTCTACCGCACCATTAATTTGAGGTCTATATGGCGAGGAATAGTGATGCTTGATCTTATATTTGGCTAGCAACTGTTCAGCTTTGGCTTGAAAATGCAAACCGTTGTCACTGATGATTTCATGTGGGCAACCACATCGATAGATGATATTGGTTTGTATGAACTTTGCCACATGTTTGGCTGTAAGGCTAGTGTAAGACACTGCTTCGACCCATTTAGTACAATAGTCGATAGCTACTAGAATGTAACAGTGACCTCCTGTCCCAGCTGGAGTGATTTTCCCGATGATATATATTCCCCAAGCAGAAAATGGCCAAGGAGATGTCATGGTATATAGCATTGAGGGAGAAACATGTTGCACATTCCCGAAGATCTGGCAATTGTGACAATGCCTGATATATTTGATGCAATCTGATTCCATTGTCGTCCAGTAATACCCTAGACGCGTAATTTTCTTTGCCATCATAGGTCCACTCATGCGAGGACCACATTCTCCATCGTGAACTTCTTCCACTACTTTCCGTGCTGGTGAATGATCAAGGAAACGCAAGAGGACACCAAGTGGTGTTCTTTTGTACAACTCTCCCTGCATGAGGAGGTATTGAGAGGCAAGTAGGCGTATGGCACGTTGTCCCCTCTTTTCCATATCTGGTGGATATGTACCATTAAGCTTAAAGTTTAGAATGGTCTGGAACTAAGGTTCTTCTGGGTTTTCCTCTTCATCTGTAAAGAAGTGTACATAGGCTGGCTCTGACAACCCTTCGATGCAAAAAGGAATTTCAACCATGTTGTCTGGCATATTAACCAAGGATGCGAGTTTTGCAAGAGCGTCCATAAAATGATTTTCTTCACGAGGCAGGTGTAAATAAGTAACCTGATCGAAGAATTGAGCAATATGATCTATCCTAGCCTGATAGGGTGCTAGACTTTCACTTTGGATTTTCCAGAACAGTGATGATTTGGTTAATGATTAAAGAAGAGTCCCCGTGAACTCGAAGGTTCTTGATACCTAAACTCACTGCTACTTGTAGACCAATGAGGCAAGCTTCATACTCTGCTGCATTATTTATCACCTCGAAGTCGAGTTTGACAGAAAGTGGTGTATGCTCGCCTTCAGTAAAAATAAGCAATATTTCTATTCCAAATCCTCTCAAATTGGACGCCCCCATCAAAGTAAAGATCCCAAGAATCTGTACTAGTTTGTAAAATATCCTCATCTGGAAACGACCACATGTATATTACTTGCGTATCGTTAATTGGATTATCTGCGAATAATTCTGCCACGGCACTTCCCTTTATGACTTTCAAAGGTACATATTTGAGATCGAACTCTGAGAGCATTAGGGTCCATCTTGCCAAGCATCCATTGAGGACAGGTTTCTCCAAGAGGTATTTGACGAAATCCATTTTAGAATACACTTTGACCGAGTAGCTAAGCATGTAATGGCGTAGCTTCTTTGTTACCCACACAAGAGCGAGGCATGTCTTCTCGAGAGGTGTGTACTTACTCTCATACTCTAAGAACTTCTTACTAAGGTAGTAGATAACGCTTTCTTCTTTCCCAACGGTGTGCGCAAGCATAGCCCCCATGGTTGTTTCGGTAATTGTGAGATATAAACCAAGAGGTTGATCTCGTTGAGGAGGCATTAGCACTGGTGGTTTGGCCAATATCTCCTTTATCCTGTCAAATGCCTTTTGACAGTCATCGTCCAATATGGTATGATCCGTTTTCTTGAGCTTTTTGAAGATAAGTTCGTAGATCGTAGTGAGTTTCGATATGAATCGACTTATGTACTGTACTTTGCCCAGGAATCCTCTAACCTCCTTTTCTGTTTGAGATTGTGGCATCTCAATTAAGGCCTTGATCTTGGATGGATCAATTTCTATTCCCCTCTAGCTGACAACGTATCCCAGAAGCTTGCCTGACGTTACACCGAATGCACATTTCTGTGGATTGAGCCTCATGTTGTATTTGCGTAATCTGAGGAAGAATTTGCGAAGGTTAGCAATGTGCCCTTTTCTATCCTTAGATTTGACGATCATGTCGTCTACGTACACCTCCACCTCGTTATGCATCATGTCATATAGAGAAGTAGTTGCAGTGTGTTGATATGTAGCCCCAGTATTGATTAGCCCGAATGGCATAACAGTATAGCAGTATGTGCCCCACTGAGTAACGAAGGATGTATTGTGCATATCTTCTATGGCCATTTTGATTTGGTTATACCCTGCATTCCCTTCCACGAAGGATAACAACGTGTGATCTGTTGTATTATCTACCAATATATCGATGTGTGGTAGAGGGAAGTCGTCTTTAGGACTCGCTTTGTTCAAGTCTCTGAAATTAACACAAACTCGGATTCACCCATCCTTTTTGGGTATAGGGACTATATTAGCCACCCAGTCTGAATGCTCGGAAACTTTGATGAATCTGGCTTTGAATTGCTTATCGAATTCTTCTTTAATCTTAAGAGCCCACTCTGTCCTTATCCGACGAAGCTTCTGTTTCACAGGTTTGAAACCTGGCTTAATTGGAATGCGATGTTCTGCAATATCCCTATCGATCCCTGGCATGTCCTTGTAAGACCAAGTGAAAAAGTCTTTGAATCGTGTAAGATGTCGATGAAATTGGCCCTTTCAGTTGGGTCTAGGGTCGTCCCTATCCTAAGTTCTTGGGGTTCTAATTTCGTTCCTACGTTGATAGGTTCGGTGTTTTCTATTACCGGTGCCCCTTCCCCCTCTTCTAGTATTTCTTTAATTATATAGGAAGGTAATTCGATTGAGTCTGGGTCAGGATCATCCTCATTATCATCGTAAATAGAATTGCATTCAGAATAACACAAGGACTAAGCAGAATCAGATTTATTCCTATTAGAGTTTGATAACAGCTAAAACAAAGAAGCCATCTGCGCAGTAGTCCGTGGCGGTAAAGGGACTGATGCTGGGACATTTCCTAAGGTACTGTTATTAGGTGATACTATGCTAGGAGAAACAAAAGGGTGGAGAGTGACGATAAGAAGAGAGTCTCTAGCGACTTCTCTAGACTTAAGTTCCGACTCCAACTCTGATTCCGACTCTAACTCGAATTCATCGTCTTCGGGTTCTCCTTTGAACATCTCTCCTTCTCCAGTAGTGATCTTGAAGAGATTTCCTTGATTGTTGGTCCACTTGATTGACTTTCTCCATCCTTTCTGCTGATTCGAGCTGGTGTCAGTGATCAGTGCTGTAGGGTTGAAATGGTCGTCTTGAAGTATCATGGTAATGATCTTATCCTACGCTACCTTGACGAAACGATCCTCTCCAAACAGAAGGCTAACAGCATGTTCGTCGAGATAAGGTGTCTGACGAGTTTTGACGGTAGGAACCATTTCTGGAGGAATGAAGTAGCAATCGTGGAAGACCTCGATTCCAGGTAGTTGAATGCCTCTGTACAACCAAGGTTCGGGAAATCCATGAAAATATCCATAGTCCCCTTCCCTGAAGAAGTACCCATTTAGTGTAGGGAGATAGGGTTGCATTTGGATTCCCTTACTTTTGCGATTCTGAAATTGAGTAAGTATTTCGATGATTTCGGCCTTCGTGGGCTTGTACCCCAAGCCTAGTGGTATCTTTTGAGAGTTACCTTCCTTAAAAGGTGTAAAGGTACTCTCTCTGACAGGGTTTAGTGGTATTCGTGGGAAGTATCCCTGGGATTTGAGTATGTGGTTGACCACTAAGTTAGAGTATGGGTCGAAGTACAAGGGAGCCAGCACGCTCTCTATAAGGTTTATGTTTTTAAATCCTCCAAGTTCGTGTAATTGATCTGTAACTACTTGGTTGCTTGACATTTTCTCTATCACGGCCTTGATAGGTGACGAAGTGACCGTCACTACCTTGCCATCTAGAGAGATCTTGATCTTTTGGTGTAAGGTGGATGTCACTGCTTTGAAAGGGTGAATCCAAGGCCTACCTAGAAGTATATTGAAATATGCCTCGATATCCACTATCTGAAAATTAACCTTTCGCTCGATTGGCCCAGTGGCCACGGTAATTTTAAATAGCCCCACTACTTTACGTCGCGTTCCATCGTATGCCCGAATGCTCTGGTTAGTAGGAGTCCAATCTGATTCTTTCATGTCTAACTTGTATGTTGTCTTTAGTGGTATGACATTGACTGCGGAGCCATCATCCACCAAAGTCATTGGTACATTTTTCTTCAAGCATGTGACTGTGATGTATAGAGCAAGGTTATGAGTGATGCCATAGGGAGGCAAGTCCTCATCTGAGAAAGTAACCGGGTTACTTAGCTTGACTGAGTCTTGGAAGACTAGGTTGATGACATCATCGGGTGTAGAGTCATGTGCTACATTCAATTTAGCCAATGCTTGCAGTAAAGCCTGGCGATGAGGGAATGAACATGCAACTAGTTGCCAGACTGAAAGATCAGCCTTTGTCCGTTGAAGTTGCTTCAATAAATGGTCAGGAGATGTATCCTCGCCATCATTTGGCGTGATGACATTGGTGTTAGTAGCAACTCGACCACTCGCTTGTCCTTGAGTGACATTTTGATATGGACGTCCTGAGCGAGTAAGGTAGTCTACATCTTGATCTTCACTAGCCTTGACTAGAGGATGTTCTTTGAGGTAAACATCTTCATCGTCATTTTCCAATATTCCATTGACGATACGGAGCTCTCTCAAGCTTATGATTTCAGCTTCTAAACTGTTTATTTGCTCGACTAGATTGTCGGTTACTGCGATCACTTCTTGCATTGTGGATCCTTGAGATAAGATTAGAACCACTGGCATGTCTCCCCTAGGTATAGTGCTTGGATTGCATATGGATGCCACTAAAGATTCTAGCTCTGAGACATGTCTACTTACACCTTTTGCTCATGCGAAAAAATCAGCGATAGTAGGGGAGATGGTGGAATAAATCTCCTCATTTTCTAATGCATTGATCTAATCTTCAGCTGGAGAAATGAGGTGCGAACAATCCAAGGTGGATTCCTCATCTGTGATCATCAGAATTCCAAGAGGATTCTGGGTATTTCTAGGCTTGCTCGCAGGAGTTATAGGCAAGCGCCCATCTTCAATCATATCCTGAATGACATGCTTCAATTTGAAGCAATTCTCTGCATCATGCCCTTTGCCTCTATGGTACTCGCAGTAGGCATTCTCATCCTAGAACCTAGACTTCTTCTCTGGGTCGGGCATAGGTCCTATAGGTTAGAGTTTACCTTGTTTGATCAATCTTTTTAGAGCATTGGAGTACAAGTCACCGACGTTGGTGAACTTTCTCGGTGATTTATTCTTCTTAGTGGACGATTCAACAAGGTTGACCTCGTCGGTCTTGCTAGTGGAGCCATAAGAACGACTCATTGTGCTTTGATATCCGCGACCTATCGTTTTAGACAAGAGTCCTTTACGGATGTCGTCTTCAATTCTTATTCCTAGCACAGTTAAGTCTTTGAAAGACTTTATGTTTTGATACCTTAGATGGTTCGCGTAAATTGGCCTTAAATTTTCTACGAACTTTTCAACAAGAGTAACTTAGTCTGGGCGTTCGACGAGTTGCGTGCTAGTCTTTCTCCACCTACTTAGGAAGTCGGTGAAACCTTCTTTCTCATTTTGGGTAAGAACCTTTAGCGTACGCATATTGACTTGAATTTTAGCATTATCTGCGTACTGTTTAGTGAACTCAAGTGCAACATCGTCCCAAGTAGCAATTTTCTTGTGATCCAAGGAGTAGAACCACTGCTTAGGAATAGTATCAAGAGATGAAGGAAAGATCCTTAGGAACATCTCTGGCTTAATGCCTTTGATAGACATATAATCTTTGAATGCCCGAATATGGTTCAAAGGGTTTTCGTGCCCCTTAAACTTCGGGATATCAGTCATGTTGAAGTTAGTTGGTAGCTGAGCATTTACTGCCTCATATTTGCGACTGTTTTCCCTGTAGATGTCATCTCCCTTGAGATACATTAGTTGCTCCTGCAAATACTGGAGTCACTTTTCAGCTTCAATAGGACCTAGTGGAAGATTGACTTCTGGTTATCCAAAGGGTGGAGGATTACCGTGCATGAGCGCGTCGGGAATGGGATCCTCTGTAGAAGGAAGTTTAGCTTCTACAGCGACAATACGGCCTTCGATAGCGTTGAGGCAGGCATAAGCTTGGTCGTGGCTTGTCTGGAGACGAAGGAGTGCAGCTAAGATTTGATCATTACCATTTACGGGCTGTTCGTGTTCACCATTAACGGTTGCTTGACTAGTTACCACCATTTTGGACTGAGGATGAGAAATCGACGACGAATCAAAACACGATCGATCATTTTTGCATAGTTACTTAAAGAAAACTTGACTCGTGAAGTGGGTGTGTGCCACTCTGTCAAGTGGGATTTGAAAATGACAAATTTTGAAATGTTTGTCCTAGACAACTACAATGTAGTTGTAGGAGTGCTGACTCGAAGTGGGTTTTGAAATGGGTTAGAGGCCTGAATTTCGATTCAACATTTGGACATAGTTTCGGCTTATTCTACGCTGTTTTAAAAATGTTTACATTTTGAAATGGATTTTATTTTACAAAATTTCGTCATGGTTTTGTTTACAAATGGTGATCACGTATATGATACATACATATGGGCATTATAACGGTATGCTGAGTACATTTAAAGGGTTTTGGCTTAAAAAGGTAGGTTGCCATACCAAGCAATCAAACCCTGGTCTGTGGAGAGATCCGTGCCAAACATGAGTAAGGTCGGTTCCTTGTCCATTTCCTCGAGTAGTGAAAGCTATTAATACAAAAATGAGTAAGCATCGTGGTAAGGTTGACGTCAATCGCTATCCATCTTTAGGCCCAAATACGAATTTGGACCGTCAAGATGGGACGATTGGTCGAATGGGTTGGTTTAGGGCCTAGGAAGACCAAATGAAATGATACCGTCATTTAGTACCAAAAATAAATACCTAAGTACTACTAACAGAAGTCAGCGGTAAGTAGGGTCGATCTCCACAGGGAGACCGTCACTATCTACTTGTTAATTCTAGTCTGTCTACGGTCACAATTGGGGGTTTTTAAATGATTTCTAACTAAAAGTGATTAAGGCAAGAGAAGTAATGCAAAGAGAAATAAAAGCAAGAAAAGCTAAGATTTGATCAGATAAAGAGAGGTATGTCAGGATTTCGGTTCACCACGGCAGTTTACTAACTCAGTCATAAATAGCCTAGACAGTCTACTGTGAGAAGGGCAAGGGAAAGGTCCTTTCGGTCCGCTATCCACCCTAAACTACTACTAACTTAACTTTCGTCCTCATTAGGTAGTCTACTGTTCATAGCAGGTCTGTTCGTTCCAATCTTTCGATCCAGGAGCAAAGTTACCCAAATTAAAGTTATTTAGAAGCATGCACTCAACTAAACAGATTACAGTTATATTGCTATGGTCACAGATTCTCACAAATAAATCGTCTAGCCTATTTACAACATCGTTACTTTACTACCATGGCTCCCCTAATCCTAACATAAGAGAATTTAGCTATGAATAAACATAACAAAAACAAAAGATGAAGAAATAAAGAACATTGCAAATTAAAGAGAGTAAAGAGAGAATTACTTATTAAGATCCGGAAAAGAGAGCAACAGCATCAGGTTACAAAAGGGAGGAAATGAGAAAAAGAGGAGAAGAGAGAAAAAGAGAAAAAGAGAGAAAAAGAGAGAAAAGCAGTGTTCAACAGTAAGAAAGGGAAAAGTAAATTATGAAGTGATGATAAAACCTCATGTCGTCTTTCCTATTTATAGGAAAGACAATTATTAAACCTAGAAGACGAAATTAAACTAAAAAGCCCGAGCCCATTAGCGAGTTACTCGATTGAACAATTTAGAACTGCTCGATCGAACACATTTATGGCAAAACCTCTCGATCGAGTAAACCGACCACTCGATCGAGGAACTCCAAATATGCACATCTCAATCGAACAGAAAATCCATTTGATCGAGATCTTTTTCTCTTAAAACCACTCGATCGATCAGAATACACATCGATCGAGGGACTTCAACTTAGCCATCTAATTACGTCGTTAGTTTCAACCATGACTCGTTGATTTAGCTTCCGAAATGATTTCACGCGTCCCAAGACAGTAGCATTTCCGCTCTAAATCCACCCATCTTTAAAATGCAAGCGAAAAGGACAGTTCCAGGCTCGATTCCGCTACTCTCAGGTCCATTCCTGCAATTAAAGCAAAACAAACCAAAGTAGAATATTGGGGGTATTTCGAAGCATAAAACCACGAGAAACACATAGAAATACGTGCATAAAAGGCTTAGAAAGACTATATAAAATGCACGTATCAAAATTCCCCAAACCGAACCTTTACTCGTCCTCGAGTAAACTAAATGCAAGTAACTAATGGAACGGAGTAAAGCTCAGAGCTAGCTACAAATCGTCCACCTAAACCAATTTAATGCAGCAAAATAACACTTATAGCAAAAACTGTCAAATGCAAACGAGTTGTAAGATGTTTATAATAAAGCTGAACCGTCGACCTTGCAAGACCTTTGATGATGAACTCTCATGGGTCACTCTTCTCTCATGAAGAAAAGGGTAAACATATGAATGTAAGAGAGAAATAAATGTAGTCGCTCACCTAAACTACGACCCACATAAACATGCATGCATCTAATATGATAGACAACTAGCTACCGTACACATACATTCCAACAAAACAAGGTCCGTCACAGCCGAGGGCTTACAGAAATATGGTAAAGTGAGGCAATGGGTAAGAAAAGGCAAAACATTTTTGGGAATATGAGGATAAAAGCCAAGCTAGCTACCTAACAAAACCAAGTGACAACATCCGATTCTTAATCCATCTCAAAACTAAGCACAAGTGCCTTTATTTTGGCACAACAGGTCACTAACCAAACCAAACATACTCCTCATAAGATATAAATAAAGCATAGGAGTGAAACCGTCAACAATCAAACATCTTTTTTTTTTCTTCTTCTTTTTTCTCTGGTTCTTTTTTTTTGTTTTCTCGTTCTTTCTCGTTCTTTGTTTTTTCTTCTTTTTCAACTTCTTTTTTTTTCTCATCCTCCTTATTTCTTTCATAAATTACCAACTCCAAGTAATGCAATATAAACCAAACTTGGCACAATAAATTATATACCGCAAAACATACACTAACTAGCTTGACAAGGCAGGCTAAATTTGGTTGTACTTAAGGGTCAACATGCAAATTTGGCTAATGTGGAGTTAAATGGGTAAAAATGAAAGAAAGGGGAATGTAGGCACCTCCCTGCATGTGACACTAACCACTAACCCGAATGTATGCAGGCAAAAAGCAATTGAATTTCATATATGTGCAAATTAGTGAACATGTTATGCAAGGAGTAACTACTCACAATCCTACATGAAACTGGTCACAAATGACACCAGTTTATACGGCTCTAAATCTTAGAAATTATAAGTAACTTGCATAAATTTTCAGGTCAAGCCCATTCGTTCAGCTAAATTTTAACATAAACTCGTAGATATGCAAAAAAAACAATGCTAAAGATATTAAATTATGCAAGGCTTAAACAAAAGGACAAATTATAGTGCAATATCATCATAGAAATCCACTGTTCTGACTCAACCTATATGCAAAAGTAAACGTGAAATTTTTTATTTTTTTTGAATTTTTAATTTATATGAGATTTTTTGAATTTTTATAACAATAATCAACAATGCATACATAAATTAAAAGTGATAACAGAAATGCAATAAAAACATAAATGCAGACACATATATGGATGCATAACCTCCCCAAACCAAACCGTACAATGCCCTCATTGTACCCAACATTGGAAAGGAAAATGCAAACTGAAAAGGAGAGAGTGAAGATGCGGAAAACTCACAAGATTACGCGAAGTAGGGACCGCCCCAAACCAGCCAGCAACATGGGAGGTCACAGATAACTCTAGAACAGCGTCACAGGAAGCGAATCAAAGCAAGCCAACTCGTGATACTCGATCGAGAAGATATAATACTCGATCGAGTATAATTAGCTGCCAAAGTGTTCGATCGAGGAGAACTGGTTACTCGATCGATATATCTGTTTCTATAGGTGTTCAATCGAGGAATAGGAGTGTTCAATCAAACGGTTAAGCACTCGATCGAGTAAAGATAATGCTCGATCGAGTGGTATCTGCAGACAAATGACGACCAAAAGCCAATTCTAGATCGTTCACAATCTATGGTTTGAAAACCATTTATTACACACAACAAAACTGAAATGTAAATCAACTAAAAATTTAAACTCCAGGTTGCCTCCCGGACAGCGCTAGTTTCAGACAGGTCCCAGCTCGACCTCCCTTTTTCTTCAATAGCCACTGTAATTGAGCCCAGTCAAAATAGCTCAAAGCACGCAGCAGCCGATCAAATAATTGCGCATGTGCTACACAAAACTGTTAGTAGCACCATAATAAAGAAAAAGCATATGAGAGCAATATAAAGTACCGTCTCAGCCTAACAAATTTTCGATTAGAAATGTGGTGAAACTTTATAATCTTATTTATCCAACTGGGAGGGGGTGAAGTATTGAAATATATAGCATAAGTCATACGAGGTAATTTACTTTAAGTTATAGCAATAATCATGAAATCATATTTAATTACCTCAGGTCGGTCGCTCCTAACGTCGGAATCATTGATAAAAGAATGTATTACCACTTCCGTGCTAAAAGCGTTCTCTAACTCAGCTACTTTATCATTCCCCTCCTCTGTGGGTTCTATCCCGTAAATCGCAGCCTCTAAAGCATCCAACTCGGCTTTGAAAATGGGGGATTCACCATAACGATTGTCTTTATCCATATCGTCATCCAAAATGGACCAAAGTGAAATAGCAATGCTCTCCGTGGCCATATCACTCGATCGAGAATGTATAGTGCTCGATCGAGGAGTTTCTTCAGCAAAAGTTCTAGATCGAGGAGTACTTACCGTTCGATCGAGTTGTTCTTCCTCGGCAATACTCGATCGAACACTCGCATCTGGTCGATCGAGCAAATCCTCCTCCAAAGTGTTCGATCGAGTGGTGGAATCTGCTCGATCGAACTCCTGATGCTAAACCGTGGTGAATAATTCGAGAAAAGCTTCATCTTCATTAACATCTTGAATTTCCGAGTCATACATGTCTTCATCAATAGACAACTCAGGTCTTTCATGGGAAAGACTACTGTCGGTAAAAACAGCATATACCACCTCTGATTCCCTAGAATCCAACTCGGCAGCTAATTGAGCTAGTTGAGATCTAAGTAGCTTGAGGTGAGCTTCTCTAGATTTATCAGATTCTTGCACTAGAAGTGCAAGTGCCTTCACCAAGGACTTCAATTCAGCAACCTCTTCATTCTCTTCAACGGGAGGAAGGGTTTGTTTTTGCGGGGGCTAGATAAACGGAGACTTTTGATAGCCTCGTTGCTGAAGCGGATGTGGTGGCACATATGCAAAGGAATGAGTGGCTTGCCTACGCTGCCTAAACGCTTAAACTTCATCGCGCGAAATTTTGATACGGTCGTTTCCCGCAAGACAAATAACAGCATTGTGCCCCGCATCACCACATCTCTCACAATAAACCACCTTTTGCGCCATAGGATGGAACATAGGTGGAAGATCAATGGTAATCAAGCCTTCCCTTTGATCATCTTTTACCTAGAACTGTCTAGGTAGGACCTGTAGGGCCTATCAAAACAACACTAGAGAAAACGATGAGAACTGCCTCAAGGAATTAATCCCTTGAGGCTAAAGACACAGACAAAAATAAACAAGTAAATAAAATAGTTTTCTCCCCGGCAACGACGCCAAAATTTGATATCGTCATTTAGTACCAAAAATAAATACCTAAGTACTACTAACAGAAGTCAGCGGTAAGTAGGGTCGATCTCCACAGGGAAGCGGTCACTATCTACTTGTTAATTTTAGTCTGTCTACGGTCACCATTGGGGGTTTTTAAATGATTTCTAACTAAAAGTGATTAAGGCAAGAGAAGTAAGATAAAGAGCAAGAAAAGCAAGAAAAGCTAAGATGTGATCAGATAAAGAGAGGTATTGATAAGGCGATATTTACTCATGTTTATACTCCTTAATTATATATTTTTATAGTCATCCATCTTACTATTTGAGCTATATAATGTACTCTGATCATTTTGTTTGTTTAATAAACTAAATGTCATATTAGTGTTGAATAAACTAATTTACGTTTAATTTAAAATAGGTGTGAACCCATGAATTATGGGCTGATGGAATAAAAGAGTAAGACCGTGCAAATTGTGGGAGCAAATTAGAGAAGTGGACCAAAGTCAATAAAGAAACCAAGTGAATCAAATGGTTTGCACGTGGGTTATACTCCAAGTGAACAAAGAAAAAAGCCATAAACAAATTCAAGACCAAGAACAGAAGCTGAAGCTACATACGAAGAACTTATACAATGGAAACTCTATTCAATCTCGAATTCTCTTTTCCAAATTCTATCTACTTCAATAATTTCCCTATAGAAAATCTATCCCAAAACTTCCCAAAGTTAATCCCGTATAATGCCAAGATCAGTATAAATACCTATTTCATCAGTCAGAATATGTCGGAAGAGGCGAATACCCATATAACTATTTTATAGATATTGAGCGAAATAGAGTGACGATTTGAGACCTATTGGGTCATGAGAGCAGTAGGAGACCGTACTCGGTCGGAGTCTTAGCGCACCGTCGAGTAATGGCGAATTTGAGTCGGATTCTGAGGTGCGACAATCCGAAGTTCCGACTACAAGTTCCGGGCAGAAATTAAGTTCTCTCTACCTCTCTAGTATTCAATTTATGGTTTATTTTCGTTGATTAATTTTAGTATTGAAACCGTTGTTGTTTAATTGTTAATCGTTCAGTAATTTGTATCCAAAGATTTAGTCAATCCCGATTGACAGTTGCAATTTTCAGTGGTAATTTCTTATCTTATTATGATTGTAATTGTATACTTCTGCTATTTGTGTGATTCTGGCTTAGTTCGAGTTGCATAATACGAGTAGCAGCTACCTTAGATTGATCTCTGCGAATTGGGGTTAGTTTAAGTTATGAGTAAAATTTGGTCGATTAATCTTTAGGTACTGACGACACTGAAGGGATTAATTGGGTTAATGACGTCTTCTTGGTTCGATAATGCTTCTAATCCGGTCTTTCGTAGGGTGCGAGAAACTTACATTGGTCGGTTAGTTAAGAATCGGTCTAGGCTTAGTTCAGGTCGGTTGTATTCTAAGAGAGGATAGGGAGTTATTGTTATCTTTAATTCCGCAGTTAATCTATAAATAATATGGAGATTTAACGTAAACAATAATCGGTTCACAAACTAGAATTACCAGTAGAATATGTGCTTAATGGGGTATTTAACTTCGCGTCGAGCTTTAGTATTTAGTTACGTTAGTTCGTTTAAAATCACAAATGAAACCCCCTTAATCGTACATAATGTTAATAGCCGTAAATATGTAAATAAATGGTATATAACTAAGTTAGTGAATAAAAGTACTATATAGTTAATTAGTTTTCCAATCTCTCCATGGGATCGACCCTACTTATCCTTTACTATGTTTGTTATTTTTGAGGTTAAGATAGGTTTATAGATTATTGTTACTTGATAACTAAAAAAGACGTTGTTTTTATTGGACTAACTAGACTAGCGAGTCGACGACAGGCGCTAATCTAACATCTTTTCAAATACTAACTTTAAATAATTTCACTAATATTAGAAATATAGTAAAACGTTTTGAAGTCGTGTATACATGAATTTTTCCTCTATTTTGAACTTGGATTGATTAATTAAGTGACATACATATTTTAAGTCTCCTTTAAATTAGAATTATAAAGCACTTACTTTGGCTACCTTTATTACACTGTTCGTTGACTCTAGAGTGTGGGAGCGTAAGCCGGTCTTATTAACCAATTTACTTTCATAAGTGACTCATAATGGGCTTTAAGTCTTGACCTCAATTCTATCCGGTGCCCGAGTGATTAGATCCTTAGGGGAACCCAATCAATGTATTGGGAGAATGCCTAATGACTTATCCGGATGGGCGGGATCCGTTGGTCGAAAGCTCGCTACAAGGGACACTGGATATACCCACGGGTCGGAATGTGGATGGTGGAGATTCAAAAAAAAAAAAAAAGAAATTTAAAAAAAAAAGAAAAAAAAAAAGAGAAAAACAGAAGAAAAAAAATGAAAAGAAAAAAATGAATGAAAGAAGAAAAAACGTGAATGATGTGATGGTGGTTGTGGATTGGTGGGTAAGTTAATTGAGTTATGAAGGATACACTTGAATGCTCGGGAGAACGATCCTCGTAAAATGTACAGAAAGTAAATCCTCTTTCCCTAGGACCTTAAATTGCTGAACCCTTCCGCTACGAGTCAATACACTTGCACATGCGCACGAAGAAGTTGCACCGAGTGTATTGCTAATGCATTTATTTATCATTATAATTTAGAAGCGGTTTAAAATATTTATGTTGGCTAATTAGTTAGTTGTATAGTTTGGAGTGGAGGGAAAATTTGGTATATGTTGCATTCTAATCTAACTACAAATATTTTCCGTTGACTACACTGACTTAGATAAAATGATTTCTAAAAATATTTTAGTTTGTCGTCGATAAACTTTGTCTTAGTAAGTCTAAAATTTTTGAGGTTGATAATTTGTTTATAGCTCGTGTTTTGACATTGTCGAGGGCGACAATGAGCTAAGTGTGGAGGAATTTGATAAGGCGATATTGACCCATGTTTATACTCCTTAATTATATATTTTTATAGTCATCCATCTTACTATTTGAGCTATATAATGTACTCTGGTCATTTTGTTTGTTTAATAAATTAAATGTCATATTAGTGTTGAATAAACTAATTTACGTTTAATTTAAAATAGGTGTGAACGCATGAATTATGGGCTGATGGAACAAAAGAGTAAGACCGTGCAAATTGCGGGAGAAAATTAGAGAAGTCGACCAAAGTTAATAAAGAAACCAAGTGAATCAAATGGTTTTCACGTGGGTTAGACTCCAAGTGAACAAAGGAAAAAGCCATAAACAAATTCAAGACCAAGAACAGAAGCTGAAGCTACATACGGAGAACTCATACAATGGAAACTCTATTCTATCTCAGATTCTCTTTTCCAAATTCTATCTACTTCAATAATTTCCCTATACAAAATCTATCCCAAAACTTCCCAAAGTTAATCCCGTATAATGCCAAGATCAGTATAAATACCTATTTCATCAGTCAGAGTAAGCCGGAAGAGGCGAATACCCATATAACTATTTTATAGATATTAAGCGAAATAGAGTGACGATTTGAGACCTATTGGGTCGTGAGTGAAGTAGGAGACCGTACTCGGTCGGAGTCTTAGCTCACCGTCGAGTAATGGCGAATTTGAGTCGGATCCTAAGGTGTGACAATCCGAAGTTCCGACTACAAGTTCCGGGCAAAAATTAAGTTCTCTCTACCTCTCTAGTATTCAATTTATGGTTTATTTTCGTTGATTAATTTTAGTATTGAAACCGTTGTTGTTTAATTGTTAATCGTTCAGTAATTTGTATCCAAAGCTTTAGTCAATCCCGATTGACAGTTGCAATTTTCAGTGGTAATTTCTTATCTTATTATGATTGTAATTGTATACTTCTGCTATTTGTGTGATTCTGGCTTAGTTCGAGTTGCATAATACGAGTAGCAGCTACCTTAGATTAATCTCTGCGAATTGGGGTTAGTTTAAGTTATGAGTAAAATTTGGTCGATTAATCTTTAGGTACTGACGACACTGAAGGGATAAACTGGGTTAATGACGTCTTCTTGGTTCGATAATGCTTCTAATCCGGTCTTTAGTAGGGTGCGACAAACTTACATCGGTCGGTTAGTTAAGAATCGGTCTAGGCTTAGTTCAGGTCGGTTGTAATCTAAGAGAGGATAGGGAGTTATTGTTATCTTTAATTCCGCAGTTAATCTATAATTAATATGTAGATTTGACGTAAACAATAATTGGTTCACAAACTAGAATTACCAGTAGAATATGTGCTTAATGGGGTATTTAACTTCGCGTCTAGCTTTAGTATTTAGTTATGTTAGTTCATTTAAAATCACAAATGAAACCCCCTTAATCGTACATAATGTTAATAGCCGTAAATATGTAAATAAATGGTATATAACTAAGTTAGTGAATAAAAGTACTATATAGTTAATTAGTTTTTCAATCTCTCCGTGGGATCGACCCTACTTATCCTTTACTATGTTTGTTATTTTTGTGGTTAAGATAGGTTTATAAATTATTAATTTGTAAGCGCAAACGACACGTATCAGGTATGTCAGGATTTCGGTTTACCACGGCAGTTTACTAACTCAGTCATAAATAGCGTAGATAGTCTACTGTGAGAAGGGCAAGGGAGAGGTCTTTTCGGTCCGCTATTCACCTTAAACTATTACTAACTTAACTTTCGCCCTCATTAGGTAGTCTACTGTTCATAACAGGTCTGTTCGTTCCAATCTTTCGATCCAGGAGCAAAGTTACCAAAATTAAAGTTATTTAGAAGCGTGCACTTAACTAAACAGATTACAGTTATATTGCTATGGTGACAGATTCTCACAAATAAATCGTCTAGCCTATTTACAGCATCGTTACTTTACTACCATGGCTCCCCTAATCCTAACATAAGAGAATTTAGCTATGAATAAACATAACAAAAACAAAAGATGAAGAAATAAAGAACATTGCAAATTAAAGAGAGTAAAGAGAGAATTACTTATTAAGTTCCGGAAAAGAGAGCAACAGAATCAGGTTACAAAAGGGAGGAAAAGAGAAAAAGAGGAGAAGAGAGAAAAAGAGAGAAAAGCAGTGTTCAACAGTAAGAAAGGGAAAGTAAATTATGAAGTGATGATAAAACCTCATGTCGTCTTTCCTATATATAGGAAAGACAATTATTAAACCTAGAATACGAAATTAAACTAAAAAGCCCGTGCACATTAGCGAGTTACTCGATCGAACAGTTTAGAACTGCTCGATCGAACACATTCATGGCAAAACCTCTCGATCGAGTAAACAGACCACTCGATCAAGGAACTCCAAATATGCACATCTCGATCGTATAGAAAATCCATTCGATTGAGATTTTTTCTCTTAAAACCACTCGATCGATCAGAATACCATTCGATCTAGGGACTTCAACTTAGCCAGCTAATTACGTCGTTAGTTTCAGCTATGACTCGTTGATTTAGCTTCCGAAATGACTTCACGCATTCCAAGACAGTAGCATTTCCGCTCTAAATCCACTCATCCTTTAAAATGCATGCGAAAAGGACAGTTCCAGGCTCGATTCCCCTACTTTCAGGTCCATTCATGCAATTAAAGCAAAACAAACCAAAGTAGAATATTTGTGGCATTTCGTAGCATAAAACCACGAGAAACGCATAGAAATACGTGCATAAAGGGTTAGAAAGACTATATAAAATGCACGTATCATGAAACGACCTAAGAAGGTCGAGTAATGAAAATCGACACCATCTCGTATAAACTATTCCCTAACCTTGTTCAAGCTTCACCCTGGGTTACACGTAAGTTTATCATCCCCAGTGGAGTCGCCAAACTGTGGACATGGGCCACCCGCGCCGCGCGCACCCGCACGTTGGTTTCGAGGCGGCGACACTTCTCCCACTTAACCTTGGCTTGCCAAAGCACATCATGGGCCGTTACCGATTGGTGAAGCATTGAAATTGGTGATAGGTCGAATAAGCCTACATTTGTGGAGTCGCCACCAATTTATTGTGGAAAAATTAGAAACCGTTCGAATACCTCGTGTCATGTCAAGACACAAAGTAATGGCATAAACACTAAGAACTCGTTACCCTTAGCATTTTATGTCTAGAATGACTCTCGAAGATGCCAATGGACACGGATGTCCAGAGATAACTTGAATAAGGGGTGAGAGTACGTATTAGGAAGCTCTTTAATCGAACACCTAATCCCGCCCACCTCGATAGCGGCCTCTACTAATGATTAGGGAAATCGTTCATATTTGATATGTCATCGTTGTAATGCATGCAATGCAAGAAACATGGATTAATCCTAGCATGTGAAATTAGACTATGTCGGTTAACACGTGTTTTAGCAAGCGATTGTGTCGAAGTAAATGTTAGATTCATTACATGTGAATTTCATACAATTAAATCATACATAATAAATAATATAGGAATATTAAAATTACAAGAATTAAAATTACAAATATTACAAGATTTATCTGATTTACGTCAAAAGCACGCTCGAAAACGGGATTTCAGAGAAGAAAATAAAAGAAAATAAAAACTTAGAATTAAAATACAAAAATACGTCATATTTGGGGTGATAATACGAATAATAGTTGATGTAAACCGTAATTAAAAGCTACGTCAATGCGAGAAAGAGTTCAGGGACATAAACCAACCCAGAACAAGCGCAGCATCTGCTGCGTCCTCTGGAAGAGGCGCAACACTTTCTGCGTCTGTTCTAGAGCCGGGTTTTGACTGTGAAAGTCAGACCCGCGGGTTAGTTATTGTTCGTTGGTATATTTAAGATCGATTATTGGTTTTAGACTCGAATTGAAGTGCTTTAATTGATTATATGCATCTGGGCAAGTCATAAAACGAATTAAAAAATGAGAATTTACAATGGTTTACATGATTATGATGAACTCGGGTCAGAAATACAAAAAAAGAATGAAATTTGAAGTTATAAACGGAGTTAGACAAATAGGAAAAAAGACTCGAAAGAAAACTTATGTATCAAGTTAGGACTTTCAGAACCTCGATATGAACAAGTCAAAACCCCGAAGAATCGATTTGAATTAAAACGGCGAAAACCCGCGAGTATTGAATTACTCGGGATTAAGGACGAATTATACATTGTAATTAAAAGGATTTGCTAAAAACATGATTTATGTACTGAAACAACAAAGAAAGCAAAGAAAAACGAAAGAAATAGGAAAAAGAGAAACTTGCAGGAACTTGAGGAAGAAGAAGAAGAGCAGGAGCAGCAAGCAGCCTCTGGAAGAGGTGCAGCAGAGCTGCGATCCTTCGAAGAGGCGCAGCTGCTGTTGCGTTTCTTCTCGACGTCTGGCCTCCACTATTTTATAAAAACGGTTTTAAAAGATGGATTTTAAATCAGTTTTCGAATGTTCTTTTGATATAGATCTACATTAATTGATACAAAAGTAAAAGGTACAATAATAAAATGGGAATTACACCCTCAGACTTACATGTTTGACGAAACGAGATTGACTTAAGTTATCGTTTTAGTGATTGCTCGACTCGAATATGCATGGAAAGTTCCCTCGTTAGAGGATTTAGTAAATTGATTTGGTTGATTAAACGTGGGGTTGGTCAAATTGGTTGGTCTATGCAACGTGACTGGGACTCAGAATGATCTGAGCTTACGTGGTCGATTCATCAAGCACGTAGGCGTCGAAAGCAATAGCATAGTCTATAATGCAAAGAGAGAGAAGAGAAGGGCGGACACTCGCATGCAAAATATGAAGGCCGGAGGCCTCTATTTATACTAAACATATGGAGGAGTTTAGGAATGACACGGATTGGAAACAAATCACGAAAATTTTCTGAAAAGTGTGAAAAGAGGGTTGGAGAAGAGGCGCTGCAGCCACTGCGACCCTTGGAAGAGGCGCAACACCTGCTGCGTCCTTTCTCCGGAGGTTTCCTCCACAGCAAGAAAGATTTCCGCCTTTTTTTATGGAATTTCGGTAGATATACACTTCCATATTCCGTAAAACACAATATTGTGGAAAATATTTCCTTAAAATATTAAATTTAATTAGGAATAATTATCCAGAGAACAATAGAACATTCTGGAATATTCCGAATCGGCATTTAAACGGTTTACAGAAAATGAAGCTGTGGACATGGGCCACAGGTCGGTTTGCAGGCGTAAACCGCCTACCGGTCCGTAGTCACGTGCCACCTGCACGCCAAGCCAATTTGTGGACATGCAACGGTCTTTTGAAAGCCACGCTCGGTGGCGTAAAAATGCTTTCGACCGGATCGCTTTAGATCGGTCGGTTTTGTCTCGGTAAAGGTCTCGAAACGATGTAGAGATGTTCGGAGTCGCCACCAAGCATTTGTGGGATGCTTGGAACCCGTTCGAATCCACTTTATACCTAGGTCAATCAAGGCAAAAACCGGTGCTTGAAATAGGTACTAAAGATAAGGACTCGTCCCCCTTTTAGCATTCAATGCCTAAAATGACTTTCGTGTGCCCTGGATAAGGCCATCCACTATCCAAAGGTTCCGAGTAAGGGGTGAGGGTACGTACTGGGAAACCCTTTAATCGGACACCCAATCTCGCCCGCGTTAGCGGCCTCTACTGATCGATCGTGGTTGTTTAAGTGCAAGAGTTGATAAAATGGTATAAATGCATGAATGCAGATCCAAAAGTCTTAACCTAACATGTGAATATTTCCTAAGTCAGTTGTTTATGCATGTACCAAGAAATTGGTGTCAAAGTTGGAGTTAGATTAATTTGCATGTGAGACGGAAATTAAACAACCATTTACCAAATTCGGATTACGATGCTTAACACGATTCCATTGTTTTGAAAAAGGGTGTCAAATGACAAAGTGTAAAAACATAAACTTATCAATCTGATCCGTCATATATTCGGGTTAACCGTAATCGGGATCGTCCTAGACAAGTACCAAAATGAGACAGAATAGTGTCGGGCAGCCCCATTGGGGTGCGAGCCTATTGGCGAGGGAAGGGGCTCTGCCCGGTTTTTTGAAATATGAAAACAGACGGTCTCTTGGAGAGCGGGTCAGACGACGGCCCAAGGGGAGTCTCCTGGTTGTTAAAAAAGTTGTTTAAAACCATTTTTTTGTGATTAATGGTTTGCAAGTATGATTTGCATGACTCAGAATAATTAGTATTATGTTAGTAATAATCGTTGTCGTATTTGAAAGTTTGAAAAACATAGTAAAATGTATAAAAGGAAAATGTTTGATTTGAATAATTTTGTTAAGTTCAATTATTTGTAATTAGTCAAGTTTGTCATCGTACTCGGATTAAACCGACATGGTATAAAGAACAAAGAATGATTATGAATTATGACTAATATATTTAAAAATGTAAATAAATGAGAGAAATGGTAAATAAAATAAAAGAGTGTTAAATTACCCTTTAAAATGTAATTAACCAATAATATCATCGAGTCACGGATTAAACCATCATGGTATTCGGAACCAAGGGTGATTATGATTTATGATTAAAATATGTTTATCATAAAAATGAATTAAAATGGTAAAAAACCGTAAAAGGAAAGAAGTAAAAATAAAAGAAAGTGTTGAAGGAAAGAGGCGCGAGCCTCCCTGCATAGCAAGAAGCTTCTGTCTCAGGCCAAAACTCGGTTTTGGCTCGCTAACCTATATTTGAATCGTGTTATGCATTGTTCATGCATATAAACTCATAAAAACAGTAAAGACATGAAATAAATGAGTTGTTTACATGATGCGTGTCATTTATATGATGTTTTACACCTCATTTTACACGCATTTCAGAGCTCATTTATGTAGTTTATGCTACTATTCCCCCTATTTCCGTCTACTTTTGTGTTTTTTGTACATTAATGCAGAAATGTGAAGAATTCGGCGGAAATCAAGCTAAATCCGTCCCCGAGTACAATGCATTGCATTTGACGTGAAGTATTTACTCAAGGAAGGAGCTAGGTGCGCATTTCGAGACCCGAAAGACAAATCCACGAGAATTTAGAAGTCAAGTATCAGCTACTTCAGTCGATCGACCGCTGCCCTTAGTCGATCGACCAGATCACGAGTTCCAGGAGCTCCTGTTTATTACAGTCCAGTTGATCGACCGGTCACAGTGGTCGATCGACCAAGCCGCTAATCTGCGTGAATTAATAGAACGAGTAATAGGAAGCCCATTGTGTTTTAGGTTTTGAGAATAAAGCTACGTGATATTTCTATATAACGTAACCTGCTCATCCATATACAATCATCCAGGTTTATTCAGTTTTCAGTTTATCATCAAATTTTAGGGTTCATTAGTTTAGAACAATTTCCTTCAATAAAAGTTACTTTCGCTTTCGGTTTTGATCTCTATTCCTGCTTCCATTTGGTAATCTTCTGCTCTTATTTTCAGTTTATTACTCTGTTTGCTCGTAGTATAGAATTGCTAGACTAGTTTCCCGAAGCCGAAATTATCGTTTTATGTTATTTGCTTGTTTAATTATTTCAATCATGAATTCAGTAGTTTTATTCCTTAATCTCATTGTTGTTTTCGTCGTAGTCATGAGTAGCTAAATACCTTGTTCTAGGATGTAGGGAATCTGTAGTGTAGGCGGCATTAGAATAGTACGACCTAAATCGCGCCATGGTCGATCGACTGGGTTCCCTGGTCGATCGACTGGCCACGTGAGTATTAGTTTCATTTTAATTAATTTAATCTCCATATTTGACGAATCGAGTGCACGCGACTAGTTGAATGTCTAGGATTTGACCGACCCAATAAAGATCGAAAGATAGGGAAGGAAAATATCATACCTAATTAAGACGACTAGATTAATGGGATCGAAGGATGAGTTAATTTAGCCTTTTTAGTCACTATTCAGGATGGAAGTTAGTATTAGTGATATTAGGGACCTGTAGCGAGATCGAAATATGCTACCTGTAAGAATGGACCGAGAGGACTTCTTATTTTCCCGTCTCACGTGTTTGTTTTAGACCTACCTAGTACACTGTCGCCGAAACTACAGTGAACCGACCATTTTAGCACCCTTTTAATATTTGTTTTATCCGTTTATTTAGTTTATTATCTTTTATTGCCTTTAGCTATAGACCAAATCAAATCAAACCCCCACATTTGTTACCTTGGACTTAAAATTAGACAACTAATAATTGCATCGCCTCCCTGTGGTTCGACCCTGTTACCACTAGCTTTTGTTAGTTTTAATAGGTATTATAATTTTATCTTTAGTGCACACAACGACGGACATCAAATTTTGGCACCGTTGCCGGGGAGGCAATTGTTTAAAATTTTTAGTTGTTTTATTTTTAGGCTTTTTCTTAGTTTAAGGGACATCTGTTCCTTAAACTATTCTTATATTCTATTTGTAGTTTCTTCTTATGCGCAGGTCACAGGGTGGTGAATTACTACCGTTTAATCCCGAGATTGAGAAGACTTTGCGTGAGTTGAGACGATCATCTAGAGTATTGCCGACAGAGGAAGAGCTGAGTACTCTGTCTAGTTACTACGAGAACGAGCTATTTGAGAGGGAACCACATTCATCTCCTGTTTCCACTTCTTCAGCTGAGACCGTCACATCTCCAGATTTTCCAGTCATAGCTGAAGAAGCAAATATAGCCAGTCACTCGGAGCCGACAGCTGCGAACCTTTATAAGGGATTCGCATTACCAGGGGAGGACAAAAAATTCGAGCCAAAGCCTTCTTATATTAACCTGGTTGAGAGGAACCAATTCGGGGGAGCTGCAAATGAAGATGCAGCAGCTAAGCACATGGAGACATTCATCGATTATTGCTGTTCCATACCCCCACCAACCGGTGTGACGCAGGACCAGGTGAAGGAAACTATGTTTATATTCTCTCTTCGTGATGCTGCAAGGGAGTGGTACAGAGACCTGGATTAAGCTGCTAATGGGATCACTGACTGGAATTCTTTGGCCCTAGCATTCTGCAAGAAATATTTCTCTGCCTCGAAGACTAATGCCATTAGAGCTCAGATCACTAGCTTTAAACAGGGTCCTGATGAGAACTTTCATGAGGCGTGGGTCCGTTTCAAGAAGCTGGTGCGAACCATTCCGCATCATGGGTTCGAAAAATGGAGTCTATACAATCAATTTTATAATGGGCTCTATGACGATCAGAGAGCTATCTTGGATGCGGCAGCTAGTTGCAGATTCCAGGAGAATGTTGGAGAGACTAAGGGGTGGAAAATTATTGATGATTTGGCCACTCATAAAGCTGAGTATGGGAATTCCAGGGGAAATCAAAGGAGGAGTGCTGAATCCCCTTCTGTAGCTGCACTAGAGGCTCTTACGGTGAGGTTTGATAAGTACGAGTTAGGAGGAGCTTCAAAAAGAGGGATCTATCATGTGAATGTTGTTTCAGACGGTCCTTTCGTCCAAATGAAGAGATGTGGAGGAGAAGGACATGTTTTGGATAACCGTCCTAATCCCTATGAGTCTTGTCTTTGCGCTTTTTCAACATTATAGGCAGACAAACACTTATTTTGAGTCGAATGCCCATCCTAACTTGAGGTGGAGTAGCCAAAATGTCCCGAATCCAACTCCACCTCCACAAAGAAGAAACGAATAAAAAATTTATGTGCCCCGTCATAAGCAACAACGATTCCAAAAGCCTCCGTATGTTCCTCGATGCTTGCGGCCGATCCCAAGGCTCCGAATTTTCCGAATTGAAAAACTTGTTGCTGAAAGAGTCTCAAGCTAGAGAGGCCGAGACATTTACCGACGCAGACGGATCAAAAGGAGACCCTTAATGCCATTACTTTGAGGAGTGGGTCTATCCTTGATGGACCCTCTATGGTTGAGGATGTCGCTGAAAAAGATGAGGCGGAACCAAGTAAGAATAAGGCTGGAACGAACTGTGGAAAGAAAAAGACGATTACCAGGTATATCAGTCGATCGACTGATATACCTAGTCGATCGACCAGTCCGCGAGATACAGTAGCTTCTGGTCCTGTAGATGTCAGTCGATCGACTGACCTACATGGTCGATCGACTGACAACGATGCTGATGGTGAGTCTTTTCGTCCTCTAATGCTAGACAACTTGAGGGACCACTTGTTTCGGGGTACGACGACTCCGAAAATATTGAGGCAAGACCCAAATGCTGATGGGTCAGCCCCAGTTCCGAAATATGACCCGATGACGATTAATGGATCATTTTTGAGACGGTCTGAAGAAGGGTCAAGCTACAACAAGGAGAAGGTAGTGGATTTTCAGCCTAAATCCACCGATGTCGGCATGAGAGATATAGAGGAGATGGCTAAGTTACTTCTTTCAGCCCCCTACCCGGAGAGATTAGTGCCGACAAATGAACAGGTATTGTTTAATAAATTTTAAAATGTCATTCGTAGCTTAAACGTACAAGTTCCTTTTCTTGAGTTAGTTAATCAAGTGCCTGCTTACATGAAATTTATGAAGCAACTTTTGTCTAAGAAGAAGTCACTTGAAACTGTGCATACTGTCGCACTAACTGAGGAGTCATGCTCTTATTTGACCCACACTGCACCCTATAAGCTAGAAGACCCAAGTAGCTTTTCCGTTCCATGTAGTATTGGCACCTTTTCTATTGAGAAGGCCTTGTGTGACTTAGGAGCCAGTATTAGTGTAATGCCTTTGAGTCTTGCTAGGAAGTTGAAATTGACTAGGTTTGCAGTCACCAACATGACAGTACAATTGGCTGATCGATCTGCGGTCCAGCCTATAGGAGTCTTAGAGGACATTCTTGTGCAAATAGGAAAGTTCTTTTTCCCTGTTGACTTCATTGTACTAGATATGCCCGAGGATGCCCACATTCCTATCATATTGGGTAGACCATTTACTGCACTTTGCCGGTGCGATTATAGATGTTGGCTCGGGGCGTTGACTTTCAAAGTAGGTAAGAATTCCATTGTCTTTGCCCAGGCATGCTAAGAAGAAAGACCCCATGTGGCCGATCACTTGTAATACGGTTTCTGAGAAGAAATCTTATTTTGTGCTTCCTGACATGCCTGTTTCTATGCCTGTTTCTACTATAACACCTCCGCCCCAGACTGGGAGCAAATTGGAGGAAGATTCTTCTGTTTTGGATGTTGCAGGAGCTGGTTTGGGGAAGGAAGAGCCGCATGTTGCTCCAGCTGTGAAGGAGCCAATCGTTCAAAGAGGCGGTCTAGGATGTCTTAACTATGGCACTGATGAGGAGCCCGATGATGAGCCAGTCAAAGCGACGGAGTCCGACTTGGATTCTGATGAGCTAGAAGAGGTCATTGATTGGGGAGATGCCGAAGTCGTTGATCCGTTAAGTTTAGCGGATGTTGGAGTTGAAAAGAGTGCAGCTGAGGAGATGAGCACTGTAGAGGCTACCTCTTGTAGCCAGAAGCCGAGCAAGTGGGCCATTCCGTGGTAGTTCTTGATCAACTATTAGTTGATCAAAGACTTTACAAACATTTTATTGCTTTCGTTAAACTCTTTTTATTGCTTTTGTGTGCGCGAGACTTCGCATTTTAATAAGTTTGCTTAGGATTTTATACACTTTAGACTGTTACTTTGGGTTTTGCGCAATTTTGGCCGCGTTATTTTGTGTAATTGCAGGTTTATAGACCTTGATAGCTCAATTTATTGAGCTAATTGAAGGAAATCAGAAAGTTACAGCAGGTTTTCCAGTCGATCGACTGCCCCTTATGGTCGATCAACTGAGCTGCGATTTCCAGGAGCTTCTGTTCCTGTTCACTCTGGTCGATCGACTGGGTGATGTGGTCGATCGAGCACACGTGCTGCGTACTTGTTTTCGATCATTCCCCTGCTGTGTTTGATCGATTTGCGGAGTTGAGGGAGTCTTTTCTCCACTTTTTTCTCCAACTCATTTCTGTTTTCTTCCGTTTCTTTATTTTCCACATAATTTTGCGTTCCTTAAATTGCTTTCTCGGAATTACACGTGGTATTATTTGTCTTTTCAGGTACTTATTGGTAGCATTGCTGGCTACTAAAACCTCCTAGCTCACGCTGGTTTGGGGAGGTTTCCTTTTGCTGCGCTTAAAGTCTTGTGAGTTTCCGAGTTCTTACTTCATGTCTTATGTAGTTAATTTCACGCAAATTCCCGTTTTCCCTTTTATTTCATTATATGATTTTGCACAATGAGGACATTATGTGATTTGGTTTGGGGAAGGGTTTTGCGTTGCATTCATTCTGTTTTGCATTCACGTTTAGTTTTTGTCTTGTATTGTTTATTTCATTTCTCTTATATATACAGAAAATTCAAAAAAAAAATTGCACAATTTCAAAAATTTCAAACAATTGCACGTTTATTTTCGCATGTAGATTGAGTCGGAACGGTAGTATTTCAATGATGACATTGCATTTGCATCTGTTTTTGCCTAAGCCTTGCTTAATTGACATGTTATTAGTAGAATCATATATGCATAGTCTACGAGTTTTCGTTAAATTTCTTGCTGAACTTGAGACTTGACTTAGATTTTTGGCAACCTACTTATATTTTCTGAGGTTTAGACCCTATAACTGGTGACATTCATGACTAGTTTACTTAGGGTTGTGAGTAGTTACTCCTTATGAGACATGTTACATCAATGTGCATAAATATGAACTTGATCTGCTTAATACCTATGTGCATTCGGTTTGTTGTTAGTTGAGACATGTGGAAGAGGTCCCCTTTATTCATTTTTCCCATAAGCTCCACACTGCCAGTAATAGTTTTTTTTTGTTCCGTTAACTAAATCCTAGATTTAGCCTGTCCTTGTCAAGCTAGTAGTTTATGTTCTTGGGATTGTTACTTCAATTTTGGTGGTGAATGCTGTTTTGAGATGATGTTAGGAAAAAGAAAGAAGGAAGGAAAGAAATTCGAAAAAGAGAAAAGAGATGGATGATGTACTGTAAAGGGCGGTCGATCGACTGCCCTTCTTGGTCGATCGACTGATGCCCGAAAAAAAAGAGAGAAAAATCAATTCGCATAATTCAAAATCTTTATTATATGGCGAGTTTTGCTCCCATGTTTTATTTGTATCTTATGGGGAGTTGTTTATTTATGGAGATTGTGAGTTTTGTTCTTGCTAATAGCACCGTGTTGATCGAAGATTTTGAGCAAGAAGTTGGATATTGTCATATGGTTTTGTTAGGGTACTAGCTTGATCACCTATACCTCCACATTTCCATAATTGTTTTGCCTCTTCTTACCCATTACCTCACATATCCCATATTTACCTCGGCATGTGTCATGGTCATCTGTTTGGTTGGAGTGCATATGTATGGTTGTACAGATTACTTTCATATTAGATTGCAGGCATGTTCTTATAGGTCGTAGTTAGGTGAGAGTCTTTACAATATTACTTCTTTCTATCCTTTACATATTCTCACCTGTATTTATTGAGTGTTATGAGCGACCCGTGAGAGTCCGAATTGATAAATCTCTATAGTTGACGGTTCAGCAGTTCTTAACGACTACATAACTCGTTTGCATGATTCACATTGCTAATTGATTGTTGGTTGTTGCATTAAATTGGTTAGGCTTTACAGTTTGCATTTCGCTCTGAGATTGAACTCGTTCCATTAGGTCTTAGGATCGAGTCTAGTTCTTGCTTGGGGACAAGCAAGGATTTGGTTTGGGGAAGTTTGATGCGTGTCATTTATATGATGTTTTACACCTCATTTTACATGCATTTCATAGTTCATTTATGTAGTTTATGCTACTATTCCCCCTATTTCCGTCTACTTTCGTGTTTTTTGTACATTAATGCAGAAATGTGAAGAATCCGGCGGAAATCAAGCTAAATCCGTCCCCGAGTACAATGCATTGCATTTGACGTGAAGTATTTACTCAAGGAACGAGCTTGGTGCGCATTCGAGACCCGAAAGACAAATCCACGAGAATTTAGAAGTCAAGTATTAGCTACTTCAGTCGATCGACCGCTAGTTCCAGTAGCTCCTGTTTCTTACAGTCCTGTCGATCGACCGGTCACAGTGGTCAATCGACCAAGCCGCTAATCTGCGTGAATTAATAGAACGAGGAATAGGAAGCCCATTGGGTTTTAGGTTTTGAGAATAAAGCTACGTGATATTTCTATATAACGTAACCTGCTCATCCATATACAATCATCCAGTTTTATTTAGTTTTCAGTTTATCATCAAATTCTAGGGTTCATTAGTTTAGAACAATTTCCTTCAATAAAAGTTACTTTCGATTTCGGTTATGATCTCTATTCCTGCTTCCATTTGGTAATCTTCTGCTCTTATTTTCAGTTTATTACTCTGTTTGCTCGTAGTATAGAATTGCTAGACTAGTTTCCCGAAGCCGAAATTATCGTTTTATGTTATTTGCTTGTTTATTTATTTCAATCATGAATTCAGTAGTTTTATTCCATAATCTCATTGTTGTTTTCGTCGTAGTCATGAGTAGCTAAATACCTTGTGTTAGGATGTAGGGAATCTGTAGTGTAGGCGGCATTAGAATAGTACGACCTAAATCGCGCCATGGTCGATCGACTGGGTTCCCTGGTCGATCGACTGGCCACGTGAGTATTAGTTTCATTTTAATTAATTTAATCTCCATATTTGACGAATCGAGTGCACGCGACTAGTTGAATGTCTAGGATTTGACCGACCCAATAAAGATCGAAAGATAGGAAAGGGAAATAGCCTACCTAATTAAGACGACTAGATTAATGGGATCGAAGGATGAGTTAATTTAGCCTTTTTAGTCACTATTCAGGATGAAAGTTAGTATTAGTGATATTAGGGACTTGTAGCGAGATCGAAAGATGCTACCTGTAAGAATGGACCGAGAGGACTTCTTATTTTCCTGTCTCACGTGTTTGTTTTAGACCTACCTAGTACACTGCCGCCGAAACTACAGTGAACCGACCATTTTAGAACCCTTTTAATATTTGTTTTATCCGTTTATTTAGTTTATTGTCTTTTATTGCCTTTAGCTATAGACCAAATCAAATCAAACCCCCACATTTGTTACCTTGGACTTAAAATTAGACAACTAATAATTGCATCGCCTCCCTGTGGTTCGACCTTGTTACCACTAGCTTTTGTTTGTTTTAATAGGTATTATAAATTTTATATTTGGTGAACACAACGACGGGCATCATTACACCCTCAAACTTACGTGTATTGATGTTTGCGACGTAGACGACTTTAGAGACGGTTTTCTCGTTGCGACTACTCACGATCAAAGAAGTTTAAAAGAGTGCCTTAAAAAAGGATTTTGTTTTGAAAATGAGTTGAAAATATGTTAATTAAAACATGTTGATTAATGAATTGAGTTGGTCAAATGGGTCGGTCGAATGCACGGCGACGGTACCAAACAAAATGTGTAAGGCTTGTGTTTACAATCGGTAGGTTGTAAACACGTGTCGATTTTGTGACTTAGGAAGCTGGGTCTAGAAGTTTAAGGGAGAAGGAGGGAGCGGACTCTCGCGTGTAGATATTGGTGTCTTATGGTGGGTATTTATAGAGAAATATGGGATGGTAGGTCGGTTGAGTTTGCTTAGTGAAGAGACTATTGATCCAAAATACTCAAGAGAGAGGGGGGGGGGGGTGAATTGAGGATTTAAAACTTTTGAAAGCTTTTTCGATTATGTATGTGTAATTGATTATTTAAAGTTTATTGATTAAACTTTAACTAATCAACTAATGGAAGTAAACGAAGTAAACGAAGCAAGCGAAAGAACGAAGAGACACACGGTTTTTGAAGTGGTTCAGTTTCACAAGTCGAAACCTACGTCCACTATTCTCGATTAATAAATTTAGTACCTTTCTACGGATTACAAATTTACTAACCCAACTCGTACAACTAACTCTAGCTATAACTCAATGAGTACCGTTAAATACTCGAGTGACTAACTTACGCTAATAAGAAAGCACTAATGATTCTACCAAAGGTTCACGTTAATGAACAAGTTAAGAAATCAACTAAGCACTATTATCTTATAACGATAAATTAAGAACAAGTATGCGAGTTTTAAAACACACGACCTTTCAAAATAACAAAACGGTTTTTCTTTGAAAACACACGGTTTGCTCTATCAAGATGAAATTAATTTTTATGCTTAAGGTCTCTATTTTAGATGTTGTAAATAACAAAGTATTTATAGGAAAGGAAGGAGTAGGCTACACGGTTTTTTGCACAAACCCTAATAGCCGAAAATAATAAGATATAAATGCAAATCATATCTTCTTATTATCTCTTTCCTAAAAGCCTTAAAAGATAATAAAGAATATTCTAAGAGATAGAATATAATCTTTCCAAATACTATCTTTACTATAAATTCTAAGATTATGATAGGATTTCCTAAAACAAGAATATCTTTTATCATAAACAAATATATCAAGTAGGATACATGAGATATGTAAAGATATTATTATAGGATAAAATCTTTACCTAATATACCCTAGGTAACACGAGATGTCACAGCTCATATGCCTCGTGACTCGTGCAAACCCTAGTCTTAACATATGATTAGAATTTAGGTTTTAAGAGAGGCTATATAGAAACCCTAATTAGTAGCAAAGTCCAACTCATAAGTTGATCCATCATGACTACTAATTAACGTTTAATACTGATACGTGCCTAATGTATAGTCTTTTTGGCCTATTTCAGCACGTATTTCTATGCATTTCTATACTATTTTTATGGTATTTTGCCCCGAATTGGCTACTTTGGTGTATTTTGTCCTTTTTGTAGGAATGTTCGCGAAAGTAGTGGAACCATATCCCTTTTGCCCTTTTTGCATGCATTTAGAGGAGACGGCTGTCCCCCGGAGTAGGGTCTTTTGCACTTGGAAGCGTCATGACACGCACTACGAGGCACTTGGGTGAAGACTGAGCTGAAATGAAGACATAATCACTCGATCGAGGAGTTTACCAGTCGATCGAGTGGTTCCTACACCCCCCTGATGCTCGATCGAGAGGTTTCCCGATCGATCGAGTAAGCTGCACTTACGAGACTAGTCCTCGATCGAGTAACCCGATGGTCGATCGAGTATTCTTTGCTTTGAGAAGTTGGTCGATCGAGTGTATTAATGCACTCGATCGAGTGGTTTCGTCCTAATGGGCTTTAATTCAGTCCGTGTGTTTAATTATTTCGCTAAACATTGTTTGTTTTTCTATTTAAACCTAAGTTAATTAGGTTATTAGGACCTTTTTTTTCTTATCTTTCATACTATCAAACTTCTACTAGAACCCTTAGTACGTAGCTTTTTCTTCAACTGCTACTTTTATTTTCGGATTATTATCGCTCGGATTCAGTGTTCTTTACGCCGGATTTGCTCAGATTGTAATCCCTCCTTTCTCTTTATTAATAATAATCGCTTGTTGCTTTAATTTCTTGTTTATGTTATCATTCTCCCTTGCCCTAATTTCCTTTATTGCATTTTATTGTTATTTCATTATGTCTTCTGCTGGGAACCTAATTGCTGTTAGATTAATTACGAACATGAGTAGCTAAACCCTTCCATGTTGGGATTAGGGAATCTGCGGTAGGAAAATGACGATGTAGTGAATGAATTAGATGAACTGATAAGAGACTCTGTCACTATAGCAATTTAACTGTAATTCCCGACCTAGTTGAGTGCACGCTTCTATGTCACCCATTAAATCAAGCTACAATTAATCCTGGATCGAAAGATTGGACTAAATAGGCCTGCTATAAACAGTAGACTGGCCTAATGAGGACGAAAGTTAAGTTAGTGGTATTTTAGGATAGGAAGTGGACCGAAAGGACCTTCTAACATCCGTCTCACATTAGTTCGCTCGAGTCATTTATCACGAGTTGTTGGAATACCGTAGTGAACCGAAATCCCGACATGTCCCTCTCTTCTTGATAGTTAAATCGTAATTTCTCGCATTTATTACTCTTAGTTTAGAATCAAATTTAATCAAATCCCCCAATTGTTACCATAGGATTAGAATAGACAGCTATAATTACATTACCTCCCTGTGGATTCGATACTTGACTGCCTCTGCTACATTTTAGTTGAGACCGTTAGGTTTTATCTTTGATAGGGTTGCGATATCCGTGTCAAATTTTGGCGCCGTTCTTGGGAGGCAATTGTTCAATTTATTAGTTGTTTTATTTTAGTCCTTTTTCGGTCTAAGGGACACCCGTTCCTTGGACTATTCTCATTTTTCTTTGTAGTTCTTCTTATGCGCAGGTCGCAAGGTGGTCCACTACTACCATTCGATCCCGAGATTGAAAGATCTTTGCACGTAAAGAGGAGATTATTTCAAGAACAACGATTAGAGGAAGAGTCCAGTTCTCGTTCCAATTACTACGAGAACGAACTGTTCGAGGACAACCCACCGTCTTCTCCAGTTTCTACCTCATCGATTGAAACCGTTACTTTTTCGACGTTCTGAGATGGCCGAAGAAGCGACCATTGCTAGTCACTCGAACCTACACAGAGCGAATCTCTACAAGGGATTCACGTTACCAGGGGAGGCAAGAAAATTTGAGCCAAAGCCGTCCCTTATAAATTTGGTCGAGAGGAATCTATTTGGGGAGCCGCAAATGAAGATGCAGCCAAGCACATGGAAATATTCATTGATTATTGCGGTTCCATGTCTCCACCAACCGGGGTGACTCGACCAAGTGAAAGAAACCATGTTCATTTTCTCACTCCGCGATGCTTTGCAAGGGAGTGGTATAGGGATTTGGACCGGGTAGCCGAGGGGATTACTTGACTGAATTCGCTAGCTTTGGCGTTTTATAAGAAGTATTTCTCCGCCTCAAAGACTATTGCCATTAGAGCTCGGATAACGAGCTTTAAACAAGGGCCCCACGAGACCTTCCACGAGGCATGGGTTCGATTCAAGAAGCTAGTGCGCACCATACCGCACCACGGGATCGAAAAATGGAGCTTGTGCAACCATTTTTATAATGGTTTGTATGATGATCACAGGGCCGTTTTAGATGCCGCTGCCAATGGCCGATTTGCTGAAAACTTGGGAGCAACCAAGGGGTGGAAGATCATTGATGATCTGGCCACCCACAAAGCTGAATATGGGAACTCGAGAGGAAATCAAAGAAGAGCTGCTGAGTCCTCTTCTGTCGCTGCACTTGAAGCCCTCACTGCAAGGTTTGACAAGTATGAGCTAGGAGGGATTTCTAAGGGGGGCATGTACCAGGTTAATGCTGTGACAGACGGTCCTTTCGTCTGTAGGAGATGCGGAGGAGAGGGACATGTCTCGATCATTGTCCCATCCTTTTGAGCAATGCGCCGCCTTTCAACATTACAGGCGAACAACGATTACTACGAGCCGAATATCCATCCCAATTTGAGGTGGAGCAATCGAACGTGCTCAACCCCACGGCTCCTCCAACGCAGACCCATATATTCCTCCACACCAGAAACAACAAGGCTATCAGAAGCCTCCATCCTTCAACCCTCCTAACCAAGGTGCATCATCCTCTAGTGGGGTGAGCGAAATGAGCGAGTTAAAGTCCATGATGCAAGCCATATCAAGCAATTGCAAATGAATGATCAACAAAATCAATAGCAAATCGCGTCACATAAGGCACTTGAGACTCAAGTTGCCCAACTTGCTGCAAATCAATCTTCGAGGAAACCGGGTCAATTACCGACTCAAAATGAGAAGAATCCACATGAGACGGTAAACCCGATAGAATTGAGAAGCGGTCTTTCTTATGAGGGACCAAGCGAAAGTCGAAATCGACCAAGATAGTCAGAATCGATGATGAACAAGTGCTCGCCAAGAAAAAGGGCTCACGACAAAGGAATTGCTCGATCGATCAAGGCTGGTGTTCGATCGAGTGAAAAAGGTGAAGAAAGCCCTCGATCGAGTAGTCTTTCTCGCTCGATCGAGTGAACAGAAGTCGAGGTTGATCGATCGAGTGATAATGTTACTCGATCGACTGAAGTTGATGAAGAAAATGCTCGATCGAGTGAGCATACTGTTCGATCGAGTGATAATGATGACGGGAAGCTTATTCGAGAGCCTGCTAGTGCTCGTTTAAGCGAGAAATCACCGGAAAGACCTCGTTCGAGAGGTAAGAGGCGTCCAAAGGATACCGAACTTGCACCAGAAGACACTTTGGAAGCGAGAAACAAGGGGCTCGAGATACCAATCACGGTTCCCTTCCCGAGGCGACTGCAGAATACCAAAGTTAATCAACAGTTTGGCAAATTTGTTGAACTTTTGAAGAACTTGGAAGTCTCCGTGCCGTTCACTGAATTGCTGACTAAGGTACCCTCTTATTTAAAATTTATGAAAGAAATTTTAGCACGTAAGAGGACTATTAATGACAGTGAGACCGTAGCTTTGACTGAGGTGGGGTCACCTATTTCAAAATAATTTACCCCTAAGCGATCGGACCGGGGAGTTTCTCGATTCCGTGTCATATCGGTATGCAGTTGATTGATAATGCGTTATGCGATTTAGGCGCTAACGTAAGTGTCTTACCTTTGTCTCTGGCTAGGAGACTTGGTTTGACAAAGCTGAGTTGCACCAACATGACTGTCCAGATGGCCGACCGTAGTCTGTCACGGCCATTAGGTATAGTAGAAGACGTACCTGTCCAGATCGGGAAGTTCTTTATTCCCGTCGATTTTGTTGTCTTAGATATCCCCGAAGATGCACACACCCCTATTATTTTAGGGAGACCTTTTCTATCCACTACCCGTGCAGTGATAGACGTCAGTGGGAAGACTTTGACCTTTCAGGTAGGGGATGAGGAGCTGATTTTTCATCAGTCCAAGTTCCGGAGAGCTCCCATGCAAGCTCAGCCTTGCAATGCTCTTTCTTCTATTGTTCCTATTGTTGACGCTCCAGATGAAAATTTGGAGGATATTGCTGTTATTGTTAACCCTCCGCCTCAGATTGAGAGCGAAAAGGAGGAAAGTCCGTCTGTTTCCCTTACTGCAGGTACAGATGAAAGCAAGGATGGGACTGTCAAGGGACATGGTGTGGCCATTGTCAATCAAAGTGGCAGCAAGGATGCCAAAGAAGATGACAGAGGAGCGAGAACGAAGAAAGTTCGAACCTACATAGATTGGAACTACATTCCTCCTACTGTTGCAAATAGTGATTCAAGCTCATGGAAGATGAAGAGGTCGGTCAGTATCGCTGAGGTGACGTCCTCCAGTCAGAAGCCCACGAAGGGGCTACTGAAAGTTGATGAGAATTAAACGGGGAAATGCACCGTGTAACAAATTGTAATAGACAATTTTTGAATTTCTTTTAAACCTTTTTTTATTACGTTTTAATTAGGACAATTAGTTTAGACAATGTTTAGCATAGACTAAGGCTATAGACTGTGTTTTCTGCGTATTTGGTATTTTGGGATGTGTTTGGATGTGTTTATGCAGGTTTGGGGAAGTTTCACGCATTTCAAGGAAGAAAGGACGAAATTCAAAGAGTCTACAAGAGGAAGTCCTCGATCGAGTACTTTTTGTACTCGATCGAGTGGAAATTGGGTCGATTGAGCTGTCTAATTACTCGATCGAGAAAAGCCAAAGAGGAATAGGTCGATCGAGGGGATGCTTACTCGATCGAGCAGAAGGGACATCAAAAGTCCTCGATCGAGTGATTTAAAAACCACTCGATCGAGTGGTATGAATAGGATACGGGAGTTTTCTAAACTTAAACTCCTTATTTCCGTTTTCAATTTCACTTTATCCCTAATTCCGTCTAAACCCCTTCCCTAATTGCGATTCCCATTCCCCCAAATCCCCATTTTCTTGCCCAAATTCATCAAATCCGTCACCTACATTCCATTGCTAGCGCTTTAATCTTCAATAGCCCCTTGTTTTCCCCTCTATTTGTGTTCATCTTCACTGTTTTTAAAGGGAATTAGGGTTTGCGGTTTTTTCGATTAAAATCCGCCCTTGTTGCTTGTTTATTTGAAGTTTAATTGCTATTATAGGATCATCATCATCAAGTAAGTGTTTCATTCACACTCTCTGCATTTTCTCTTCGATTAATTCGAATTTCTTGAGGTGATTTTGAATTAGGGTTCGAAAAAATCCATGTCTAGTCGAATTTTTTTCGATTTAATTGTGTTTATATACCCTTAATTAGCTTGTTGATGATCTTATCCCAATCCCTCACTGCTTTTGCTTGTTTAATTCGAAATTTGCGTGAAATTTCCGCGATTAGGGCCTCTAAGTCGATTTTTTTTTCGGCTGTCAGACGGTCTTTTTGTTGCCTTGCTTTGTTTAACCTCAGTTCTTTCTTACCTATTGCTGTTGTTAACTGCTTTTTACTGTCCCCTATCGCCATTACTTGATGTGAATTACTGGGAAATCATGTGCCGTGAGTCAGAATCTTGGACTGCTAGGAGTCTTATACGCTTCCATATGTGGTCTTCATGCTGTGTTAGCCCCTTTAGCAGTCATTACGTTATCATATTACCACCACTCACGTGCTGCCTTTCTAATTTGTTGAGGATTGTTGGATTTTATCTGCTGAAAGTTGCATTTTCGACTGATAGGGCCATCTTTTGCTGTCACATGTTGGTTAACGTGTTGTTTTAACCACGGTTAGCAGCAGTCTTTTCTTATCATGCCCTTTAACTTTTTGCAGGATGGATAGTGGCTCTTTACCTTCCACTAGTACCACTTCTAGTCCGCCCGTGAGCGAGTCAGTGGCCCCTGCTGCTGCCACTAGCTCTGCCTTAGTCACCACCGCGGCTTCAGTTGCTACTTCTACCCCTCAGGTTCAGACTCCGGCTCAGACTCAGACTGGGCCCACACAGACTCCCACACCTACACCTTCACTCACCCCTCCTCCTTCTGATCCGACCTTTCCGGCCAATTTTGTTTGCCCTCCTGTTTTAGGGGCGCCCGAGGTCATGGACCAAGGGCGTCATGATGCCTTGCTTTTGGATATGTGCAGGTAAATTATCGAGATGAGACGGGATATGGCCTTGGCTGTATTCCCGCTCTACGAGTTCCACATCCGAGCACGGCGACCGATCCCTGCAGGGTGGCCGCATCCCTTCTTCTACCGATACCCAGAGGGTGGGTACCCTCCACTCCCTTCTGACTCAGAGGACGAGGCGGAGGAGACACCGGTAGCACGAGAGGTGCGGTTACGGGCTGAGCAGGCGGCACAGCGAGCTGCCAAAGAGGAGGCGAGTGACCCTCCGTTTACACCGACTGCGGAGGAGGTGGCTGGAGATGACGAGTAGAGGTCCCCCTTGTTTGTTGCTGGTTTGGGGAGACCATTTTGTTGAGTCGGAGTACCTGGGAGATGGCGGTGCCGACGACGAGTAGCTACTGGTCTACTCACTTCCCCAGTTTTCTGGCTGGTTTGGGGAAGTTCGCTTTTGTATGTACTGCTTACTCTTTTCATTTTTGTCTCCTTCATTTTTATTTTTTGTATATTCCCATCCCCCATCTTTCTGCTGGTGTATGCTGGAGGACAACAAGGGCGTCCGTTTTGGTTTGGGGAGGGTATTGCATCCTTTTGAGTCTGCATCTGCATTTGTTTTGCATTCACGTTTAATTTTTCATCTTGCATTGTTCTATCTTCTTTAAAAAAAAAAAAAAAAAAAAAAATTCAAAAATCCAAACAAATTAAAAAAATTCAAAAAAATTCAAAAATATTTCACGTTTACTTTTGCATATAGGTTGAGTCGGAACGGTAGATTCCCGTGATGAAATTGCACTATAACTTGTCATTTTACTTGAGCCTTGCACTTTTATTGATAGTCTTTAGCCTTGTCATACGCATAATCCACGAATTTCTGTTCAAATATAAGTTGACTGTTTAGACTTGACCTATAAACTGGCAAACTACTTAAAAATTCTGAGTTTTAGAGCCATAACTGGTGACATTCATGACCAGTTCACTAGGAATTTTGAGAGTTGTACTCCTTGCATAGCATGTTCGTCTCTTTTGCACATTTATGACATTCAATTTCTCGTCAAATGCACATATTCGGGTTTGTGGTTGGTGTCACATGCAGGGAGGGTCTTGCAAATTCCCCTTTCTTTATATCTTTCACCCATTTAGCTCCACATTAGCCAAAACTTGCCTTTTTGACCCATTGGCTACATTCCAAACTAAGCCTGCCTAGTCAAGCTAGTTAGTTTGTCCTTTTGTGGTATGTTTTCCACTGCAGTTTGGCCTGTCATTCTTGTTGGGAGTTGGTATCTGTATTAAGGAAGGAGGAAAGAAAAAAAAGTATTGAAAAAGAAAAAGAAAGAAAACGTGAAAGAAGAGAAAAAAAAAGAAGAAAAAAATATGAAAGAAAAAAAAAACAGAAAAAGAGCTGATATGAAAAAGAAAGAAAGAGAGATTGTGGAAAAAGTTGTACCCTCTTGTCAGAGTTGAGAAGATGTTCGAAGATGTACAATCGACAAGGGTTGTTGTTCAGTTAGTTATTTCAGACGGTGTCTTTAGAAGGGAAGTTTGCGGCCGTCTGACTCCTCCGTTCTATCCCATATTTTTTGAGGAGATTGTGCTTTGAGTCTAGTGAGTTTTGTGCCAAGTGAAGGGCACTAGTACTTAGTTCTCCAGTCAGTTTGAGATCCGGATGGTTTCATTATGGTCCTGTTAGGAACTAGCTTGACGCTCTTACCTCCACATTTCCATAACTTGTTTTGCCTTTTCTCACCTGAACCTCACTATTCCCATATTATTTGCATACCCTCGGCTGTGACGGACATTATTGGTTGGAATTTGTGCATTTGTACTTGAATTGTCTTTCATTTTTGTTGCATGCATGCTATGTAGGTCGCAGTTAGGTGAGTGACTGTCTTTTCTTCTCTCTTTTACATACTACATTTGCCCTTTGCTTCATGAGAGAAGAGTGATCACGTGAGAGTCCGGTTTGTTGGTCTTGCAAGGTCGATAGGTCACTTTATTTATGAACACTTATAATTCGTTTATGTCTTGACCGCTTGGCTTTAATCGATGATTTTTGCTTTGCATTAAATTGGTTCAAGTAGACAAGTTAAGCTAGCTCTGAGTTATCATTTCCATTCCATTAGTTTAGTTTTGAGTTTACTCGAGGGCGAGTAAAGGTTTGGTTTGGGGAGATTTGATACGTGCCTAATGTATAGTCTTTTTGGCCTATTTCAGCACGTATTTCTATGCATTTCTATACTATTTTTATGGTATTTTGCCCCGAATTGGCTACTTTGGTGTATTTTGTCCTTTTTGTAGGAATGTTCGCGAAAGTAGTGGAACCATATCCCTTTTGGCCTTTTTGCATGCATTTAGAGGAGACGGAGCTGTCCCAGAGTAGGGTGCTGCACTTGGAAGCGTCATGACACGCACTACGAGGCACTTGGGTGAAGACTGAGCTGAAATGAAGACATAATCACTCGATCGAGGAGTTTAGCAGTCGATCGAGTGGTTCCTACACCCCCCTGATGCTCGATCGAGAGGTTTCCCAGTCGATCGAGTAAGCTGCACCGAGACTAGTCCTCGATCGAGTAACCTGATGGTCGATCGAGTATTCTTTGCTGAGAAGTTGGTCGATCGAGTGTATTAATGCACTCGATCGAGTGGTTTCGTCCTAATGGGCTTTAATTCAGTCCGTGTGTTTAATTATTTCGCTAAACATTGTTTGTTTTTCTATTTAAACCTAAGTTAATTAGGTTATTAGGACCTTTTTTTTCTTATCTTTCATACTATCAAACTTCTACTAGAACCCTTAGTACGTAGCTTTTTCTTCGACTGCTACTTTTATTTTCGGATTATTATCGCTCGGATTCAGTGTTCTTTACGCCGGATTTGCTCAGATTGTAATCCCTCCTTTCTCTTTATTAATAATAATCGCTTGTTGCTTTAATTTCTTGTTTATGTTATCATTCTCCCTTGCCCTAATTTCCTTTATTGCATTTTATTGTTATTTCATTATGTCTTCTCACGGGAACCTAATTGCTGTTAGATTAATTACGAACATGAGTAGCTAAACCCTTCCATGTTGGGATTAGGGAATCATGGTAGGAAAATGACGATGTAGTGAATTAATTAGATGAACTGATAAGAGACTCTGTCACTATAGCAATTTAACTGTAATTCCCGACCTAGTTGAGTGCACGCTTCTATGTCACCCATTAAATCAAGCACAATTAATCCTGGATCGAAAGATTGGACTAAATAGGCCTGCTATAAATGATGACTCGCCCTAATGAGGACGAAAGTTAAGTTAGTGGTATTTTAGGATAAGAAGTGGACCGAAAGGACCTTCTAACATCCGTCTCACATTAGTTAAATCGAGTCATTTATCTTGAGTTGTTGGACTACCGTAGTGAACCGAAATCCGGACATGTCCCTCTCTTCTTGATAGTTAAATCGTAATTTCATCGCTTTTATTACTCTTAGTTTAGAATCAAATTTAATCAAATCCCCAATTGTTACCATAGGATTAGAATAGACACTATAATTACATTACCTCCCCGTGGATTCGATACTCATTTGATCCTCTGCTACATTTTAGTTAAGACCGTTAGGTTTTATCTTTGATAGGGTTGCGATAGCCGTGTCAAATACAAAGCTGGACTCCTCACCAAACCGGGCTTTATTATATAAATACTTTCATTAAAACATTTAAAATAAACTTTAAACAATTATAATATAATTGTCGAAACAATTATAAGTCGTGTATAAAAACTCAGCATCTCAATGTTATAGTAGGAGAGCTATAACATTGAGCTCTTTTACTAGTAATGTTATAGCTGCAAAGCTATAACTTTACTAATTCAAGAAACTCATTCTTGATTACCATTACGAGATAATCACCTATACTATTCTAATCTTCAAGGAGATCTTCGAGTATAGGCTACGTCATCATCCAAGCTTGATTAATCTTTAGACGAACTTCATCTTCACATAATTCTTGAATGAATCTTGAATCGTTCGATCTTTGAATAAGAGCTTGAACTTTACATGCAATTGTCACAATCTTCTTTGTTGCTCGTAATAGGTTAATTCTAAAGCACTTAACAAACGATTACAGGCAACAAGTATATAGAATGTAAAGCACCTTGAAATAATCAAAACATAAACATATAAGCTATATGGTTCAACAAATTCCCTCTTTTTGATGATGGCAAGTCTCCTAAAATTATGACTAAGTATGTAGTAGTTCCCCCTCAATATAATACCGTTATCTTGATAATAAAGATTAACGCAAGATCAAAACGATTTTTCAAAAACCGAAACTTTAAGGACTTTAAGAGACAATTTGTCTTGACAAGGAGCAAGCTTAGGTAGATGCTTACTATAGACGTTCTTTCCCCCTCTTGACATCATCGAAAAGTTAAGAACAAATCAAAAATGACTAGAATAATATAAGACGAGACAAGAGATAAAACGTCATAGGAAATAATAATAACAAGCAAGACTATGAGCATCCAAAAGATAATTATCATACAAACTAGGAATTAAACATGTTTAAGCCAAAGTGGGCCGAATGAACACATGTCTAATGAAACACTTGGGCCATAACCACAAGTGCATTGCCAATATGGCCCGAATGATAATGTTTAAACACACCAACAGAAAATAAAAAGAAAGCTAGATAAGGTAAGGGCTAGATGTGGTAAGACGTGAGGAAATCAAATGTTACGGGTCTTATACGGGTTTACGTAGTCGGGCCTAGTACGATGCTTTAAGGCATCAAGACGGTCAAACAAGCTCCGAACCAGCTGAGAAAGAGTACCAATGCTCCTTTCAAAGTTAAGAACTTTCAAGTAAAGAGCTTTTGTGGCCTCCAACGTGAGCGCTTGATCACCCGCCATGGCTTTCCCGTGCATAACTAAAGCTCCACCCTGACTCGTAAGGAAAGTGAGACGATCACCGTGTGGGAACACTTACCCACGAATTGCCTTCAACTCCCTCTCAAAACCCGCTAACCTTTTGTCCACTTCCTCCATCCAAGAGTACACCCGAGTAGCATCCAAGCCCGAGTCTAAAGACCGAGATGGTCCAACCCGTTACAACACCGTAGCCAAATTAGTGGAATGCTCCTCAAATTTCACCATTAAACCACTCATAAACCCCTCTAATTTCGACTCCATAGCTCCCAAACCCGAATCTCCCGGCGTTTTCTCAACATCTTTAACAAGAAGCAACTCGGGTCCATCAACAACAAGACCCATTAGCTTGATCAACTTGTCACACATACAATCCTGAGCACTAACACCGTAACTGTCTTGTCCCACCACACGCTTAATCTCCAACAACCGAGACACCCACATCCCATATGGTAAGTCGATTGTGGTGCTCAACTTCTCTTTTGTCACCGTGAGACTTGTTTGAATTATACGAAGCAACACGACACTACCCAAATTCACTTTCTGACCTTCCAACCAAGAAAAGACCATTATAGCTTCATAACTCGACACCTTATCACGACCTCCTCTCCTCGGCACCAGTGTGTTCAACAAAAAGTTCAAGAGAAACTTTATTTTTGCCGAGAGAGGACGAACCAGGATATTACCTCCTTCCGTCATCTCCTCAAAATACTTTTTCACTAACAACTCCTTTTCACTCACAACATTAGACCATTCAAGACTCGGATTTAATTCAATTCCTTCATCGGGAACCGAAAAATCAGAGCAAAAATCCGAAACAGAGACCGTCACATCAACTCCATTAACAACCGCATGCAAGACTCCTTTCTTAATTGAGATACTAGCAAAGAATTGAACCACCTCGACTGGATAAATAGGACCCGAAAACTGACTAATGTGACTCCACCCTTGAAAATCAAGAAAATTAACAAAGAAAGCAAGAGCGGGAACATTAACCAACCAAGATTTCGGATAATACCTTCCACCATGAATGGAATACCTCAAAACTCGATTAACTAGGATGCTTTCGTCATGAGTAAGCCGAACACGATTTAATCCCTCTTTTGTCGCGGCTTTCGAAACATCCCTAAGCAAGGTACGAGCAACACCATTTCGAACTATTACCTCGGGTTCCTCCACAGCTTCACTGTCATCGACAACCACGTTATTTTTCCCTTTGAAAAGACGGCGTCTTTTGCCTTCGGACACCGACTCGTCCCGACCACGAAACAGGGGCGTATTTTGGTTTGGTTGTGTTGAAGAACAATTAGTGGAATGAGGATCTTGTGGTGGTAGTGGTGATGTTTGGTTATGAAAGGGGCGGTTTTGGTGGTGACAGGTTGAAGATCGGGTATTTTTTGCATGGGTTGGATTCATGATGATGATGATGGTTTGAAAAAGGAGGTGATGGTGATAGGTTGTGTAAAGAAGATGAGTTGTGATGATGGTAAAAATTTGAGAGAAAGAAAAGTATGCAAGTGGGGTTGTGTGGACGGGTAACACGCAAGGAGGGTAGATATAGGTGTAGGCTAGGTATAGGGTTAACAAGTGGAGAGTAATTATGGTAAGTGTATAATTAGGAATATGAATTATGGTAGGTGTAGGAATTTAAGGGATAGATTTATTAAGGTAAAGGATAAGAATAAGGAAATTGAGTTTGTATAGGAAGTTTATGATTGAGCCGTGTACAAGAAATAGCAATATAGGAATGATTCTTTGTGATTTGGAAAGATAAAAGATTTGGTGTGTTTTATTTATTGTGATAAGGAATTAGTTTGTATAACAATTAAATTATAGATGACAAATAGAATTGTATGATAAAAGTGTTTCTACAAACGAAATTATTCATGCAACGCAATATACGGACACAGTCATATAATCTTAACTTAACTAGTTAGTCATAAAAAGATTGAACAAATATAGAAGCTTAGGTACCACTGATTAAACCAATTTCCAACCGTAAAGTCTCAAATCGTTCTTTAGCTAATGATTTTGTCAAAATGTCTGCCCATTGTTTTTCAGTACTACAAAATTCAAGTTTTATATTCCCCTTCTCAACATGGTCTCGTATAAAATGGTGTCTTATTTCAATGTGTTTGGTACGTGAATGTTGTGCGGGATTTTTAGAAATTATTATCGCACTAGTATTATCACATAAAATAGGAATACATCCTAGGTCAACACCATAATCACGTAATTGTTGCTTAAGCCATAAAAGTTGAGTGCATACCAGTCCTGTAGCAATATATTCGGCTTCAGCAGTTGAGAGAGCAACCGAATTTTGTTTCTTCGAACCCCACGTCATGATACACGGTCCGACAAACGTGGCGACACCCGACGTTCTTTTCCTGTCTAGAGAACATCCTGCGTAGTCTGCATCAGAATAACCGACTAGATCAAAATTGCACTCCATTGGATACCATAGGTATAAGTTGGCCGTTCCAATTAAGTAACGTAAAATTCGTTTTACGGCAGTCATATGCGATTCTTTGGGAGATGATTGATATCTCGCACAAACGCATACGCTAAACATAATATCGGGTTTACTTGCGGTCAAATATAACAGTGACCCAATCATCCAACGGTAAGTAGTTTCATCAACTGATTTACCGTTTTCATCCAATGTCAATTTCTTGTTCTCGACCATTGGAGTAGGCATAGCATGTGAATTTTCCATTCCGAATTTCCGAATCAACTCCTTGATGTATTTCTGTTGATGGATTTTAATGCCTTCATCAGTTTGTTGTATTTGCAGCCCTAAGAAGAATTTCAGTTCTCCCATCATACTCATCTAGAACTCAGAAGTCATCAACTCAAAAAAATACTTGCATAGGCTTCGGTTGGTTGATCCAAAGATAATATCATCGACGTATATTTGACCAACCAAAAGGTCAGAACCCTCAATTTTTAGAAATAGGGTTTTGTCGACGGATCCTCTACTGAATCCACTTTCAAGTAGAAACTTAGATAATCGATCGTACCATGCCCTAGGTGCTTGCTTTAATCCGTATAGGGCTTTAACTAATTTGAATACGTGATCCTCAAGTTTGATATTTTTAAAACCAGGAGGTTGTTCAACGAAGACTTCTTCTTGTAAATATCCATTTACGAATGTTGTCTTTACGTCCATCTGGAAGAGCTTCATTCCTTTGTGTGCAGCGAAAGCTATTAGTAGTCTAATAGCTTCAAGACGAGCAACAGGTGCGAAAGTCTCGTCATAATCTATTCCTTCTTGTTGATTATACCCTTGGACCACCAATCTTGCTTTGTTTCTGACAATGACTCCGACATCATCTAATTTGTTCCTGAAGACCCACCTAGTTCCAATGACTCAACGATCTTTTGGTCTAGGAACTAAGTGCCAAACCTTGTTTCTTTCGAACTGTTGTAGCTCTTCTTGCATAGCTATAATCCAATCTGATTCAGCAAGAGCTTCATTGATGTTCTTTGGTTCGATTATGGATAGGAAAGAGTAGAAAGAGCAGAAGTTGTTTAAGGAGCGTCTTGTTTGAACACCTTTCTTAATATTCCCAAGAATATTGTCCATGGGGTGTGAGCTCTTGTATTTCCATTTTGTTGAGGTACTTGGTTGTCCATCGTTATTTGAACTTGTCCCGACTTCATTTGGTTCGGAATTAGAGGAAGTTCCCACTGAATCCAATCCGGGTGTCGTATTAGAGCCGATTATAACCTCGGACTCTACACCTTGATTTGGATTCAATGTTATAGTAACATCATCTATAAGATTGGTTTGGGAGTTCTTGTCTTGAGTCAATGTTAAAGTATCATCAACTATAACTTTGTTTTTCTCCTTTTTATCTTTTGAGGAACGATCAAGTTCATCATTCGTTCCCTCAATCTCATTGTCCTCTAATTCCAATTCCGGGGGATTGTCTCTTGAGAGACGAAAGTCGGGTTCATCCAAGTCTTCCTCCTCATCCTGTAAAGGCTTATCAAACACGTTATCTTCATCAAAAATAATGTGGATACTTTATTCAATACAAAGAGTTCTCTTATTGAACACTTTGTAAGCCTTGCTATGATCTGAATATCCTATAAAAAATCGCCTCATAACTCCTAGGGTCGAATTTACTTAAACGGTTTTTACCGTTATTATGTACAAAACATTTACTCCCAAAACAGCGAAGATGGGAGATATTAGGTTTTCGACCTCTAAGGAGTTCGTAGGGGGTTTTCTTAAGAATAGGTCGAATCATAGCTCGATTATGGATGTAGCAAGAAGTACTAATGGCTTCAGCCAAAAGTTGCGAGGTAAACCACTACACAAGAGCATTGTACGTGTCATATCTTGTAAGGTTCTATTCATACATTCAACGACACCGTTTTGTTGAGGAGTTCTTGGTGCAGAAAAGTTATGCCCTACACCATTAACTCTACAATATTCTATAAAGGTTTGATTGTCAAATTCGGTGCCATGATCCATACGAATAGATACAAGATTAGTCTTATATTTGTTTTGAACACGTTTCATAAGACAATCAAATTCATCAAAAGTTTCGTCTTTTGAATGAAGAAAGATAGGCCATACATACCTTGAGTAGTCGTCTACAAGGACAAAGACGTACCTTGATCCTCCTCTACTCCTTACCTTCATAGGTCCACATAAGTCCATGTGTACCAGTTCCAAGGCTTGATTTGTGCTTACTACTCTTTTCGGTTTGAACGACGATCTTACTTGTTTGCACCTAACACACGTGTCACACATCTTTTCTTGGTCGAACTTGATCTTAGGTAACCCCTCAACCAAGTCCCACTTCTTGAGTTTGTTCAAGGTTAGTGAGCTAATGTGACCAAACCGTTTATGCCATAAACAGGGATCATCGAGAGTAACTTTCATGCGTGAGAAAGAGTTAGTAGGCACAGCATTTAAATCTACCATATAAACATTCCTTTTTCTGTGGCCTTCAAGAATAACATTGCTAGTTCCTTCAATAATAATGCGACAACTATCAGTATGAAAAGCTACTTTGTTACCTTTGTCGCATAGTTGAGATATGCTTAGCAAGTTATGTTTTAGACCATCCACGAGATAAACATCATTGATCGTGTGAGACTTAGAGATTCCGATTTTGCCAACGCCGATTACTTTTCCCTTTTTGTTGTCCCCGAACGTCACTTTTCCTTCGTTGAAGGGCTTGAGTGAAAGAAATAGATTCTTATCTCCGGCCATGTATCTTGAACATCCACTGTCAAGATACCATTGATTGTTTTCTTTCACTACTTCCTGCAGAAAGGATTAGATACATTTTTTAGGTACCCAAGCTAAGTTGGGTCCCTTATGATTAGTTACTCTAAATACTAAATCCTTTCGAACCTAAACACGTCTAATGACCGTTTTCCTAACCTTAGGTTTGTTTGGTTTGGGAGGTGTTCTAGGGTTAGGGTTTTCTCTAGGTCTAGGAATTTCTCTAGGTCTCTCTTGACTATTTCCCTTGTGAATAGGTTTACTAGGTTGAGATCGACAAGGGTTTTGAGAAGTGCTAGGTTTCTTAGTGTAGTCAAAGGTCATGTCATAGAACCAACGAAATTTATTGTTCCTTTCTTCGTTAGACTCGTTAGTGGGGGTTTCCTTATCCTCGACAACTGTGTCAACAGTTTTAGCATGTTCGGCATTTTTTCGTATGTCATGAGCCTTTTTGACATAATTGATTTGGATGTGACCCGTATGACCACAGTAATTCCAAATCAGGTATTAAGGAAGATCAGCATACTTCCTTTTTCTGAAATCAAAATCCGAAGGTGTTGATTTGCATTTAGAGTGATCTCTACGGCTGTAGCACTCATGTCCTAACCCCATCTTCATATTATTGTCTGATTGTTCGGTTAGGAAGTTTAGGACTTTTGTGCTACCTTCCCACTTATCATGGACCTTTCTAGCGTATAGAAGTAGGTCTTTTAGGGTTTTAATTTACTCTTGACATTTCGTGTGATCTACATCATTGTCCTTTTTAAAGTTATCACGAAAGTCTTGGAATCGTTTGTTAAGAATGAACACAACATCGGTGTGTTGTTTCTTAACATTGATCATATCGGTCTTAGATTCTTTCAATTGCTTTGAAAGAGAATCTATCTCTTTCTTTTGGTCAAAGATCACTACTTCATCAGATGTGACCTTAGCTTCCAAAAGTTTTTTGGCTTTTCTAAGTTCTAAAGTTATAGCTTCATTAGCTATAACTTTGGCTTGAAGGTGCTTGATGTTAAGCTTTAGGTCTGAAGTTATAGCTTCATTAGCTATAACTTTAGATTCTAATTCCTTCTTTTTAGCCATAGTAGAATCTAGCGTTGTAGCTTTCTCAGCTATAACTTTAGATTTCAACTTCTTAGCTTTAGCCTTAAAAGTATGATTCTCTTCCGCGATTTCGAGAATCTGTTCCTTTAGATCTTTCAATTCCAAATCCTGTTCGTGACACTTATCAAGAGATTGTTCAAAGTATTCAATTAAAGCACTTTTAGACAATTTCTTAACACGTTTTTTAAGCTCAAGATAACTTACCTCTTCATCGTCATCTTCTTAAATCGATTCTCCGAGAAGGCGAGTTTGAGTAAGAATTTGTGCCTTCATCGTCACCGTGGGAGATTAGGTCAAGATTGACACTGCTGAGACAAAGGTTGGCCACTTCGTCGTCTTCAGATTCCTCGTCATCTTCTGAGTCAAGGTCTCCCCAACACGAAGCCATCATAACTTGTTTGAATTCTCTCTTTGTCTTCTCATGTTTGTCTTGTCCTTAATCTTCTCCCTTGTTGGGCAATCTTTGATCATGTGACCAGATTCTCCACACTTGAAGCATCCTCTATTTACGAAAGATGACTTTGAATCAGTAACCTTCTTATTGGATGATTTGTTGTTGTTGTTGTTGTAGGATGATTTTGTTTGTTTGTTTCGAAATATCCTATTTTTAAAACGGCATGCAAACAAAACAGTTTCATCCTCTATTGCAGAGTCAACTTCTTCACTTTTTAAGGCCATACTCTTATTGCGACTTGGTTCAGCGTCATCCTTGTTAAGAGTAATTTCATGGGCCATGAGAGCACCAATGAGTTCTTGATAGGAAAGGGTTTCAAGATCTCGTGATTCCTCCATTGCAGTGACCTTAGCACGCCACTTCTTAGTAAGGCTCCTAAGAACCTTTCTAGCAATGTCCTCAGTACTGAATTTCCTACCTAGGTTTTTCAGTTCATTTATGATGCTTGAAAACCTTGCAGACATGCTATCTAAGGACTCATTAGGCTCCATAATGAATAGCTCATATTTTTCCATAAGCAAATCTATTCGGTGCTTCCTAACAATGGAAGTACCCTCATAAGCTAATTCGAGCCCATCCCATATCTCCTTGACCGTGGAACATGAAGAGAACTGATCAAACTCAGTAGAAGTCATTCCGTTTTGCAGAAGACTTATCGCTTTGGAGTTCTTTTCGACCTTCTTGTAGTCGGCCTCGACATAGTCCTATTCTTTCTTTTCATAGGTAGTGCCTTCCTCGGATGCCACAAGAATTTTGTGTGGTCCGTTTTGAATATAAAATGATAAGATAAATGAAAAACAAGATAGATCAGCCTCTTTGCGGTTAGGCAATCAAGAGCACGAGGCTCTGATACCAATTGAAGAGTCTATTGATCCAAAATACTCAAGAGGGGGGTGAATTGAGGATTTAAAACTTTTGAAAGCTTTTTCGATTATGTATGTGTAATTGATTATTTAAAGTTTATTGATTAAACTTTAACTAATCAACTAATGGAAGTAAACGAAATAAACGAAGCCAAAAAAGAACGAAGAGACACACGGTTTTTGAAGTGGTTCGGTTTCACAAGTCGAAACCTACGTCCACTATTCTCGATTAATAAATTTAGTACCTTTCTACGGATTACAAATTTACTAACCCAACTCGTACAACTAACTCTAGTGTAACTCAATGAGTACCGTTAAATACTCGAGTGACTAACTTACGCTAATAAGAAAGCACTAATGATTCTAACAAAGGTTCACGTTAATGAACAAGTTAACAAATCAACTAAGCACTATTATCTTATAACGATAAATTAAGAACAGGTATGCGAGTTTTAAAACACACGACCTTTCAAAATAACAAAACGGTTTTTCTTTGAAAACACACGGTTTGCTCTATCAAGATGAAATTAATTTTTATGCTTAAGGTCTTTATTTTAGATGTTGTAAATAACAAAGTATTTATAGGAAAGGAAGGAGTAGGCTACACGGTTTTTTGCACAAACCCTAATAGCCGAAAATAATAAGATATAAATGCAAATCATATCTTCTTATTATCTCTTTCCTAAAAGCCTTAAAAGATAATAAAGAATATTCTAAGAGATAGAATATAATCTTTCCAAATATTATCTTTACTATAAATTCTAAGATTATGATAAGATTTCCTAAAACAAGAATATCTTTTATCATAAACAAATATATCAAGTAGGATATATGAGATATGTAAAGATATTATTATAGAATAAAATCTTTACCTAATATACCCTAGGCACCACGAGATGTCACGGCTCATATGCCTCGTGACTCGTGCAAACCCTAGTCTTAACATATGATTAGAATTTAGGTTTTAAGAGAGGCTATATAGAAACCCTAATTAGTAGCAAAGTCCAACTCATAAGTTGATCCATCATGACTACTAATTAACGTTTAATACAAAGCCGGACTCCTCACTAAACCGGGCTTTATTATATAAATACTTTCATTAAAACATTTAAAATAAACTTTAAACAATTATAAAACAATTTTCGAAACAATTATAAGTCGTGTATAAAAACTCAGCATCTCAATGTTATAGTAGGAGAGCTATAACATTGAGCTCTTTTACTAGTAATGTTATAGCTGCAAAGCTATAACTTTACTAATTCAAGAAACTCATTTTTGATTACCATTACGAGATAATCACCTATACTATTCTAATCTTCAAGGAGATCTTCGAGTATAGGCTACGTCATCATCCAAGCTTGATTAATATTTAGACGAACTTCGTCTTCACATAATTCTTGAATGAATCTTGAATCGTTCGATCTTTGAATAAGGGCTTGAACTTTACATGCAATTGTCACAATCTTCGTTGTTGCTCGTAATAGGTTAATTCTAAAGCACTTAACAAACGATTACAGGCAACAAATATATAGAATGTAAAGCACCTTGACATCATCAAATCATAAACATATAAGCTATATGGTTCAACACTTAGAGGCTAAGCAGACACCTGCTTTGGGAGCGAGCCATCTTGTGATTGAAAGGGGTGTATTGTCCCTTTTAATTTGGACGTGCCCTTTGCTCTATCCCTTGTTTGGTTGGTTTGATATGTGGTATTCTTATAAGATGTCATGTAACAATATGGGCATCTAATAAGATGATTTTGGTGTTACTTGGGGTAGGTAATTTGTGTGCTTGACTCGGGTTTGACCCGTGTGAGTCGGGATTTGAATTTCGAGTCGATTTTTGGCTTGGTGTCGGTTTTGACTCTAATTAGGGTCATTTTAATGGAAATGACATGATAAAGACATTCATGGCATTATTTTCAACATTCGAGATTTCGTTTGACTCCGTTTGACTCAAGTTAGCTCGAGTTGCGGGTTTCTGAGTCGGTTTTTGGCCCGGTGTCGGTTTTGACTCTAATTAGGGTCATTTTAATGCAAATGACATGATAATGGCATTCATGGCTTCATTTTTTACATTCGGGATCTGGGTTGACTCGGGTTGACTCAGGTTGACTCGAGTTGCTGGTTTCTGAGTCGGTTTTGGGTCCGAAGACGATTTTAACTCTAAATAGTGTTGTTTCAATGCAAATGAAGTTAGAAAACTTTTGAAATCATTTTTCATATTCGAGTAGTGCATTAAACCATCTCATGTATAGCCAATCTACGCACGTATATCAAAATCACGTTCTCGTTGTAGTCCAATCATCATCGGGTGGTTTTTGGAAGGTGCAGATACTGGGTATCTACAGAGCCCCCACTTTGACTGAGGCTTGGACGGAGCAAAAGTCAAATTATAGCCTCCAGGTCAATCGAATATTACAACCTGAAGACCATTGCAACGTCGAGGCGACTCAAAAATGTTTGAGCCAAGGACCTGCCGTCGGGAAGGGCGACATCGAGGCGACTCGGGGATTCGAGTCAAGGACCTGCCGTCGGGAAAAGTTTAAAGTCTGTCGACTTTCGATTTGGGTCGTTTAAAGTCCATTAGACTACGTACAAAGGCTTGCCAGCCATAAGGAGAAGTCATACCTGAGGCATCTTCGGGATACGTCCTTGAATTGTTTGCATGCAAAGGCTCACCAGCCGTGTCGAAGATGCGTTTTGAGGCTCGCCAGCCATAGGAAGGAGTCATACCTGAGGCATCTTCGGGATATGTCCTTGAATTGCTTCTTGTGTGTGTGCAAAGGCTCGTCGGCTATGTTTATGTTACGTTTTGAGGCTCGCCAGCCATGTTGAAGATGCGTTTTTAGGCTCACCAACCATCGATGGTCGAAGGATCGACTATGGGAAATAGCTTGTGTGACTTCCATTTGAAAATCGGCACTCGCTGGGGAGTTAGAAACTTCTTAGGACTCGCCGGGGATATGAGATGTTGCTCGTTGGGAGGTAGCGTGTGCCATGTAATCGGCGGGGTTAAAGTTCTTGGACTTGATGGGTCGCCGTTTGTTGGGAAAAACACAGTACCCAGTTGGAGTGAGTTTGTCTTCTCAAGATTATCTGCATGGTTAGTGACCACACAAATCCGCAGTCTCATAGAGAAGCACGTTGATTGTAACCATATAAGCACGTTTTCACAAAAGCATGTGAGCAGTTAGCATATAAGCAACTAGCACGTAAGCATATAAGCATGTGAGCAGTTAGCATATAAGCGACTAGCGTGTAATATCTCACACAAAGGGAGATAGAAGTTTTGAATGTTGTGAAACTTAAAGGCGAGTCTTGTTACTCGTAGATCTATGATTTGATAGATTGGAGACACGTCACCGTTGCGATATTGACTCACATGGACGCATACCGACAGACTGACATACAAGATTTCGTGAACGTGATGCAAATTCAGTGTCGGCACGACGCAAGGGTAACTCTGACAAACTTTGTTTATGTAAGTGCAACCCCTTGCCAAGAAGGGGTGACAATGCATATCAAATCCCTGAGGTAGAAGGTCCGCTTGGCTGGGGAACATGAATTGATTATCTTCTCCAGACATCCTCGCCTTCTTTTGCTTGTTTGAGATCCCTTCTCGAGGCATGATGATTCGGAGAGCGGAACCAAGACCTTATCATCGTCCGAACCGAGCACTAGACTATGGGCGGTTTTATTTTGGACTATAGTTGAGACTCAAGAGATGTTTGAGGATAAAGTACGGGTGGCGTCTTGAAAAAGTAGCCCCCAGAGTGAGAAGATGGGAATTTGATAAAATAAGGAATGGGTGACGTCTTAAGGAAGAAGCCCCCAGTAAAGAGGTATAAGATTAATTTTTGCAGCTGGGTGGGCTGCTTTTGAGGATTGATGTTGAGATTTTAATGGATATGCGGTTGTGTCCTTGTTGGGGAACTGCCTACGTATTCGCGTGTTTGCGAAATCAAACCAGATCGTAGTTCTGAGCTGGTTATTGAGGATTGAAAATTGAAAATGTTGTGAAAAGAGTATGCGGTTGTGCCCTTTTTTAATAGGACTGCCTACGTATTCGCGTGTTTGCGAAATTAAACTAGATCGTAGTTCTGAGCTGTGTGTGCAATGGGTTGCAAATTGAAGGTTTGAAAATTGAATGTGTGTGGGAGTGTGGTTGTGTCCTAGCAATAGGACTGCCTACGTATTCGCATGTGTGAAAAATCAAACCAGATCGTAGTTCTGCATGTGTTTTGATAATTGAAATTGAGGTGTATGGTTGTGTCCTTGAAGGACTGCCTACGTATTCACGTGAAGTGAAATCAAACCAGATCGTAGTTCAGGATGTGTGCCTAAGCGAGTTTTTAGGATCTTAAAGTGTGAGGGTCACGACAGTAAATTTCATTTGGTGACTCGTCTTAATGTGTTCCTGAGCGAGTTGTTAGGACCTTAAAGTGTGAGGGTCGCTGCGGTAAACTCCGTTTGGTGACTAGAGAAATTGATTTGAGATAATTTCTCCTTGATCATGAATCGAAAAGGTGTAATTTGTGAAAATGTTCCCTATCATGTGAGCACACTAAAAAGTGGACCCTAAGGGTAGATTAGGTATATCCCGTTCTCGGTAGCAAAGCATTCGAGGACTCCGTATCTGGGTCTGGGTGAAAATGGCTTCGACATTATGGAATGTAGAGCTTGGTAATAACAAGTTTGTTTGACAGATAAAAATCTGCAGTTGAGGGTCACGACGATGAATTCCGTTTGGTGACTCGAAAGTTGATTGGAGAGAAATACCTCTTGATCATGAATCGAAGAGGCATAGCTTGTGAAAACGTTTCTTGTTGTGTGTGCACACTAAAAAGTGGACCCTAAGAAAGCAATGTTTTTTTTGAAGACTCCGAATCTGAGTCAAGGTGAAAATGGCTTTGGCATTTTGGAATGTGAAGCTTGGTAATAAAAGGTTTGTTTGACAGATAAAAATCTGGAATTTGTATTTTGTGGTGTTTAGGCCGATGGGTTACGGCTTGTAATGTGGTGCGGAATGGGGTCTTCGGCTTGATGCGGCCTGAGCACGAAATGGTTGGTAAATAATGTGGGATCAGATTCCCATGTCTGGACCTTAAAGGTTAAGGTGTGATATTACGAGCTTGAGGGGAATTCTCACAAGCCTGGATAGGTCTCCCTGTAGCAGTCTCTAGAAGGACTTAGGGGTGAAGCAGTTTTGGTTGAGGTTTTAGTGTTTGGTGTTTTGGACTTGTTGGTCCTGGACTTGTTATTTTTTACTCACCTGCCCAGTATTTTGTGTATTAGATGCATTCTTTGGATTTTGGCCTTTTTGAGAAAAGGGTTTCAATATTTTTTTTGTTTTGATTTTGGCTTGGGCGTTGGCCTTCGCCTGAGTAGCTTTTGGCTATGGTTTTTGCTTTGATTTCTGCTTTGGCTTTAGGCGAACGGCTTGCTTTTGGCTTTGGTTTTTGCTTTGACTTTCACTTTGACTTTGGTCTTGAGTAAATTGCTTTTGGCTTTGGTTTTTGCTTTGGCCTTGAGCTTTGGCTTTGGGGAATGGATATTGGCTTGAGCCTTTGATTTTAGCCTTTCGCTTTGACTTTGGGTGAATGACTATTGGCATGGGCCTTTGATTTTGGCCTTTCGCTTTGGCTTCGGGTGAATGGCTATTGGCTTGGGCCTTTGATTTTGGCCTTTCGCTTTGGCTTTGGGTGAATGGATATTGGCTTGGGCCTTTGATTTTGGCCTTTCACTTTGGCTTTGGGTGAATGGCTATTGGCTTGGGCCTTTGATTTTGGCCTTTCGCTTTGGCTTCGGGTGAATGGATATTGGCTTGGGCCTTTGATTTTAGCCTTTCGCTTTGGTTTTGCTTTGGATATATTGGTTTTTGTCGTCCTTCATTCGAGGAAGGTAGAGGTGCAGACGGGGATGTACCCGTTGGTGAGAGGTTGATATTTGGTGATGGGATGTTTTTGTGGGGAATGGGCTTGCCTTCCGTCATTGACCATGAACAAGGAGAGGTTCTGGTTTGTTTTCTAGGTTCGTCGTACGATCCCTTTGATTGAGAGCTCGTTCTAGATCGGGCGCTAATGAAAGGTTTCTATTGCCAGACATGGAATAGGTAAAGAGAATAGACACGGTGTTTCGAGTCCTCTGCTTACTCGGTAAGGAACGTCACTCGAGTGTACTCACATTGAATTGGAACATATTGTTTGTTTTAAATCAATTCTCAAATCAATTCTTGTTGTCAACGGGAAATGGTAAAGGGGAGAATATATGATAGTTGAAAATCATGCTTTTATTTAGATAAATAAGAGGTTAGCACAGACTCGATGAATACATGTGACTCATGGGGGCAGCCCCCAATTTGTCACTTAGGAATAAAAGGACATACACTAGGATAGATATGAGAAAGCCTAAGACTCAGACTCGGACTCAGACTCAATCGTAGATACGGACTCCTAATCATCACTTTCCTACTCGAAGGTCCCCTTCGCAGCATCCAGCGGCTTGAATGTCTGGTCTTGAGCATTGACCCACTTGAGCACTTCACTCTCGTTGTTGGAGATGATATGAGGACAATAGTCAATGAGCCTTCCATCTCCTTGCAAAATGAGATGTTCATTAGGGTTGTCTTCATCACTTGGTTGGCATAGGGATGAAGCTATCAGTTCATGGTTGTCGATCATATTTTGAATAACATGTTTCAGTTTGAAGCATGTTTCAGTGTCATGACCTTTTCCTTGATGATATTGGCAATAGGCACTGCCGTCCCAGAAACGGGTTTTCCTGCTTTCAGACGGGTCCGGAGTGGGCCCGATTGGTTGTAGCTTCCCTTCAGTCATGAGCTTTTAAAGAGCTGCGGCATAGGTTGTGTTGAGGTTGGTGAATGTCCTTTGAGAACGTTCAACCTTGATGTTTGACTTAATGCATCCAGGAGGATTGTCTTGACGGAGAGGTGCAATTATGATTTTGCTAGCTTCGATCATATCTTGAATGACATGCTTGAGTTTGAAACAAGTTTCGGTGTCATGGCCCTTGCCTTGATGATATTGGCAATAGGCATTGTTGTTCTAGAAACGGGTTCTTTTGTGTTCAGGTTTGTCCGGGGTCGGACCAATGGGTTGGAGCATTCCTTCTAAGCAAGTATGTCCAGAGCGGTGCCATATGTTATTTCCAGATTTGTGAAAACCCTTTGATATTTTCCCATGGTTCCAACATTGGTGTTTTTTGAGATGTTTTTGTGAGTTTTGTTTTTGTTTTTGAGGGTTGGTCTTCTCCTTGGTGGTCAGGTTCATTTTCGGTACTACAAAAGCTCTTCTCCAAATTGGCTACCCGGGTGTTCAAATCATTGATAGCCACTTGCAGCTTTGAGAATATGTTGTTGATTGAGACAGAGAGCATCATTATAGCGCTTTGTATGCCATCCTCATCAATTGCATGAATTTTCTCATCGTCGGGAGAGATGAGGTGAGAGCAGTCCTGGAAAGATTCCTGACTGTGTCCAATAGAATTTTCTGGAGGGTTGTTTTTGTTGTTTGTTGAGGGAGGAAATGGTAATTCTCCCTTTCGATCATACCAAGGATGGTGCCTTTTAGAGGGAGACACATCTCGGTGTCCGCGACCTTGGTGATATTGACAAAATAGTTTTATGTCCCATCTATTTCCCCGCTTGCTTGGTAGAGGGTCTGGAGTTGGACCAATCAGTTTGAGCTTTCCGTTGGAGATTAGCCTTTCTAAGGCTGTGGCATAAGGCATACCCAAATCAGGAAAGGACCTATGAGGTCGTCTGGTTTTTTTTGGTTGAGTTCCCAGGGGATTTGCTTCAGTGGTTTTGGTAGCCCCCCAACTAGGGTTGGTTTTATCGTTGGCAAGTAGCCAGCTTTAAAGGAGCTTAAACCTTTGCTCAATATCAGAAGAGGCAAAATTCTTGGTTATCATTTTGTCCTCAACTTGGGAGAGACGGGTGATCAAGTTTTCCACGGTAGCTAGGAGTCGTAGGACCATGTTGTTGGTTTCTGCAGAAGTCATGGCAGATGAAGGTTGATCAGCTTCTTGTGTTCTTGGTTAGCGATCGATGGTACCCAAGGGATTCCTATTTGACATAACGATAAGCGTTATAACTTCTCTTGGTAAGGGATTGCACAAACAAAGGCAAGTACGACACACATGTACAAAAGGCAGTTTTGTTGTGGAGACGCGACAGTATGACTCGGTTTTGAGTTCATTAAAGATCGTGAATGACCTCTTGTGTTTGAACTCTTGGTGCATGACTTGGAACATATACTCGAGTGTCGACTTTGGCACAGTGATGCCTAGACAGACGACTTTGACGGGATTTGGAGGTGCGTTTTTGGCATGACGCCGTTGGACAAGACGTGTACACAAACTTGACCTTTGACCCGTAATGTGGGGAAAGACGGATTTAATACCCAAGAGGTTTTGACTCTGCTAACGCCATTTAAGATGTCTAGACAATTAGGCGACACCACCTAGACCATAAGGTAGGTACTAACTTCGGCGGAGACTCGACGTTATCTAGACGACTTGACTTGAAATCGACTGGACTCTAATCGACTCGAGGCTGAATTGGAATGGTGGACTGAATTTTTCGAAAATAGAAATTTTCAAAAAGATTCATTTGTCGTTTTATGGACGGCTTGCGAAGAGTAGCGATCTCCAAAAGTCGATCAGTTGAAGAGTTGTCTTAAGTTTGTTTTCAAAAGACAGCTTGAGTTTGAGTTTGCGGCGGCTCTGAAAACAATGTATTGTTTCCGAAGACGATTTTTGAAATTCCGAATCACGTATTTGAAAATCGAGAATTGAAGAATTTGGAATCGTCATCACAATGGCCATGAAAAGGGTTAAATTTGTTTTCAAAGAATTGAAATTGGATTGAAAATTTTAAAACGGTTAAATTTGTTTTCAAATGATTTGAAAATGGGCTGAAAATTTGAAGACGGTTAAGTTTGTTTTCAAAGATTTGAAACTAGATTTGAAATTCGAAAACGGTTAAATTTGTTTTCAAAGATCTGATTTCGAATTGAAATTTGAAGACAGTTAAATTTGTTTTCAAATGATTTGAAATTGGATTGAAATTTGAAAACGGTCAAATTTGTTTTTAAAGATTTGATTTTGAATTGAAATTTGAAAACAGTTAAATTTGTTCTCAAATGGTTTGAAATTGGATTTGAAATCTGAGAAAGGTTAAATTTGTTTTCAAAGATTTGATTTTGAATCGAAATTTGAAAACGGTTAAATTTGTTTTCAAAGATTCGAAATCTGAAAACGGTTAAATTGGTTTTCAAAGATTTGAAATTGGATTTGAAATTTGAAAACGGTCAAATTGGTTTTCAAAGATTTGATTTTGAATTTGAAATTTGAAAACGGTTAAATTGGTTTTCAAAGATTTGAAGCTGGATTTGAAATTTGAAAATGGTTAGATTTGTTTTCAAAATTTGAAATTGGAAATTGTGGGGATTGAATTCGTCATTATGACGGCTTAGAAAACCGTTTTAACCTTTGAAAGACGGTATGCAAATTGAAAAGTGTGAGAATTGAAATCGTCATTACGACAGCTTAGAAAAGCCAAATTTGATTTCGAAAACGAAATTTGAAATTTGGAAAGTTGCACGGGTTGAAATCGTCATTACGATGGTTTGAAAAACGTTTATGTTTGAAAACTGATTTCGAATTTTGAAAATTCGAGGGTAGAATTCGTCATTACAACGGCGTAAAAAGTGATTTGAAATAGTTGTGAAAAACCAAGATTTGAAATCGTCGTGATGACGGGATAAAAAGGTGCACAACGGTCGGCGAAAGACCGAGGTTTGAAATGGCCATTATGACGGCGTGAAAAGGTGATTTTGAAATGGTTTGTGAAAACCAAGTTTGAAAATCGTCATTATGACGGCTCAGAAAGGCGTGTTGAAATGGTTGTAAAAACCAGGTTTGAAAATCATCATTACGACGGCCTAAAAAGGCGTGTTGTTATGGATATAAAAAACCGGGTTTAAAAATCGTCATTATGACGGCCTAGAAGGCGTGTTTGAAAAGCAACGGTCGGCGAAAGACCGAGGTTTAAAACAACCATTATAACTGCGCAAAAAGGTGTTTTTAAAAGTTTGAAAATGACACGGAATTACTTATGATAACATAACACATAAGCACTCGCAGTTTCATTATATTATGCATAATGCTGACACTGGCTTTGGCTTAAAAGGGTGGGTTACACACCAAGCTGTCAAACCCTGATTTTCGAGAGGGATACCAATCCAAACAAAATGTGTAAGGAGGGTACCCTAGCCTCGTGCTCGAAGGTGATGAAAACTCTTTGACGAAACAGAAATGTGTAACGTCAACGGTATGCTTGACTCAATCGGGATTCGACACACGGGGATGAGAAAACTCACGCCGACGAGACGAGCCAATTGGTCGAAAAGGGTTAGGTTGTGGGCCAGGACACGGAACCCAACTTATGACCGTAATATCAATTAATGCACTTTAACCACGACCTCGTTCGATTTTCACCTCTAAGGATCACAAAGACACGAGTGTCCTAATTTTCCCCAGCGAAGTCGCCAATCTGTGGACATGGGCCACAGGTCGGTCTGCGGGCGTAAGCTGCCTACCGGTTCGTAGTCACGGGCCATCTGCATGCCAAGCCAATCTGTGGACATGCAGCGGTCTTTTGAAAGCCACGCTCGGCGGCGTAAAAATGCTTTCGACCGGATCGCTTTAGATCGGTCGGTTTCGTCTCGGTAAAGGTCTCGAAACGATGCAGAGATGTTCGGAGTCGCCACCAAGCATTTGTGGGATGCTTGGAACCCGTTCGAATCCACTTTATACCTAGGTCAATCAAGGTAAAAAGCGATGCTTGACATAGGTACTAAAGATAAGGACTCGTCCCCCTTTTAGCATTCTATGCCCAAAATGACTCTCGTGCGCCCTGAATAAGGCCATCCACTATCCAAAGGTTCTGAGTAAGGGGTGAGGGTACGTATTAGGAAACCCTTTAATCGGACACCCAATCCCGCCCGCGTTAGCGGCCTCTACTGATCGATCGTGGTTGTTTAAGTGCAAGAGTTGATAAAACGGTGTAAATGCATGAATGCACATCCAAAAGTCTTAACCTAACATGTGAATATTTCCTAAGTCGGTTGTTTATGCATGTACCAAGAAATTGGTGTCAAAGTTGGATTTAGATTGATTTGCATGTAAGATGGAAATTAAACATCCATTTACCAAATTCGGATTACGATGCTTAACACGATTTCATTTTTTTGAATAAGGGTGTCAAATGACAAAGTGTAAAAACATAAACTTATCAATCTGATCCGTCATGTATTCGGATTAACCGTAGTCGAGATCGTCCTAGACAAGTACCAAAATGAGACAGGATAGTGTCGGGCAGCCCCATTGGGGCGCGAGCCTATTGGCGAGGGAAGGGGCTCTGCCCGGGTTTCTGAAACATGAAAACAGACGGTCTCTTGGGGCGCGAGTCAGACGATGGCCCAAGGGGCGTCTCCTGGTTGTTAAAAAGGTTGTTTAAAAACATTTTTTGTGATTAATGATTTGCAAATGATTTGCATGACTCGGAATAATTACTATTATGTTAGTAATATTCGTTGTCGTATTTCCAAGTTTGAAAAGCATAGTAAAATGTATAAAAGGAAAATGTTTGATTTGAACTAATTATGTTAAGTTCAATTATTTGTAATTAGTCAAGTTTGTCATCGTACTCGGATTAAACCGACATGGTATAAAGGACCAAGGATGATTATGAATTATGACTAATATATTTACAAATGTAAATAAATGAGAGAAATGGTAAATAAAATAAAAGAGTGTTAAAATACCCTTTAAAATGTAATTAACCAATAATATCATCGAGTCACGGATTAAACTGTCATGGTATACGGAACCAAGGGTGATTATGATTTATGGTTAAAATATGTTTATCATAAAAATGAATTAAAATGGTAAAAAACCGTAAAAGGAAAGAAGTAAAAATAAAAGAAAGTGTTGAAGGAAAGAGGCGCGAGCCTCCTAGCATAGCAAGAAGCTTCTGTCTCAGGCCAAAACTCGGTTTTGGTTCGTCTAACCTATATTTGAATCGTGTTATACATTTTTCATGCATATAAACTCATAAAAACAGTAAAGACATGAAATAAATGAGTTGTTTACACCCTCAAACTTACGTGTATTGATGTTTGCGACGTAGACGACTTTAGAGACGGTTTTCTTGTAGCGACTACTCAGGATCAAAGAAGTTTAAAAGAGTGCCTTAAAAAAGGATTTTGTTTTGAAAATGAGTTGAAAATATGTTAATTAAAACATGTTGATTGATGAATTGAGTTGGTCATGTTGGAATAAGTGTCCTCCGACAATAATGCGATCACAACTGTTGATCATAATGATCACATGTTTAAATCTCATTTTAAGAATACATGTGGGATGTAATATTTTACAGTCAACTGGTCCACACATATCGGTAATGAGTGGCTGACTAGAGTTTGACATTACTGTCGTGCGACGGTGGTGATCAGTTGATCCCCTTAGGTCATACCTATAGGGAAATACTCTTAATTGATTATTTAATTAATCGTATGCAGATACGAGTTAATTAAATTGCTCAAAATTGACGGATGATTTTGTGAGTAAAGTTAACGTATCTTATTGTAATTTGATTAAATGAGACACGGTCTAAGTAATCGAATTGTTTTATTACTTAGATGAAATTATTGTTTACGGAAACAATTGAAACGGAATGAATAAATTATTATAAATACAGAATGTTGTAGTTTATAATTCGGTAACACTTTTGGTACAAGTAATTATGAATTACTATGTTAATTTTTATAAGTGACATATTTTATTAATATGTTGATTTTTAATTGTTAAAAATACATTTTATATATAAGATGTCAAGTAATGTGTCACATGTGACATATTGACAAAATCACAAATAAAATGGACTCATCCATTTTATGTGTGTGTACCGAAATGGAGGGAGTTTTAGGATAAAAATTGTGTTGATTATTTCTAAGTGGAAAACCCAATAATTACCTATAGTCTTAGCCTTGCATACCTATCTTTTCTTGGGTAGAAAAACTAGCCCATGCATTGGACACACTACTCCCTCCAACCGGTTTTACCATGGGAATAGAGAGTGTTTCCACCACAATTATTCATTTTTTACAATTATCATAAATATTTCTAGTATACGAAATTATCCTACTCTCTACAATTTGTGAAAATTCTAGATAAATAAACTCACATAATCACTTCCTCTTTAACCGATTTTTCAAGAGCAAAACTATAATTTTTGTGTCAATTTTATAGTAAGACTTATATTATTTCTAGTACAAAATAATATTAGTTATTAAGTGGTTTCCTTGGGTACATGCTTTTGGGAGAGATTCTAAACTTGAATCTTGTTCATCCATTGTTGGAAAGCTCAAGAACTAACAAGAAGGGGATCTTGTTGGTGCCCATAAAACCGAAATCACATAGTAAGGAAAACAATTTCTTCTTTACTTCTATTTATGTTTGCATGCATAAGATCTAGAATTTATTTTATGACTAAGTAAATTGATTCATATACGAATATGCAAATTAATGTTTTCTAACAAGCGGTATCATGAGCATTAGGTTGTTTGCATGCAAATCGGTTATTGTTTTTCCGAGTTATACGATTAACAAACAAAACTTATAAATTTTTGTTTATTATGAAATATCACGAAATTTATTTGCATGTTATTAGCTCCTTAAAGGCGATTTAGCATAAAATTTGGCATGTTAATACATATTATAATGCTGCATTTTATTTATGATTGTCATATTTTAATTTTATGTAATTTTTGAATTATGTAATTTTACTTAGTATGGCCTTAGTTTAAATTGATATTACCCGAAATGTATGGGAATATCGATTCGGTTTTAATTTTTTGTGATCTCGTATCACCGTTTTGTAATTTAATAGATTTATTTTTATTTTTTAATTACAAATGTATAATAGGAAATTATGTAATTTATTTATTCCGGAGTTCCTTGAAGACGGTGCCACTCGAGAAGGCGATCCATTAAAGAAAGTATTGCCTTGAAATGTGTGCCAAGACCGAAGTTCAAGGAACCAAAGGAGTTGGTTTCCGAACTTGTAATAGTTTATTAGATTTACTATTCTAGGAAGGCCATACTAGGATTTAATTTATCCTTTGCATTTTATTTATGTGTTGAATGCATCGCTAAATCGCCATAACTAAAACATGCATCATCATTTTATCAAGTTTATCGACCGTGTCAATTACAATTATCTTAGTTCACCGCTTTAGTTCACTTAAAACGTGATAGATAATAAACTGACATGACCTCTCGCTAAAAATAAACAATTGAGACTTAGCCTTACCAAAAAGTAGAAACCATGAAAACCTATTTCATGAGGGAGTGCACTCGGCCACACCGGGGTACAAACCTTCTTACGTAGGGGAAGTGGGTGATAAATGTCCATCCACCGAATTCATGTTGATGAGGGATTTATCGGCCACACCGTGCCCAAGTAAATGTGGGTTTGGATCATGGACACATTTATTCGAAATTTGGATTGAGCTCAACGGAAATATTCGTGAGCGTAGTCGCATGTGTTCCGGGTTAAAGATAAATATTAATGTAATTTTATCGACCAAGAGTTCTAAAAGTAGAATCGATTAAAGAGTTAATCCACCGAGTTATATTGATAAGGGATTCATCGGCCACACCATGCCCAAGTTAATATGAATTTGGATCTTGGAATCATTTATCATAGTTGGGTAGAGGTCACTATGTAAATGCTTTACTTGTTATTTACAAGTATTAATAAAACGATAGATGTTGAGTTTTCCACTATTCCGTTATCATATTGTTCTATTTCTTTACCGCAATTCATATACGATGTCATTTCGATTTTTTATTCAAATCTCCATTAAAACATCATAACTAAAGACAAATATGAATTTTCTTCTAAAACCTCGAATTATCCATTGTAAGGATCTCTTGTGAAGAGTATAGATGGAAGTTATTTGTGATAAAAAAGGTTTTTGATTCTTGACTAACATATCTACTTACAATTGTTTCTCATATGCTTAATTAAGTTAAGTACTTTGAAACGTTAAATCATTTTGGTAACTAGATTTGTTGGAAATCAAAATTGACCAAAATACCGCAACCACTTCAATGAAAGTTTTAAAACTAAACGAACGAATGAAGAGTAGTCTTCATGAAATTAAATTTTGCTTCTCTAAGCAAAGACTCATTGAAATGAGTGGGAGCATTCTCTTAAACCGTTAAGAAAAGGATAAGGTTCTAAGAAGTAAAATTAGAATGGAGTTGATACAAGGTAATGTTAAAAGTAACGTTATTGAGAATAGCAATACTAAACCTATCAATCCCGACCGATAAAGTTTCCATTGTCTTAATTGTTGGACGCTAGAAAGGAAACTACCCCAAATTATTGAAGAATCAACAAGTTAGTTGTGGGACATCTAATGGGACCTTCTTCTTTAAATGTTTATTTGATTGACATAAATTTTTCTAATACTACTTCGTCAATATTAGACACCGATGGTGGTTTTTATCATTGTATTTGATACATAGAATGATTAAAATATGACGACTAGCAACAATGATGTTGAGAGATAGAGTAATTGTGTACTCAATCTAGTTTTTGGATTTAAAGTTGTACTTAATTGTGACTATTAAGTGCATAAACTCTAAATAAGAATATAAACTTGTTAAGATACAAAAGAGGTTTCACTTTTGTGACCCTATACACCATAATTTAATGTATGGCTAGCCCATTATCAAGGTGATTATATTCTAAACCAAACTAGAATGACACATCATGTAGATGATGTAAGACTCAAATTGGTAACCCAGGATTAAACCTTCAATTCTGGAATGATGAACGCAAAGAGTTATCGAGTACTCTTGAAACCATTAGATTGTTAATCTTATGTTATATGCGTATATTGTATTCAAAACAAGATGTCTCGTGCCTTTTGGTTGAAAAGGAGATCGAGGTAGTAAATTATTGATCCAAAATAGGTTGATCATTTTCTTTTACCAACGATTTAAGTTGACACTAATGTGTTCACTTAATAAGGTAAATAGAGAAATCTTTGAAGAAGTTCAAAGAGTTCCAGGAATCACGATTTAGTCGTGTTGGGATTATCAAAGTGAAGACTTTGATATAAGCCAAAGGAAATGTGATATAGTATCACAAGTAAATCTCTCTTAGCATACATTATGGAATAATGTGTGGTTGGATAAAGAATTCAAACGGTATTCGATATGGTTTGGAATTCAATCAAGTTACTTTGAGTTACTTGATCCTTTTGGGGATTTTATCATTTTGTCCAAATTGTTTTTCCACTAAATCTAAAACGAATCATATGAGATATGAAATGGTAGAGTACCATGCTTGTAAGTTTTCAAAAGAAACAAATTCTCATTTTTCCTTACTATCACGAGTACAACGGGTTTGCGGCTCGTGAAGTTGTCTTTCTAGAATACAAGTTTATTTCTAGAAGACAGAGTGGGAGAAATTATTCAAAGAGCCACAAAGAATGTTATGTCGCAAGAAACTGGTCTTTCTTGGCTACATGAGACGTTTTGTGTAAGACGTTGTTTCTTCAAAACACTTGTTGAAGACGATGAATTAGTGTTACTTTTAGAAAGTAAAGAGCTTGCAACTTACAAAGAAATTTTTTGATTCAAGTTGATTACTTCTGGAAAGTAATGAACATATGACTTACATGAGAGTGTTTAAGTCACAACTCAATACAAGGCTTAGAGCCATGAAAATCCGAAATAAATTCCAAGTGAATTGTTAGATATCAAAGCTTGATTGGTGGCAAAGGGTTTTGCACTAGTTGAAATGCTTAAGTCTATTTGGATCTTCTTAAGGATTGTGTTCCATTATAATGATATACATATAGCAAGTGAATCTAAAACCCACTTCTTCAATTAGAAGGAATGTATTCAATACATGTCTTGAGTTTTGTAGATTCTTGCCATCCTAAGATAATGTGAAACTTAAGAGAGGGTCTTAAGTAGGACATCAATGAGTTGGAATCAATATTTTGATCATGTTATAAAACTTTTCTCGATAGGTCGAGAAGTTGTGTTTATACATAGAGTTTAGTGGGAGTTACGGAAATTTTAATTAGTCTAATATGTGGATGACATATTGATCATTGGGAATGATTTAAGACTTTTGGAGTAATATAATACATCTTTAATATCCAGATTTATGTAGATAAATCCACATGATATTAGCATCAAATAAGAAGTCTTATGTTGATTCATGATTAGTTCAATCGAGTTGAACATATTTGATTGATTCCATTTGTTTCCATTGCCGAATCAATTAAATAGGAAATGATGTATAACACTTCATATACTTTAAGTATGATGAATTGTTTCAAATCGAATTTAAGTAATAGTTACCAAGTAAGCCATAAAGATTACCCTTAAGTGGTTGCAGAAGCATTAAGGATGTAATGCAAAGTGTTTTTGATGCAATTTTGTGTAAGGGTGTTACACAAGTGACAATTGACAATTGAGATTGCGCATGGTTTCCGACAAAACCATAATCAAAACACATTAGGATGGTTAAGATACCATTAAGGCTATGTTATTTAAGAAATAGATTTTCTAGAATCGTTCTAGGCAATAAAGAACAATGAGAAATATTTACAACGGAAATTGAGTACACTTGCAATCATGAGATGTGCAAGAAGGATGAGTCCCGCACACTGTGAAAACATTGGGAGCTATATTAAGGCTAGAGGGCCTATGTCTTGATTGGATCTCGACACGTACTCAGAAAGTTTTGTAATACAAATGTATACATTACAAAGGAAAACGAGTATGTAGTAAGGTTGAGTAAGGTACAAGAAGTTGATAAAACCTACTAACCAAAGCCTTCTCATAGGCTTAATATGATGAGTCATGTCTTTTCAATTGAATTGAGATGAACAACTACATACAAGATCTAAATTGGATATGAAGTAGTAATCAAGCATTGACTACTCATATGATAATCACACTTGTCGTTCGAGTTTTTAAAAATCTGAAAACTCCTTTTATACTTTGTTACATCCAAACGGGTTGTAGAGACAATATTGAACCCCGTTAAAGTAAACCCGGATTAACATGGTATTCGCCCATAGTCACTTGTATGAGGTGACGTCTCGAAGTGACTAGAGTGTAATGCGATTGATGGCAAGTTCAAATGCCATAAAGTCATATGAGATGACTAGTCGATCACATATGCAGACTGTTAGGAACACTTTGTCGGGCCTTTTGACCGCTTATAGAGTTCTGGCAAATTTATATAGCCTGGTCGTGGCGAGAGCTACTATAGTATTCTAATGAGTCGATTCTTTTGACTAAAGACTGTTCGCCTAAGGTGGCAAAGTTTCAGATTAACTTTGATTTGTGTTACTACGACCTTCGTAAATGGAGTCAAATGGGCATATTTTGGGTTATGATGGCTGTGGCTAATCGAAGGGAATAAGTGCGATAGGAATTGTCCACCCTCTTGTCAGGGTTAAAATAATATCTCAGGGCCACTCGAGGAGTAATGAACTGGAAATGCGTGGCCACGCTCGGAAGATATCTATGGTAGATGATTCCGGTCAATCAGTTATTCTCCAGATCGAGGAAACCACTCTCGATATGATCACTTGCAAGTACGACCTGGAGGACACCTTGCATTGAGTGGGAGATAGTAATAAGACAAGAGAATTGGTGACGCACACTTGTCGAGGACAAGTGGGAGATTGTTGGAATAAGTGTCCTCCGACAATAATGCGATCACAACTGTTGATCATAATGATCACATGTTTAAATCTCATTTTAAGAATACATGTGGGATGTAATATTTTACAATCAACTGGTACACACATATCGATAATGATTGGCTGACTAGAGTTTGACATTACTGTCGTGCGACGGTGGTGATCAGTTAATCCCCTTAGGTCATACCTATAGGGAAATACTCTTAATTGATTATTTAATTAATCGTATGCCGATACGAGTTAATTAAATTGCTTAAAATTGACGGATGATTTTGTGAGTAAAGTTAATGTATCTTATTGTAATTTGATTAAATGAGACACGGTCTAAGTAATCGAATTGTTTTATTACTTAGATGAAATTATTGTTTATGGAAACAATTGAAACGGAATGAATAAATTATTATAAATACAGAATGTTGTAGTTTATAATTCGGAAACACTTTTGGTACAAGTAATTATGAATTACTATGTTAATTTTTATAAGTGACATATTTTATTAATATGTTGATTTTTAATTGTTAAAAATACATTTTATATATAAGATGTCATGTAATGTGTCACATGTGACATATTGACAAAATCACAAATAAAACGGACTCATCCATTTTATGTGTGTGTACCGAAATGGAGGGAGTTTTAGGATAAAAATTGTGTTGATTATTTTTAAGTGGAAAACACAATAATTGCTTATAGTCTTAGCCTTGCATGCCTATCTTTTCTTGGGTAGAAAAACTAGCCCATGCATTGGACACACTACTCCCTCCAATCGGTTTTACCATGGGAATAGAGAGTGTTTCTTCCACAATTATTCATTTTTTTACAATTATCATATATATTTCTAGTGTAAGAAATTATCCTACTCTCTACAATTTGTGAAAATTCTAGAGAAATAAACTCACATAATCACTTCCTCTTGAACCGATTTTTCAAGAGCAAAACTATAATTTTTGTGTCAATTTTATAGTAAGACTTATATTATTTCTAGTACAAAATAATATTAGTTATTAAGTGGTTTCCTTGGGTACATGCTTTTGGGAGAGATTCTAATCTTGAATCTTGTTCATCCACTGTTGGAAAGCTCAAGAACTAACAAGAAGGAGATCTTGTTGGTGCCCATAAAACCGAAATCACATAGTAAGAAAAACGATTTCTTCTTTACCTCTATTTATGTTTGGATGCATAAGATCTAGAATTTATTTTATGACTAAATAAATTTATTCATATATGAATATGCAAATTAATGTTTTCTAACAGGTCAAATGGGTCGGCCGAATACACGGCGACGGTACCAAACAAAATGTGTAAGGCTTGTATTTACGATCGGTAGGTCGTAAACACGTGTCGATTTTGTGACTTAGGAAGTCGGGTCTAGAAGTTTAAGGGAGAAGGAGGGGCGGCCTCTTGCGTGTAGATTATGGTGTGTTATGGTGGGTATTTATAAAGAAATGTGGGATGGTAGGTCGGTTGAGTTTGCTTAGAGGCTAAGCAGACACCTGCTTTAGGCGCGAGCCACCTTGTGATTGAAAGGGGTGTATTGTCCCTTTCAATTTGGACTTGGCCTTTGCTCTATCCGTTGTTTGGTTGGTTTGATATGTGGTCTTCTTATAAGATGTCGTGTAATAATATGGGCATCTAATAATATGATTTTGGTGTTACTTGGGGTATGTAATTTGTGTGCTTGACTCGGTTTTGACCCGTGTGAGTCGGGATTTGAATTTCGAGTCGGTTTTTGGCTCGGTGTCGATTTTTACTCTAATTAGGGTCATTTTAATGGAAATAATATGATAAAGACATTCATGGCATTATTTTCGACATTCAAGATTTGGTTTGACTCAATTTGACTCAGGTTGTCTCGAGTTGCGGGTTTCTGAGTCGGTTTTTGGCCCGGTGTCGGTTTTGACTCTAATTAGGGTCATTTTAATGCAAATGACATGATAAAGGCATTCATGGCATCATTTTTGACATTCGGGATTTGGGTTGACTTGGGTTGACTCCGGTTAACTCGAGTTGTGGGTTTCTGAGTCGGTTTTGGGTCCGAAGACGGTTTTAACTCTAAATAGTGTTGTTTCAATGCAAATGAGTAGAAAACTTTTGAAATCATTTTTCATATTCGAGTAGTGCATTAAACCGTCTCATGTATAGGCAATCTACGCATGCATATCAAAAACACGTTATAATCCGATCATCATCGGGTGGTTTTTGGAAGGTGCAGATACTGGGTATCTATAGAAGCGGTTTTTGACCAGGACTCCAAATGAACTCTAATTACTGTCAAAACGACCGTATCGGCGCGTAGATGACGACCAAGGGGTTGACTCGAGTGTTTGAGCTATCACTTGTCGATGAACTTACGGACTGTCATAAATCACTCTGCGTATCAAACATGCGGCCCAATCATCACTAGGTGGTTGGCGGGCGGTGTAGAAATGAGGTGTCTACAGAGTTGCGGAAAGAGAAAATAATAAAGAATAAATAAAATATTGTAATTTATTGACTTTTTAGGAGAGAGGGTGAATAAAGAATGAATAAAAGATAACCAAAAAAGGAAAGAAGAAGATAGGAGAATAGACTCAAAAGGAAAATAAGGAAGATTGATAGAATTTGGAGGGAGTATTAATTGTGCCTTGTAACACAATTATATTGCTATTATAGCTATCTAGACTCTTATCTATACAATAATATAAAAAAGGCTACTTTGAGTAGTCCACGTGTCAGTCTTCTAAGCTATTGTGTATTTGTGTTCTAAGTAGTCTCATAGAAAAAGCCTTTACTTGAGTTAAAAAAACTTAAATTAATATACAATAAATAATTAATCTATTAAATTACGGAGTAATTGCCATTGAACGTTTAGTATTCTTTGGCCCCTACGCTTCTTCAACCACATGACTTTTCAGTTTACTGAAAAAACGAAACATAATTGTGTTGTATGTGAGCCTTTCTGATTTTATTTTCTTAAGAAAATAAAATGAGCGATCTCAAACTTTTTCTCCATCAATAGAACACTTGAGATTCACCATTATTAATGCCTCACTAATTCCATTAACTTCTAGGCTATTAGTACGGAAGATGAAGAGGTACTAACTAAGATGGTGACTTTGACTAACGTTACTCTTTCTTATAAATATCGACATCTCCACAACCAAAATCTCAGTTTTTGGATCATCGTTAATAATGGTGAGTTTATTTCTCACTAATCTAATAGTTTATTTTTTTGTTTTTATTTCAACGATAGTTTGACAACGTAACCAAGTTCGTGATTTGCGATATTTTGACACTAATCACAATCGTTATTTTAGTTTTGGTTTGATTGTTTTAATTGTTTGGTTTGATTGTTTTAATTGTTTCAGCTTCAGTGAAAGTTAAATATGGTGTTATCAAGAAGACAAGAAGGTTGTGTATTCATTTGGTAACATGACTTTGTTAATACTGAGGACATTTTTCTGCCTATGTTTCTATCTTTTCTTTCATATGAACTTTGTTGTATATAAGGCGTTTGATCAAAATTCTAAGATTAAATGGGGTGACGGTACAAATATTTTATAAAGACAGTGTCACTCGCTTGATTGGGTAGATTATAAGTATTACAGAGTATTATTTTCGGAACGCTTGGATTCCGATTTGATTGCTTAAATTTTTAAACAATGAAGGACTAAGACAGTCAGATGGGTACTCAATCGTTGGCTATAATGAATCTTATGTGAGAGTCATTATATTGGTTCTATGTATATTGTGAAGTACATTGTGATGTTACATTCTTATATTCCTTGAACAAGTATTATTCTCTTTTATTTGTCTCAATTATTTGTTTTACCTTTTTAAAGTTGAATAAATGATTGATATGAATGGATTTTTCATTTTTCAACCCTCATCATATAGGACAATTCCACAATTTTGATCTGCATGAATTCCAAAGATCATTCATATATTTGTATAGTTGGACGACTTGTATGAGACTTGTAACATTTATACAAGTTAATGGAAATTCTTTACAAGAAATAACCATTTGTTACTCATTTGACCTATTTATAGAGTATTTGTGTTAGCATTGATGAAGTGAAGATTATTTGCCCATTTTTGTACTCTGAGCTAAGTATTTCATCATTCAATTCATTTTTGTCAAACTCAATTACTTTTGTTTGGACGATCAATCAAACATCCATTTTTTTTTGAGAAATGGAGGTCCGTTACCTTTTTAGTGACTCGGATTTAGTTTTAAACCGATGCAATGGTTTAATTTTACTATAAAAGAAAAGGTTAAATGAGAAAAATAGAATATATAATAATATAATATTCCAGCAGAGAAAAAATGGAACAAAAAGTAATAGAGAGGATCCTCTTCCTAATATTATTGTGTACCCTCATATTTTAATGTTTTATACTCGTAAGTTTAATATGTATTACTCCCTTCACCTTATTGATCACTTTTATTTTAAAAGTAATACATTCTTTAACGAATATAATAACTTATAAAAAAGTACAGAGGAGATCAAATAGGTCGGTGAGACACTTGCATTATATTGAAGTGTAATACCAAAATGAGAACGGGGAAAAAATCATGGAAATTGTACAAAAAAAATAGAGAATTGGAAGAAATCGAAGAAAATGAGCGACGGTTTATCACTACGTTATTAAGAGACCATACTTCAACATATTTGTATGTAATCTTCGTGACTTTTTCTACCTTATTGTTGATCGTCTTCCGACTATCATTCTCCAAATTAATTTTGTATTTACAATCATATTATCAAACTAAAAAAGTAATCTACAAAAGACCCGTGAATTTTCACGGGTTTTAAAACTAGTTAGCTGTTAACAGCCTTAACTAACAAAATCCAACTATCATCCAACTAAAGATGTAACTAAAGATATGAACAAAATAAAATGAGCATTGATATACGTGTATAAAGCAACACAATTCAATGAAACGGAGGAAGTATTAGCTATCCAGACTTATTAGTCGTTAACAGTCAGATGGTAATTTAACTACCGCTGTCTTTACCGACTATTTTCACCGACTTATTCACGCGTGGTCAGTAGCTCTGTCGCAAATTTAACGCATTCTTCTATGTTTTGGTAAATTTCTACCAATTTAAGGTTAAAGTGGTCTTAGCGCCTAATCAGTATATATTACGACTCGTTAATGATTGTATTTTGTGTGTTATGACGAATTGAATGTAAACGTAAATAAAGGACACAGGCAATTTTGGTTACGCGGAAAACCCGATGTGGGAAACAACCGCGGGGGGAGACGGAATCCCACCAATAATTTCACTATAATTCGGTGGAAAGTACAACGTGGGATGATATTGCTATATCTCGGAGGCTGGGGTTCTGTTATGTACTTTTTTTATGATCTTGAGGTCTTGAGTTTGCCCCTTATATAGTGATGCTCTTCCTCCTAGGGTTCCTTGCTTCCTTGCCAAGTCTTCCTAGTTTGATATAAGATTGGACTTTCTTGATTCAGAATATGGTAAAGTCTAGGATTTCTTTATTTTACCCATGAATATGCGAGCTTCCTAGTTCGGGTCCAAGTCTTCAATGTCCACTGTCTCAGCCCTGCCTCCTGATTATTCTGCCTCCCGATTTGCTTCCCTACCTCGGCCCATATCCAGAATTTGGGCCTAACAGTTTGCCCCCAATTTTTCGCGAAAATCACTTCTTGATAGTTGAGCGGGAAATTGTAATGTACCGTTGAATGACTTTCCGTACACTCTTTTCCAATGTACATTTTGAATCCCCCAACTACTCTCCCTATTTATTCTCACCCGTCCCCTATTACTCTCTCTCCTCAATCATTCCAACTCCTCAAAACCCTCAAAATCTCAATTCTCCCAAATCGTCTCCCCTCCTTCTTCTCGCCGTCAGTGCTGCCTATCCTTTCCATCCCCCAGGCACTTTCACTTCCTCCTTTTCTTCAATTTATTATGGCAAAAACTCATTTTGCCGCTTCTTCGTCCGCCACCATTGACTTCGTCAAAGACGATGTCTTTCCTTCCCTGGGTATCCTCAAAAAACCGCACTTCTGTGACTCCACCCTGACTCAGGGCGACATCCCATGAATCAAAGCTCTTTTAGGTCTGGGCGTTGATATGGAGATTCACATCCCTTGTCCTGGTCTATAACTGACGCCTCCCGTGAGGGGTGGATCTGCTTGTGTATGTACCCCTTCACCCTTGGTCTCCATTTCCCTTTCCTTCCTTGATCCAAGAGTTTATTCGTTTGAACTCTCTCCCCGTGGCTCAAATTGCTCCATACGCATGGAGAATTCTTCTATCCACCGTCGCTCTTAACAACAGCCTAGATGCTGATATCGGGCTATCAGAAATGGCCCATAGATTTGAGTGCCGGTCACTTGGAAATGGCCAATACAATTTCAGGGCCGTGGAGAAGACTGAAAATTTCCTTCAGTCCGCGGCCAAAGATAAAGACGACGGCTGATATAAGGGTTTCTTCTACATCAAGCTTGACTCTATTCCTCTCCGTGCCAACTACCTCTTCGAGCACTGGATCCTAGCTAGGAGTAAATATGCTCGCATGTCTTTTTACCCGATCTCTTCTGCTACTCATCTTTCTTATCTTGTGATTTAATTTAGAACTCAAGAACCCTGAAAAATCTGAGGACGAAGATACCTCTGTTGCCAAGCTTTTCTCCATCCCCGAAGAGCAAAGGACGTTCCATGCGCTGTTCTCCGACCTCGACAATTCTACCGCTGAAGAAACCATGTCTTCTGGTAAACATCCATTTCTGACTTCTTGCTACTTTCGTAGCTATCTACCCTGAATACTCATATCTGTCCTCTGGCGCCTTTGCAGGAAGCACCCGCCCAACTACCTTTGAGATCCTGATGCGTCAGGCCAGAAAGAGGATGGCTGAGTCCACCCCCTCACCTGCTTCCTCGAAAAGGAGGTCTTCTGCTAGACCCACTCCTGAGCCTAAGGGTGTTAATGAGACATGACAGCTCGCGAGCAACTCGAGATCAGCTCGGTCAAAGCTCGACTCGGGCTCGGGATCGGCTCGAAAGCTTAACGAGTCAAGCCGAGCAAAGGCTGACTCGACTCAAAAAGCTCGTGAGCGGCTCGAACTTTTATGATTACATAAGATATTGGTCATATTTTATAAAAATATTATATCATGATTATATCTTTGTTTCACACGTATCAAATGTCTCGCTGATTTGCCAAACATTTTTACATATAACTTAAGAACCTTATTATCGAAAATATCGGAACAAAAAATAGAAAAATAAACAATTTTATATAGGCTCCATTTGGGCTCAAGTTTGGCTCAAGCTCGCGTTAAGCTCGCAAGCTTTATAACGAGCGCATTTTTTTCAGGCTCGGGTAAGCTCGAGCTCGAATTTTGGTTCTTGAGCACAAGCCGAGCAAGGCCAAGCTCGGGCTCCCATATCCCGTGCCTCTGGTTCTCCAACTCGCGTTGATGATCAGTTAATTCGTCTTTCTGCTGGCTTTGCGGACGTAGACCGCGTCAACTACTGGCCCTCATTGGAGCGGTTCTTAACACCTACCTGCTCCCAGATGTTTAATGAGACTGATCCCCAAGAGATGACTGAGCTAGCTGCTGAACAATGCTTCCTTGTAAGTCTGCTTTCTGATGTCCTATCCCTTGCTTCTATTACTTCAACTTTCTTTCTGACCGATAGCCTCCTCACGTGTCCCAGGCTCTACAATCGTCTCTTTACCTCCGCAAGATGCTGAAAAGAGCCAAGACTGAATGCCTGGCGTCTGTGGGGAAGAACAAGGAGCTCACCGCCACCTGTGCTAAACTGAGGGAGCAGCTCCATGCGGCCAAGAGGGAAAAGGAGGTAGTCAAGGACCATCTTGCTAGGACGCAGAAGGCTCACCGTGATTTGACCATCGGGCTGACCAAGGCTGAGGCTCATGCAGAAGAGATGGCTGAATTGGCCAGGAACGTGGGAGCCTATACCGCCTTCAAAAGGAGGATTGACTGCATCCGGGCTTACACTGAGGGAAGAAATATTTCCTGGAACCTGGAGGAGGAGCAGGCGGAATTTGCCCGTGCCTTCCCCAATAGTATGGATTTGAGCGCCTTGTTCCCTGTTGATGTTGAGGTTTCCAATCATGAGCCTGAATTTCTTGCCATTGATATCTCTGGAACTATCTCTGAGGCAAATGTTGTAGAGGAGATGCTGGCATGGACGGCTGGTGGTGATGCTTCTATGATTCTTGGAGCTGATCAGGTACCTGCGTTAGAGGAGCAGACAGAGCATGGGGAGCAGGGCAAAGGTCAGGGTGCTGCTGTTGAGAGGATTGACCTCTCTAAAAAAATTTTAATCATATTTTCTTGGTACTTGGCCCTGTGTGGTGCAAGTTTTGTAATTATACTCTTGAACTCTTTTTTTTTTATGTTTGCTTGCGCTTGCTGATGTGCAGGCTTGAAACTATTGTGGCACCTGATATGGGTAGCAGATGTCCTTATTTTGAATTGTCCTAGGCCTAGTTCATAGGCCCCTTTTGCTATGTCTCATGATGTGCTTCTTGCGTTTGGGGCTTAGTTCCCACTTTTGATTGTCCAGGAGGCTGACCTGGTTCCAGGTACACAACCACTGCCCCTGGTGGCAGATGCTTGATAAGATATTTTACCCATGACGTAAAATATTTTATCAATAGGATAGCTAGTTAAAGCGTACCTCTCATTGTCCTTTTCCGGTTAACAAGGAATGTTGCGTTCCTTGTGATTCCAGTGTTTGTAGTTTCGTGCATGCACCTATGTATATGGTCCCGGGATTTTAGTACACACATCGTAGCTACGGTTTCATCCGGGATTAACGGTGAGGTACAGGTGGTCTTAGTATCGCCGTGCCCTACTACCTCCATACCGTACGCCCTCCATGTGGCTGACTTAGCAACGTCTTGTAGCCCACATGGCAGGGGCTAAACCCTTAATTTTTACCCTGCCTGACAAGTAACCAACGTTAGTACTCAAAGCCTTTCTTCCTAAAAGCGTAAAATTCCAAAGTAGTACAAATTACCTGGTGCTATCTCATGGTGTTCCAAGGCAACAGCTGGATCCAGGACGGCACAGCCTGTACTACTCGGTTTTAAAAATGACTCAATTTGCATTAAAAAATGAAAAATTAAAAATTACTAGGAGTAAAAAACAAATCATAACCTAAATCATATATTACCCCCACCCCTTTTTTTTTTTTTTTGCTTTATGGACTGTTGAAAGGTCCTTTGTACAGTAAGGTTTCAGCACTGTGTCAGACAAAGTACTGTTTCAGATGGCGAATGTTCCAGGGTTTGTGCAGGATCTGACCTTGCATGGTCATCAACCTGTATGCCCCATTCTTAACAATGCTTTCGACCTGATACGGGGCTTTCCATTTGTAAGCAAACTTGCCTACATTGTGATTTTTGGTATTCTCAAATACCCTTCTGAGTACCAGGTCCACTACCGCAAGGGTCCTCACATTGATATTTTTGTTATACATTCTGGCTACAGATTGTTTGTATGATGCCATGGGTATGTAAGCACTTTATCTTAGCTCGTCAATTGTGTCTAGGCTCCTGGTCATTTCGATTTGATTCTGCTCTGCTGTTTGGCAGCCATATCTGTGTGTTGGTACCAGAACTTCTGATGGGATCACTGCTTCTGTCCCGAACACCAGGCTGAATGGCGTATGTCCCGTTGCCACTTTTGGTGTTGTCCTGTCTGACCAAAGTACTAGTGGCAACTCGTCTGCCAACTTACCCCCTAGCTCCTCCAGCCGCTTTCAGAGGTTCTCCATAATGATTTTATTGCTGGATTCTGCTTGGCCGTTTGTCTGTGGGTAACGGGGAGCAGACTTTCTCAGGGTTATGTTCCAACGTGAACAAAACCCTTTAGTGTTATCAGATATGAACTGGGATCCATTGTCGCATATGATTTCAGATGGTATCCTAAACTTTCTCTTGATGTTACACTTTATAAAATAGATCACCTGAGCCTCCTTTACTTCTGTCATTGCTTCAGCTTCAATCCACTTTGAGAAATAGTCAGTCATGACAAGCATATACACCCTGTTACCTGGAGCCCTGGGTAGCTTCCCCACTATGTCCATCCCCCACATCATAAATGGCCACAGGGAGATGATGGGATGCATATGTTCTGTTGGCTGATGGATTGCTAGGGCTGCTTTCTTGCACGATTCACAGCGCTTGACGTGTTTTACAGCGTCTACCCTCATAGTAGGCAAAAATACCCCTGCCTTAAAATTTTATTAGATAGACTTCGTCCACCAGCGTGATTCTCACATTCTCCGCTATGTATATCCCACAGCACTGTGTTAGATTCCTCTTTATTCAGACATCTGAGATAGGGTTCTGCCAAAGATCTTCTAAAGAGCACGTTATCTATTAGCACGAATCTGGAGGCCTTTATCCTGAAACTGTGTGTGTCTTTCTTGTCTTCTGGGAGTTTTCCATCTTTCAGCCACTCCATTTAAGGTGTTCTCCAATCCGAGTCTGCCTGCTGGTTTCCATCTGATACCAAGATTCCTGCTCTAATTACGTGTTGCACGTGCGTTGCTTCCCCTGCCTGATTCCGTTCTAATTCTTTCTGTATTGCCGGAGTTAAAACATGAGTAATTGGTATATTGGAGAGTTCCGTAGGCTAGAAGGTGGCTCCCAACGTGGTTAGAGCATCCGCCTCCATGTTCTGATCCCTTGGCAGTTGAGTAATCTTGAAAGACCGGAATTTCAACTTATGCTCCGTGGCTACCTTCAAGTAGGCTTGAGCCCCTGCGCCATTTGCATACCTAGTATAAGTGCCTCATACTCAGCTTCATAATTAGTTGCTTTGAATTCGCACCTGACTGCTTGTACCATCATATCTCCCTTTGGGGACCGGAGGACCAGACCTACGCCAGCTCCCCAAGCATTAGAGGCTCCATCTATGTACAGGGTCCAAGCTCCGCTTTCCTGGTCCTCTAGCAATGTCAACATCCCCTTTTCTGCCTCCACAAGGGTAGCAGGACAGAAGTCTGAGACGAACTCCGCCAGCACCTGGGACTTGATTGTCGTCCTAGGCTCAAATTGTAAATCATATCCACTTAGGTGTACTGACCACTTGGTCATTCTTCCAGACAATTCAGGCTTCCTCATGATCGTTTTCAGTGGATAATTAGTCATTATAAAAATCGTATGAGATTCAAAGTATGGGCGCAGTTTGTACGAAGCAGTGACCAGAGCTAAGACTAATTTCTCGAAAGGTGTGTACCTGGTCTCTGCAGGAAGCAGAGACTTACTGATATAATACACTGGATGCTGCATCCCCTCTTGCTCTTTGACCAGAACAGCACTTACCACTGCTTCTGTAACACCCCCATATACCAAGGAGCCTTAACAAGACCTTTCCTAGCATATAAAGGCATTACCATCTCGGTTGCCCGAGGAAAGTAATTATCAAAAGTCGATAAAAGAACATTTATAAATTATTACAAGTGATTAAACCAAAACTAATGATACAAAGATACAACTCGACATCCTTAGGTGAACTATCTTTTGACGTAACTTGTGAAAGACCCATCCCTGTCAAGACTCCAGCCAACTTCCAGGACATCACCTGAAAGACTGACTGCTCACCATAAGGGATCACGGCAGACACAACAGAAGCAAACAAGAAACAACCACACAAGGTCAGTAACTGAGGCAAGACACAACATCAACGACCAACCTACTACGAACACAACCAAGCACACACGCAAGCCACAACCACTCTAGCCAATCACCGTCGCCGACTGTCCACTGGACCAGCCCTGCCAGTGGGGGACCGCAGCCGTACCCACCAAATCCCCGCTCATCATACCGAGCGATAACCTTGTCCCATTAATGTGCACATCCCCTCCCGTGGCGGGTTCCACGGAGGGCAAAATTAGGGCGTGAAGCCACTCCCGCAAGTGACTCCACTAAGCCAGGGACGCGCCTCGAATATCATAGATAGTTATACAATGATCACAAACACGCTAATCGAGACAACACAACACCAACCAACAACACAATCAATCCAATCATACCGACACTAAAACCAACACAACAACTGACACACTAGACAACCAACAGAAACTGAGTAGGCGAACCTACCTTTAGCCAACCGCAGCGATTCCTTGTTCAGTCACATGACATCAACCAAGCAAGCAAAATCCCTATACAAAAAGTATAAACACCTATTACTATTACCAAAACCCTACAAGAAACAACAACGTTAAAGATGACGATGATGACATACCTACGCCCAGCATATCGGTGTCAAGACTGCTTCCTGACTCAAGCAACCTATCCCCAAGGCACAAGCATCCTCAAAGGCTCCCATGGGAGGAATTATGGTGAAGGAAATGAGGAAAGATGACATCTCGGTCTGAAGGGAAGAGGCGGAAATGATTTGCGATTCTATCAAAACACGATTATAAACCCTCGCTGAAAAGATGTTACTCGATCGAGTAACCAACTTACTCGATCGAGTGACCCCTACTCAATCGAGTACTCAAGCTACTCGATCGAGTAGCCTCGACTAGATCGAGTACCACTCACTCAAAGCCTATCCTGACACCAGACATCTCTTGTACGAATTCCCAAAGGCTACAACATGCCCCCTAAGGTCGGTCAATGCCAGTCAACGGGTCCCTAAAAGGACGGTTATTACAGTCTTCCCCCCTTAAAAAGAACTTCGTCCCCGAAGTTTGACTCATCCTCCCCCCGAACCACGTGACAAGAAACCAAGGTCGACACCACCATTTACCCTACACAGGTCAACAAAACTATTTAGAAATATTATCCCCACTACGTATGTCCATCAAACATCATCATCGTCAATTGCCTAACACACACCACACACTCAAGCCTCAACGAACCACTACTTGAGTTACTGAACACATAACATGCACCAACACGACCAACTCAACTATCGTTTATACAACTACATCGAATTATTCAGACATGCATTAACACAGCTTCGCGACTATACTTTCATTCAACATCGGCCAACAATTACCAATATAATCATGCAGAACAACGGTGTAGCCATATATTCACAACAATACACAGTTCATCTCACCCTATCACCTTAACCACACAACAATATTACTAAAGACGACTCCCCAATTGCCAATGCTATTTCATTCTCAAGCCAATAACAAATAATTACTGAGAATTGAGTGTACAACACGCTATTTCATTCGACAATTGTTATAAATCCCCTACTCAAATGCATTACAACCACCAAGAAGTTACCAAACATACATATGAAACTATAAAACACACATATGAAACTATTCGAACAATTGTTCACATACTTTAAAATACCATAAAATACTTTAAAACACCACCAAGTATCTCGTTTTTCTTTTGCGACATTACTCTTCCCCTCTAAAAAGGAACTTCGTCCCCGAAGTTCACCATCCAACAACTTCCCTACCCCTCAACCGACACAGACGACATTACTTTGACATTACTCATAAACCATCAAACAACATTGATTTACGTTCACAAGACCTACTCTTTGACATTACTTACGTACCATTCATACGACATAAACCACCGATATCACGTAACATAGCGCGGACATATTGCTACAATTAATAGTAAATTCAACAATTACTGTTTAAACTACATTTCTGAACTCAATGAGGATATCGTAATTATAGTATTCGATTAAACCACAACAGATGGTACCCGCATGAAGATTTCAAGGTAAAAAAAATACCGCTAAAACTGCGTGAAGTGCTCAAAATCCATAACCGACTCATGACAGAAATAACACTCTCTTGACGTTACTTAACCATTACTCGCAAAGCATAAATATATATACATATATACAAACATGAACTTAAACAACATCGCTTGCATGACGAGTTCCCGCAACAATATGTCTTATTGTTTCGACACAACTATATTACATAAAACTTTACTCATGACTCGACCACAAGCTGAAATAAGACCAACGGTGGAGCTAAAACATGTTACTAAACACCAACGACCATGAATAATACAAAGATAACCAAAAACATAAGGATTCGAACAAATTAAACCTGGAAATGTGCCTGTAACAGTGACACTCGATCGAGTTGGTCAGGCACTCGATCGAGTTGGACCTACTCGATTGATTCCCTTAGCTACTCGATCGAGTAGTGATACGTCTGTCGTGTACCTATCAAAAATAAACTAACTAAACTAACTATATAGCTAGGGAAGTCAGGTCGATCTCCTCAAGGAGGTAAGATATCTGTAGAAGTCCGTCTATTTGGTCACAAATGGGGGGGGGGGGGGTTGTTTAAATTGGTTTTCTAAACTAAAAGGTTTAAAGGGAAGAGAAGCAGAGACAAGAGTAGTAAAGGCAGAAAAATAGAATTAAACTATCAAATAGAGAAGGGACATGTCAGGATTTCGGTTCACTACGGTAGTCCAATGACTCAACTGTAAAAACTTAGACAAATTAATGCGAGACGGATATAGAAAGGTCCTTCCGGTCAACTTTCTACCCTAAACTTCCACTAACTTAACTTTTGTCCTCATCAGGGTAGTCTACTGTTCATAGCAGGCCTATTTAGTCCAATCTTCCGATCCAGGATTAAATTTAGCCAGATTAAAGGGTGACTCAGAAGCGTGCACTCAACTAAGTCGGTAAAATACAGTTAAATTGGTATGGTGACAGAATCTCACAATTAATTCATCTAACCTACTCACTACATCATCACATTTCTACCGTAGATCCCCTAATCCCAACATGAAACAAGTTTAGCTACTCATATCGCTATTTATACTATCAAAACTAACAGCAGATAAATGACCAGCATTCAACATATTAAAACGACAATTAAGTTGCATAAAAGTAGATTAGGGCAGAAATTAAATGAAGTAAAACAAAGAATTAAAGTAAACAAAAGAGCGGTTATTATTAAGAAAGGAGAAAGAGATTACAATCGTGCGAATCCGGCGTAAAGAACGACAAAATCCGAGCGAAATAATCCCAAAAGCAAAGTTACAGAGAAATATGAAAATGATCGATGAAAAAACTGAAAAATAAAGTGTCGATGATAATAGAATAGATAGCTAATGACCTAGTTGATGTAAGCTTAAATAAGAAATAAACTAAGTCCAACAACTAAAACACTTACGGACTAATTAAAGCCCACGAAAGCCTAAACCACTCGATCGAGTAGGATAAATCCACTCGATCGAGCAAATCTCCAGAAAATCGACTCGATCGAGTAGAATAGTTACTGGATCGAGTAACCTCTCTTTTAAGCACTTCTTGATCGAGTAAATAACTACTCGATCGATCAACCATGCCTATAAAAACCACTCGATCGAGTCTTCTTCCTTCAAATCAGCCCAATCTCGTACCCTACTGCCTCGTAAACCGTGCCTTCACGCATTCCAATGCAGTATCTCACTCTGGAAAATCCCGTCTCCTTAAAATGCATGCAAAAAGAACGAAAAATGGTACGATTCCACTACTTTCGCGTTCATTTCTACAAAACTGACAAAACGAACCAAAGTAGCCAATTCGGGGCATAATACTATATAAACAGTACAAAAATGCATGGAAATACGTGCTAAAATAGGCTAAAAAGACTATGCAATATGCACATATCAAATCTCCCCAAACCGAACCTTTATTCGTCCTCGAGGAAACTAAAATGCAACTAATGGAACGGAAATGATAACTCAGAGCTAGCTTAACTTGTCTACTTGAACCAATTTAATACAACAAAAACTAACAGTTATAGCTAAGCAGTCAATACGCAAACGAGTTATAAGCTGTTCAGAAATATAGCCAACCTATTAACCTTGCAAGACCAACAAAATCGGACACTCTCGTGGTCACTCTTCTCTCATGAAGTAAAGGGTGAATGTTATATGTGGAAGAGAGAAGGAAAAACAGTCACTCACCTAACTGCGACCTACATAGCATGCATGCAACAAAAATGAAAGATAATTCAAGTACTAATGCACACACTCCAACCAATAATGTCCGTCACAGCCGAGGGCTTACAAATAATATGGGAATAGTGAGGTCAGGTGAGAAAAGGCAAAACAAGTTATGGTAATGTGGAAGTAAAAGCGTCAAGCTAGTTCCTAACAAGACCATAATAAACCATCCGAATCTCAACTGACTGAAAAATAGAGTACAAGTGCCCTTCATTTGGCACACAACTCACTAAACTCATACACAAGCTCCTCAAAAATATGGAATAAGAATGGAGGAGTTAGACAGTCACAAACTTTCCTTTTTTAACACCGTCTAAGCGAATCAAATGAAACAAATCAATTATTTTTAAAACTTTTTTTCTTTCTTCTTTTCACGTGAATCGGCCTTTTTTTTTTTTCATTTTTTTTTTCTTTTCTTCTTTCACGTTTTTCCTTCCTTTTTTTTTCTTTTTCAATTCTTTTTTTTTCTTTTTCACCTTCCTTCTTTTTACACCAACTCCATACAAAAAGATACAGGCCAAACTGCAGACGGAAAATCATACCACAAAAGACATACCAAACTAGCTTGACTAGGCAGGCTCAATTTGGGATGTCGCGAATGGGTCAAAAAGGCAAGTTTTGGCTTAAGTGGAGCTGAATGGGTGAAAAATAAAAGGAAAAGGGAAAATTTGCAAGCACCTCCCTGCACGTGACACCAACCACAACCCCGAATGTGTGCATTTGACAAGAAATTGAATGTCATAAAAGTGCGAAAATGATGAACATGCTATGCAAGGAGTACTACTCTCAATTCCTAATGAACCGGTCATGATTGTCACCAGTTATGGGCTCTAAAACTCAGAATTTATGGAGTAGTTTGCCAATTTATCGTGTCAAGTCTAAACAGTCAAATACTATATTTGAACGAAACTCGTAGACTATGCGTATGACAAAGCTAATAACTATCAACAGAAGTGCAAGGCTCAAGTAAAAATGACAAGTTATAGTGCCGTTTCATCACGGAAATCTACCGTTCCTGTTGGAGCTTGTGTCCTCCACAGTTAGTGTGATAACATATATAAATCTCTTACAGGTTCACAAGGATATACTTCGTATTTTATCAGTTGATTAATGTTTACTTAATAACGGTTGGCTTGCTAGAAGTTTGACGTTATTATCATACTGATGGCGGTGATCAACTGGTCCCTAAAAGTCACACCTAAAGGATGTGTTTGAGAGATGTGATTATATGAAAATATAATCACATTGGTGCCTGACTAAAAGGCTAGTCCAAGTATTTGACTAAACAGTAAGTCAATGTGATGATGAGACGATTATTTAATACAATTAAATAATACCAACTGAGACGAATTAACTGTTAAATTCGTAAATTGAATATAAACTGTTATATTTAATTAATGTATATAATGTTAGCTTAAACGAATTAAGATGTTAATTCGTAATTAAACGTTGCCAGTTATATTTAATTAGTGGATTATAAATATGTTATATTTATAGTTAATGTATATATTATGTGAGATTGTCATAATAAAATGTTGACAGACCGGTATTAATAAATCGACTACAAACTGTTGTGTATAGACTTATTAATACATATCGACATAAATTGACAATTGAGAAAATAATACACATTTTATACATTAGAAAACAACCAAAAATAAGAAGATTTTTCTCCTTATTTTTGTGGTTGTTGAAACCGAAATGAGAGTAAAAAGAGGAAGAAAAAATCTTCCCCTATTGACTCCCTTGGCACGGTTTTAAGAAGGAAAAAAAAGAGATCATTTTCTATCTAATTTTCTCTTGACCTAATTCTCTCATCACTCACACAAAACCCTAAAAAATTCACAAAAATTGGGGATCTATTCTAGCAAAGAAAAGAGGCATTTCTCATCACATTTTGGGTGCAACGATTAGGAGAATATCGATTTCGATATTTTTCTTAGGCCGAATTTGCTAGGACTAAAGATTAATTCTAAATCTCTACTCTTTTGTTTATGTAAATTCGTTTATGACTAGTTTTTCATAATTATGATTTCGTTATAATCCTAATAATCTTAAAGGAAGTATAACGATATTTCCCACAAGTGGTATCAGAGCATAGGCCACGAAATTATTTTTGTATGATTTTCATAAATGGATTGAAACATAAATTTTTTGAGAAAGAAAAAAAAAAGGCAATCGGCCGAAATTTTTTTTTGCCGAATCATATTTTTTTTGTGCCGAGTTGTTCTTTTCGGTTTTGATGTTCTTGTTTCCATTTTAATTTATTCATATTGTTGTTTTTATTAGTTAAGATGATAATATGATAAATTTGTAGATGTTTTGATTTAATTAGATTTAATTAGAATTAAATTGAAATGTAAATGGAAATTGTTTTTGATTAATGATGATTATTTGTTTTTGCTATATAGATTTTGGCACACATGATTAATAAATTGTTGTTTAAGGTCATGTTTCGTTAATCTAAATGTTGATGATTATGCCAATCTTGTTTTAGTAGCAACATTAAACAAATTTGTTCATTATCAAAGGTTGTTTGTTTTTCTTTTTGGGCATGAATGCCGAGAGAAAGAAAAAAAAACTGTTTTTTTGTTATAATTAGGGCTAAATACCGAGACAAATAAGAAAAAAAATTTCTCTTTTTCGTTTTTTTATGGAAATGCCGAATTAAAAAAAAAAAAAAAAAAAAAAAAAAAAAAATTGGTTTTTCGGTTTTTTTGGCCGAGAGCTATTAATAAATTTTTTTATTTTTGGCCAATAATCTTTATACATAATTTATAATGTATGATTGTTAGTTGTGAAAAAGTTCACAAATTATAGATACCCAATTATTTTAAAGAGGTTTAAAATAATGTTGGATTAATTCATATTACAAGATTAATATGTATTAAGATTAGAATTAATGTGAGTAATTGAGGAATTGTCACATAATTTGATCAATTAAATAGGTGGTTTGGATAAATTACTCTACATAATTAAGGAATTATGTCTTGAATGTTTAATTTATAGTTGATGCATTTTTTATTTAGTTGAATGAATCGTTGAATGGTTTTATTTACGTATTTTTGCAATCGGTTGTAATTTGTAATACCTAGTGTGGCCTTAGTTAATTATGTTTTCGTAATGATGGAAACATAATTTTTTTGTAATTTTGAGATCTCGAATCTCCTTTAATTTTCTTTAAGTATTATGTTTTGAAATTAGAATGTAATTAGGTTTATTTTGTAATTTTAATTGTAATTTTAAGAAGACTAAAGATGGAGATTGGATTGCTCACTCCCGCTACAAAGACCAAGATGGAACATCAAGACAAGCTTCTCGGGTCCAAGGATGGATTCCAAAGTTGTATTTATGTTCATTTTGGTAGATAGGCCATACTAGGACTTTATTTTGTTTTACGTTTTTCCATTCTTATTGCTTTTCATTGCATAATAGTTAGTGCATCATTTTTCCGCCTAAACCAAACCACCTACTAAAATGCATGAAAATTGATTCATATAGTTTGGATGTTAGTTTTCATAGACATACAGATGTCACACATTTTAAGCCATCACCTTAGTTTATTCATTCTCGCATGCTAGATATTAGTTCACTTAAAATGAATTAAAATAAAGTTGATGGGATCTTCCTCTAAAATTGAAATTGAGACTAGTCTTTATAGGCCAAACAGCTATGAATACCTTCTTCGTCGGTAGGCATATAGGACCTTACTCTCCATATGACCCCTTCTACGTTGGGTAAGTAGTTTGTGTTGACTTAGTTTACCTCAATATTATAATCCGAAGAGTTTCTCGTGATTATGATGGACTAAAGATAGAATTTACAGAAATTTATCGACCGAGAATTCTATAAGTAGAATTAGCCAAGAGGTTGGCTTATCAATTTACAGATAATTGAGTCTTGGGATCATTTATATAATTCTTGAGGGAGGTCAATTGTATAAATGCTTGAGTCTTCGCGTTATAACAGTATTGTAATAGACTTAAATCATAACGATGAGTATGTTTATACTGATAATACTGTTACAACAAATGCCTGGAAATAACGAAATCCCTATGCCAAGTGCCACACTGGGACGCGAGTCCTGGCTAAAAGCTTTCATGGACCACATGAATCAGTTCACACGACTGAAGAATGACGGGTCCAACTTTGCGGATCGGGAGGCATCATTTCGAATGTCGCCATTGCGTAAAGCTCAATTACTTAATCGAGCCAATACCGCCAAACCTGTGCCCAAATGCAAGAGCTAACGAGTCAATTGCTTATAGTGACTTCGTTATGGAAGCGGGTGCGATAAAGAACGTACTCATTTTTGCAATGGAAACCAATTTGCAAAGACGCTTCATTGCCCAAAGTGCAAACAAGATTTTCACCACGCTCACTAATGAGTTCTCAAAAGCACCGAGAATCGTTACTTATGAGCATACCTGTCGCTTCTTTGATGCGATACTCTAGAAGGGCCAACCGGTTAGCCCACACATTCTTAACATGATTGAGAATGTCGAGAAACTGGAGGCACTTTATTGCAAAATCAGTGAGAGCATAATCATTGACCGTATGCTTCATTCACTTCATGACGGTTTTACCCTCTTCCGGGCAAATTACTACATGAATGACATGACGAAAAGTCCTCATGAGCTACACTCACTTCTCGTACAGACCGAGAAGGATATGAAATTGAGTGGGAGCATGAAGCAAGATGTTCTCATGATTTCCAACAAGAATAAGGGTAAGGGCAAGGCTCACGTTGACCTAACTGTAGGAAAGCCAAAGTTTAAAAAGTCAGGAAACGGTAAGAGTGGTCCTGGTGAGACTAGTGGCTCACTAGGCAAGACAAAGAGCAAGGACGGTAACGTTGAATGCCACCATTGTCACAAGACTGGACATTGGGGGAGGAACTGTCCCGTGTACCGTGAGGACATAAAAGCAGGCCGCGTCACTCCTGTTGGTATGTCATCTTATATTCATATGATTGAGATTAACCATGCAAGTTTCGGAACTTGGGTACTTGATACTGGTTGTGGTTCTCATCTGTGTAATAATTTGCAGGGCCTAAAAAACATCACACCTCTCGCAAAGGGTGATGTGGACCTGCGAGTCGGGAATGGAGCTAGAGTTTCTGCAGTCTCAAAGGGAACATACGTAATCCAACTCCCAAGTGGTTTTGAGTTATATATATATATATATATATATATATATATATATATATATATATATAACTGTTACTATGTACCCAGTTTATCTAAGAACATTATTTCTGTTTCCGTACTTGATAAAGACGGTTTTTCATTTTCAATAAAGGATAATAGCTGTATTTTCTCTTTTAATGAAATGGTTTATGGCAAAGCAGTTTCCATGAATGGAATTTACATCTTAGATCAAACCACAGATATATTACACATGAATAATAAGAAATTAAAGGTTGGAGACAAAGATCAAACTTATCTATGGCATTGTCGAATAGGACACATAAATGAAAAACATGTAAAGAAACTCATCGAGAATGGGACTATTCCCGCATTCGATTTTTCTACTTTTGGCACGTGTGAATCATGTCTTATCGGCAAAATGACTCGAATTTCCTTCAAAGGTGTTGGAATGCGCGCTCGTGACCTATTAGGACTCATACATACTGATGTATGTGGACCTATGTCAATTACCGCTAGAGATGGCTATAGATATTTTATCACTTTCACGGACGATTTGAGTAGATACGGATATGTCTACTTAATGAAGCATAAAAGTGAGTCCTTTGAAAAACTCAAGGAATACCAGAATAAGGTTGAGAACCAACTGGGTAGAAAGGTTAAAGCACTCCGTTCAGATCGGGGTGGCGAATATCTTTCAAATGAGTTTGATCAACACCTTAAAGACTGTGGAATAGTTTTACAGTTAACTCCACCTGGAACACCTCAATTAAATGGTGTATCCGAACGGAGAAATCAAACACTACTTGATATGGTTCGATCCATGATGATTCACACGATAGTACCTGATTCATTATGGGGCTTTGCTCTTTTGTCAGCCGCTCTTATACTTAACCGAAGTCCGTCTAAAGCTGTCGACAAGACTCCATATGAAATGTGGAAGGGAACAGTACCCAACTTGTCCTTTATTCGGGTTTGGGGCTGCGAGGCTTATGTCAAGTGGAGACACGAGGATAAGCTCGGCCCGCGATCGGTCAAGACATACTTTATTGGTTATCCAAAAGGAATGTTTGGTCATTACTTCTATTCGCCTACCGAACATCGAGTTTTTGTTGCAGCTAGTGAGAAGTTCTTAGAGAAAGAATTTCTCGAGAACAAGTCAAGTAATAGAACCTTCGAGTTGTCGGAGATTCAAGAACCAACAACCGATGAACAGATGGAGGAAGTTGTTCCTTCAACTGATGATACGGTTATTATTCCTCGGGAACCTAGGAGGTCGGGTAGAGTCTCTAATCCTCCAGACAGATACATTGGTATGGTCGAGGAGAATGACGTTTTGCTCCTAGAGAGTAATGAACCCGCTACCTATAAAGGTGCCATGGCCTGTTCTGACTCAAAGCTATGGTTTGAAGCCGTGCAATCCGAGATGGACTCCATGTATGAGAATGACGTATGGGATCTTGTTGATTTGCCTACCAAGGTACGACCTCTACAGTGCAAATGGCTTTACAAAATAAAGCATTCTGTAGACGGGCAACCAGATACCTATAAGGCACGACTAGTGGCAAAAGGTTTCACTCAAGTGCACGGATTGCATTATGATGAAATTTTTGCACCCGTAGTTATGCTACATTCCATTCGGATAATCTTAGCGATTGCCGCTTTTCATGACTATGAAATTTGGCAGATGGATGTGAAAACCGCCTTCTTAAACGGTTATTTGGAGGAAGAGGTGTACATCGTGCAACCCGAAGGTTTCATAGATCCTGAAAATCCTAAGAAAGTGTGCAAGCTTAAACGTTCCATTTATGGACTTAAGCAAGCTTCTCGGAGTTGGAATCATCGTTTCGACCAAGTGATAAAAGAGTATGGTTTCACTCGATCGGTCGAGGAACCATGCTTATATATTAAGTCGAGTGGGAGCAAGATTGTTTTCTTGATATTGTATATCGATGACATACTCTTGATTGGGAATGACATTCCTCGGTAAAAGGATGGTTGAAGAACCATTTCCAGATGAAAGATCTGGGTGAGGCACAACGCATATTGGGAATCCGTATCTACCGAGATAGATCACGACGGATGTTATCACTAAGTCAGGAGTCATATTTGGATAAGATTCTTGAGAGGTTTAGCATGACCAACTCCAAGAAGGGGAACCTTTCAATGACGTATGGGATGCATTTGAGCAAGTCTCAGTCACCCACGACACCTGAAGGGGTTGAACGCATGAGTCGTGTTCCTTATGCATCTGCAATAGGATCAATCATGTATGCCATGATATGCAAACGTCCCGACGTGGCATATACATTGAGTATGACGAGTCGGTACCAAGACAATCTAGGTGAAACACATTGGATAGCTGTTAAAAACATCCTCAAGTACCTACAGAGGACTAAGGATTGGGTATTGACTTATGGAGGAGATACTAAGCTATGTGCAATCAGTTACGTAGATGCTAGCTTCCAAACAGATCGAGATGATTCGAAATCTCAGTCTGGATTCGTCTTTACTCTTAATGGTGCTGCGGTCAGCTGGAAGAGTTCCAAACAGAATGTTGTAGCATATTCTACTACTGAATCTGAGTACTATGCCACTTCGGAAGCAGCAAAGGAAGCTATCTTGATGCGTCAATTCTTACAAGGACTAACCATAGTTCCTAGTTCGAATGACCCGATCACCATCTATTGTGACAATAGAGGATCTATCTTCCAGGTTAAGGAGCATAAGTCTAGCAAAAAGTCTAGACACGTCCATCGGAAGGCTCACCTGATTCGTGATTACGTGGAGCAAGAGGAGATAGTGATTGACAAGATAGCTTCGGATGATAACATCGCGGACCCTCTCATTAAACCGTTGAACTATGATAAGCATGAAGGGCACGTTATTTCCATGGGAATTAAACGTTTTCCTGAGTTGTATTAGTTGATTATGGATTCGATACATTATCTTTTTCATATGCTATTTATAACTTCATCGTTTTAATTCATATTTTGTTTTTCATGTGGATTCTACGACAACATTGAACGCCACAAAGTGAACTGAATTACATTATATTTATTTTGGTCTGTAATCGCCTACATGAGCTGATAACTCTGGCTATTATATTGTACAGTCGATTGATGGTGGGTTCAACGAGCCATAAGTCAAACGGTTGGCTGATCGATCACAGATGCGAGTTATAACGATACCTCGTAGGACAATGTTTGTGACAACGTAATGGAGTCCTAAATGTTTAATAACATTCAGTGCCAGGTCATGGATATGACATCCATTGTGTTCCTAGAGTCGATTCTTTTGACTATCGACTGTCTCTTGAGATCAAAGCAGTTTTTGGGCGACTTTGGTTTCTTTCTCGTGGTCGACCGTAACAGGAGGCTAAGCAAATTTTTTCTGGGTCATTTCATACTGTGCTTATATCTGCAGGATTCGAGTTGAAGATAATATCCAACCTTTATTAGGTTTAGTTATTTCTCAGGGCCACTCGAGGAGTTGTAACTGAAATGCATGGCCATGCTCGAATGATGATTCGTTTATCAGTTAAGTTACTCTCTAGTCGGGAAAACCACTCTTGATATTGATCACTTGTAAAATACGACCTTTGTGAATACGGATTTTGCAAATTGTTTTACATTGAGTGGGAGAAATTTTAGGATATGAGAATCGGTTATCGCACATACACTTGTGAGGACAAGTGGGGGTTTGTTAGAGCTGTGTCTTCCACAGTTAGTGTGATAACATATATAAATCTCTTACAGGTTCACAAGGGTATACTTCGTATTTTATCAGTTGATTAACGTTTACATAATAACGGTTGGCTTGCTAGAAGTTTGACGTTATTATCATACTGATGGCGGTGATCAACTGGTGCCTAAAAGTCGCACCTAAAGGATGTGTTTGAGAGATGTGGTTATATGAAAATATAATCACATTGATGCCTGACTAAAAGGTTAGTCCAAATATTTGACTAAACAGTTAGTCAATGTGATGATGAGACGATTATTTAATACAATTAAATAATACCAGCTGAGACGAATTAACTGTTAAATTCGTAAATTGAATATAAACTGTTATATTTAATTAATGTATATAATGTTAGCTTAAACGAATTAAGATGTTAATTCGTAATTAAACGTAACCAGTTATACATAATTAGCGGATTATAAATATGTTATATTTATAGTTAATGTATATATTATGTGAGATTGTCATAATAAAATGTTGACAGATCGGTATTAATAAATCGACTACAAACTGTTGTGTATAGACTTATTAATACATATCGACATAAATTGACAATGGAGAAAATAATACACATTTTATACATTAGAAAACAACCAAAAATAAGAAGATTTGTCTCCTTATTTTTGTGGTTGTTGAAACCGAAATGAGAGTAAAAAGAGGAAGAAAAAATCTTCCCTTATTGACTCCCTTGGCACGGTTTTAAGAAGGAAAAAAAAAGAGATCATTTTCTCTCTAATTTTCTCTTGACCTAATTCTCTCATCACTCACATAAAACCCTAAAAAATTCACAAAAATTGGGGATCTATTCTAGCAAAGATAAGAGGCATTTCTCATCACCTTTTGGGTGCAACGATTAGAAGAATATCGATTTCGATATTGTTCTTAGGCCGAATTTGCTAGGACTAAAGGTTAATTCTAAATCTCTACTCTTTTGTTTATGTAAATTCGTTTATGACTAATTTTTCATAATTATGATTTCGTTATAATCCTAATAATCTTAAAGGAAGTATACCGATATTTCCCACAGTTCCGACTCAACCTATATGCAAAAATAAAACGTGAATATTTTTGAATTTTTGAAATTTTCTAATTTTTTTTTATTTTTTTATTTTTTAATGAAATAAACAAACAATGCAAGCTGAAATAAATAAACGTGAATACAAAACAAATGCAAATGCAGACTCAAAAGGATGCAATACCCTCCACAAACCAAAACGGACAACGCTCTCGTTGTCCTCCAGCATACACCAGCAGATATATACAGGGGAACGGGAATATACAACCAATAAAGAATAAAAATCAATAAAATAAAAAGGAGACAAAAATAAAAGAGTAAGATGTACATACAAAACACGAACTTCCCCAAACCAGCCGGAAAACTGGGGAAGTGAGTAGACCAGTAGCTACTCATCAGCCTCCTCGTCACGGACGTCCTCCACCGTGAACTCTGGATCCTCCTCCTCCTCTCTCCTCCTCCTCTACTCAGCTCGAGCTCTCTCCGCTGCCGCCTCCGAGTCCTCGTCCTCCTCCTCCTCCTCAGCAGACTCCGGGTAACCCTCACCTGGGTACCGGTAAAAGGAAGAGTGTGGCCAACCCTCTGGGATCGGACGATGTCGACTCAAGTGGTACTCGTATAGAGGGAACAAAGTCAAAGCTAAGTCCCGCTCCATACGAGCTTATCTCTCTGCAATCTCAACTAACAAACCATCATGACGCCCTTGGTCCATGACCAAGGACGCCTCAAAGGGTGGTGGAGGTACAAAATTAGCCGGTAGGACCGGCTGTGCCTGTGTCTGGTCGGCGGGCGCGAGAGTAGGAGTAGGAGTCGGGATGGGAGTAGCCGTTGAAGGTGGACACTCCCAGAAGGTGTGGACCCCTCTCCGGTGTCAAGTCTACGGCGCTTCTTGGCAGCGGGTAAAGTGGGAGGTGGTCGGAGTGGAAGGTGGTAGTCAGGTAGAGGTGGCAGTCGGTCGCCCCTAGCGACAGTAGGCAAAGGGGCTAGACGGGGGAGAATGTCACAAGGTAGGTCCACAGACAAGGAACCGTCTATCTTCCATGTCTGGTAGTCTGTGGTCAGCCAATACTGAGAGTGCATGGCATCCAGACTCAGATACCTCTCTCCCTCGAGGTACTGTAAGTCACGAAGCCAGACGGGGAAAAGGGAACGGGCAAGAATGGTGGCTATGCCACCGCAGCCAATAGATCCCATGACCTTCGCCCCCTGGGCCTGGAAGTACTGGGCGGTCAGATAGGCAATGTTGATGTTGTTTGGCTCCTTTCGGCCAAAAATGGTGCTCCCCATCAATCTAAGAAAGTAACGGGCAGGGGAAGGTGGACCTATGCGAGCTTTCGCTCGGGAAAGGTGGTCTGGGCCAAGGTCCACCAAAGCTGACGAATGACCCTCCTAGGGGCGGTAGCATCGCCCGTAGAGGAAAGTCCAAGTCTACTACCAAACTCCCCCAAAGTCATCGAAAAAGTCTGGTTGAACAACCGCAAAGACACAGAAGAACTAGTGGGGGCAGCGTCGTGTGCCCCGGAGGAGAAGGTGAAGGAGCTGAGGAACTCAAGACTCAGCTCTAGAAAGGTACGGCCACTCATAGTAATGAGTCCGGCCATCCCCGTGCCCCATAAAAGCTCACAAACTGACTCGTAGATGCCGAGTCTCTCAAGTGCCGGTTTATCTAAAAACCGCGAAGGTACAAACTCACAGCCAAGGAGGTTATAAAACCTCTTACAATGTACACCGTTAATGAAAATTACCTGCGGGTAGTCAGGGTGAGAGTCGAGGGAGTTGTCCCCTCGGACAGTGATCGTACCAGAAGGAGCAGCTGAAGTGGAAGTGCTAGGAGCTGGCGTAGAACGGGAACGTCCACGACCTTGTCCCCGGCCTCTAGAACCCAAAGTAGAAGCCCATCCAGTGACGGTTCAAGGAACTAGGGCCGCTCTAAAGGCAGCTGCAACCGCAGGTGAGTCCGCCACAGGTGTGCTGACCGTGACTGGAGTAGAGGTCGTGGCTGCTGTGACCACCACTGAGGAAGAAAGACTAGCAGCAGTGCTAGCAGTGGTAGTGGCTGTGACTAGGGTAGCAGCTGAAACAGAGCTAGCTGCAGTGCTAGCTGACGGAAAAACAGTACCGGCGGCTGAAACTAAGAACAAAGGAGTGTTGGCCGGTGCGGAGACGGTAGTAACAGCAGGGACTACCGTCTCAGGCAGAGACAAAGACGGACTAGCAGAAGAGCTCGACGAAGGCATCGAACTAGAATCCATCCTGAATAAAGAGGGCAGGGGAATTGATAAGAAAACAGCGGCTAAACAGCATAAAAACAACGTGAAAACAACATGACAATTCCCAATCAGTCGAAAAATTAGACTACGGCCCATAAATTCCCAATTTTCCTCAAAAAAATTCGAACAAAAGCATGTAAACAGCGATAGATGATGATTATAAATTACAGCAGCAACAATTTACGCAACAATGTGGATAAATTGAGCAAAAGACAGTAGGAAAACCAGGTGACATTCGAAAACCAGGTTTCAGTCGAAAATTTCGACTGTAAAGACCCCTAAACGCAAATTTCGCGCAAAATTCGAATTAAACATGTAAAAAACAGTGAGGAGACGGGAATGAAAAGCAAAATAAATGAAATCAAAATGCAATGAGGTGTAGGAATTACTTACTTGATGCTAGAGATCCTACAAAGAATAATTAATCGACAAGAAATAAGCAAATTAGGCGATTTTTTTGAACGAAAACCGCGGAACCCTAATTCCCTCAATAGACCGTGTAAATGGGCGTGAATCAAAGGGAAAACAGAGGGCAAATGATGATTAATCAACAATGAGCACAATGTAGGTGACGGATTTGGCAAATGGGCAAGAAATATGGGGGATTTGGGGTGTTTTTTATCACAAATAACAAAGGAGGTCGAAAAATTGGGGGTAAAATGAAATAAGAACCAAAAATAAGGAACTTAAGGAAAAACTCCCTGCGTCTCTTGCAATTTCACTCGATCAAGTGGTTTAGAACTGCTCGATCGAGGACTTTATGGATCCATCTACTCGATCGAGTAGAAATTTACTCGATCGAGAACTCCCCATTTCTGCTTTACTCGATCGACTGATATGGCATTACTCGATCGAACAGAATCCACTCGATCGAGACAAAAAGTACTCGATCGAACTCTTTTTCTCGTGTAAGCTCTTGAATTCGTCATTCTTCCTATAAATTTGCGTAAAATTCCCCAAACCTACAAAAAAACACTTGCAAAAATAGCCCAAAATACCAAATACGCAAAGTAATAGTCTATTGTCTCTATCTACGCTAAAAAAAAGTCTAAATTCTAATTGTCCTAATTAAAAGCAATAAAAGAAATTCAACGGAAATTCAAAAATTGTTTATACAAGTTGGTACACGGGGCATTTCCCCGCTCACTTCCCAAAGCAATTCAGTAGCCCCTCGGAGGGCTCCTGACTAGAGGACGTCACCTCAGCAACATTGATCGTCCTTTTCAGCTTCCATGAGCTTGAACTTGAATCATTAGGAGGAGAATAGTTCACATCCACATATGCGCGAACTTTTCTCACCCTTGCTCCTTTCTCACCGGCTTTAACACTGTCACTCCCACTTTGACTGACATTAATTGCACAATGCCCTTTGACAGCTCCTTCATTGTTTTCATCTCAGACTTGCGAAGGAAAACAGACGAACTTTCCTCCTTTTTGCTCTCAACCTGAGGCGGAGGGGTCACAATAGCAGCACAATGCTCCAAATTTTCATTTGGAGTGTCAATAATAGGGTCAATAGAAGAGAGGGCATTGCAAGGCTGAGCTTGCATGGGAGCCCTCCGAACTTAGACGATGGAATATCGCTCCTCGTCCCCAACCTCAAAAGTCAATGTCTTGCCCTCGACGTCTATTACTGCACGGGCAGTAGACAAAAATGGTCTCCCTAAAATAATAGGGGTATGTGCATCTTCGGGGATGTCAAGTACAACGAAGTCAACGGGAATAAAGAACCTCCCGATCTTAACAGGTATGTCTTCTATTACACCTAGTGGCCGTGATATGCTACGGTCTGCCATCTGAACAGTCATGTTGGTGCAATTAAAATTTGTCAAACCAAGTCTCTTAGCCAGAGACAACGGTAAGACACTCACGCTAGCGCCAAGATCGCATAACGCGTTATCAATCACGTGGGTACCAATATGACACGGAATTGAAAAACTACCTGGGTCTTACTGTTTGGGAGGTAACTTATTCTGAACTAGGGCCATCCCTACCTCAGTCTTGGCTACCGTCTCATTATCACTAATGTGCCTCTTACGCGATATAATTTCTTTCATAAATTTAAGGTAAAAGGGTACCTGTGTCAGCAGTTCAGCAAATGGCACAGTGACCTGCAAGCTTCTCAGAATCTCGGCAAATTTGCCGAATTGTTGATTAGCTTTAGTACTCTGCAGACACCTCGTGAAGGGAACCGTGATGGGTATCTCGAGTCCCTTGTTTCTCTCTTCCAACGTGTCAGCCGGATCAAGCTCCTTATCCTTTGTACGCTTCTTTCCTCTCGAACGAGGTCTTTCAGGCGATTTCTCACTCGATCGAGCACTAGCAGGCTCTCGATCAAGCTGTCCATTATCCATAATACTCGATCGACCAAAATTCCCATTTGATCGAGTAGTTTCTTCAGCAGAGTCACTCGATCGAGTAGAAATTCCACTCGATCGAGCACTTTCTTCAGCAAATCTACTCGATCGACCTCCAGAAACTTGTCGATCGAGTACCTTCTTAGCCGTCAGCTCATTTCCTTTGACAGAACACTATTCATCAGCTATTATTTCCTTCCCCGGGTCTGATTTCAACACTTCCGGTCCCTCATATGAACGACCGCTTCTCAAATTAATTAAATTTACCGTCTCATGTGGATTTTTGTCAGTTTATGACGGTAAATGACCCGGTTTCCTTGTGGACTGTTTAGCGGCTAACTGGGCAACTTGAGTTTCAAGTGCCTTGATAGAAGCATCTTTTTGTTGGTCGCTTAACTTCCACTGCTTTGTCAAAGACTGCAACATAGTCTTCAACTCACCTATCTCACTTACCGCACCAGAAGACGAGGCACTTTGATTAGGTGTAGGAAAGGAAGGAGGCTTCTGAAAGCCTTGTTGAGTCTTATGTGGAGGGACATATGACTGCTGCTAGTGTGGAGGAGGGGTAGGATTGAGCACATTTTGACTAGTCCACCTCAAATTGGGATGGACTGCCCCTTGGTTATTATAATAGGAACCCCCTCCTTGCCTATATTGTTGAAAAGCAAGGACCTGTTCCTTCTCTGTAAGACAGCCAACAGCAGTGTGACCGTCATTGCTACCACACCTCTCACATGTGATGGTCTCTCCTCTAGTAAGCATATGGACCGTCTGAAGCTCCCCAGCAGAATGTAACTCCAACTTATCAAATCGAGCATTCATGGCTTCCAGCTGAGCCACAACTTGCTTATCGACTGCATGAACTGTTCTAATACCATCCCTAGGGTTTCCATATTTAGCATTGTGGTTTGCTATCTCTTCAATAAGGGCCCATCCCTTATCATCGTCAGTATTCTCTTGGAATCTCCCATTAGATGACGCATAAAGTATGGCTCTGTGATCATCATACAGCCCATTGTAGAACTAGTTGGAAAGAAACCACGGGTCAAAACCATGGTGAGGAAGAGACCTCACCAACTTCTTAAAACGGGACCATGCTTCATAGAGAGTCTCATCAGGTGCCTGCTTGAAACTCGTAATCTTTGCCCTCAGTTGATTGGTGCACTGTGGAGGGAAATATCTCTTATAAAAAGCAAGAGCAAGGGTCTCCCAGTTTGTAACCCCCGCGGTCGTACGGTCCAAGTCAGTCAACCACTCCCTGGCTGCATCAGTCAAAGAAAAAGGAAACAGAACTTCCTTAATCATGTCTTGAGTTACCCCCTTTGTGGCGGGGATAGTAGAACAGTAGTCTGTAAAGACCTCCATATGCTTTCTCGGGTCTTCACCTGCCACACCTCTATAGAGATTTCTCTCCACCAGATTGATATAGGAAGGACGGATGTCAAATGTATTCCCATCCTCGGTCTGGAGATTGAAACCTTTAGGAATATACGATGCTTTAGGCTCCGAGTGACTAGCAATGTTCGGCATCTTTACTGGTTGATCAGCAGAAATAGGAATGTCTTCTTCTAAAGACTGATCTTCTGTGAAAAGAGAATGATGTAGCTCTGGCTCGAAAGTACTCAAGTCTTCATTTCGTGATTTTCTCTGCAGACGAAGTCTATGCCTGAATAGTCTCTCTGGCTCTGAATCAGCTGAAACTAACTCAAACCTATCTGACCTGGGCATAAACAACACTTAAAGAAAATAAATAAGAACTGCCTCAAGGAATAAAAATTCCCTAAGACGGATAAAATAAACGAAACAAAGACAGATAGGGCAATTGCCTCCCCGGCAACGGCGCCAAAATTTGATACGTCTGTCGTGTACCTATCAAAATAAACTAACTAAACTAACTATATAGCTAGGGAAGTCAGGTCGATCTCCTCAGGGAGGCAAGATATCTGTAGAAGTTCGTCTATTTGGTCACAAATGGGGGGGGGGGGTTGTTTAAATTGGTTTTCTAAACTAAAAGGTTTAAAGGGAAGAGAAGCAGAGACAAGAGCAGTAAAGGCAGAAAAATAGAATTAAACTATCAAATACAGAAGAGACATGTCAGGATTTCGGTTCACTACGGTAGTCCAGTGACTCAACTGTAAACAACTTAGACAAATTAATGCGAGACGGATATGGAAAGGTCCTTCCGGTCCACTTTCTACCCTAAACTTCCACTAACTTAACTTCCGTCCTCATCAGGGTAGTCTACTGTTCATAGCAGGCCTATTTTGTCCAATCCTCCGATCCAGGATTAAATTTAGCCAGATTAAAGGGTGACTCAGACGCGTGCACTCAACTAAGTCGGTAAAATACAGTTAAATTGCTATGGTGACAGAATCTCACAATTAATTCATCTAACCTACTCACTACATCATCACATTTCTACCGTAGATCCCCTAATCCCAACATGAAACAAGTTTAGCTACTCATATCGCTATTTATACTATCAAAACTAACAGCAGATAAATGACTAGCATTCAACATATTAAAACGATTATTAAATTGCATAAAAGTAAATTAGGGCAGAAATTAAATGAAGTAAAAAAAAGAATTAAAGTAAACAAAAGAGCGATTATTATTAAGAAAGGAGAAAGAGATTACAATCGTGCGAATCCGGCGTAAAGAACGACAAAATCTGAGCGAAATAATCCCGAAAGCAAATTACAGAGAAATATGAAATTGATCGATGAAAAAACTGAAAAATAAAGTGTCGATGATAATAGAATAGATAGCTAATGACCTAGTTGACGTAAGATTAAATAAGAAATAAACTAAGTCCAACAACTAAAACACACTTACGGACTAATTAAAGCCCACGAAAGCCTAAACCACTCGATCGAGTAGGATAAATCCACTCGATCGAGCAAAACTCCAGAAAATCTACTCGATCGAGTAGAATAGTTACTCGATCGAGTAACCTCTCTTTTAAGCACTTCTTGATCGAGTAAATAACTACTTGATTGATCATCCATGGCTATAAAAACCAGTCGATCGAGTCTTCTTCCTTCAAATCAGCCCAATCTCGTACCAGGCTGCCTCGTAAACCGTGCCTTCACGCATTCCAATGCAGTATCTCACTCTGGAAAATCCCGTCTCCTTAAAATGCATGCAAAAAGGACGAAAAGTGGTACGATTCCACTACTTTCGCGTTCATTTCTACAAAACGGACAAAATGAACCAAAGTAGCGAATTCGGGGCATAATTCTATATAAACAGTACAAAAATGCATGGAAATACGTGCTAAAATAGGTTAAATAGACTATACAGTATGCACGTATCAAGTAGCCCGAGATCAGAATACCCTCCAAAAGACACATCTCCAGCTACTCGATCGAGTGAGGGGCACTCGATCGAGTTGCCACAAGTCAAAAACTGCCCATAATTCCAAACACAAGATATATAATCACCTAAATATGAGTTGGGATGCTAACCCAACCCACAAATCCTATGAAACAAATACAGAACTGTGCAAGTACGGCCTTATGGCCACCGATAGAAACCAAGTTCGAAAAAGTATCAACCAAAACAAAGTAATATCCATCATAACTACGAATATAAAAATAACGAAATGGAGTATCATCACTCCTGCTGCTGCTGCTCATCCATCACTGCATCCTCATCCCCACCGCCACCTGAAGTGCCTGCTCCTGACGCACCAAGACCCACATCACCACCGGCTCCAGCATCTGGTCTCACGTACCAAGGGGTCAAACCACCGTAGGGGTACGCCTGAGGCTCTCCCCAAGTAGACATGTCCACCCCATAAGAGTGGAAAACCTCGCTACTGTCCCCGACTCCCCTCCACCAAACCGGATGAGGTCCCGAGGTCCCAATACCCTGAACATACGCCATCTCATACAAGTTCCGGATCGTCAAGGTAGAGGACACTCTCTCGGCCAAGTAGCTCTCACGCATCTCCAGGCTGTACAAGGGAGGCTAACCAGGGAACTGATACTGTTGTGGTGTTGGCTGCTCTGGCTAAGTCTCAGCCACTCTCTGCCTCACTCTGCGTGGTCCCCTCCCCAACCTAAGCCGGTTCTCCACAGCTCCCTCGTTCTCCCCCTTCCTCGGCTCGGGCATAACCTGTAGGATGTCCGGGGCAATGAGGTACGTCTGCCTCGCAGGACGCCCCTCCTCCTCCTCATCCTCGTCAGAGTCCGCAGACACCACTACTGCGGGTAAAGGCTCAGTTACTGGAAGATGCTCCGGGGCTGGTATCCGCATCCAACTCATACCCCACACCCTCCATGCTAAACTCCTATCCGCCAAAGTTCTCAACCATTTCTGGTCGAGAAAGTACTGACGGTCTAAGGTGGGTACTATGGTGGTCAAGGGAGTATAGGCCGAGGAAGCTATGAAGGATGTCAACCTCTCTGCTAAACGTGTGGCAATGGCACCACAACTCAGGAATCTAGTGTCAGACGAGGCCATCAAAGCTAGACTGGCACACACCATGGCAGGGGCATTAAAAACCACTCTCTGAGACCTCCCGGGGTGAAGGTACGCCATCAAAAGAATCAACTCATATGAGTTCAACTTACTCACATCCTTCCTCTTGTAAAGAAGACACGTCAAGGCACGAAGAAAGATCTTCAAAGTGACATGTTGAACGTCATTAATCAACATGTTACTTGAAGTAGGAGCTGGTTTCCCGGTGATACAAGGCATAAAAGTACTCAGCCCACACTCAGTCGGTATGTCACGGAGTGCTCCCTTGGCAGGCTTGGCCAAGCCAAGGTGAGAAGAAAACAGGTCCATGGTCAAGATAAAGCTCGTGTTCACGAGGCGGAACTACACAGTTTGTTCCACCGGCTCGTATTTAAACGAGCTCATGAACTCAAGGGTCAGAAAGGCGTACGAGTGCTTCCGAAGGTGATAAAGCCCAGTCATCCCCAAGGTCTCAAAGATGTGCCTGACATCGGTCTCAATGCCCAGGTCATCCAAAAGGGTCGTGTCGATACAGCGGGTTGGTCTCATCTTACGACCTTGCAAAGCCACAAACCTTTTCCTCTGTGTGAAATCCACGAAGACTACATACATGTATTCTGGCACAGCCGGGACTACCGGTCCACTCCCCTCCCCCACTTCGGGCCTAGAAGCCCTACCCCTCTTCCTCTGTCGGGTTCCTACTGTCGTTCTCGGCATCTGTTTCAGCATACAATTTAAATACCCACCACATATACACGAAAAACATACAAATCATTCATGTTTGTTCATAAAAAGAATCAACTAGATACACATTATCACCAACAATTCCAAATTACAAGTAAAATTCCCAATTTCAGTTATCAGACGGTCTCTACAGCTGTAAAAATTTTGACATATTTGGCATGAATTAACATTATTACTACTACCTTTAGAACTCAAACCTTCAAAACATCTTCACATATAAACCAATTTCACAACAACATGAGACGAATTTCAGTTTGGGACACTTTTAATACGGAGTTTTAAGACAATTTTTTGAGTGAAAAGCACAAAATCAATCCTAAGCATGATATATATGACATAGATTACCCAATTTTCATCCTTTTTACACACAAAAGACAATCAAAAATCAATCCAAATTACCAAACCCTAGAAAATTCGAGTCACCTAAACCCCCAATTTGTGTCGATTTTTGCATAGCTAACAACAATAATCATCAAAGAAAAGCAACTAGATCATATTGCAGCAGTTAGAGGCAAGATTTAACACATATAAACCGATTTTTCCACAATTTCCAACATTCTATATAGTTCTAAGTGATTAAAACCTCAAAATAGAGTTAACATTCATACCTTAATCGAATAGCAAGTAAAAAGAACGAATTCAAGAAAGAAAATCACCAAGTTTAATCACCGCAATCAACAAGAACCAAGGAGTTTAGAGAGAGATGGGAGATTAGGGTTTGCGAAATAGAGAAAGAATGGGAAGAAATAATTAGGAAAAGGGTTTATCAACCCGTGTTTTCGCAGCACTGTAGCAGCTTACTCGATCGAGTAAGTATGTTACTCGATCAAGTGGCCTCCACTCGATCGAGTTGAAGCTACTCGGTCGAGTTTTCATAGTAAGTTTCAATTTTCTCGACGTAATAGCTTTCAAACTAGATCGAATGAGGTCTACTTGGTCTAGTAGGCACTCGTACTCGGTCAAGTAAGGCTAGATACACGGTCAGAAATACAAGATTAATTAAAGATCCCTGCAAAATAGCAACGCGTGTCGATTCCAAAAACGAATTCGGATATCGGCACAGATTAACATACTCATTCACATCGTATTATTACTACACAAATACAACGTATCATCTCACAATTACATTACCTCATTCCACTTTTCATTTTCATTCTATAACCATAATTACGCAATCAAGTGACCAAATTTTCAACTTTCTCATGCACACCCTTAACATTTTTCCTTTACTCATAAGCATATAATCGTGATTTCAGCAACGTAACTTCTAATCGTATTGTTTTAACCATAAATTTAACAATTACCACACTAGTTTGATTACTCAACTGAACTACACTACATGCGGAAGCATTCAACCATTCATCTACTACATATACTCTACTACTATCCTGATGACCATCATAACAACTGTACAACTCACTAATCATCACTATTATTATCGCATACAAGGCTCATAAGCTTTTATATCAATCATTAATATCAACTATTTGGAACAAGCATTATCAACGCCACACTATACACACTTTCCCATATTGCAAAAAAATCACCACTTCCGTTACTACTCAACTATAAGCTTTTACAGTTCTATTCATAACAATACACACCTGACATCCACAAAGACTCGGCTACAAACATCTCTACATCACTATTATACACACTAGGCATATAGTTCCCAACTCAATACCCCTTAACTAGTGACTGGCTTAAGCATAATAGGGCCATGATTTTGAAATGAGGGCGCCTACTCACTTAAAATCTAGCATCATCAGGGGCTCCTAAGATACATACACCAGGTTCACTTTATTAGACTCACTACATTCATTAGGCTCATTTGTTACAGGTTCCAAAATCGTCGCTCTGATACCACTTTGTAACACCCCCATATACCAAGGAACCTTAACAAGACCTTCCCTAGCATATAAAGGCATTACCATCTCGGTTGCCCTAGGAAAGTAATTATCAAAAGTCGATAAAAGAACATTTATAAATTATTACAGGTGATTAAACCAAAACTACTGATACAAAGATACAACTCGACATCCTTAGGTGAACTATCTTTTGACGTAACTTGTGAAAGACCCATCCCTGCCAAGACTCCAGCTAACTTCTAAGACATCACCTGAAAGACCGACTGCTCACCATAAGGGATCACGGCAGACATAATAGAAGAAACAAGAAACAACTACACAAGGCCAGTAACTGAGGCAAGACACAACATCAACGACCAACCTACTACGAACACAACCAAGCACACACGCAAGCCACAACCACTCCAGCCAATCACCGTCACCGACTGTCCACTAGACCAGCCCTGCTAGTGGGGGACCGCAGCCGTACCCACCAAATCCCCGCTCATCATACCGAGCGATAACCCTGTCCCATTAATGTGCACATCCCCTCCCGTGGCGGGTTCCACGGAGGGCAAAACTAGGGTGTGAAGCCACCCTCGCAAGTTACTCCACTCAGCCAGTGACGCGCCCCGAATATCACAGATAGTTATACAATGATCACAAACACGCCATTCGAGACAACACAACACCAACCAACAACACAATCAATCCAATCATACCGACACTAAAATCAACACAACAACTGACACACTAGACAACCAACAGAAACTGAGTAGGCGAACCTACCTTTAGCCAACCGCAGCGATTCCTTGTTCAATCACATGACATCAACCAAGCAAGCAAAACCCCTACACAAACAGTACAAACAGCTATTACTATTACCACAACCCTACAAGAAACAACAACGACAAAGATGACGATGATAACATACCTACGCCCAGCATATCGGTGTCAAGACCGCTAGCCGACTCAAGAAACCTATCCCCAAGGCACATGCTTCCTCAAAGGCTCCCATGGGAGGAATTATGGTGAAGGAAATGAGGAAAGACGACATCTAGGTCTGAAGGGAGGAGGCGGAAATGATTTGCGATTCTATCAAAATACGATTATAAACCCTCGCTGAAAAGACGTTACTCGATCGAGTAACCAACTTACTCGATCGAGTGACCCCTACTCGATCGATTACTCAAGCTACTCGATCGAGTAGCCTCGACTAGATCGAGTACCACTCACTCAAAGCCTATCTTGACACAAGACATCTCTTGTAAGAATTCCCAAAGGCTACAACATGCCCCTAAGGTCGGTCAACGTCAGTAAACGGGTCCCTAAAAGGACGGGTATTACAGCTTCTTTAACCAACAGGTATAGGAACAGTGGCTCCCCCCGCTCTGGCTTCGCTAATAATGGTGGTGTGCTTAGGTAGCACTTGAGTTCTTTGAAAGATTTCTCATGCTTATCCATCCACTCAAACTTCTGGCTCTTTCTTAGTATATCATAGAACAGTTTGCATCTATCCGAGGCTCGTGAGATGAACCTACTTAAGGCTGCCACTTTTCCTGCTAGCCGCTGCACGTCCTTTGGCCTCTGCGGTGATTCCAATTGGAGGACTGCCTTGATCTGCTCTCTAGTGGCTTTAATCCCCCTCTGAGTTACCATGTACCCTAAGAACTTTCCAGAGGACACCCTAAACAAGCACTTGGATGGATTGAGCTTCATCTTATATTCCCTTAACATTTTAAAGGTATCTGCTAAGTGTTCCATATGCATACCAGCTCTCCTTGACTTAACCACCATATCATCTATGTACACCTCCATGGTCTTCCCTATCTGTTGCTTGAACATCTTGTTTACTAAGCGCTGATAGGTGGAGCCAGCGTTTTTCAGGCCAAAGGGCATGACATTGTAGCAGTAAATGCCTCGTTCCGACATGAATGTTGTCTTCTCTTGATCCTGCGGATGTATCTTAATCTGATTATAACCACTCCAGGCATATAGAAAGGTGAGCACTTCATGCCCAGTCATGGCGTCCACCATTGCGTCGATATGTGGTAGTGGAAAAGGATCTTTAGGACAAACTTTATTTAGATCTGTAAAATCTACACACACCCTCCATTTTCCATTCTTCTTAGGCACCACTACTACATTAGAAAGCCAATAAGGATAGCTGACCTCCCTGATTTTTCCTGCTGCCAGGAGGCTGTCCACTTCCTTGTTGATAACCTCATTCCATTCTGCCGCAAATTTTCTTCTCTTCTGTTGTACTAGGGTACAGCCTGGGTTCACGCTTAAATTATGTGAGATGATGGATGGATCTATGCCGACCATATCTTTGTGGGACCAAGAAAAATAGTCCATGTTCTGCTTAAGAAATTGAATTAGCTGATCTCTTAGCTTTCTCGTACAGGTTGCTCCAATCAATACTGCTCTATCCGGGTGCGCCTTGTCCAGGTGGACCTGGTCTAATTCCACTGAGGGTGGCTCTTTGTATTCCTCCGAGGTTCCCCGGTCCTGTAATTGCTGTGAGGGAAGCTTAGTTGTGGCTTTCAGAGCTTGCTTATAAAAGCTTCAGGATTCCTCACGATCTCCTTTTACTTTGACCACACCCCACGGAGTTTGGAACTTGAGACACTGATGGTACGTTGAAGGGATCGCCTTCATTTGATGCAACCACAGTCTCCCCAAGATAAAATTGTAATGGCTGGGCCCTCGATGACTAGGTACCTCACTAATTTGTTGACCCCTTCAATATAAGTTGGAATAGTTATCTCGCCTACCGAATGTGCTGTTTCACCGCTAAATCCCACCAGTGGCACATATTTCTTTATCAAGTTTTCTTTATCGAAGCCCATTAATTTGAGAGTTTCAAACATGATGAGGTTCACGGAGCTTCCCGTGTCTACCAATACCTTTCACACGGTGCAATTCCCTATAGATAATTTTATGGAGAGGGCGTCATGGTGTTGTTCTGCCTCGTTTCCTGCGTTAGCTTTGTCGAAAGTAACCATAGACAACTCACTCTGGCTTACCCTACATGATGTTTCTGGGTGGTCTCATTTGCCTTCGGTGGCTCGCCTCTTGGCTGCATAGTGGGTTAACCTTGACAACTCGGATCAACCTATTATCACGTTAATGATCTTAGTGCAAATAGGTGGGGTAGAGGGGAGCACCTGATTTGTTGTCTCCCTTTTGTCCTGCTTGCCCCCACGTGGTAACAGGTGGTCCAGATTCCCCTTCCGTACCTGAAATTTTACCTCCTTCTGCAGCCTGAAACAATCTTCCGTTCGGTGTCCTATGTCCTGGTGCCACTCACACCTCTTACTGCGGTCCCGGTCGTCATTAGGCCTTTCTTGCGTAGGTGGCTTAGGACACCTTACCTGGTTGCCCAGTTCCTTTAATGCTTTTAACAGACCCTCCATTCCTGTATTGAACCCATACTCAGCTAACCTGGGGGGATATTGCGAATCTTCCACTTGTTGAGTTTTTTCTGCCACTTTGCTGATGTTGGGCCTGCTGTATGGTCTAGCTCTTTCGTCCTTTTTCTCTGTTGAGGTCTTCCTACTTATTCTGTCGAAAGTTACCGTTCGTTTTCTAGATAGTATATCTTCTTCCAACCTCAATGTCGCTGTTACACGCTGTTGAACTTCCTCAAATCTCTTACAGGGGTGCATTGTCAACTCTTTATATAGATCCGAGTCTTTATCCAAGCCTTGCCTGAAGGCATTAATTGCCATAGACGTATCACAACCCTGTATGGCAACCATTTCCGTGTTGAACCTGGCAACGTAGTCCTTGATTGACTCCCCAATTTCTTGGACGATCCTGTAAAGATCACTTGGCTGCTTCGGAGTCCTTCGGCTGCTGGCAAATTGCTGGTTGAATGCGTTGACCAAGTCAGCAAATGAGGATATAGATTTGTTGGGTAGACTAACAAACCATTGTAGTGCTGCTCCCGATAAGGTCGACCTGAATCCTTTACACATACACGCCTCTTTAGAGACCCATGTTGCTGTAGTCACCATCATCTTTTACTTATATTGGCTAATGTGATCACATGGATCTACGGTCCCATCAAAAAGAGTCATTGTCGGAACACTGAACCCTTTTGGCAAAGCCACGGCAGCTATAGCGTTAGTAAAGGGTGAATCAGCATAGCTGCCTAGTGTTGCCATCTCCATGGGTGGAGGTATTCCTAGGACTCTCCGAAGGAGGCTACGTAGTTCCTGGTACTGCTGCTCTATATAGGCCTCCCTTTCCGTGAGTTGCTGGTGCACCTGTGGTTGCAGATCCGTAGCTTCTGTGAGATTCTGATGTCCGGTTGCTGTTGGTGCGTGCATCTGCGGTGTTGTTGGACCCGAGCTGCTTACCCATGCATATTCTGGCCTGTTCAGGGCTGGCCCTACGGCTGGCGAGGCTGCGGACATAAACCTGCCCCGTTGGCATTCTCCTATACATGCGCCAGAGAGATTGTCAGAATGTACGAAATTACTTGGGGGAAGAGTACCTGACATGGGTGTCGGTTCCTGGCGTATTGGCTCGTCATCTGGTGTTGGTGCCCCCAATCCCTCTGGAATCAGGCCTCTCCTCTATTGCGGTGTGGTTTCCATATCTAGCTGAGTTACCACATCTTGCGGTAGTAGGCATGCATGCCTCCTCTCTCTATCTCCTACTGGCGTTTCTCTGAATCTGACATCCTGCGTCCAGGCCGCTGGACTGGGAGCTTGTTATCGTAGCTCATCAATCTGGGCCCGGAGGAGATTGTTATCTGCTTCCATCTGAGATCTTATGCTCCTATTTTCACTTTACATCGTTCTGATGGTCCTCGCCAGAGTATCTAGTCCGCTTATCATGATACTGGTAGGACTTGCTGGAGTCGGACCCTACTGCCTGGACTGCCCTCCTTTCTCTGGTTGTCCCACCCTTTGTTTACCTTGGCTGACACCCGGGTCTTCGGCCTATGCTCTTTCTGTTTGTTGTGGATTCACTGATGTCTGAGAACTATGGCTTTGCTTGACAGCTGGTGCTGGAATTGTTCCTTGTATAGGTACAGCGTTGGGTGGCTGCGTTGGGGTTGTGCGTACCGCTGCCGTGTAAAGAGTTGGTGCTCGTGTTGCAGGAACGCCGTCCGTCTTGCTCGGATTTGCTTCTGGTTGCCCCGAGATGCTACTGTTCTTCATATACTGATTAACAGAGACGACCACTATGCCCCACGGTGGGCGGCAAACTGTTTTGGTAAATTTCTACCAATCTAGGGTTAAAGTGGTCTTAGCGCATAATCAGTATTACGACTCGTTGATGATTGTATTTTGTGTGTTATGACGAATTGAATGTAAATGTAAATAAAGGACACACACAATTTTGGTTACGCGGAAAACCCGATGTGGGAAACAACCGCGGGGGGAGACGGAATCCCACCAATAATTTCACTATAATTCGGTGTAAAGTACAACGTGGGACGGTATTGCTATATCTCGAAGGCTGGGGTTCTCTTACGTACTTTTTTTATGATCTTTAGGTCTTGAGTTTATGCCCCTTATATAGTGATGCTCTTCCTCCTAAGGTTCCTTGCTTCCTTGCCAAGTCTTCCTAGTTTGATATAAGATTGGACTTTCCTTATTCAGAATATGGTACAGACTAGGATTTCCTTAAATTACCCATGAATATGCGAGCTTCCTAGTTCGGGTCCAAGTCTTCAATGTCCTCTGTCTCGGCCCTGCCTCCTGATTATTCTGCCTCCCGATATGCTTCTTTGGCTCGGCCCATAACCAGAATTTGGGCCTAACATTCTAGTGCAAGTAAGGCTCAGATAAAATGGTCGTCCAACCTTTTCTTAATTTTATGAGTAAATTGATAAACAATACCAATATAAGGACCCATTTTTGCAAACAGTACCAACATAATCAATAATTCGTAATCAGTACCAAAATATTAACTTTTATCTATGAATAGTACCAAGTCGCCTAAAAATCTCATCTTAACCTATTATATAAAGTCCAAAAAACCATCATTTAAGTACAAATCTTGACTCATCCACTTCCAAACTCCCTCTGTTAGATAAAAGCACATGTAAAGTAGGAAAAAATGGAGTAAAAAGGCGACTTGGTACTATTTGTAGATAAAAGTTATTATTTTGGTATTGTTTACGAATTATTGATTATGTTGGTACTATTTATAAAAAAGGGTCTTTATATTAGTACTCTTTATCAATTTACTCTTTTATTTTAAATATTGACAGTAGACTTATTTATCGAATTGGAAGTAACATTGAAAAAAAAAAATATTACCAATTCCAATCTCAATCCGAACCTTTAGCTCCGGTATTTCAGCCTTGCCTAATTTAAAGCCAATCTCAGATGCATCAAGCACGAGCTCAGACGAGCCACCCCATTTACATACAAGCATAATCAATCAGAGTTGCTAGTCTCGGAGAAGATATAAGACCTAGTAGTGTCTTACACTACTTGTCCTGCAGAAAAAAGTGCAAAGAAACAAAAGTGAACAAGTTACATTTACGCTAATACTTTGGAGAGACGGTTCCTCAGTAAGTTATTGCTTGTTCGCAATTTACGTAACTTTTGTTGCTTTTAGCATCATCCAATAAGGCAATGTGAAGACAATAAAATCATTCTTTAGCAGTAATATAATACTGATACATGATGATTGATAGTAGAAATACTAGGTGTCGTAAATGCTAGAATTAACTACAAAATTAACAATTTATACGCCAAACTATACTCTAGATTACTCTAATGGATAAAGCAATATAGTGCAAGTAAGGGTCGATCCCAAGAGAAGGACTTTTAAACTAAAAACTTTAATTTTAAACTATTGAATACTAAGCAAGACTCTACTACTAATTAAGACTCTAATGACAAGTTTATAAACACACAATGGTTATTAACAATGACAAACAATAGATGAACATAAACCAAAAAGAGGGTTTGAGTTGATTGGTAACATGAATGTAAAAGAAAGTTGCAATCTTTTCTAACAAGACACTACAACAAACACTTGATGTGCAAGAAAATTCAATATTAAAGAGAACTTGGTGTAACTCCTTCTTAGTAACCAACAATTAGTAAAGCTTGACCCTTTTTACTCTCCCAAAATTATCTACCCATTACTACCATCTCAAGATGTTGATACATATAAATTAAACCATCTACATATACCCTTCAAACTTAGACAACAAGTCATTGAACCATGAAAAGAGACTAAGCATGAGCATTATGATTTTAACCAAAAGATGGAGCTAGGATCAATTCCTCAAGAGATTAAACCATACAAATGAGAAAAAGACATAAACTTTCCTATTTGTTGTATGAATCCTTTAAACCAAATCAACTACAACAAACTTGCTTCAAACAATCCTAAATAGATTAAACCATTTCTCTAGGATTTGCACTAGTCAAGTAAGCAATATGCAAGGGTGATCAAACCAAACATTCAATTACTTAACATAAGAAAATAGGCACAAAAGAAAGAACAATAGATAAATTGAGAGAGATTTAAGAGTCTTACAATACCAAAGTTGGGAACTTTGAATGAAATTACACCAAGTAATGGAAGATTAGCCTTCCATAATTGTCTTACAACCCAATTTTTGTGGAAAGATTACAATGAAAATGGAAATGATTAAGGTCTAATTATTACAAGATTAAAAACAAAGCATAATCCTTGATGGTAAGGAGGTGAAAGGGATCCCCAAAACCTAATACAAACCATGTATTTATGGTCTAAAAACAAGGCATAGGAAATGGGCTTTCAATAGGAACACATGACGGAATTAAGAATCTCGTTTCCATCCAAAACGGCAGCCTGTCGTGGTCTTGGCAGTCTGCCATGGCAGATTGCCGTTATTTTGCCAGACTGCGGTTTTTCCTGTGGCAGTAACTTGTGAGAGCCATAACTCTCTCGTTTCTTGGTCAAATAAGGCATGCGACCTACCGTTGGAAAGTTAAGATCACAAGCTTTCATCTCTACTTGGCCTTGCGTCGATACGACTCTAGAACTCCATATATACGCGTTTGAAGTTGACGCTTGTGAAACCGAGTTCTCAATTCTTCATTTTGGTTCTTGTTTGTATATGCCAAGGCTCCAATTCTTCCATTAGCTTACTTTTCTTGACTTTGCACTTATTCCCTTGGCTTACCTTTTGCTATTCTTCTTCGTCTTGGTTGACTGTGGCTCGGGTTTGACTTGTGAGTCGGCTTGTACAAAATGATTCCTTCATCTCAACTTACCAATATGAAGTACTTGAATTACCTTGAGTACCTTGAGATGTAAATACCAACAACAAGTTCAAATGATCCCAAAGTAGATTCACCGGAAAATACAACGACTAACACTTAAAACCGGCTTTATGACAAGTTTATTCAACTATAATTATCTAATTAGGCCGACACTATTTGACTTTATCAATGATACACATCAGGACTTTATAATCAATCTTTGAGAAATTATCATTGAAAATCGAAAGAAAATGATACAAAGAGAACAATACCACATGCCTAAGTATTGTCTTTGCTAAATTCCTTAGTAACAAAGGACAAATCTCAAGTATGGCATCTTTTTTTTTTGGATTTATGTTTCATCACTTTAGTCCATGCATGTCTCTTATAACAGTTAAAAGTATTGGAAGAGCTTCACCTAAACGCTCAATACTACCACTCAGGAAAAAAAAAAAAGTAAAAAAAAAAAAAGAAGAAAGAAAAGTGCATGATCATCAGAATCATCATAACCACATTTATTAGATTGACGGAAAATTTGAGTAATGTAAAAAGGCCTACTTGTATTAAAGAAAGCACTTGAGTAATCTTCACTCGTAAATCGTAATAGCAGAATATTAAAATTATAAACATAGGTTAATGTAAATCATCATTTAAAATTGTAAATAAAAGATATACCGAAAAATTGTGACTACAAATATATTAAAATTAATAATATTTATTTAGTACGGAGTAATATTTTATTATTTAACGAATATGTTTAAATCTTAAATGCATGAATGCTGCAAAACCGTTATGAATCTTGAATATGAATTCTCTAATCAACTTTACGAAATAAATATACATTTATTCACACACATTTGTACGTAAGAAATTGATTTTGATCTTTTCATTTCTTTTGTTTCTATCCCTTTTTTTTTTTCCTCATGAGCTTAGCTATAAATATGAAACCAAATCCTCATCTTAAGCCTTCCTCCTTTGACACCTTTCCTTACTTGTCTCTCTAGGAATGTGCGCACCAATTCAACTTAAGTGTACAAAATTTAACTAACAGTTTAATAGAAATATTTTGTGAAATTGAAAATAACATACTCCCTCCTATTCTAAATAAACCTCCATATTCATGGGGCACTAGAATTAAAGAGATGGATTAAAATAAGGTAAAATATTGTAGTGGGGTTAGGTAATTGGAGAGAGTGAAGGTATTGTGGGGTATTATTGTGGGTGGGGTGATTAAAATAACGGAAATTTTCCATGGTACCCTCGAACTTTGGCAGATTACACATAGTACCCCTCAAATTAACTTTGTACATAAGGTACCCATTAGTTTGACTTTTTCTTTCCCAAAATGGCCATTGACAAACGACTGTTAAGTTTTCTTAACGTCAGTTAGAATTTCACTTTTTGGTGGGAAAGTTAGTTTGAACTATACACTTTTTGCCCATGGTACCCCTGTGTTTCAAACTTTTGCCCAATGTACCCAATTTCTAGAACAGAACAAAAATAACGGCTATATTGATGTAGCCGTTGGAATCTGTTGCTTTAAAAGCCAAATCTCCCTCATTTACAATTAAAACAAGTATCAATACATAAGGAAACTCAATAATGTCTTATACATCTAATGCAAGTTCTTATTCAAGAGGAATTCAAGTAGAAAACAAACATTGCCCAAGATGCAATAAAAGATCAAACATAAGGTCCTCGGGGCCTACTGCAGCAAATCCAATGAAGCTATATTACAAGTGTGATGATTGTGGTTGGTTTCAATGGTGCCAAGCTAAAATAGTAGAAGACAACCAACATGAAGAAGAAGAAATACAACAAATGCATAGTCTACATGAAGTGACGAAGAAAATGAAGGAACAAGCTGAGATGCTTAATCTGTTGAAGGCAAAAATGGATGATATGTCAAAGCTACTACAACTTAGCATAAAAATAGCCATTTTTATGTACATGTTCTTGTTATATGTCATTATGAACCAAAGAAGTGGATAAGAAACTATGTAATATGCAACAACTGTAATAGAATCAAATGCAATTAGTAAGATTAAAACTTGCAATGCTAGCATTGATCATTGTTGTTAATTATACAAAGGTTGTTCCTGTGATTTATAAATCACCAAAAAGTTGCTGACTGTGTGATATATAAATCACCAAAAGCTGCAAACACAGTTAAGAAACTGCACAAAATATACCCATAACAGTTTACCAAATGCACAAAATATGGCAACTGACTTAGTTAACAACCTAACTTAGCCAAAAAAATGAGTGTCATTTCAGAAACATACTTAACCCTTGCTTGTTGAAGCTCCATCTTTCCTGGCCCTCTTCTTCTGACTGCCATTACCCCCACTAGCCTTCCTCTGTTTTGCTGTTGGACCTCCTTTACAAGATCTTGCATTGTGTCCAACAGTTTTGCATATTGAGCATGTGATTGTTGTTGATCTTTTACCTTTCTTCTTGGGCTCGTCTGGTTTCCTCTTTCTTTGCCTTGCAGGTCTTCCTATGCTCCTCTCTGGAATAGAGGGTAAAACTTGAGGGAATTGGAAGGTTGGCCATGCATCCTTATCAGGTAAAGGATGCATATGTTCTCCATAGGTGAGCTTGTAACATTGACCCCTATAGAATCCATGCACATAGTCCACTGGTTGCTCCCTATTGTCAAAAATAGCTCTACATGCATGCTTACATGGGATTCCAGTTATCTGCCACCCCCCACATAAGCATGTCCCCTTTAAAATGTCCACTAGACGAGGTTTAGTACCCTCAAGCACCTCAAACTCCCCACCACCTGCTTTAATAACCATACACTGGTTACTCCCATGGATATTGTACTCTAATATCTCCATAGCATAAGGTGTAGGTTCATGCGTTTGCAAGCCATCTGCCACTTCCATCCTTTCAGCCATCTTTGCCATGAAATCGCTTCGATTCCTTCCATAAGGGTCATCACAGGCTTCTCCCTTAAATCATTTATTAATGCATTGAATGACTCCACAAAATTAGAGGTGTTATGGTCACAAGCAATGTCCTGGGTCAAACCGTGATTTTGACCACTTTGTTCCTCAACACTTAACAAATAATCAGAAATGACCGGACAACTTATTTATCTCCTCAATTGCTTTGTGAAATTCATGAGTTGAGGTTGCATTGGCTGCCCTCCAAAACAGGTCATGGAATGCAGGCCCTCCCCATTTCAGCTTGAAGTTGGAATATAAATGTTGTGCACAAATCCTCTTGGTGCACCGAGAAAACTCTTTTCAAGTGCCCTCTCAACTCCCTTCATTCTCACACGATAAATGTCCAATCCCATTTGGAACATCCAACACTCTGAAATGCCAACCTTAGATTTCTGAAAAAATAAGTCCAAGATTCAGTGTTCTCCTTCCCCACAATTGCATATGCAATACAATACAGATTATTGTTGGCATCTACACTTATAGCAGATAACAACATCCCCTTATACCTCCCCTTCAGATGAAACCCATCAACACCAATGATGGGCCTACAACCTCTCAAAAACCCAAGGATCCATGAATAAAAACTCACAAACATAGCTTTGAAGTGGACTGGACCACCAGTTTGACCATCAGTCTGTCCAGTTTGAGGGTTATGCCAGGTAATTAAAGCCCAAGAACCTGGATTAGTCTGTTTTATCACCTCTCCATAAGCTGCCAAGCTATTGTAACTCTCCTCAAATCCCCCATACACCATTTCAGCTACAGCAATTCTGACCTTATACATTGTCCTTAGGCATACATCAATGCCATAACCCTTCATTAACAAATCTGCCATTGACTTAACTGGCATCTCAAGATGAGCTCTTAATTCAGTCTCTATCTTTTTAGCCATCCAAGGAACAGTGGCCATATGATTCCTTTTCAAGTTAAAGCACTCTTTATGGTTCCCTGTTAGAGTCTTAATAGCCCATGTCACAGAGTCAGGCAAACATGAGCTATGAAGCTTCCAAGTACACAACTTCCCACTGCATTCAGCTGTATATCTTCTTTTATCAGATTTTAACACAATCACACTGAAGCCCTCTTGCACACAGTAATCAGAAAGCACTGACAAAAACTCCCCCTTAGACATGAACATTAGCCATGGCTTTAACACAATATGACCCCATCTAGCTGGTGTATACATCATTCCATTCTTGTACATTTTCAAACTCTGCTCTTATCTTCTTCATCCTCTTCATTAAGTCCAACAATGAGCCCAACATCAAATGGATGAACAGCCTCACTATCATCCAACTCCTCAATGTCTTGCTCTTCAACCATTGCACTGTCATCACTGTCACTACTATCCTCACCATCACTGCAATAATAGTCCTCATCACTGTCATCATTGTCATCCTCCACCCCCATAAAAGATTGAGGCACTCTATTCCTTCTAGGCTTGTCTTCAACAACATCAACTTCAGTAGGGATCCTCTGCTTAGTCTTTGGCACATATACCCCTTTCCTCTTGGCAGAAGTTTTTGGTATCTTTTTATTTGATGTTGACTGACTCCTTCTTGGGACTGACTTAGAAACAGGTTGTGATGGTTGTGAATGGAATCTATCAGAAGTGGGAAATTGTGATGATTGAGTTGTTTGTGTTACAGGTTCAGGAGAGTTGGGTGTAGGTTGTGGAGGAGATTTAGTTGTAGGTTGTGGAGGAGATTTAGTTGTAGGTTGTGGAAGAGATTTGGGTATATGTTGTAGAGGAGATCTAGGTGTAGGTTGTGGAGGAGATTGTTGATCAGCAATTTCTTGGGAGGTGTAAATTCTTACATACTCAGTGTCATTAGTATCAACATCCACCACAGGCACTTCAATGTTCAAAGGTTCCACTTCTATTGCCTCCCTCTGCCTTCTAGCTCTCTCTTCTTCTTCCCTCCTTTTTTTCTCTTCTACCTCTCTTTGTACCTTTTTCACTCCCCTCACCAACCTAAACAAACTAATAGGATGCTCAGTGTGTTCCAACCAAACCTTAATAACATTTCTCCCTTCAAAATGAGCAAACATGCTCAACAAATCATTATCATTTCTTATATATATTTTCTGACCCCCACCATTTTTATAAAACAGGTCATAAACTAATGGTATGAGTACATTCTGCTTCAAACTCACATCCCCAAGCTCACCAATCACATCCAGTAATTGCATTAAATCAACATCATATACTGGATAATCAAAGCACTTACCGTCATAGTTAAATTCCAACCATATTCCAGGATCCATCCTATAATTACACACAATGATGAAAGTAAGAAAAAATATAACTCAAACCCTAATTTCGTGATTATTTTTTGACAAATACTAACATGCAACACATATTACTGCTTCCTATAACTTAACTGAATCTAAATAAATAATTTTTATGAAGTTAATTGAAATTTAAAGATAGTTGTTAAAGATCTTACCTTTGCACTTTGAAAGGACGAAAATCAGCAGATGAAGCTTGAAAGAGGAGATTACTTTCGGATATTGGGGTAAAATTAGGGATTTTTTTTGGGGTTAGGGTTCTGTAAAATTTTCTGGGAAAATTAGGGATTTTCTTTGGGAAGATTAATAGGTTTTATTTAGGATGATGATAGAATGAATATAGGTTAGAATAAAGACAAATAAGGGTGTGGGTTGGTTATGTTTTGCCGCCAAAATGAACTACATTAACGGCGTTATGACGGCAAGCATAGTAAGGGCATTTGGGGAAGGAAAAAGTCAAACTGATGGGCGCCATATGCAGAAAGCTAAAAGAAGGGGTACCATGTGTAATCCGCCAAAGTTCGAGGGTACCATGGGAAAAAACCGTTAAAATAAGTATTGTTGTGGGGTAAGTTGATTAAAATAAGTATTGTTGTTGGGTGATGTGGGGTAAGGTGATTAAAATAAGTATAAAACATTACTAAATAAGAAAATAAGGAAGGTATTGTGAATAGATGAAAAAGGAAAGAGGGAAGTTTATGTAGAATAGGAGGGAGTATATACTAATTGAGATATAGATATATTATAGTGTGGGTGTGCATGGGCGGATCTAGCCAATGGGCTATATGGGCATAGCCCTATAAGAAATTTAAATAAATAAAATTTGCTGTTAATATGTATGCATGTCAATAGTTTAGTACAGGTGGTTGGAGGGGGTGCTATAACTACTAATCAACTTATAGTTGGCGTAGGCTCAAGCCCTCTAATTAGTGTTTTTTTTTTTTCATTAAATTGATACTCCATTTCTTAAAAATGTTCCACATTTTCATTTTGGGACTTTCACAAGATATTCCACTTTTCTTTTTAGTATATAAGTTGTTATTTCTACTTTCTATTATTTGTGACTTCACATTTTTTTTTTCTACTTTTGTTTTTCTCCAACATATTCTCATTCTTTTGAATCTCTCCCTGAAAGCAACGCCGAAGCATCCCAAAGAAGTGGATGTAGTAATATATTAGTCGTTAAATCATTAAATTTTCAAAAATTTGTCGGTTAGTCGATAAATAATACGAGTACGTAGTAGTTAATATTTAAACTCATATTTTGAGATATATTGAAATAAGAAGTGATAATCTCGAAAATTGAGAATGGCATAAAAAAAACATAGGTGAATTTTGATTTTATAAATTTTGAATCATATTGAAATGAATCTCGAGCATGAGCAATTTCAAATTTATTAATTTTAATATTTATGGAATAGGAAATATGTGTATTTTTTTAAAGTACTTATTATTTTCTAATTTTTGTAGTATATATAAATGGTTGCGCGAAACAAAAGATTCTCATAAATCGGGAGAATTTATATTTATTTAAATCAATACATTATCATTTTCGGCTCATAAGTTATAAGTATCGGACAATTTTGAACCTACAAAAATGTGTCTCTGTAGTTTCAAAATTTAGCCCGACATAGTTTCAAATCCTGGCTCCGCCCCTGTGGGCTGTGGGTGTGGGTGTAATGTAAAAGTAAATGGCACCGGTTGCATTACCTCCTGGTTTTCGGTTCCATCCGACGGACGAAGAGCTGGTGGCTTACTACTTGAGGAGGAAGATCAACGGCCACAAAATTGATTTGGAGATCATCCCTGAAATCGATCTCTATCAGTTTGAGCCTTGGGAGCTGCCAAGTATGTATGCTGTCTTGTTTTGTCTTTAGCTTGTGTAAGATAGTTGTACACGTAAAACATATTCATTACAACAGTCGCTAATTAAATTAGGCACGTAACATGCATCGAATCAGACCGTTGATACATACAATACTCGATCTACTCTGAATCTCTTGATTATAATGTTCATTAAGAGTATTGTCTAAGTCTAACCTTATTTTGCCTTGCTCTCCACCAGCTTTTGTCATGGTCAAATTATTTTTTCAACTAATTAAGTAATTAAATAATTATAATACAGAGTATTTTCTTTATCGCACTCAATTATTTATCTTTAACTAAAATATCTCTATACTTGAATATTTACTTATTTAGGTATTTGTATACACGGCACATTTTTCTGCTTTTTCTGTTGTTAGTAAAGAGTGTTATGAAATTCGACATGAAAATTAAAACAAAAATATACCTAGTTAATAAGTATAAAATGAAAATACACCAAAAACATTGAAATATTAATCAATTCATCACAAATAATATCTACAAAGTAACATTTTCGGTCAAATTAGTCCCTTAAACATATTCATCATCTAACGAATAATTGTAAAATCTTATATAAGGTCATCTCGGTGTAATATATTTAATACAATGCTTATGATTTATTGATAACTTTAGTGAATCGTCTCGTAATCGTGGTCGATCCCACACAAGAATTATGCAAACAGAGCCACTTTTTTTTCTTGTTGTTTATACTTTGCTTCCTTGATATACATACATGTCTTACTTTGCTCTCACTCAAGCTTCTCCATATTTTAAGATCACACGAAACAAATAACGCCTTTAAATGGTTGCATATATATAATCATCAAGATTCATCTGTTAATTACGACACACCTTTTACGTGTGAATGTTAGTATCGTAATTAATATATATATATAATCTTGTTTTATGTATTTCCCAATATTTAAACAAGTGACAATCCTACGGGCCGGCTTCTGGTCATATGTGACGATAATAACCTTGTTTATTTCGGCTTAATATGAAAAATCGAGTCTAAAACCTTGAGAATGCATTAGTGTTTTAATTCTCGAAATTGCACAATCCAAAAAAACGACATTTTTTGTTCAAATTAGTACGAAGAGAAGCGGGTCAATTTTAAGGTTGATGTGTCTCGAAAGCATTTTTATGATTAATCATTGCTTAATTGCTTATAGTGCTCATAAAGTCGTAATCAAGACTCTAATGTTCAATGGCAAATGCAGGCAAATTACTATTGCCAAGCAATGATTTGGAATAGTACTATTTTAGCCCAAGGGATCGCAAGTACCCAAACGGGTCAAGGACAAACAGAGCAACTAGGGCAGGGTATTGGAAATCGACGGGTAAAGATCGAAAGGTGAGCTCCGAAATGAGAGAAGTCGGGATGAAGAAGACCTAAGTTTATGTTGAGTTTATCGATCAAGTACTTAAGAGGGGGATGCTTGAAATAAGTACCCTTTTAAAAATTTAAACTTTAAAGCGAAAGGATAGTTCTCGTTCAATACTGAAATAGTACAGAGGCGAATTGAACAGTTTCAATGACTGTTCAAACAATACGAATTGTGTTGTTCTGTTATGTTCGTATGCGTGAAACAAGATCTATAAGAAAGAACGATAAATAAAACAAATAAAGAGAAAAGGCACGAGACAAAAGATTTTTAACGTGGTTCGACCTACTCTCTCAAGGTCCACTTCCACCCTCTCTCTTATTAATATTTTCTTTATAACCAAACCCGATTACAAATAAAACCCCCACGATCAACCCCGATCGTGCGACTCGAGTACAACCCCGTACCCCAATAAACACTCTCTCACAAAAGTGAAAAGTACAACACAAATTGTCTCCTTATATGGTTCAATGAATTAGAACAATGGAGAACAAATTTAGCCTTATGAGTATAAGAACTTGTGTACTCAAGAACGATCTTATAAAACACGGCTTAAACTAATTTTGCAAAAGACAAGTTTGAAAACGTGAAAAAGCAATTTGCAAAAGATAAACTTGAAGTCCACGGTTTTTGCAGAAATTGAATTACAACTCTCAAAATTCAAAGTATAGTTTTCTCTTATTTTTATACGCAGCAACTATCAAACCTATCCCTTATATAATTGTCAAGAGTTGACTCAATCAAATCTCATTAGTTAGGTAACCAGAATATTCCAAAATCAAATCTTTATCTTTTCCTTTGTACGTAATATTTTTGAGAAAAAATCATTATCATTAATAAATAGTCATACGACATCTACAACATATGCCAAGCTTAATCGGATACAAATCGATTACAACCATAGGAAATAAATTCTTGTTCAAAGAATGAAACACTGCAACAGAGTCTCTATCATCGATTCGCCGCAAAAGGCTTTCATCCATAAGAGGGTCTCCGAATCTTCCTTGACGAGTATCCATTTCTTCTGACGTGATTGATTGTAGCCATGAATCGGACAAAATATGTAAAACCATATAACGATCTATAACAACGCCGATCTTCTCGACTTATTAGAAAACCGCAAACGAACTGAAAAACGAAAGCTCTCAAACTGAGAGAAGGACACCACCGATAGACGGGGACAGAGCCCTCAGAAAGAGAGACGAAACAAACACGAAAGCGGAAATTAAACAAAAACATAAAGGAAACAAAGCGGAACACAAGAAAAAAAACGGAAGCCACCGCCTCCCTACCAACCCACAACACCGCCAGATCCAAGCACCACCCTGCCACACCACCTCAACAAACTCGACCGATAAGACCCGAACAGCCCACATACACCACGCAGACCGAGAGGAACGGACAGACCCGTACGATCCAAAACCGGGTGTGGGTAAGAAAAGGGAGGAAGGTTAATCGGAAGAGAGGAGACGGGTCGCCGGAGAAAGGTTTTGAGAGACCCCATCCCCGGCGACATGGTAGGGGGATGATGGGTGGCGGTGGGAGGAAGGAGGAGAACGGCAGCAGCAAAGGGGGAGGATTTAGGGTTTTGTTTTTTAGAGAGAAGGGGGAGAGAAAACTAGAGAGAATATTTAGTTACCTACTAAACACAAATTTCTCACTAAAAGATACTCCCTCTATTTTTCTATATATGACTTTCTCACATTTCGAGACACACACTTCTCTCTTCAAAATCTCTCAAATTATATGATTAAATATAGTAATATGTATACTCATATGAAAGAATTTTTCATAAGGAATTTAATGGTATAATTTTTATAATTTTTTACCAAATATATTTTTGTAAATATTAAAGTCAAAGGCTCGCCTCGAAAAAGCAAAACGTCATATATTAAAAAATGGAGGGAGTATATTTTTAGCACAAAAAGAGGAAACTTCAAACAAGATATTTATTGTCAAAATAATTGTTTAGGAAAACATTTTATCTTGAAATTATTTTGTCCAAAATAATAAGTCGTGATTTATTGGACCGAACAAAAGAGTAAACCCACATTTTATACTATTACAAATTACTAAACACAGACCAAGACTTGATCCAAAGCTTCATCCGTCTTCTCTTCCGAGCAAATGCGATATACTTATGGGCCTATCATACACACGTCTAGCACACACCATTAATTAAGTGGGGATATAAGAATGAAGGACTTGTCATCATCAACATACTAGGTGCAACAAATTCCCCCTTTGATGATGGCAAGTCCCTACGGAATTAAGTTCCCCCTCAACATAAGAATACTACTTTGATAACAAACATTTTCAAGACAAACACAAATAGAAAGAGGAAACATTAAGATCAGTACATAAATTAAACCATCAGTTTCCGGAACGCAAAAAGGAAAACACCATACTCAATGGTCTAAATCTAAGTAGCTACTAAGCACTATAAGTCCGCCAATCTTTCCCCCTCTTGACATCATCAAAGGAGAATGAAGGTAAAAAAGATTCAATGCATCCATCCACTGTCAAAGAGACAAAGAAGTAGCTACCGGACACAGTCAGATAAACATCATCATAATAAATACAACACAATCTATGAGAGTACCAACAGAAAACATATTCAATAAAATGATGTAGGCAAAATAAAAAGGGGCAATGCAAGGTAAGGTAAGGATAAAGTTAAGGTAAACAGGCTAGGATATGTGAATGTAGGTAAGTTGGGCAAGTTTGTTGTTGATAGCCACCATTTCTTTCACAACCATCCCGAGACCACAAGCCACTTCCTCTGAGAGAACCAATCGAGAATGAGCAATTTCAATAGACCCATGAGATGTACTAGACACGGTAGCATCATAACCCTGTCCACTCAAGCTAATCAATAACCCGAATATGCATAGTAATCCATATCCTCGAACAACATGTCTCTTATGTAATGAAATATAACCGACGAAAGATTCACATGCTTAGACTTCATAACGTATTACATGCTTCAAGGTTTTTTTTTTTTCATCGAAACCTTTTTTTTCGAAGCTTTCATTTTTTTTTTTTTTTGTTTCTCCTCTTTAGCCACAAGTTTCTCAATCACAACCCCTTTATGACTTTGACAAGCATATACTAGAGGCATCAGGATGTGTGTCACGATTTTAGGGCCCCTCGATTTCCGTAGCCAGTTGCTCGGGAATGATTGCATGTGGGGTAGATATGGTGGTGTTGGAATATGTGTCCTCCGACAATAATACGATCACAACTGTCGATCATGATGATCACATGTTTAAGTCTCATTCTAAAGAATACAATTGGGAAGTAATATTTCATCACAATCAACTCCACACATATCGGTAATGATTGGCTGACTAGAGTTTGACATACTGTCGTGCGACGGTGGTGACCAGTTGATCCCCTTAGGTCATACCTAAAGGGTAACTGTAACACCCGCTAATTTATCATTTTGACATTTAAAATTTAATTAACCATTCTATCACTTTATTTTATATTTCTAAATTATTTAATTTTATTAATTTAATTCTAAACTTGATTTTAACAAAAGCTATATTTTTATAAGCTTATTTATATAAAAATAAATATTTTTAGTCGGATAGTATTAATAGTGATAATAGTAATATTTCCGCCTTAAGCTATAGAAATATTTTCGTCTATTATAAGTCCGTCACATTTTCACATGTGAGACTAATCTATTCTCGACCTATCATATACCGACAACACATACACACACTCACCTACTCTCGTACCCTCTACAATAATAATAATAATTATTATTATATACTCCCTCTCACTTGGACTGACCAATCCCACCCCACAAAACCCCTTCTTTTTTCTCGTGTTTCCTGTAAAACAACCAAAACCTCCTGCAACAACAAAATGAAAATCAGAGCAAACAAACACCATTTTTGGCCGTGCTACAAACCGAGATCTTATCGCCATTTCTCAACCATTCCTCTTAATTTTTGCACCATTCTTCTCCTTATTTCCTCCTTCATCTTTCAAGGTAAGAAAGACGTAATCTTGTGAAGTTTCGTCTCGACCTGTCTTATGGGTGTGACATTTTTAAGCTAATGTTGGGTGTCTTTTCGGTTTCAAGATGAAGGTTTCGAGGATCCAGATGAGAGCTCGTTTATAGTAGGCCATTTCCTCGAGGATTGAAGAAAGCTAAGGTAACGGTGATAGGTTACTCGACAAAATGTCGGGAAACTCGCCCTTCCTTACTCGGTTTTAACTTTATTTATCGTAAAGCTTAAGTCTTTGTATGTTCCTCATGAATGGGGTTGATTTTGTGTTGATAATGTTCATTTTACACGGCTGTTTTGGTTGCCTTGGACCCGTCTCAAACTGGATTCGGGTATGAAGGGAAATATCGGGTTCACTGCGTGTTTTATGCTCATGTGCTGCTGCGGTTTATGTTTTTCGTCCTTTCCTGAATGGTGGATGGGATATTGTGTTGTGCAGTGATAGGTTCGTCCTGCCTGTGTCCTTTGTTTACGTACCGTGTCTGACCGCTTTAGTCCTGATTTTGGACGGATTAAATGGTCCCTCGGTCTGTTCTTCTTGCTTGTGCTATCATGTAAACGTCGTCAATATCGTATGCTTTTATTTTTACCGTGTGGAAACTCGAGTTTCAGACTGCCAGAGCCCTGTTTATGCCGCCTCTAGGACTGTTTTTGTGTAGGTAGAGGGAGGGGAATAAACGAACTGTGCTTCCCTTTATTCCTTCTTCTCCTCATTGTTTGTTTCTATATGCCTTGGTGTTGGTCTCACCAAGTATGTAAATCTTGGGCCCAAATACTCTTAATACTTGGACCTGAATTCACATGATTTTTGGACCCAAACTCTTATAATTCTTAGACTCGAATGCTTTTATTATTTGGACTCACTACCCTTGTTATGCTCGGGCTCACCACCATTACATTGTTGGCCTCACCAAAATTTAATGGTTGGGCTCATCTTGTCACATGATAAAATTGTTGGGCCAAATAACCCTATACTTTGTAGTGGGCTCATAAATGAGTCACTTGTGCGTGTTTCCATTTTATCCCGTATATTTCATATAACGTAAATTATTCATTATCGCTTATCATATTTTATTTAACCGGCATGTTAATTTGAGTGGGTTTGTCTTGTTAATTCAAGTGGATTTGTCTTGTTAATTCAAGTGGATTTGTCTTGGTAATTTGAGTGGGTTGTCTTGTTAATTTAATTGGACTTGTCTAGCTTGCTTGTTGGGCTAAGTTTGTTCTATTCATTGGACTTAGGTCGCCGCTCTCGTTGGCCGCACTGCCGAGAGTTGGTTACCATACTCTTTCGATACCTCTCTCGTTGGTCGTCCTGCCGAGAGTTGGATATCTTATTTTATTTACGCCGCTCTCGTTGGCCGCACTGTCGAGAGTTGGTTACCATACTCTTTCGATACCTCTCTCGTTGGCCGTCCTGCTGAGAGTTGGATATCTTATTTTATTTACGCCGCTCTCGTTGGCCGTACTGCCGAGAGTTGGTTACCATACTCTTTCGATGCCTCTCTCGTTGGCCGTCCTGCCGAGAGTTGGATATCTTATTTTATTTACGCCGCTCTCGTTGGCCGCACTGCCGAGAGTTGGTTACCATACTCTTTCGATACCTCTCTCGTTGGTCGTCCTGCCGAGAGTTGGATATCTTATTTTATTTACGCCGCTCTCGTTGGCCGCACTGCCGAGAGTTGGTTACTATACTCTTTCGACACCTCTCTCGTTGGCCGTCCTGCCGAGAGTTGGATACCTCATATGAGTAGTAAAGGTCTTGCTTGGTTATAGATATTGGTATCTATCTTTCAAGGCAAGAGTTATGCCTTGTGTTGTTTGTCTTGGTCCTGTCAGATACTAGGGGTGAGCTATAAGCCCTCTAGTTGCGATATGATCGTCGGGATTGATGTTCCCATCCGTTCTTATGGTGAGATGCAAGCCATAAGTATGAATGTGACACTAGTAGCCACGTCCCGTACAATGTTTGCTAAGAGGTTTTAAAAGTAACGGCTACAGTTTCTATTTGAGCCCTTACTTGACTGCTTCACATGATTCGGATTCTAATCTCATATCTATGTTCTATTTCCTTGAAATGCGTGCTTTTGTATAAATGACCGTATTCTTGTCTTTTATACTATTTAACTGTCTCGCATGAATAGTTGATTCTTTATTATGCTAGTGTTGATCTATCTTGTCCATCTCATTTAATTGTCATGTTTAATTATAAACTTGATGTTCATATCTTTTGTAAGTGTCTTACATGACTTACCTGTTTTAATTCTTTGTTATGTTCGATTCGACATATTGTGGCTGGGAGAACCTTGAGTTACTCCCCACTGACTGTGGCATTCATGTTTACATGAATGACAGGTTGTGAAGATGCTTACGTGGGGAAGACGTGTGGGCTAGCGAGAACTAAACCCTTGGACCTTAGTTTGCTAGTTTAGAAACCCCTTTATTTGTTTATTCGTGGGATATCTTTTCTCCGCCTTCTAGACTTGGGTTGTAATAACCTGAGTTTGTCTATTGTTGTCTTTATTTCATTTCATTTTTGGCACCCGCGTGTTACTCTTTAACTAGTAATAAAAAGTTTTTAAAATATCATAAATTTCCGCTTTAATTTATTAGTTATATTTTCCGCTTTATCGCAGGGTGTCACAGTTGGTATCAGAGCCTACGTTGCTCCCGACGCACACACGTGTACCCCAAATTTAAATGTGAACTTGACCTTGATTAATGAATAAGAGATGGGTAGACTTAAGGTCCTAAAGTGGTAGTCTGTAGTGTGTTTGCTCTTTGTTAGGTTCTAACATGTTGTTGATTGCCATTTGATATTTGTTGTGCCCTTGGATCAATGACCGTGAGCTCACCTACATGAAGATCAAGATTTGGTGCCTATTGCCGGAAATTGAGGATTTGCTCAACTTTGAAGAATGCTTCTACTTCCTTGAAGATGTTTCTCATTCTTGGTGTACCTTGTCTTATTCCTTATCTCTTGTGTTTATCCTTCTTCTAAACTCTCTTCTATTTTACTTTGAAAGCTACTCTTGTACTCCTAACTTGTCCTTTGTTCCTTACTTATCCTACCTTAACGCCTTTTGATGGTACTCTTTCTTTTGAGGAATGTTGACCTTGGTTGGAAAATTTGACTTTTGAAGAGATTGTTTATGGTTAACCCATAATCCTGGTTTTGAGAGGTTGTGATGTTGGAATGACTTAGGTAGTGGTTGAGACATACTTAGTGATTATTATACCTAGATCCTTGATAAAGTGAGTATATTTGATTGGTGGATTCTGTGTGTCAAGTGTGAGTTGCATTTGTTACTAAGGTTATAGAACTTGGCTTTGTTGTTTATGTTTGGGATTTGAAAGGCTCGGGAAGTGTAGTGAGACGTGTCTTGGGATACTAGTGCCTAGTACTTGACTTAAAATGGATAAAATTGAATGGTGGAGCTGAGGATATATGATTGACTAAGTAAGTCGAGTTTTTGATTGGCTTCCATAATTCCTTCGGATATGAGGGTTTGATAATGTGTACCTTACCATATGATGTATGCTAATTATGGGATTATTAGTTGGTCTAAGTGAGTGATTTTGATTACTACTTGATGTATGGAATGAGAGTGAGACTAAGCTACGTTGTTGGAAAATCTTAACGCTTGTTTTAGTAGCTAGAAAGGATAATGGTATGGTTGACACTAGTTGGATATGAGTATAGCTTTGTTGGAAACTTTGACCTTAATCTTATGGAAGTTGTTTCTGGATGTTTGAGGATTTGGAGTGATGAGATCACACTTATAGTGGAGTACCTTGTTTCACGGAATTGCTTAGGATGAAGTAACATGAGTGTTTTGAGGAAATCCTTGGAAGTGTTGTGATTATGAGTTTTGTTGTTAGGAAGCTTTCAGAACCGTTAGGGATGATGTTGTTATTTGGGATTCGAGTATTTGGCGTTTCCTTCTTGTCTAATTCCCTTCTTCTTTGGCCATAAGCGTTATCGTTCATACCTCTCTTCCTCGTTTCGTCTTGCTCCTCCCTTAAGTTTGATGCTAGTGACCTATAAAAACTCTACCCTTGACATTCTTATTGTTTTGACTTCAATCCTTACCCTATGAAATTCATCATAGCTCTTTTGACTAGTTAAGTTTGAATCCTTTTTGCATACTTGTATCTATGAAGTCAAAGTTACTTTACTTTTGTTCAATTTCTAAACTTTCAAGCTACCAGCTTTGATTCGGTGTAAAAGTTTAAGTTACTTTTGCAAACCTTACCTATTTTAAGGGTTTGAAAATGAAAATTTGATTTAATTCTCCTTCTGTTCCTTGAGTTAGACTTCTTTAACATGATTTTAATTGCTAAACCCGAGATTCCTTTAAATTTTATACAATTCCTGTTAACTTGGATCTATTTAAAATTTCTTGGTGAAAGTTTAATGTTATATTTTCAGGAATTTGACTTCTTTTTGAATTTAAAAGTGAAACTTTTATTTCTATTTTGGCTTTTGCAAAAGAAAATTTGTATTACCTTTTCTTTTGATTTTAACGTTGATAGGATGTTAGAACTCGTTATTGGAGACGTTTGATAACTTGTTCTACGCTGGTCGGCCGTTGATTTTTGTTTTAAATCTATCTTTGAATTGGAAAGTTAGCGTTCTTCTGTGCACGACAAGAGCAATTTCGTTCCATGAATGAAACTTATACTTTTGAAAACTCTTCATTAATGTTTTTGAAAATATTTTGATTTTTGATTTATACAAATGATTTGCCTTTCGATCTGGTTCTGTCGGGAAATTTTATTTGAAGTTTTTGAAAGAATTTTAATTCTTACGATAAGTAACCTTTCAAACATTTTGGTTACCAAGTCCAAAATTCTAGTTTTATTTGTATAACCTTTCATTTCTATTTTTAAGTTTCAAGGACGATACTTTTTAAAAGATTGGGTGATTGTAACACCCGCTAATTTATCATTTTGACATTTAAAATTTAATTAACCATTCTATCACTTTATTTTATATTTCTAAATTATTTAATTTTATTAATTTAATTCTAAACTTGATTTTAACAAAAGCTATATTTTTATAAGCTTATTTATATAAAAATAAATATTTGTAGTCGGATAGTATTAATAGTGATAATAGTAATATTTCCGCCTTAAGCTATAGAAATATTTTCGTCTATTATAAGTCCGTCACATTTTCACATGTGAGACTAATATATTCTCGACCTATCATATACCGACAACACATACACACACTCACCTACTCTCGTACCCTCTACAATAATAATAATTATTATTATTATATACTCCCTCTCACTTGGACTGACCAATCCCACCCCACAAAACCCCTCCTTTTTTCTCGTGTTTCCTGTAAAACAACCAAAACCTCCTGCAACAACAAAATGAAAACCAGAGCAAACAAACACCATTTTTGGCCGAGCTACAAACCGAGATCTCATCGCCATTTCTCAACCATTCCTCTTAATTTTTGCACCATTCTTCTCCTTATTTCCTCCTTCATCTTTCAAGGTAAGAAAGACGTAATCTTGTGGAGTTTCGTCTCGACCTGTCTTATGGGTGTGACATTTTTAAGCTAATGTTGGGTGTCTTTTCGGTTTCAAGATGAAGGTTTCGAGGACCCAGATGAGAGCTCGTTTATAGTAGGCCATTTCCTCGAGGATTGAAGAAAGCGAAGGGAACGGTGATAGGTTACTCGACAAAATGTCGGGAAACTTGCCCTTCCTTACTCGGTTTTAACTTTATTTATCGTAAAGCTCAAGTCTTTGTATGTTCCTCATGAATGGGGTTGATAATGTTCATTTTACACGGCTGTTTTGGTTGCCTTGGACCCGTCTCAAACTGGATTCGGGTATGAAGGGAAATATCGGGTTCACTGCGTGTTTTATGCTCATGTGCTGCTGCGGTTTATGTTTTTCGTCCTTTCCTGAATGGTGGATGGGATATTGTGTTGTGCAGTGATAGGTTCGTCCTGCCTGTGTCCTTTGTTTACGTACCGTGTCTGACCCCTTTAGTCCTGATTTTGGACGGATTAAATGGTCCCTCGGTCTGTTCTTCTTGCTTGTGCTATCATGTAAACGTCGTCAATATCGTATGCGTTTTTTTTACCGTGTGAAAACTCGAGTTTCAGGCTGTCAGAGCCTTGTTTATGCCGCCTCTAGGACTGTTTTTGTGTAGGTACAGGGAGGGGAATGAACGAACTGTGCTTCCCCTTATTCCTTCTTCTCCTCATTGTTGGTTTCTATATGCCTTGGTGTTGGGCTCACCAAGTATTTAAATCTTGGGCCCAAATACTCTTAATACTTGGACCTGAATTCTCATGATTTTTAGACCCAAACTCTTATAATTCTTAGACTCGAATGCTTGTATTATTTGGACTCACTACCCTTGTTATGCTCGGGCTCGCCACCATTACATTGTTGGCCTCACCACAATTTAATGGTTGGGCTCATCTTGTCACATGATAAAATTGTTGGGCCAAATAACCATATACTTTGTAGTGGGCTCATAAATGAGTCACTTGTGCGTGTTTCCATTTTATCCCGTATATTTCATATAACGTAAATTATTCATTATCGCTTATCATATTTTAGTTAACCGGCATGTTAATTTGAGTGGGTTTGTCTTGTTAATTCAAGTGGATTTGTCTTGTTAATTTAATTGGATTTGTCTTGTTAATTTGAGTGGGTTGTCTTGTTAATTTAATTGGACTTGTCTAGCTTGCTTGTTGGGCTAAGTTTGTTCTATTCATTGGACTTAGGTCGCCGCTCTCGTTGGCCGCACTGCCGAGAGTTGGTTACCATACTCTTTCGATACCTCTCTCGTTGGCCGTCCTGCCGAGAGTTGGATATCTTATTTTATTTACGCCGCTCTCGTTGGCCGCACTGCCGAGAGTTGGTTACCATACTCTTTCGATACCTCTCTCGTTGGCCGTCCTGCCGAGAGTTGGATATCTTATTTTATTTACGCCGCTCTCGTTGGCCGCACTGCCGAGAGTTGGTTACCATACTCTTTCGATACCTCTCTCGTTGGTCGTCCTGCCGAGAGTTGGATATCTTATTTTATTTACGCCGCTCTCATTGGCCGCACTGCCGAGAGTTGGTTACCATACTCTTTCGATACCTCTCTCGTTGGCCGTCCTGCCGAGAGTTGGATATCTTATTTTATTTACACCGCTCTCGTTGGCCGCACTGCCGAGAGTTGGTTACTATACTCTTTCGACACCTCTCTCGTTGGCCGACCTGCCGAGAGTTGGATACCTTATATGAGTAGTAAAGGTCTTGCTTGGTTATAGATATTGGTATCTATCTTTCAAGGCAAGAGTTATGCCTTGTGTTGTTTGTCTTGGTCCTGTCGGATACTAGGGGTGAGCTATAAGCCCTCTAGTTGCGATATGATCGTCGGGATTGATGTTCCCATCCGTTCTTATGGTGAGATGCAAGCCATAAGTATGAATGTGACATTAGTAGCCACGTCCTGTACAATGTTTGCTAAGAGGTTTTAAAAGTAACGGCTACAGTTTCTATTTGAGCCCTTACTTGACTGCTTCACATGATTCGGATTCTAATCTCATATCTATGTTCTATTTCCTTGAAATGCGTGCTTTTGTATAAATGACCGTATTCTTGTCTTTTATACTATTTTACTGTCTCGCATGAATAGTTGATTCTTTATTATGCTAATGTTGATCTATCTTGTCCATCTCATTTAATTGTCATGTTTAATTATAAACTTGATGTTCATATCTTTTGTAAGTGTCTTACATGACTTAACTATTTTAATTCTTTGTTATGTTCGATTCGACATATTGTGGCTGGGAGAACATTGAGTTACTCCCCACTGACTGTGGCGTTCATGTTTACATGAATGACAGGTTGTGAAGATGCTTACGTGGGGAAGACGTGTGGGCTAGCGAGAACTAAACCCTTGGACCTTAGTTTGCTAGTTTAGAAACCCCTTTATTTGTTTATTCGTGGGATATCTTTTCTCCGCCTTCTAGACTTGGGTTGTAATAATCTGAGTTTGTCTATTGTTGTCTTTATTTCATTTCATTTTTGGCACCCGCGTGTTACTCTTTAACTAGTAATAAAAATTTTTTAAAATATCATAAATTTCCGCTTTAATTTATTAGTTATATTTTCCGCATTATCGCGGGGTGTCACAGTAACACACTTAATTGATCATTTAATTGATCGTATGACGATACGGGTTAATTAAATTACTTAAAATTGACGGACGATTTTGGAAGTAATATTTACGTGTCTCATTGTAATTTGATTAAATAAAATACGGTCTAAGTAATCGAATTGTTTTATTACTTAGATGAAATTATTGTTTAAGGAAACAATTGTATTTGAATGAATAAATTATTATAAATACAAGACGTTGTGATTTATAATTGGTAAAATATTATGGTACAAGTAATTATGAATTACTAAGTCAATTTTGTATATGACGTATTTTTATTAATGCGTTGATTTTTAATATGTTAAAAATACATAACAATTTTACATGACATGTTACATGTGACAAATTGACAAAATAATGTGTAAAATAGATTTTCCATTTTACACTATATGGACCGAAATTAGGGGTGATATTAGGAAAATATTATGTTGATTAAGTAAGTGGTAAACATAATCATTTGCCTAAAACCTAGCCATGCAAACCTAGTGGTTATTGTGAAGAGCACTTTGATCATGCAGTAGGCATCACCCCCTCCCCCTTCTACCCGGTTTTGTGAGAGGAAAAACCATGGGTTTTTCCTTCTAATTTTTACCTAATATACACTACCAAAAACATTCGTGTATCATTCATTCACACATCTAAAAATAAGATTTTTTAGAAAGATAAATTCTTCCTCTTTCTCCCATTCTCTTAACCGAAATATTGAGAGAACAAAATTATATTTTGGTCAATTTTATACAAAATTAATATTGTTCTAGTAATAATAATATTAATTTTATTAAGTTGTTACTTTGGGTATTAATCCTTGGGAGGGATTCTGTACTTGAATCCTTGTTCATCCATTTAAGGAAGCTCAAGAACAAGTGAGTAGGAGAACTCACTTGTGCCCAAATAATCCGAAATCTTCAATGTAAGATGATGATTTCTTCCTTATTCTTTTTTTATTGTTTGCATGCATAAGATCAATATTTAATTTTATGACTAAATTAAAACCAAAACATATATGAATATGTTAAGTAAAGAGATATAGATTTCTAACAAGCGGTATCAAGAGCCTAAGGTTGTTTGCATGCAAATCGGTTATAGTTTTTCCGAGTTATACGATTAACATATAAAATTCATAAATTTGTGTTATTATGATATATCACGAAATAAATTATGCATGTTAAAGTTTCTGATCCTAAAATGTATTTAGGATATTTTGGTTAATTTATGGATTTTTATTGTTCATCCTATATAATAATGGCATTAAAAATGTCATTTTATCATTAAAATGTCATTTTCGGACTAAAATTAGCTAAATTTCGAATTTTACAGTGTTTTTTGGATATGTTATCACATGTTTTATTTTTAGATGACCTGTAAATTTTTAGAATTTTTGGAGTTCTTATGCTCGAAATATGGATTTTTCATGATAAAAATCGAATTTAAATGAAAAATAGGTTAATATGAGAAATATTTCGAATCTAGTCATATAAATCTAGTGTTGTAACATGCAATTTTACAAGATGTGTGTAAAATAATAGGCTATTATGAAGTCTTTATGCATGATTTACGAATTTTTGATGAAAAATAGCATAAATAGTGACTTTAATTAGTGAATAATTCCTAAAACATACTTCATGACTAAGGAAAAACGTCACATGTTGCATTTTATTACCTATTTCAGATCTAAAATTGAAAACTTGATAAATATAATTTTTCTCATGTTTTTTATGATTATATTTGATAAATCCGATAAACCGCAACATTGTTTTTCCCGATAAATTTTGAAATTTTTAACCTAAGTTTTTGAACATTATGAGTGTCATGGTATTTTTCCAGAATGTTCATGAGTTTAAATTTCAAATTTTGAATTTATTTGAAATTTTTGTGATTTATTTGAAGTTTATAGCATTTTATTGTAATTTTGAGTCCACTAATGAACAATTTTAAGAAATATAAGTTAATTATAGTCAATATGTTAGTGGAGACTAATTTTGAGTCCTAAGTTGGTTAGGGTAATTAACTTATGCATAAATATGATTTCATGTAATTTTATTGTGATTTTAAAAGGTTGAATCACGCAAATCCGTAAAAACTGTTTAATATACGATATTGGCTCCTTAAAGGCGATTTAGCATAAAATTGGGCATGTTCATACATATTATAATGCTGCATTTTATTTATGATTGTGATAATTTTATTTTATGTAATTTTTTGAATTATGTAATTTTTACTTAGTATGGCCTTAGTTTTTAATTGGTATTACCCAAAATGTATGGGAATATCGATTCGGTTGTAATTTATTGTGATCTCGTATCACCGTTTTGTAATTTAATAGATTTATTTTATTTTAATTACAAATGTATAATAGGAAATTATGTAATTTGTTATGTAATTTATTTATTCCGGAGTTCCTTGAAAACAGTGTCACTCAAGAAGGCGATACATAAAGACGGTGTTACCTCGAGATGCGTGCCAAAACCGAAGTTCAAGGGACCAATGGAGTTGGTTTCCGAATATGTAATAGTCAATTAGATTTTCTATTTTAGGAAGGCCATACTAGGATTTATTTTATACTTTGCATTTTATTTATATGTTGCATGCATCGCTAAATCGCCATAACTAAAACATGCATCATCTTTTAATCGAGTTTATCGACCGTGTCAATTAGAATTATCGTAGTTCACCGCTTTAGTTCACTTAAAACGTGATAGATAATAAATTGACATGACCTCTTGCTAAAATAATCAATTGAGACATAGCCTTACCAAAAAGTAGAAACCATGAAAACCTATTTCGCGAGGGAGTGCACTCGGCCCTACCGGGGTACAAACCTTGTTACGTAGGGGAAGTGGGTGATAAATGTCTATCCACCGAATTTATATTAATGAGGGGTATTTCGGCACACCGTGCCCTAAGTTGATATGAGTTTGGATCATGGACGCATTTATTCGAAATTTGGGTTGAACTCAACGAAAGTATTCACGACGATTTCCGGATGTGTTTCGGGCTAGAGATAAATATTAATGTAATTTTATCGACCAAGAGTTCTAAAAGTAGAATCGATTAAGAGGTTAATCCACCAAGTTATGTTAATAAGGGTATTTCGGCACACCGTGCCCTAAGTTGATATGAATTTGGGTCTTGGAATCATTTATCAAGTTGGGTAGAGGTCACTAGATAAATGCAATAAAACTTGTTTAAATTTAAATTGAATTTTACGAGTATTATTATTTTGAAAACGACATATGTTTTATTCCTTCTATATTTTGTTTTGTAGACCGCTCTTATTTCTCATAACAAATGGCAACTCCAAACACCAACGCCACACCTCTCACTAATACTTCATGGCTCCGATCCTTCATGGATCGTTGTAAACTTGAAAAGAATGGGTCAAATTTCTCCGATTGGGATGCCCAACTCAAATTAGCCGCCCAAGGTGACGACAAGCTTCGTTACCTTACCGAGGCCTCTCCACCCGAACCTAATACTAGGTCGACCGCCGCTACTAGGGAAGCATATGAGGCTTACCACAAGGAGTCCGCCGCAATGAAAAATGTGTTGATCTTTGCGATGGAGGCGGATCTCAATAGGAGAGCCTTTAAGATGGGCATCGCTAATGAAATTTATTCCAAGCTTGTGACAATGTTTTCACAAACTCCGCGGATCGTCCAATATGAGGCGGCTGCGGCATTTTTTGATCTCGACTTTAAAGAGGGCCAAAAGGTTAGCCCTCACGTGCTCAAATTGATGGAGCTAGTCGAGACCTTGAAAATTCAAAAGGTTGAAATCTCCAAGGAACTCATTGTAGATAGGATTCTACACTCCTTATCCAAAGTCAAAGCGTATGTTCAATTCCGGGTGAATTTTAACATGCAAGACAAGGACGTGTCTCTTGAAGAATTGCACAAGTTACTTGTGCAAGCCGAAAGAGACATGGGATTAAATGTTAACCCACCTAAGGATGTGCTTAACATAAGCACCAAAAGCAAGGGGAAGTTCAAGAAGAATGGGAAGAAGGGTAAAAAGCAAGCTCCCACTTCACCAAAGCTAAGACTTATGAAGCTAGCACTTCCAAAATCAAGAAGGGTCCTCTTGATAAATGCCATTATTGTAATGGTGTTGGACATTGGAAAAGAAATTGTTCCAAATACCTTGGTGATATTAAAGCTGGAAAGATCACTCCAGTAGGTAAATGACTATCCTTTCTTTTATGTTTCTAATTCAACTATGGTATTGTGATACAAAGTTGTGATAATGTATCCCTTTTTTATTGTAAATAGGGCCTCCACCAAGCAAGGACAAAGGAAAAGAAAAGCAAGCTTGAGAAACCATCAAGAAGCTAGGAGTAGCTTCCATGAAGCTTGGCTTTTTATTGTCTTATTTTAATTTATGTTTCGGATTTTAGAACCTTTTGATTTCCGTGTTCGACATGGAAATGTATTTTGGATAATGGTAGCTTGGTTTGCAACCCAAGTCACCCGTTTTATCGTATTTTATCCTTGTTCTAAAATTCGTCTTTATCCGCTTGCTCATAGAAACATATGATCATTTAAAGTGATCTACTAAACAACTATAATGATGGGATTCATTATATGTCCACAAGATTAAGGCTGGTGTATGATCAATTATAAAGTGATATTGAGTTGATGAACTCTCTTAAAGGAATGTCAATCACCAAGTACAATCGTCAAATTTAAAACAATTAGTCAACCTATGAGATAGTCCTCCTTATACTTCAAAATCATTATTTGTGTCTCATAAGCTATCTTTGAATCTCTAGTGTATTCATTCTAAAGATAGAGTGGGAGAAAATGAAGACACAAAGAACATAAAGCAAAATTTGTGTACTTGTGTAAATGAGATCTACGCAAGAACGAATGATTTGTATACCTATACAGATAGTATACTCGAATAGATAAGATCTATGGTCTCGAATAGATGATATCTACATGAGAAAAGAGACCAAGTGAAGTAATCAAAAGAATATTTTCTCAAGATAACTACACGAGGAGACCAAAAGAAAGTTTTGGAATGAGAATGACTAATTTAAAGTCTTAACAATAAGTTTTGACTAAGTTTATGAACAACATTTGACCAATAGTTTCAATATTGATATTTACTTAAAAGCCTATATGAATTAAAGTTGGATCCTAGAAAATAAATGAGATTTATGACTAGAGTTGCAAAGATTGATATACCGATATCCACAAGAGCTAAGTTAAGTATTAACCACGCTAATGTCATTACTTAACCTCATTATGAAAATGATATGGTTAAACCTCCTTCCGAAAAGGGTATTTTGAGAAGGGCGTATATTAGATATTATTCATATTTAAACAATGACATTACTACGCATCATTATAAAATGAATGAGTTAGAGATTAGAATCTCTTTCCATAAGGTTAAGATGAAATCTCTAAAAAATAGGTATTTTGAAAGGATATGATGGGAACATATATGGTTTTATCTTAATAACTTAGCAAAGCAATATATATATTTCAATTCTTGAAATGTTTCGATTGAGTAGTCAATTGCGAAACATGTGGAATTAAGTGGGAGTTGGAAATTATCATGTGAAGACATGGAATTTAGTGGGAGCAATCATCTTGTAAAAGTTTATAACTCATTACTCATTGAGAATGACGAGCTAATACTTTCTTTCACAAAGAAGTATTTGAGTTTTCAATTCTGGATGAAAATGGACTATGATGAATCCAATCACATCATGAGATGTTGGATAGGTATTGAGACATAAAGTATCAATGAGAAACGTAGGTTATTCATGTCAATGAAAATGGAATTGCCATTAGCAGTCATGGTCGTTCATTGAACCTAGGAATGGTTGATCACATGATTATTAGTTAATAATGTTTCCGCCATTAGAATAATCATGCACATGTCCAATAATGAATCATATGTATAAGAGCATGATGAATCATTGGCAAGCCATAGAAGAATCGTCATGAATTCTCGAGGAGAATCCGATGAACGATTTCAGTAATTGAACAAAACACTCTATTATGTGTCAAGAGGTTGCACATATTAAAGTTCGAACACATGTAAGGATTTATGAAAATCCTAAGCTTTTCAAGCTAAAAGGAGAAATAAGTAGTTTGGAAAGGTACTTAGTTGAAGTAAGAAATTACTCAAAACTAATATTTCCTAATATGCTAGGACTTGTGAGAAGTTCTAGGCTAATCATCTTGAAAATTGTTACAAGACTCTACAAAACATTTACCTAGTGCATTGTGAGTGGGTGGAATACTTGATCAGTGCAAGTTATATCATTCACCACAAATTCATTGGTTATGTGATAATCGACAGGGAAGTTCTTTCAAGATAAAGAACCCAAACTGAGGTTGGGAACCTATATGTGTACTTGGTGAGGTTCATACTATGAGAGATAACATGAACGTAAAGGAAAATGCGATAAAAGAAGTTTGAACACATGGACACATGGTATGTTAAACTTCCATTGCAATCGTCGGTGTTTACACACTTACGATATGCATCACAAGGTTGTAATATGGTATTGACTACCCGAATGTGATGTCAACATTTGTCGTTTGAGTTATTATTAACTCACCTTATACTTTGTTACATCCAAACGGGTTGTAGAGACAATTGAACCCCGTTAAAGTGAACACGGATTATCATTGTATTCGCCCATAGTTACTTACATGAGGTGACGTCTCGAAGTGACTAGAGTGTGATGTGATTGATGGCAAGTTCAAGCGCCATGGAGCCATATGAGAATGACTAGTCGATCACATAGGCAGACTGTTAGGAACACGTTGTCGGGCCTTATGACCGCTTATAGAGTTCTGGCAAATTTATATAGCCTGGTCGTGGCGAGAGCTACTATAGTATTCTAATGAGTCGATTCTTTTGACTAAAGACTGTTCGCCTAAGATGGCACAGTTTCAGATTAACTTTGATTTATGTTACTACGACCTTCGTAAATGGGGTCAAATGGGCATATTTTCGGTTATGATGGTTGTGGCTAGTCGAAGGGAATGAGTGCGATAAGAATTGTCCACCCCTAGTCAGGGTTATAACAATATCTCAGGGCCACTCGAGGAGTAATGAACTAGAAATGCGTGGCCACGCTCGAAAGATATCTATGGTAGATAAATCCGGTCAATCAGTTATTCTCCAGATCGAGGAAACCACTCTCGATATGATCACTTGCAAGTACGACCTGAAAGACACCTTACATTGAGTGGGAGATAGTAATAGGACAAGAAAATTGGTGACGCACACTTGTCGAGGACAAGTGGGAGATTGTTGGAATATGTATCCTCCGACAATAATGCGATCACAACTGTCGATCATGATGATCACATGTTTATGTCTCATTCTAAATAATACAATTGGGAAGTAATATTTTACTGTCAACTGGTCCACACATATCGGTAATGATTGGCTGACTAGAGTTTGACATTACTGTCGTGCGACAGTGGTGACCAGTTGATCCCCTTAGGTCATACCTAAAGGGTAACACTCTTAATTGATCATTTAATTGATCGTATGACGATACGGGTTAATTAAATTACTTAAAATTAACGGACGATTTTGGAAGTAATATTTACGTGTCTCATTGTAATTTGATTAAATAAGATACGGTCTAAGTAATCGAATTGTTTTATTACTTAGATGAAATTATTGTTGAAGGAAACAATTGCATTTGAATGAATAAATTATTATAAATACAAGACGTTGTGATTTATAATTGGTAAAATATTTTGGTACAAGTAATTATGAATTACTAAGTCAATTTTGTATATGACGTATTTTTATTAATGCGTTGATTTTTAATATGTTAAAAATACATAACAATTTTACATGACATGTTACATGTGACAAATTGACAAAATAATGTGTAAAATGGATTTTCCATTTTACACTATATGGACCGAAATTAGGGGTGATATTAGGAAAATATTATTTTGATTAAGTAAGTGGTAAACATAATCATTTGCCTAAAACCTAGCCATGCAAACCTAGTGGTTATTGTGAAGAGCACTTCGATCATGCATTGGGCATCACCACCTCCCCCTTCTACCCGGTTTTGTGAGAGGAAAAACCATGGGTTTTTCCTTCTAATTTTTACCTAATATACACTACCAAAAACATTAATGTATCATTCATTCACACATCTAAAAATAAGAGTTTTTAGAAAGATAAATTCTTCCTCTTTCTCCCTTTCTCTTAACCGAAATATTGAGAGAACAAAATTATATTTTGGTCAATTTTATACAAAATTAATATTGTTCTAGTAATAATAATATTAATTTTATTAAGTTGTTACTTTGGGTATTAATCCTTGGGAGGGATTCTCTACTTGAATCTTTGTTCATCCATTTAAGGAAGCTCAAGAACAAGTGAGTAGGAGAACTCACTTGTGCCCAAATAATCCGAAATCTTCAATGTAAGATGATGATTTCTTCCTTATTCTTTTTTAATTGTTTGCATGCATAAGATCAATATTTAATTTTATGACTAAATTAAAACTAAAACATATATGAATATGTTAAGTAAAGAGATATAGATTTCTAACAGGTGGTTGGCTAGGTGATGGGTGTGGGTAAAGGAAATGGATTTTGGGTTGAGCTGTTGGGTTTGGTTGTATTTGGTAGGGTGTCATAGTGTTGGATTTGTTGGTGGTTTTGGGTTTTGGGTTTTGGGAGTTTTTGAGTTTTATGGTGAGCAAAGAGGGTTAGGGTTTGGAGGAGTGTTTAATTTGGGCCGGTAATTGGGAAAGGAAAAGGGAGGCTTAATATAGGTTTTAAGGTCGGTGGAGGTAAATAGGGTGGTTATGGAGATATGGGTAAGGCTAATAAAAATGCGGTTATATGTATTTTGCCGAATTTGCACATGAATATGTAATCATAGTAACAACTCAAAAGACATATCAACTTATTACTAGTCTATTTGAAAGAAATAAACGACTAGAGTAAGTAGACTACAACCAATCCCAATAACGAAAAGGAGAATTTTACCAACTCAATATCACAACTACTCCATTCTAGTCATTCATCGAGGAATTAATTTTAGGACAAAATTGACTATAAGCCACTATTCAATAGACCTAATTCTAATAGGATTTTCTCAAATTGTTCCTTAGCCAATAGTTTAGTAAAAATATCGAACAACTGATCTTTCGTTTTACAAAATTTTAAGCATATGTTCCCTTTTTCTATATGATCATGAAGAAAGTGATGAACGGGATATTTGAAAAAAAAAAGATAAAGGCACTCGTGTTATCATATGAAAAATCACGCACTTAATAATCATACATCAATCCCGTAATTGTTGTCTTACCCATAGGATTTAAGAACCACAATGAGTAGATGCATTCACTTCCTTTGGTGGCTATGGTTGAGCTTTTCTGATTGATATTGGTCAATATGTTATCCAAAGGATGCGAGCTTTGATGCTTCATACGTCGAGGAACAAATATCTTTGGTTTAGGCGTAGATTGAACAGTACTGGTGTCTGTTTGATTCTGCTCAGCTTCCCCATTTGTGGTTCCTGATTCGCCTGGGCCACTGGTTGTCTGGTTTGTATCTGCATTAAACCGTCTGTCTGTCTGTTCATGATCAGCTGTGCTCGTAGATTCCTCTCTTGATTGAACAATTTCATATTCTGTTTAGTTCCCCCTGAATTTGTGGGCTCTCCAGCGCATGTTCCTTCTAATGATGAGAAGGCTCTTCTTCTAAATCAAGGGGATCATCATCTACAAATCCAATCTCGAAAGCATCATCCTGTAATTAAACATTAAGAACATTAGTTTCATCAAATATTATATGCACACTCTCTTGAAGCACATGGTTCTCTTATTGTAAACTTTATAATCCTTGCTTTCTTTTGAACGTCCTATAAAAACCGCCTCATCGCTTCTTGGATCAAATTTTCTCAAATTATTTTAGCTATTATTGTGAACGAAACATTTTGATTCAAAGCAGCGGAAATGTGATATGTTTGGCTTGCACCCATAAAGAAGCTCAAAAGCGTCTTCTTAAGGATAGCTCTAATAGAAAAACGATAGAGAATATAACAAGTATTCAAGGCTTCTGCCCATAATTGAGCCTTTTTCATGATAGAAACAGTCCACAAGTCTGTTCTATTTCCAATTTCTTGGGAACGATGTTATCTGAGCAGCTCAGTGGACTGTCTGACAGACTTCGATCTGGTTTTACTCATCAACTCCTCGTAGGTTTTCTCTTCTTTTTCTTCTTCTTCTTCTTCTTCTTCTTCTTCTTCTTCTTCTTCTTCTTCTTCTTCTTCTTCTTCTTCATCTGCACATATGCTTTGTGAACCCCCGCAATAACGCGGAAAATATAAATTATAAATTCAAGCGGAAATTAGGAAAATTTTTGAAACTTTTAAAATTTAAAGCGCGGGTTCATTAAAATCTAAAACACAAATAAGGAATGCGGAAATAAAAATTAAATTATACAAACGTGATCGTCAAGGTGAGGGAAAATATATCCCTCGAATGATAAAGGATAAAAGGTGAGTCTAAACAATCCTACTAAACCGACTACTAGTCCAAGGTACTCGCTAGCCCACACGTCTTCCCCACGTAAGCATCTTTACCACCTGTCATTCATGTAAACATGAACGCCACAGTCAGTGGGGAGTAACTCAAGGTTCTCCCTGCCACAATATGTCGAAACGAACATAACAAAGAACATAAACAAACAATCATATTAGATAAGACATGAGTGAATAGAATCATAACTAAACATGGGATCATACGAGTTTAAACCAACAAGAGTAAAAGAAATGAAGGAATAAACAAGTAAGGCATAAGCAACAATAAATAAATGGAAAAGAAGGACAAGGAAACCGACACGGCCACTTAGCCACGAGCACGTATTTCAAGGAGATATGACCAAAGTAACCATCCAAATAATGCAAGACATTTATCACTCTTAGACTATAATTTCCCCGGGTAGGACTACGATAATAGTATGGTCCTAGTCTAAATCTGCAGATTCTCGGGTGTACATCCCGATTCGACGTGGACCAGCACAACACGCACCCAAGACTCGACTACTAAGGAGATCGAGTACCCCAATCGCCAGAATAGCACGAAAGTGGCAGAATGACTAAGATAAGACTCACTTGCCAGAACAGCACAAGTGGCCAAAAGTCGTACTTGCCAGAACAGCACAAGTAGGCCAAAACCGTACTTGCCAGAATAGCACAAGTAGGTCAAACCCGTGCTTGCCAGAACAGCACAAGCAGGGCAAAAATGTATGACAAACACGTACGATGGTAATATGGCATTTCTACAAGAATACGACTCTTACAAGTATTATTTATAATAAACTATTCATGCTTGTAACATATAAATAAACATTTCATTTCATAATTATACATGTCGGTTAAATAGATTAAACAAGTACAACGAACAAGTACATGGGATGGGATTATTAATGTCACACTCATACTTATGGCTTGCATCTCACCATAAGTACGGATGGGAACATCGGTCCCGACGATCATATCGCAACTAGAGGGCCTATGACTCACCCCTAGTGTCCGATAGGACCACGACTCACACCACCGAACAATACAAGACATTATCACGGATATGACCTTTCACCAAATAATTATTTAACAATAAATATCTCATACTTGTCTTATGCAGATAAATATTTCATTTTATAATTTATCATGCCGGTTAAAAGGAATATAATGAATGATAATGGATAATTTTACGTTATATGAAATATACGGGATAAAATGTGACCAAGTCCAAGTACACCATTTATGAGCCAAATAAATAAATCATGTGAAATCCAATGAATGGACTAGAATAAGCCCGATTAAATAAATAAGACAAGCCCAATAACTGAATTGTAAGGAATCCAACAAAATGAATATGTGAAGGAGCGATATTAACGAATTACGTTATATAAAATATGAGACGGATATTAAATAATTCGAGTAAACCAACTTAGCACTAATAGTATCCATAATATAGATGTGTCCCAACTAACCCAAAATATGTGTGCAAGCCCAACTAAATCACCATGACAAGCCCTATTAAAAGACCATACCACACCTATATGGCCCAATAACAAGTCATATAAAACAAGCCCAATATGACTCATTACTAAATAATGTGACGAGTACATGAGCATATTTGAGACGGTAATTTAAATAATTAAATAATGGGATTTTATAAGTATAACTATAAAAGATAAATGTTTAAATAAACGAATTTAACGAATTGCGTTTTATAAACACACGAGGCGGAAATTCAAAAATTTCAAATGAATTAACTTGCGCCAACCACTCAACCCACAATTTGAGGACTGGCTGCGCAACCCATAATCGACCTCGAACCCCGGCTAGACACGGCCTCACGAGACCCCACAGAAGGCCCATAAAGCCGCCTGCTAAACCCCATACTGTAGCCCAACCGCCTGTTACCATCCACACACACACACACAATCCTCAAACCAGAGGACGAAATCAATAAAAGGGACGATAAACAGGGGCGGAAGGTCTAGCAGATAAGTGATTTCTTACAAACAACCCAAAGACAAATTTGAGATGGAGTGAGTACGACTTAAACAAGGATGACGCCATTAGATTTCTGCCATAAATGAGCCCAGAAAACCAGCAAGGAAAGCATACGGTTACTCGAAATGACAACAAGCGATACTCGGGTTTCGGAGGTGACAAAACCGGGACAATTAAGCCATGGGAACGACTAATCACAAATTAAAATGACCACAAGCTTAACACAATTAATTCCATACATGAGAAAACACATAAAGATTAAAACTTTAAGACGAATGAGTATAAAACCGAGTTGAAGGGGATGGAATATCGACTCATTGTCGAGTAACCTATCACCGTTACCTTAACTCTTCGAATTCCCGAGTAAAAACGTCCATATCGCAACCATATCTTCAGTCTTCAACTAAAAATGAGGAAAAACGAGTAACATGGGTCACAAAACCGAGTTTGTAATAAGATGCCCATTTCAAAAATTTAACAAAATCAAAGCTTTCTTACCTTAAAAGAATGAGGACGGAGAGAGGAAGCTAATGGTGTAAAAATCATCGAGTTTGGTCGAGAAATGAAGGCGGGATCGGAGTTTGAATGGGACGGAAATGGGTTGATCGGTCCGTTTCGTGTTCACAATTGAATAGATGTTGTCGTTGGGTCACGTCCGAATCAAAACACAATTTATAGCTTCACAAACAACTCTACAATTAGTAAAGAGGCAAGTAAAGGTCGGATCCCAAGGGACGGGAATTGAGATGAGATTTCTATTGAAACTAGTGGTGTCTTAGGGGTGTCACAATTTGGATTGATGTAGAAGGTCACTAAACTAAATAGCAAAGAAAGTAAATAAATAAGATGAATTAAAAGGGTTGTAAACAATTGATAAAAAGCACTAGGGTGTCATGGGGTCATAGGGGAATCATGGGAATTGATCATACAAACATGTTCTCAAATTATAAGCAAGCAATTATTGTTGTGATGGATTGAGTTGGGTTATATCTTACAATCCTAGGAAAGTTTGGGTCGCGGAGCTGAATCCATTAGATTGTACAACACCTACAAGTCGACTTAGTCTTCCCTACTCAACAACATGCATGGTCTAATGAGACTCGAGTTGGTTTATGTCTTACAAGTCTCATTGAAAAGATAGGTGATGGGTAAAAAATGCAAGGATTCATAGACTCACATTTCATCAAACATAACATGTGCATGAGTTGAGATCAAAACAAGCAAGCAAATAAACCATGAAAGCATATTAATTTAAGCATGAATCATTCCCCATGTTGGTTTCCCCTAAATACCCATTAACCCTAGCTAGGTCACTACTCACTCATTATCATGTTGATTATGCTAGCAAGGTTGTCAATCATACCAACAAAAGGAAACATGATGAATAAATGAAAGTAATTAACAATAATTAAAGAGGGATTAAGAGAATTATATCTACTAATGATTCCAATAATAACGCAAAGAATAAAAGAAGTATTTGATGCTTGATTGAGAGGTTGTCAATCTCCCAATAATAACCCAAATAATCTTCAATTACCCAAAATAAAGGATGAACAAAAGAGAGATTAAGGAAATAAAACTTGTATTAGAACTTGATTAATTGTTGATTACAATACTAAAGAGAGATTTGATTGATATTAACTACTCTAATTATTGATAAGAAGAACATGCTCTTCTAATTAGACTAATGGGGTATTTATAGTGGAAATTAGGTGGATGCATTAGGGTTAACTAAAGGCTAAACTAGTAATTACACTTTTTTAGTTTGAGCAGGGAGGAGCCGGTATTTTTCGAAGGAAGGGCTTCTTTCTTTGTAGCTTGGAGAAGACGAAATTTCGCTGTACTGGAATCCGTGCGTTTTGGAGTCAGGACGGGCGGATTCAGGCGGAGGAAAACGGGCGTCTTCAGGTGAATCCGGGCGGATTGTGGTGGCTGCTAACCCGGGCGTCTTAAGGAGAAAACGCACGGATTGTGCTGTGGAGGACGGGCGGATTGTGGAGAAACCGCACGGATTGTACCTCAGCAATATTTCTTCTTCTTTTCTTCCCTTTTCTTCACAAAATCCTTGGGGATTTCCTCGGGGATGCAAGGATCCTTTCTCAATCATTGCTCATCTACTATCATATGTACAAAGGCCTTCTAATCTTGTCTCTTCTTGATGCTTGGTCATTGAATTCAATCAATTTAGTCTCGTTTTGCCATGAAAATGCAAGATTTGCACTCCTTTCCTACCAAGGGATCAAAATCTCAAAGAATATGCAAAACAAAGAACTGAAGACAATAAATGACCCAAATATGCACTAAAAAGCATGGGAACAAGGCTAATTCGGGGGCTAAATATGCGTTAATTATGGTCACATCAAATATCCCCAAACCGAACCTTTGCTCGTCCCGAGTAAAGAGGTGACAAAGACTAGGACCATTATTTAAACTAACCTAATAACATAGCCGATATGAGACAATTAGCCGGTCTCACTCCGCCCCTTCAACTCACAACAAGACAACCATGAGGTAGGATGCCTTCTTGCAAGGCAAGGTGGGTCTTGCCAAAATGGCGACACATCCAAACATTAAGCACACAAAATCAAATAATGGATGCATCTTCAAAAGGAATAGCCACTTCCTCATCAAGTGGCGGAGGCAACTAAAAGAGAGCAAATTTAAGAGCATATAATCCTTCACAAATACTAGTTCAACAAATTACTAAGGCTAAAAGGATGGCACTAAATCACCTCCAAATGGTGTTAAACTAGACTACTTTCGTCCTCAATTTCCAAATGCTTTCGTCAAGAGCGATCGGATGGTGGTGGAATGAAGATCCCTATGATGCTAGTAGCATATGACATGACAAGTCTCGAATTCTCTACAAAAGTAAAGGTCATGGATCGGCCCAAGCTCGACAAAGTGGCTTGACAAAAGGCTTTTTTGGGAATGAAATGCTCAAATCTTTATAAACAAGGGTGGATATGACTAGTATTCAAAATTGTCCTCATTTCACTTTCGCATTTCAAAAATTTTAAGATGGGGTTTGTCCCTTCCGGGCTAGTGTCCTTTGCTTTCGCCAATCGCTTATTAGGCAACTGGTTAACCTCTAGACAATAGCTTTTCGGGGTGATAGTCACTCTGTCTCTGGGCGGCCGAATTCACAACCGTGTGGGGGCCCAATTCAATGGATCCCGTTCCAAAGCACAACGAAGTGGTACGCCTCCACCAAAACAATTAAATTTCTCAACATTTCAACATTTCATAACATTTGAGGTTTCCTTGGCAATAAATTACTTCCACATGACAAAATTCTTTGAAATGAGCACTTCAAGCTTATTGATAGAAAGTATTTTTGGGTTGCCTTACCACAAGGTCAATCAAGGTCACCTAGACAAGTTAACCAAGTCCACATCGCATCACGGGGTTGAATAGGTGACTCACATGCAAACCCTTGACTAGGCTTTGGGTCATGGGTCAAAAGACACTAGTATGACACAATCTAGGGTGTTTTACAACCATTCTAGTAGGCAAAGTCTTAAGTTGAAAAAGTATTTGTAATGGCTTAGTTGCTCTTGTCAAAGTTCTCAATTAGGCACTTTTCAAAATGTTTTATCTAAATGCAACTACATGCAATGATGCAACTAATATATACATCCTAATGCAAGTGATTCTATCAACTAATATGACATATAAACTAAATGCAAGTCCTAAATTCACATTGTTATACCGCATCAATCAAAATAAAGCCACATAGTCATTAACATAAAGAGGAAAAAGGAGATTGGAAAGATCATGCCATGCGGTCTTCATAATCCTCATGTCTCGGATGTGGCGTAGTCAATCAATGTGAACAAGGATAGAACAAACACAATATATACAATATATACAATATAACTACACTACAAAAGGAATAAACATGTTTTTGGGTTTTTCAATTTTCAAATTTTTATGGTTTTTCGAAATTTTTCAATTTTTTTGGATTTTTGAATAAAAGTTAAGTTAGAATTCCCCATCCCCACGCTAATATGGGCATTGTCCTCAATAGCCAAAATGATGGGAAATTATGCAAACATGATGCATGATTTCTACACTAAATGCAAGCTACACTAGTCTACACTACATAATGCATGGTTTTTGTTTATAACGGAGAGGATAATTTAGATTACCTCCCATTGAGTATGCATTAACTTCCCCAAACCGATCTAGACATTATTGCTAATGTCCAAGGATGGGTGTAGTTCATGCACACACTATGCAATGCATGAAACTAATTTGTTATTTTGGATTTTGAAAGTGGGAACAATAAAATGAGAACACCTCAAAAAGTACCGAGGTGTGAGTCCTCTATGGTGCTAGGACTACTCCAACAATGATAAATATTAATAAAGTACAAGTTAACAAGACACAAACTTCTTTTCATGAAACTTTGAAAAATAAAGAGAGGAGATGAGAAAACTTCACTTAAACTTAGGTGGGTGCCTCTTGCCCGCTCCACCTAGCTATGAAGTAATCCTCTAGAGATCGGCATCATCTCCCTCTACATCGCTATCCCATATCTCCTTTGATGCATCACTCAAACTTGGGTCCATGAATTAGTCTTCTTCACTTTCAAGCTCCACCGTGTCTCCTCCACAAGAATTGTTGCTTCCCTCCTCTTGTCTCCCGTTTGCTCCTTCATTAGCCCTCTCTGAATTGGGGAAAAGTAGGTCCATTTGAGCCCATGAGGGAAATGCTCCTTCCTCACTAATCTTTCCCTTTTGAACCATATCGTGGTATTGAGGATAGAGTGCATAGTAAATGTCCACGTTGGTTTCGTATTGGCGGAAGTGCAAATCTTGTAAGATTCCCGTGACAAAGTCGTCGCGGGGAAGGATGAAGGGATTTGGATGGTTGTACGGTTGGTAAGGAAATGGGTGGGGAGGCACTTTGATCTTCTCATCTTGAGTTTGTTGTTCTTGTTGTTGTGGTGTTGGATTTTGAGGTGGTGGTGCTTGCCTTGTTTGACTTGGGATGAGGTAGGATGGCATTGGAGACAAGTGTCCTCTTCTTGGGGAGATACGTGGTAGGTCGGTCATTGGTAGATATATCGGATCGCTTCCTTTTGTTAACCACTTTGTAACACCCCGGCCCAAACCGGATCGGGAGCGGTTACTTATGATAGTTCACCAGGCTGTGTACATGGCCCACAGATCAACACAGGTCCTTTACAACACATTTTGTCCTCACTCATGCACATCCCAGGAACCTTCCCAGGAGGTCACCCATCCTAAGACTACTCTCAACCAAGCACGCTTAACTGTGGAGTTCTTTTGCATGGATGACCATAAAAGAAAGTGCACTTTGTTGATATGAGTAGTACTTCCAATCCCTTTAAGCACTAGTCATTTAAGCCTATCACTGGACCTCTTCAATTACTGTGGGGTGTTACAACTTGATCCGCTTATCGACCCCCTCAAGGGTTATCCAATGGTGGTGAATAAGAAGAAGATCTTCGTTTATCCTAGTATTTCCCAAGAGAGGAGCATACTCATTATTCTCATTGAATCTCGGGTTGAAATGCTTTGCAAGCCTAGTAATGAGTCCTCCATTCACAATGTGCTTCATTCCATCATCATCACCATTTCTAAAATTTGCCCATTTCTCTAGCAATACTAGAGGTGCATTGAAGTGGTACACATTTCTTCCTTGAATGTTGAGGTAGGATTCCATAAACACAAGGTCTAATTGGTTCACGATGGCCGGATCTCGGCGGGCAAGTAGAGTGCCCGAAAGAAATCGATAAGTAAGCCTCAAGATCGGATTTTGGATATGAAAATCAAGACATTCCTTGGTATGTATGAAATCCCGGCCCATCATGGCCCTCCACAAAGGTTCAACACTATACTTCTTTGGCTTCGATGTTCGGGTAGGCGAAACATCGAGACCGAGTACATTTGCGAATTCTACAAGGGTCGTCATCCTAGAAACATTCTCCAACCTAAACTCTATGCAAATTGTTTTGTTCAAGGTTGTAATCTAGAAAAAGCTCAAAAATTCAAGCACAAGAGATCGATAAGTTTGTTCATACATGCGAAAAAGGGTTGAGAGACCAAATACTTCAAAGAGAGCTTCCACTTGGTGATAAATCCCAAGTTTCCTCAAGGTAGCATGACATAAAAACTTAGTGGGAAGAATATTCTTACTTAGAAGCCAGTGGAAGACTAATCTTTGCACATCATTGATAAATTCCACATTTGAGAAGTCATCAAGCCTTGTGAGATCTACAATCTCTTCATGCTCCCTTCTTAATGTGTTGACATGGGAGGTAGAAGAACTTCCCCTCATCCTTGGTCTTCTCCCATTCCTAAAAGAGGATCTCCTTGGTGCCATTCCTTGATTATTGAGCTGGATTCTTTTGATTTGTGAAAGGATAAGGATGTTCCTTGTTGATAGAGTGTTGCCTTTGGGAACCCTAGAAAATTGGGGCTTTTTGATTTTGTGGGTTAAGAGAGTGATTTGGATATGTATGGGAGTCATAAGGAGGTGGGTTTTATAATGCAAGTGGAAGGAGGAGTGATGTGTCACTAAATGAGTGGTGGGGTGAAATTCGATTAAGAAAAGTCGGGTCAAATCACCGTGAGAAGACGGGTGGATTCGAGCAGAAAACGCTCGGATTCAGGCTCCACGGGACGGGCGGATTCTAGGTAAGACGCCCGGATTCTGTCACAGCTAAATTTCCAAAAATATAATGCCACAGGACGGGCGTCCCGAGCATGAGACGCTCGGATTCTTTTTATCGGGACGGCGTATCTTTACAAGACGGCGGATTCCCTTACAACGATTTTTCTTGAAATGCACAGGTAGAAAGACGGGCGTCTTTCTCGCAAAGCCGGCCGGATTCTTCAGACGGGCGTTTTACCTTCAGGGACGCTCGGATTCACCTTCGGTCAAAAATCTTCAAATTCTCAAAGATAGCCGGACGGACGTATTCTCCTCGAGCCGCCCGATTCCAAAGAAGACGGCAGGATTCCGGGGAAAACGCACGGGTTCAAGCTGTGAATTCATCCTTTGACTTTCTTTCCTCTCATAGATGCCTCCCCACACTTGAAAATTGGTTCCTTCCTTCATTCAAAATTCATTAGTAACCCTCCCTCACTTACGCTCATGAAAAGAGTTCATGCTAATTATTAAAAGAAATGCAATAAAACAATAAATACTAGTTAGAGGGTTAGTATATTTACAAGTGGTGGTTTAGGGAGGACTCCACCAAACTCTCCCTTTGATAGTTCTTTCAAGGATTAGAAGGCCCGAGGTAGGTGACCTCGACCTCTCCAATAAACGCTCCTTCATAGTATGGCTTCAATCTTTGACCATTAACCTTGAACTTGCTTCCATCTTCCGCCTTGAGTTCAAAATCTCCATATCTTCCAACTTCGGTTATCACATAGGGACCCATCCATCTAGAGTTCAGTTTCCCCGGAAAAAGTCGGTAGCGGGAATTGAATAGAAGTACTTTGTCCCCTTTGTGCAAGGCCTTTTGTCTAATTCTCTTATCATGAAGCAATTTCGTTCTTTCTTTGTAAATCTTTGCATTCTCATAGGATTGTAGTCGAAATTCCTCCAACTCTTGAATTTGAGTCATCCTCTTTTGACCACTCAACTTGAGACCAAGATTAAGTGCTCGGATTGCCCAAAAAGCTTTGTACTCCAATTCGATTGGCAAATGACATGCTTTTCCATAGACAAGCTTGTAAGGAGAGGCTCCTATGGGAGTCTTATAGGCCGTCCTATAAGCCCAAAGAGCATCATCAAGCTTTGTGCTCCAATCCTTCCGAGTCTTGTTCACAACTTTCTCAAGGATTTGTTTGATCTCTCTATTTGAAATTTCAACTTGACCGCTTGTTTGAGGATGATATCTCAAGCCGGTTCTATGTTGAACACCATATTTGGTCAAAAGAGATGCAAGTTTCTTCTCATGGAAATGCGTTCCTCCATCACTAATGATCGCTCTAGGAACTCCAAATCTTGGGAAGATTATCTTCTTGAAGAGCTTGGTGACCGTTTTTGCATCATCATTTGGAGTGGCAATTGGCTCCACCCACTTTGAGACATAATCTACGGCCACAAGGATGTACTTATTCCCATTGGATGTCACAAAGGGATCTTGGTAGTCGATTCCCCAAACATCGAAGATCTCCACCTCTAGAATGCCCCTTTGTGGCATTTCGTTCCTCCAAGAGATATTCCCCGTTCTTTGACAAGCATCGCAATGAATAATGAATTCTCTTGTATCTTGAAACATTGTAGGCCAATAGAAGCCCGATTGAAGAATTTTTGCAACGGTCCTCCTTGCTCCATGGTGCCCACCGTAAGGTGATGAGTGACATCCTTCCAAGATTCCTTGGACTTCCCATTGAGGGATGCATCTCCGGTAGAGCCCATCGCTACACTCCTTGTAGAGGTTTGGGTCATCCCAAAAGTACCTCTTTACTTCGAATAGGAATCTCTTCCTTTGGTTGTGGTTCAAATTTGGAGGGAGTACCTTTCCAACAATATAATTGGCATAATCGGCAAACCATGGGGTGATGTGCCTTTCAAGTTGTGTTTGAATAGCCATCAAAATATCGTCGGGAAATGAGTCATTGATCGGGGTTTCTCCATTTTCATCATGAAACCGGATCCTTGACAAATGATCCGCCACTACATTCTCGGCTCCTTTCTTGTCTCTTATTTCCAAGTCAAATTCTTGAAGAAGCAAAATCCATCTCAACAATCTTGGTTTTGCCTCCTTCTTTATCAAGAGATGTCGGAGAGCACGGTGATCTGAAAATACAATCACTTTGGATCCAAGCAAGTAGGAACGGAATTTATCCAAAGCATAGACAATGGCAAGAAGCTCCTTCTCGGTTGTATCATAATTCACTTGGGAAGGGTCGAGAATCTTGCTTATGTAATAGATGGCGTGAAGAGCTCTCCCTACCCGTTGGCCAAGAACCGCTCCAACGGCGTAGTTGCTAGCATCACACATAATCTCGAAAGGTAATTCCCAATTTGGAGGTTGGATGATCGGTGCCGAGATTAGTGCTTCCTTGATTCTATTAAAGGCTTCAACACACTCATCAGTGAATTGGAATTGGGCATCCTTAAGCAAAAGTTGAGTGAGGGGTCTCGCTATTTTTGAAAAATCCTTTATAAAACGGCGATAAAAACCCGCGTGACCGAGAAAACTTCTCACCCCTCTAACATTCACGGGAGGTGGGAGTTTCTCTATCACCTCAACTTTAGCTTTATCGACCTCGATGCCCTTTTCCGAAATCAAATGACCCAAAACAATTCCTTCATTGACCATGAAGTGACACTTTTCCCAATTTAAAACAAGACTAACATCTTCACATTTTTGCAATACAAGGGAAAGATTATGCAAACATGAGTCAAAGTCCTTTCCATAAAAACTAAAATCATCCATAAAAATTTCCATTATGGTCTCTAAGTAATCAGAGAAGACACTCATCATGCATCTTTGGAAAGTGGCGGGGGCATTACATAAACCAAAAGGCATCCTCCTATATGCAAAAGTACCATAAGGGCATGTGAAGGTGGTCTTATGTTGGTCATCCGGGTGTATAGGGATTTGGAAGAATCCCGAATACCCGTCAAGGTAACAAAAGAATTTGTTGGAGGCTAACCTCTCAAGCATTTGGTTAATGAATGAGAGAGGGAAATGATCCTTTCTTGTTGCGGAGTTTAATTTTCGATTGTCAATACACATACGCCAACCGGTGATCATTCTTGTGGGTATTAGTTCATTCTTTTCATTTGTCACTATCGTGGTACCTCCTTTCTTAGGTACCACTTGGACGGGGCTAACCCACAAAGAGTCCGATATGGGATATATGATTCCCGCATCAAGTAATTTCATAACTTCTCCTTTGACAACTTCTTGCATGTGGGGGTTCAATCTTCTTTGGGGTTGAATGGTAGGTCTATGGTCTTCCTCTAGATGAATTCTATGCATGCAAAAGTTGGGACTTATCCCCTTAAGGTCATCTAGACTATAACCTATAGCCTTTTCATGTTGTTTCAACACATCAAGCAATTTTCCCAATTGGTTATCATCAAGTCTATCATTAACAATCACGGGTTTGGTCTTTGATTCATCAAGGTAAGCATATTTCAAATTTGAGGGAAGGGGTTTTAAAGTAGGAGTTTGTACCTCACTTTCCTCCTTTGGAGTTTCATTGAGAATTTGCTCCATTTCCATTAGACATTCCATACTCATAGCATACTCAACTTCATTTTCATCAACCTCATCATATTCAAATTCCATGATGGGTTCCTCTTGCTCTTGAGCTTGTAAAATATCTTCTAGGATGGATTGCTCATCTTCTATGGGTTGACATGCTTCCACAAGGATGTTATGCACCAATACGGATTGTGCATGAGTAAGTTCTTTGTTAGCTAGAGCGGCCTCAAAAAGATCCACCTCCAATTCCCAATACATATTTTTAGCCTCACTTGCTTCCAAGGCTTCCAATGCTTGCATGGGATCTTTGAAGAAAGGTATACTTAAGTGGTCCTCTACAAAACAATCTATAAAGTCCATCTTGCAAAATATCGAACAACTTGAAAACAATTAGAACAAACCTTGAGGAGTTTTACTTCCCCAAGGTAAAGAAAGACACAACTAATAACAATGTAAGAAAATCTAAATCAAGTTAACACCGTCCCCGGCAACAGCGCCATTTTTGATCGGTCCGTTTCGTGTTCACAATTGAATAGGTGTTGTCGTTGGGTCACGTCCGAATCAAAACACAATTTATAGTTTCACAAACAACTCTACAATTAGTAAAGAGGCAAGTAAAGGTCGGATCCCAAGGGACGGGAATTGAGATGAGATTTCTATTGAAACTAGTGGTGTCTTAGGGGTGTCACAATTTGGGTTGATGTAGAAGGTCACTAAACTAAATAGCAAAGAAAGTAAATAAATAAGATGAATTAAAAGGGTTGTAAACAATTGATAAAAAGCACTAGGGTGTCATGGGGTCATAGGGGAATCATGGGAATTGATCATACAAACATGTTCTCAAATTATAAGCAAGCAATTATTGTTGTGATGGATTGAGTTGGGTTATATCTTACAATCCTAGGAAAGTTTGGGTCCCGGAGCCGAATCCATTAGATTGTACAACACCTACAAGTCGACTTAGTCTTCCCTACTCAACAACATGCATGGTCTAATGAGACTCGAGTTGGTTTATGTCTTACAAGTCTCATTGAAAAGATAGGTGATGGGTAAAAAATGCAAGGATTCATAGGCTCACATTTCATCAAACATAACATGTGCATGAGTTGATATCAAAACAAACAAGCAAATAAACCATGAAAGCATATTAATTTAAGCATGAATCATTCCCCATGTTGGTTTCCCCTAATTACCCATTAACCCTAACTAGGTCACTACTCACTCATTATCATGTTGATTATGCTAGCAAGGTTGTCAATCATACCAACAAAAGGAAACATGATGAATAAATGAAAGTAATTAACAATAATTGAAGAGGGATTAAGAGAATTATACCTACTAATGATTCCAATAATAAAGCAAAGAATAAAAGAAGTATTTGATGCTTGATTGAGAGGTTGTCAATCTCCCAATAATAACCCAAATAATATTCAATTACCCAAAATAAAGGATGAACAAAAGAGAGATTAAGGAAATAAAACTTGTATTAGAACTTGATTAATTGTTGATTACAATACTAAAGAGAGATTTGATTGATATTAACTACTCTAATTATTGATAAGAAGAACATGCTCTTCTAATTAGACTAATGAGGTATTTATAGTGGAAATTAGGTGGATGCATTAGGGTTAACTAAAGGCTAAACTAGTAATTACACTTTTTTAGTTTGAGCAGAGAGGAGCCGGTATTTTTCGAAGGAAGGGCTTCTTTCTTTGTAGCTTGGAGAAGACGAAATTTCGCTGTACTGGAATCCGTGCGTTTTGGAGTCAGGACGGGCGGATTCAGGCGGAGGAAAACGGGCGTCTTCAGGTGAATCCGGGCGGATTGTGGTGGCTACTAACCCGGGCGTCTTAAGGAGAAAACGCACGGATTGTGCTGTGGAGGACGGGCGGATTGTGGAGAAACCGCACGGATTGTACCTCAGCAATATTTCTTCTTCTTTTCTTCCCTTTTCTTCACAAAATCCTTGGGGATTTCCTTGGGGATGCAAGTATCCTTTCTCAATCATTGCTCATCTACTATCATATGTACAAAGGTCTTCTAATCTTGTCTCTCCTTGATGCTTGGTCATTGAATTCAATCAATTTAGTCTCGTTTTGCCATGAAAATGCAAGATTTGCACTCCTTTCCTACCAAGGGATCAAAATCTCAAAGAATATGCAAAACAAAGAACTAAAGACAATAAATGACCCAAATATGCACTAAAAAGCATGGGAACAAGGCTAATTCGGGGGCTAAATATGCGCTAATTATGGTCACATCATGGGTGTAGTTGTGTTTCGTTGTTGCTGCTGCGTATTGTTGTTGTTTTTCAGAAAAGAAGAAGAAGAAATGAGGAAGGACGCAGGGTGTGGGGTTGGGGATGCGTAAAGTAACATCAACCACCATAATATAGTAATAATAATAATAATACTAATAATATATAAACATATATAAAAGAGATATTTTAGGGGTAGAGTGTAAGAGGGTAGGTGAGCGTGTTGTCGAGTTCTGGTTGGTCCTGGTTAAAACAGGTACAAAGTGAAATGTGACGGTCTAATGTTAGACGGAAATTAAGACGAAGATTATTATTATTACCGTCACTATTATTATCCGACCAAAAATACGTATACATATATTATTATATAAATCATGCCTTAAAGATATAATTTATTCGTACGTATTTTTATATAAACGAGCTTTTGTATAATACGTTTATAAAAATCGTGTTTGACATAAAATTAATTAAATTGAATAATTCAAAAATATATAATAAAGTGGTTAAACGGTTTTAATAAATTTTAAATGTCAAAATGGGAAATTCGCGGATGTTACAATCACCCCACCTTTTAAAAAGTTTCGTCCTCGAAACTTGAAAGTAGAAATGAAAGGCCATATAAAAATAAAACCGGAATTTTAAATTGGTAACCAAAACATTAAAGGGTTACTCACTTGTAAGAATTAAAATTCTCTCAAAAATGTCAACTAAAATTTTCCGATCGAACCGGGCCGAAAGGCAAATCATTTGTATAAATTAAAAATCAAAATACTTTCAGAAACATTAATGAAGAGTTTTCAAAAGTGTAAGTCTCATTCATGGAACGAAATTGCTCTTGTCGTGCACACAAGAACGCTAACTTTCCAAGTCAAAGACGGATTTAAACAAAATCATTCGCCGACAAGCGTAGAACAAGTTATCAAACGTCTCCAATAACGAGTTCTAACATCCGATCAACGTTAAAATCAAAAGAAAAAGATAACCCACTCAAATTTTCTCTTGCAAAAGCCAAAATAGAGATAAAGGTTTCTCTTTTAAGCTCGAAAGGGAGTCAAATTTCTGAAAATGTAACATTCTACCCGGACAAATAAATCATAAATAGATCAAAGTTAACAGAAATTGGATAAAATTTAAAGATATCATAGGTTTAACAATTAAAATCATGATAAAGAAGTCTATACTCAAGAGCAAATATGGAATTAAATCAAATTTTCATTTTTTTTTTTCAAATCTTTACAAGTAGGGAAAATTTTGTAAGAGTAATATAGGTTCTTAACAACGAATCAAAAATGGTAGCTTGAAAAATTTAGAAATTGTATGAAATGAAAAGCAATTTAGACAACATAAATACAAAGTACACTAAGAGAGTCCAAACTTAACCAACAAAAGAACTATGATGAACTTCCTAGGGTAAGAATTGAAGTCAAATCTACAAGGATGTCAAAAATTGAGTTTTTATAGGTCACTGGCCTCAAACTTAAGGGAGGAGCAAGATGAAGTGAGGATAGGAGGTATGAACGGTAACGCTTATAGGCAAAGAAGAAAGGGAATTAGACAAGAAGGAAACGCCAGGTACTCATATCCAACTAGTGTCATCTATGAGTTCCTCAAAATGGTAAACCATCAATCAAAAATCCAAATTCAAAAGTCCCTTTACACATTCTATCATCCCAAGGACATCTTGTTATACTATCGAAACCTAAAGCATAGATGGTGACATTTTCCAAACTACGAGACAACCACCAAAAACATCTAACTCATCTCAGCTGAGCATCTATTGATCATAACTTGTAATTACATCCCACAATTAGCATCTCTCATATGGTAACATCTACATCATCAAACTCTCATGTCCAAAGCGATTACGAAAGCCAATCATAAACTCGACTTACTTAGTCAATTCTATATCCTCAAATCCACCATTAAATTTCATTCATCTTAGGTCAAGTATTAAGGACTAGTATCCCAAACATAAACAACAAAGCCAAGTTCTATAACCTTAGTAACCAATGCAACTCACACTTGACACACAAAATCCACCAATCAAATATACTCACTTTATCAAGGATCTAGGTATAAGAACCATCAAGTATGTCTCATCACACTACCTAAGTATTTCCAACATCAAATCCTCTCAAAACCAGGTTTAAGGGTCAAACACAACAATCTCCTCAAAATTCAAATTTCCAACCAAGGTCAACATTCCTCAAAAGAAAGCGTACCATCGAAAGGCGTTAAGGCAGGATAAGCAAGGAACAAAGAACAAGATAGGGGTACAAGAGTAGCTTTCAAAGTAAAACAGAAGAGAGTTTAGAAGGAGGATAGCACCAAGAGATAAAGAATAAGGCAAGATACACAAAGAACGAGAAACGTCTTCAAGGAAGTAGAAGCATTCTTCAAAGTTGAACAAATCTTCAATACTCGGCAATAGGAACCAAATCTTGATCATCACATTGGTAAGCTCATGGTATGTCAATCCAAGAGCACAACAATCAACAAACATGTTAAAACCTAACAAAGAGCAAACACAATACAGACTACCACATTAGGTCCTTAAGTCTACCCACCTCTCATTCATTATTCAAGTTCAAGTTCAAATTTAAATTTGGGGTACACGTGTGTGCGTCGGGAGCAACATAGGCTCTGATACCAACTGTGAACCCCCGCAATAACGCGAAAAATATAAATTATAATTTCAAGCGGAAATTAGGAAAATTTTTGAAATTTTTAAAATTTAAAGCGCGGGTTCATTAAAATCTAAAACACAAATAAAGAATGCGGAAATAAAAATTAAATTATACAAATGTGATCGTCAAGGTGAGGGAAAATATATCCCTCGAATGACAAAGGATAAAAGGTGAGTCTAAACAATCCTACTAAACCGACTACTAGTTCAAGGTACTCGCTAGCCCACACGCCTTCCCCACGTAAGCATCTTCACCACTTGTCATTCATGTAAACATGAACGCCACAGTCACTGGGGAGTAAATCAAGGTTCTCCCAGCCACAATATGTCGAAACGAACATAACAAAGAACATAAACAAACAATCATATTAGATAAGACATGAGTGAATAGAATCAAAACTAAACATGGGATCATACGATTTTAAACCAACAAGAGTAAAAGAAATGACGGAATAAACAAGTAAGGCATAAGCAACAATAAATAAATGGAAAAGAAGGACAAGGAAACCGACACGGCCACTTAGCCACGAGCACGTATTTCAAGGAGATATGACCAAAGTAACCATCCAAATAATGCAAGACATTTATCACTCTTAGACTATAATTTCCACGGGTAGGACTATGATAATAGTACGGTCCTAGTCTAAATCTGCAGATTATCGGGTGTACATCCCGATTCGACGTGCGCCAGCACAGCACGCACCCAATACTCGACTACTAAGGAGATCGAGTACCCCAATCACCAGAACACCACGAAAGTGGCGGAAAGACTAAGATAAGACTCACTTGCCAGAACAGCACAAGTGGCAAAAAGCCGTACTTGCTAGAACAGCACAAGTAGGCCAAAACCGTACTTGCCAGAACAACACAAGTAGGTCAAACCCGTGCTTGCCAGAATAGCACAAGCAGGGCAAAAATGTATGGCAAACACGTACGATGGTAATATGGCATTTCTACAAGAATACGACTCTTACAAGTATTATTTATAATAACCTTTTCATGCTTGTAACATATAAATAAACATTTCATTTCATAATTATACATGCCGGTTAAATAGATTAAACAAGTACAACAAACAAGTACATGGGACGGGATTATTAATGTCACACTCATACTTATGGCTTGCATCTCACCATAAGTACGGATGGGAACATCGGTCCCGACGATCATATCGAGGGCCTATGGCTCACCCTTAGTGTCCGATAGGACCACGACTCACACCACCGAACAATACAAGACATTATCAAGGATATGACCTTTCACAAATAATTATTTAACAATAAATGTCTCATACTTGTCTTATGCAGATAAATATTTCATTTTATAATTTATCATGCCGGTTAAAAGGAATATAATGAATGATAATGGATAATTTTACGTTATATGAAATATACGGGATAAAATGTGACCAAGTCCAAGTGCCCCATTTATGAGCCAAATAAATAAATCATGTGAAATCCAATAAATGGACTAGAATAAGCCCGATTAAAAAAATAAGACAAGCCCAATAACTGAATTGTAAGGAATCCAACAAAATGAATATGTGAAGAAGCGATATTAACGAATTACGTTATATAAAATATAAGACGGATATTAAATAATTCGATTAAACCAACTTAGCACTAAAAGTATCCATAATATAGATGTGTCCCAACTAACCCAAAATATGTGTGCAAGCCCAACTAAATCACCATGAGAAGCCCTATTAAAAGACCATACCACACCTATATGGCCCAATAACAAGTCATATAAAACAAGCCCAATATGACTCATTACTAAATAATGTGACGAGTACATGAGCATATTTGAGACGGTAATTTAAACAATTAAATAATGGGGTTTTATAAGTATAACTATAAAAGATAAATGTTTAAATAAACGAATTTAACGAATTGCGTTTTATAAAGACACGAGACGGAAATTCAAAAATTTCAAATGAATTAACTTGCGCCAACCACTCAACCCACGATTTGAGGACTGGCTGTGCAGCCCATAATCGACCTCGAACCCCGGCTAGACACGGCCTCACGAGACCCCACAGAAGGCCCATAAAACCGCCTGCTCAACCTGTAACACCCCCGCACACCAGGATGCCTTACCAAGGACCATTCTAGTGTAAGACGGTGTTACCATCTCGGTTTCCCGAGGAAGTAGATCAAATTAGACAACTAAAGAACAATCATATATTATTAACATGTCTTATAAAATACAACTTACTACAACGTCTTAATAATAAAGGTACAACCATGACACTAATGACACTGCCTCTCTAGAACGGTAGCGTGATGACTCGATCCCTCCAATCCTAGCTGCCACAATCAACAAAACCTGCTAAGCCAACTGCTCACCATCCCCGAATGGATCACCGCAGGTTTCACAAAACAACAACAACGGGTCGATCTTGACTAATCAAAAGTAAGACAGATAACAATATAAACAATGATCATCCTCTATCCCGGTCTCACAACCACGTACGATCGACTACGCCCCGAAGGGTGTAGCCCTGCCAGATTACCCATCGCAACAGGTATCCTCGCCGCCAGTGGGTGACCGCAGCCCATCCCACCTAGTCCAGCTCATCAACGAGCGACTAATAATCCCTGTCCCTTAATGTGCACATCCCCTCCCGTGGCGGGTTCCACGGAGGGCGAACTAGGGTGTGAAGTCACTCCCGCAAGTGACTCCACTACCATCACAACACACACAACCTTACCGCTGTCACAACACCACAACAACACCACCATCACCACTACACCCATACTCCGATGATCAGCAGATGACAATCATACACAATACAATTACAATCTTAAATCAATTAACAGTAAACTGAGTAGGGAAACCCTACCTCATCGCAAAGCATGCAAGACTCCCATTTACAGCCACGCACGACTCCAACAAGCATCCTACATTACACATCGACGGTGACATAGACGACCACCATTACCGTCATCCTTTCTCGGCGAATCCCGTCATTCCCATGGTAGGGTTTAGGCTAATTTTATTAGAGTGTGAAGATATGGGGTGATAGGGGAGAGAGGTAGACTAGGGTTAGAGAAAGAGGAACTGTCGAAGAAATGAGAAATGAAATGAATCTCGCGAACTTGCGTTTATATTAACGTGTCGACAGCAGCCATACTCGGTCGAGTACAAGAGTACTCGGCCGAGTAGGCTCTACTCGGTCGAGTATCGGGGATACTCGGCCGAGTAGCCTCAGCTAGGTCGAGTAAGCAATCCTGTAAACCTCATGATACAAGTCTGATCCCTCACCCATTCATCCCTAAGGTATGTTTGGTCAACATTACCGGTCAACAATGTTCTTAAATATCTTGGGTGTTACAATCTTCCCCCTTAAAAGAACTTCGTCCCCGGGTTCACCCACACGACCCTCTCCTCGGTTTTTCACGTACCATGACATTGACCACCCACACCAAGGTGCACAAATTTACACCGTCCTGGCATCATCATCACACCAACTTACTCAAACAATAATCACCTATCACCAACTTTCACATACTCTTACAGAAATTAATGAACTCACATGCATTCTTTTGCCAAACGCGACACAACTATTATCAACTACACACAGAAATGAAACAATACTCAAAACAGCACTCAACCATACAATCATAGCAATATACAAATGCAAACCATATACAAATGTGAACTACCACGATCAATTATGCAAACCATATACAAATGTGGACTACCACGATCAATTATCATAAAAATTGAGTTGAGACATCCGTGCACAGTATAACCTTCATATTACTTGAATACAACATAGCTACAGCTTCAAGGAAACATGAACATAAATTCCGAATGTTAACGTGCCTAACATACATGTGATTCCAAAATCATAGGTATAACTACATACATATTTCACGTAATTAAATACTTAATTCTCCGCGACATCACTCTTCCCCTCTTAAAGGAACTTCGTCCCCGAAGTTCACCACTAGCCAATTCCGTGCCCAAAGCCAACAAGTACATCCTGACGGCACACGCTACTATATGAAAAAGCAAAACACTACACCACAAGACTATACTAATCACGTATAACAGTACCAAAGAGTTATAGCAGTCGTCACAAAAGTCGTTACCCCGACTCAAAACAAAACAACTAACAAAACGAAACACCACCGCGACCATCCCCCTCTTTTAGCACAACTTACTTTATGACATTACACACTTGTGGCTTATAAAGACAAAATGTTTCAGCAACCAAGTAGTATATAACAATTAAAAATATGGAATTAATAAGAAATAGCAGCTTGATGCGTAACCCGTTGAGGCAATTATCACTGTAACCAAATATATAGATATACTCATAAAACTTGTTACAGCTACCCCGCTATATGAGTAGGGTATTACCTTTCATATGCTTTAATGACGCAGTTATCCCCTGTTGGAGTTAGTGTCCTCCACAATAGTGCGTTAACATAATAAATCTCATTAATAGAATATCATCAGATATTTAATTATTTGATCCTCGTCAGTTAATTAACGTAAATCGATAACAGTTGGCTGACTAGAGTTTGACGTTATTGTCGTGAGACGGCGGTGATCAACTGACCCCTTTCGGTCACACCTAAAGGAACGAACCCCAATTGATAACTAATTAATTGTATGAGATACAATTCATTTAGTCCCTTGATTTATAGACTAAGAGGTTAGTCGATTATTATTAGAGAGATTTCGAGTTGCGAACTCGAGGAGCGGCAATTATTATTTAATTATGCGATAATTAAATAATAAGTTTTGGGAAATGGGTTTTAGTTAATTAACTGTTAATTTACTAAAATTGTACTAATTGATTAATGTGATTAATATTAGTACGTAAATAATATGTGTAGTGGTACACGTATATTTACGGAGTGAATTGGACGAATTAATTATGGAATCATTTAAACATGATACGATGTTTAAAATGAAAATTACACGGATTTGTGCGACAAATATAAAAACCAACATGGACCCGTATATGGTCATGTGGACCGTGTAAAATAAGTGTAATGGATGATTACTCACATAATCATTTTACCTTATTTTGTATACTACCATAATATATGTCTTATACTACATTTTGCATGTGATGTAAGATAAAATTATAAGATAAAAAATTTGTCCACTTGATGACACTCCACCCGCCACTTCCTTTCCTCCTTACACACTCCATATATTTGTTCACTATTACACACTACCGCTCTTACACAATTCATTACATTTTGCATGTGAACAAACTTCTTCCATCTCTCTACAATAATTCTCTAGTATACATTATTACTAAGAAAAGTTAGTAATATTACTAGTATTATTATCAAGGGCACATATTAATAAGTTACTAGTTCTTACTTATTAATATTGTTGGGTAGTTCTTGGGTGCTACTTGGAGGAGACTTTCTATTTGAAGGTTTTTCAAGGAGGATCATCCATATCATTTTAGCTCAAGAACAAATTAGTAAGGAGAACTAATTTGTGCCCATTTTACCTCATATTCAATGTAAGGAAATTATTTTTCCTTATACTTTGTTTTTATGCTTTCATATTAGCATGCATGTTACATAGATCACATAAACAACAATTTATGAGATAAATTTATTTTATTAGAGAGTCTAATATGGATCTATGATCTTTCAAGTGGAATCAGAGCTTAGGCTTGTAATTTGCATGTTGATTTTAAGCATTTTTATGAATTATGAGATAATTAGTAAAAACTCAAAAATTGTGTTAGAAGAGGTTTTGGCACGAAATTTTTGAGACATGCATACCTACTGATCTCAAAAGATTTGTGGAATTTTTTGGTGATTTGTGAAGTAATTTTGCTAATTTTAATGATTTTTGGTAGAAAACCGAGTCAAAATGTCGCATTTTAGTGAAAAATTGACTAAAATTAGTTAAATGTTGATTCGGTGCATGGATTTTTTATGGTAGTTCATGAATGTTTTCTAATATTTGTATGAAAAAGGTTGAAGGTTGGTTCGAATTTTTGCATGTTTATTGATTTTTTGAGAAAAAAGTCGATAAAAGTCCAATTAATTAATCATAATTTCGAAATTTTTGATTCTGCCCATGATAAATTTATGTACATTTAAGAATATTATTTAAATGTCAAAAGTGATTTTGCATGTGTGTTTTCACTTTGTTTTGATGTTTATTGGTTTTAGTGGTTAAAAACCGATAAATATCGATCTTTTTCTTCACAAAATTTATCCGGAATTTTTGGGCAATTTTTATGACATTTGGTGTTCTTGGGAGTGTTCCAGAATACTAAAAAAATTTTGTTTCAATTTTTGGGTAATTTTTCAATGATTTTGGATTTTTACTTAAATACTATGATTTTACCGATTTAATTAGCAAAATATCACCAAATCAAACTAATTATTTATCATAAAATTAGTGAGGACTAATTTTGAGGTTCAAAACAGTTTGGACAATTAGTTTGGACTTAAATGAGATTTAAGAGTTAATTATTGATTTTTACATGTTAAAAATCGATTAAATCCACAAAAACCGAGATGGATACCAATGAATGATAGGTAGGGCGATTTTGGCATCATATTTACAGCATTTTAAGCATATTTATTTAAGTTGAATGAATAATTGTCATTTATTTAAAGTATTTATCTTTTTGTACCTAGTATGGCCTAGTTAATTTTAATCGTTATTACCCGAAATGAATGGGAATATCGATTTGTTTGTAATTAAATACGATCTCTTATCGTCGGTTTGTAATTAATTAATAGTTTTATTCATTTTATTAATTAATGTATAATAGGAATAGCTATGTAATTCATTTGTAATAGTTATTTTACCGGCGTTTCCAAAAGACGGATTACAACGAGACGGGGTCTATTTTTGGAAGGTGTTCCAAATCCCACAAGAAAGAGCCACTTATGGAATGAAGAGGCTAGGGACCAAGGAGTTGGTTTCCGAAATGTAATAGACTAGTTTTTATTAACTAGGAGGCCATACTAGGATTTATTCATATGCTTACATGTTTGGTTGTTTTATTTTCGCGCATGCCAAAATCGCCATTCACATGCATTTTATTTTCGCGGTTGTCAATTCACGTCATTTACATTCACCGAATTAATTCACTTATAAGGAATTTATGACTAAATTGACAAGATCTCTCACATAACTAAAATTGAGATTAGCCTTACCAATTAGTAACACCTATGAATCTCTTGTTCATTAGAGCCACGCTCGCCCAAGCGGAGTGTTCTCTTTTTACCTTGGGTAAGTAGGGTGGTAAGCGGTTATCACACGCCAAAATTGGTTGGACTCAACGGGATATAAGACGGTCTTGTGTTCCGGGGCTAGTAGATGAATTTGAGGAAATTTGTCGACCAAGAGTTCTAGAGGTAGAATTAGTCAACGTGACTTACCGAATTTACGCAATTATGAGATGTTTCGCCCAAGCGATGCTCGTTTTTGTTTAATATTTGGGTCTTGGAATCATTTATATAATTTAGTGGGAGGTCATTATATAAATGCTAAAACTTGCTAAACATGTTTTTACAAGTATTTTTTTAAAAAAAAACAATGAATGTTAATTTTTCCTTTTTGTTGTAGCATTTTAATTCGCAATGGCAACTTCATCAACTCCATCGACTACTTCACTAGGCAAAGATTCATGGCTAAGGTCCGTAATGGACAAATGTATTTTAAAAGATGACGGTAGTAACTTTCTTGAATGGGAATCCAACATCAAAAGTGCCGCGTTGTAATACCCCGTAGTTTAGTGAAATTTATATAACTAATTTACGTAGTTCGAATAATTGATTGTGACGGTTATAATTAATAATTGTGAATAAGATGGAATGATATAATAAAATAATAGAATAATAGAGTAATGGGTCGGAATGGTAGTTGGGTAATAATAATATACGATAATTTATATGGTAATAGTGAATGATTATTATGTTATAATAATAATAGTAATTGTATTTATAATAATAATATTTGTTATGAGACGGTAATTAAATAAATAAAATAATAAAGAAAGACAGAATTGGAGTTGGGTCATGTGCTATGGGTCGACTATATGTGTTGCATAAATGGGTTGATTAATTGTCGGGATCGGATAATTACTAATAATAATAATAAATATATTTTATATTTCCTAATTGGTTCCTTATAACCTTAGCCTACTAATATAAATAGATGAAACCTCAAGCAATAGTCTTTATTATTCATCAAATCTGAAAATAATTCACAAGAGGGAGATTAAGAAACTATTGGTGACGGAATTAGCAACGATAATTAATTAAGGTAAAATTTTAATCTCGTTTTATTTTCTTATTAAGCTGAATGTCAGACGATCTTAAGACGCTTAGAAACTGACCCAAACATCGACGGAATCAGACGACACTTTGGGAGGTGGTACATGGGGTTGCAAGGGTTGGATTGGGTGTGTTGGTGGTGTCAGGTAAGGCCTAGGGTGGCGGTGGCAGGCGGGTTTCGAGGGCTGTGGCAGGTGGGTTGAAAACAGGGGAGTAGTGGACTTCGACCCTAATAGGACCCTTATTCGGGTTCGCCTTGACCTGGGTATGGTGGTGTTGGGTCTTGGTGTTTGTGTCGACCAGGGTGGAGGTGTTGTGCCGGTTGTTGGTGGTGGTTTGTGACGGTGATGGTCGTTTTAGCGTGAAACAGAGGAGGGGGTGTCGATTGTGTTGCTGCCGGTGTTGGGTAGTTCTGAGGTGGTGTTGGGATGAGTAAGGGCGGTCAATGGTGACGTTTGGTGGTTGTGCTGGTGGGGTGTCGTGTGGTGTGTTGTTGTGGTGTCGGGTTTTCGATATTAGTAGTGTCGTGGGGTACTTAGGGCGTGGGATTTTAGGGTGCTGGTGGTGTTTTAGCAGGTGGTAGGTCGTTGTAGGGGTTGGCCGTGGTGCGAGCTAGGTGGTGGTAGGTTTTAGCGGTGGTGTCGGTGGCTAGGAGTGTCGTACTATGCGGGTTTTGGTAAGGGGTTTGGCGTGGTGTATGACACGGGGTATAAACCGTGTTATGGGTGTTCATGATGATGATATAGAGTCATGACGTAGGATTGTAATGATGACTTGATTTAGTATTTGATTAATGGCGGGATTATGCGGATTATTTAATTAGTTTAATTTCTAAGACGGGTTTTTATGTAAATAATACCCGGGAAATAATTAATATAAATGAATTTCATTTGATTAAATTATAATAATGTATCGAATAATTAATAATTAAATTATAATAATTACTTGTCTAGGTGACGGAGTTGTGAGAAGCTATGTTAATTGAATTCTCTTTACTCGGATTGCTTTTATGATGGGAGTTGCTTGCCAGGTAGGGACTATCCTACTCAACTATTTAATTGTGCAATTGTAATTGTTTGTGAATATATTGTTCTTGGAAAATTGTGGTTTCGATTATCTGGAGTTGCGATTATGATGTTGGAGTTGTAACGAGTATGATGAGAATTTGGATGCCGAGGAGTGGGTGATGGTGATATTATTTTGAAGAGACCGATATATCGCTAGTCCTTGTGAGTTATTTGTTGAAGGGACCGATATACCGCTAGTCCTTGGTTATTATTTTGAAGGGACCGGTCTGAGCAACCGCTAGTCCTTGTGGCGTCAGTTGATCACTGGCCGCCCCTCGAGTCTCTTCTCTAGTAGGCTCACTACTAAGGAGATGTGCACATTCGGAGCTGAGGAAGCGTTAAGATGGAGTTTAGAGGAGTGGTGGTGATTGGAGTACATTGTGGACGGATGAATGTTATGGGTGTTACCATAACCTGTGATTATATTGACGGGGTGGATTTATTAATATTGTGTTAGCACTGTGGGCTCTACCATGCCGTTAATTATGTTGTTTAGTTTATTCCTACTCAACCTCGCGGTTGACTGTGTATTCGTGAACACCTGCGGTAAACCGTTTTATGGGGAGCAGATTTGACAGGTACTAAAGATTAGCTGACTTGGGAGCTATGGGGATGCATGAGGACTTGGCCAATCTACCTAGAAGTCTAGACCACATAGAAGATTTTATCACTTTATTTATTTTCCGCTGCGAGTTGTATTTATCTTATAATAAGTTTAGTTGGATAATTTGTAATAAACATGTAATCATTAAAGTTTTAATTTAAAGTACTTTGGTATTGTTGTACTTTGTTATTCACTACCTCGGGAAACCGAGATGGTAACAGTCCTATTTATTTGGGAATGTCTAGCTAAAGGCTCCTGAATAAATGGGGGTGTTACACGCGTTGTCCGACAATGTGCTCACTTACTTGACCGATGCTCCTCCTATCGAGCCTGGTGCAAGAGCTTCATCGGCGGTGCGGACCGCCTATGATGACTATGTGAGGATGTTGAATGATATCAAGAATGTGTTGATATGGTCAATATCGCCAAAACTCAAGCTATCATGCATTTCTTTAAATGCTTACGAGATATTCACTCGTATGATCACTATGTTTTCACAAACACCTAAAGTCCGTCAATACGATGCGGCGGCACGCTTCTTTGAAGCTAAGCTTGAGAGGGGCCAAAAGGTTGATCCCCATGTCCTTAAAATGGTCGAATATGTTGACATCCTAGAGCGTCTAGGGTGTAAGATTTCTAAAACTCTTGTGGTGGATCGTATCCTTCACTCACTCCCCACCAAGTTTGCCCACTTTAGGGTAAACTACAACATGAATGACATGGATAAGAGTTACCATGAAATTCATGCACTCCTCACCCAAGCGGAGAGGGATATGGAGGCTAGTGGGAGTGAAAAGGGAGATGTTTTAACCATGAAGTTAAAGAACATGTCTCTTGGAGTCAAAAAAGGAAAAGGGAAAGAAAAGTCCCAATTCAAGAAATCGTCAAAGAAATTGACAAGGGAAAGGGGAAGGCCGTTGAGAATGGCAATCCCGAGGCAAAAAGTGTCAAGCTCTCCGAGGCCGAATGTTTCCATTGTAATGGGAAAGGGGCATTATAGGAGGAGTTGTCCCAAATACTTGGAGGATCTCAAGGAAGGGCGTGTGACGCCTATTGGTATGATTTCCTCTCTCTATGTGATAGACGTTAATTATGCTTGTACTTCCACTTGGGTACTTGATACCGGATGTGGCTCTCACCTTTGTAACCATTTGCAGGGTATAAGGGACGTGCAAGCACTAGCAAAAGGTGATGTGGATCTCCACATGGGCAATGGAGCTAGAGTAGCCGCCGTTGCCGTAGGGACCTATGTGCTCACTTTAGCTAGTGGTTTATAGTTGTATATAAATAAGTGTTATTTTGTACCAACTTTAACTAAGAACATCATCTCCATTTCCGCGTTAGACGCGGAAGGCTTTTGTTTTATGATTAAGGACAAGTGTTATACTTTTTCTTTAAATGATGTGGTTTATGGCAAGGCCATTTCAATTGGAGGCATTTATGTTTTAAATGATGTTAATGACGTTTATCATATGGAAACTAAAAAGCTCAAAAAGGGTGATCCAAACGAATCCTACCTTTGGCATTGTCGTTTAGGTCACATAAACGAAAGACGCATTAAGAGACTTGCTTCATCAAAAGTGCTCAAACCATTTGGTTTCGAATCTTATGGTACATGCGAGTCTTGCCTTTTAGGCAAGATGACTCGTGCACCTTTTGCGGGAAAAGGGACACGAGCTAGTGAGGTTTTGACTCTCATACACACGGATGTGTGTGGACCATTAACCATCACCGCTAGAGGAGGTTTTCACTACTTCATTACTTTTACTGATGACTTAAGTAGATATGGGTATGTCTACTTAATGAAGAACAAGAGTGAAGCCTTTGACAAGTTCAAAGAGTTTCAAAAAGAAGTAGAGAACCAATTGGATAAAAAGATAAAGACTCTACGGTCCGACCGTGGTGGTGAGTATCTAAATATTGAATTTGATTCACACCTAAAATATTGTGGTATAGTATCACAATGGACTCCTCCTGGCACACCGCAACTAAATGGTGTGGCCGAAAGGAGAAACCGAACTTTACTTGATATGGTTCGGTCAATGATGAGTCTAACTGAGCTTCCTAGTTCATTTTGGGGTTTTGCACTCTTGTCTGCAGTATTTTCACTAAATCGAAGCCCGACTAAAGCGGCCGATAAGACTCCATATGAGATATGGACAGGGAGAGTCCCTCATTTGTCATTCATGCGTATTTGGGGTTGCGAAGCGTACGTTAAGATCAAGTCCGACAATAAGCTTGCACCTGTGTCCGACAAATGTCTTTTTGTAGGATATCCAAGGGAAACACGTGGCTATTACTTCTACAATAAACACGAGAACAAAGTGTTTGTGGCTCGTGATGCTTTGTCTTTCTAGAAAAGGAATTTATTTCTAGAAGACAGTGGGGAAAAAATTTGAACTTGAAGAAGTTCGAGAGCCACAAACCGAGAATGAGGTAGAGGAGAACGTGGAGGATAGCATTCCCTCTTCCTCTGAAACGGTAATTATTCCTAGAAAGTCAAGTAGGATTTCTAATCCACCTGACCGTTACCTTGGCAACATCGAAGAGGACGGTGTTTTATTACTTTTTGAGAATGATGAACCCACTACCTACAAATCGGCCATGTCTAGTCCCGACTCCTCGCTTTGGCTAGAAGCCATGCGGTCCGAAATGGATTCCATGTACGAGAACCAAGTATGGGACTTGGTGGATTTACCTGAGGGAGTGCGACCTCTTCAGTGTAAATGGATATACAAAATTAATCTCGGCGTGGATAAACATGTGGATGTTTACAAAGCTAGATTGGTGGCAAAAGGTTTCACCCAAGTTCATGGTTTACACTATGACGAAACCTTCGCTCCAGTCGCTATGCTAAGGTCCATTAGGATAATCTTAGCGGTTGCCGCATTTCATGATTATGAGATTTGGCAAATGGATGTCAAAACCGCCTTCTTGAATGGGATTCTAGAAGAAAAGGTGTACATGATACAACCCGAAGGTTTTGTGGATACATCTAATCCTAAGAAGGTGTGTAAGCTCAAGAAGTCCATTTATGGTCTTAAGCAAGCATCTAGGAGTTGGAATCATCGCTTTGATCATGTAATTAAACAATACGGTTTCACTAGAAGTGTGGAAGAACCGTGTTTATACATGAAGTTTAGTGGGAGTAAGGTTGTATTCCTTGTCCTATATGTAGATGACATATTACTCATTGGGAATGACATTCCATCGCTCACTTCCGTTAAGGAGTGGCTAGGGAAACACTTCCAAATGAAGGACTTGGGAGAGGCACAACGAATCTTAGGTATCCGGATCTATAGGGATAGGTCCAAGAGGAAACTAGCATTGAGTCAAGAAGCTTATATTGACAAAGTTCTTGACCGGTTCAATATGAAAGACTCCAAGAGAGGATTTCTACCTATGGGCCAAGGGCTTACTTTGAGCAAGTCACAGTCTCCCTCTACCCCTAAGGAAATTGAACACATGAAGACCGTCCCTTATGCTTCCGTTGTTGGGTCTATCATGTATGCTATGATTTGCACTCGTCCCGACGTTGCGTATGCCTTGAGCATGACAAGTCGGTATCAAGCCAAGCCTGGTGAGAGTCACTGGATAGCCGTAAAGAACATCCTTAAGTACTTGAGAAGAACTAAGGATTCGTTCTTAGTGTTTGGAGGAGAAACTGAGTTGTGTGTAAGAGGTTACACGGACGCAAGTTTCCAAACCGATCGGGATGACATGAAATCCCAATCCGGCTACGTGTTTATGCTAAATGGAGGAGCTGTTTGCTGGAAGAGCTTCAAGCAAAGTGTTATCGGATTCTACAACAGAGGTGAGTACCTTGCGGCGTCGGAGGTCAAAGGAAGCTGTTTGGATTAGGCAATTCATGGAGGGGCTAGGAGTAGTCCATTCCGCCAAAGATCCTATCACTCTATATTGTGATAACAGTGGAGTTATTTTTCAAGCCAAAGAGCCTAAGTCTAGTAATAAATCTAGACACATTGAAAGGAAATACCATGTAATTAGAGATTATGTGGAAAGGAAGGAAATTGACATTTGTAAGGTTGGGACAGGATGACAACATTGTCGATCCTTTAACCAAGCCTTTATCAAAGGCTAAGCATGATGGTCATGTCGTCTCTATGGGATTGAGACGAGTACCAGATTTTCTTTAGATTATGGATATGTAATAATTGGATAGTGTATCTTTTATTATATATATGATAATCACATTCGTTGTTTTCGTATTCATTCTTTTATGAATTTTTATTTAGTGTGACTAAATTTTAATACCTTGTTTATCTGAATAAGTTGTGGAGACAATGTTGGATACTATTCAAGTGAATAAGATGAACATTGTATTTTGTCCCTAGTCATTTAATGAGGTGACGTCTCGGAGTGACTAGATTGTGAGTCGATTGATGGTTGTTCAACACCATAAGGTCATATGTGATGACTGGTCGATTACATAGGCATAGTGTGTGACACTTTGCCGGACAGTGACCATTTAGAGAGTCCCTAAGTTCTATTATAGACGCCTGGTCATGGCGGGGATCTCTAAGATGTTCTAATGAGTCGATTCTTTTGACTGGAGACTATTATCTGAGCAGGTGCAGTTTCCGAGTGACTTTGGTTTTTGTCCTAGGTCGTGCCGTGAAAGGAGGCCAAAAGGGCATTTACTAGGTCATGGTGAGCTGTATTGTGCAATAGGATAGATAGGGCATACAGGAATTGTCCACCCACGTTGGGTAACTATATCTCAAGGTCACTCGAGGATTAATGACTACAAATGCGTGGCCACGCTCGGAAGTAATCTGTGAGAGATTTTTCCGGTCAGGTAGTCACACTCCCGATCGAGAAAACCACTCGCGATGTGTTCATGTGCAAGTGCGACCTGAAAGACACCTTGCATTGAGTGGGAGATTAAAACGGACAAGAGAATTGGTAGCGCACACCTTGTGTCGGACAAGTGGGAGATTGTTGGAGTTAGTGTCCTCCACAATAGTGCGTTAACATAATAAATCTCATTAATAGAATATCATCAGATATTTAATTATTTGATCCTCGTCAGTTGATTAACGTAAATCGATAACGGTTGGCTGACTAGAGTTTGACGTTATTGTCGTGAGACTAGGCAGTGATCAATCGACCCCTTTCGGTCACACCTAAAGGAACGAACCCCAATTGATAACTAATTAATTGTATGAGATACAATTCATTTAGTCCCTTGATTTATAGACTAAGAGGTTAGTCGATTATTATTAGAGAGATTTCGAGTTGCGAACTCGAGGAGCGGCAGTTATTATTTAATTATGCGATAATTAAATAATAAGTTTTGGGAAATGGGTTTTAGTTAATTAACTGTTAATTTACTAAAATTGTACTAATTGATTAATGTGATTAATATTAGTACGTAAATAATATGTGTAGTGGTACACGTATATTTACGGAGTGAACTGGAAGAATTAATTATGGAATCATTTAAACATAATACGATGTTTAAAATGAAAATTACACGGATTTGTGCGACAAATATAAAAACCAACATGGACCCGTATATGGTCATGTGGACCGTGTAAAATAAGTGTAATGGATGATTACTCACATAATCATTTTACCTTATTTTGTATACTACCATAATATATGTCTTATACTACATTTTGCATGTGATGTAAGATAAAATTATAAGATAAAAAATTTGTCCACTTGATGACACTCCACCCGCCACTTCCTTTCCTCCTTACACACTCTATATATTTGTTCACTACTACACACTACCGCTCTTACACAATTCATTACATTTTGCATGTGAACAAACTTCTTCCATCTCTCTACAATAATTCTCTAGTATACATTATTACTAAGAAAAGTTACTAATATTACTAGTATTATTATCAAGGGCACATATTAATAAGTTACTAGTTCTTACTTAGTAATATTGTTGGGTAGTTCTTGGGTGCTACTTGGAGGAGACTTTCTATTTGAAGGTTTTTCAAGGAGGATCATCCATATCATTTTAGCTCAAGAACAAATTAGTAAGGAGAACTAATGTGTGCCCATTTTACCTCATATTCAATGTAAGGAAATTATTTTTCCTTATACTTTGTTTTTATGCTTTCATATTATACCACGAAACATCCACTAACTCATAGCCTATTCCAACAATCACGTATCCGTGATACGGTCATAATCCATCTGTGGAACATGTTATAGTATAAAATAGCAAAATAAGGTATTAACAATTCTTTCATACAACTATCACATAACTTATAGCTATTTCCCTTAATTCTCTGTTTCAGCAATATTCGGCCGAGTATGAAAGGCTACTCGGTCGAGTAAGCTTTACTCGGTCGAGTATATGTGTATACTCGGTCGAGTAAGCTCTACTCGGTCGAGTAGTATCTATGGTCGATCGAATTATCGCATCCAGAGAGCCTTTGAAGACATTACTTAGAGCATTCACCGTCAACCTGCATCAAATTCTTTACAAAGAATATTAAACACAACCAAATCCTAACATACACAACATTCAACATGTCTCCATACGATAATTAAGTAAATAACGGCCTTATGGCCGAGTAAGTCATCCAAAGAATGGATAATAAATCCCGAAAGAAATATCCAAAATAAAAGTACGAAATCCAACACAACAAAACAAATCCATCACAACCAAATAAATCCAACCTCAAAGAAATCAAACCAATAGTCTAACAACATAAGATCAATGACGGGGACCCTCCTCCATGTCATCATCACCACCTGCGCCCGAAGTACCTGCATCTGAACTCCCTGCTCCTGGAAAGCCTGCTGCTGCTGCTGAGTAGTCCCCTCCTAACTGACTGCCAGAGTTGGCTCCCCACGGTCCAAATGAGGTAGCCAAACTCGGTCTCCTCCGGAGGTCTCCGAACTCGGGTCAACTCCATAGTCGTGAAATACCCCCGTATCCACCCCCCGGTCCTCTCCACCGGACAGTGCTGTGCTAATCGAGTCCATATGCTCTGGTTAAGGGTCATCTCATGTAGGTTGCGGAGCACCAAAGTAGAGGAGATCCGCTCAGCCTATTCATGCGGTTGCATCCTAGGGTCATGCACTGTGGGGTAGGGCGAATACTGGTAAGGGTAGCAAGGATAGGAGTCAGGAGTAGAGTAAGAGGGCTCAGATACAACCGGGTCTGCCCTAGACTGCCTCACTTCGCGACGCTCCCGAGGTGGGGGATGTGCCTCATTCTTGTCCCTCGTGTACGGTGACAGGCTCAAGTAGGTCCAGGAGAATCCGTGGGTCAATCGTGGGGACCAGGGGCTCGGGTCTAGAATGCCACAAGTCTCCCACTCGCCAAATGATCAACAACCGGGAGATGAGTGGGTCCTAAGCACCATCCACATAGTTCCCCTCACTCTCCAAGCATACGACCCATCATCCATCTTCCTCAACCATCGGTTCGACACCGCATCGAGCGTCCGTGGTAGGCACAATCTCTACATACTCATTCCTCTCGGGAGGTGGGGCATCAAAATCAAATCGGGCGGCGAGCTAGGCGGGTCATTATGGCCCCGCAAGCAATGTGTCGGGTCTCGATCGTGCCATACGCTCCAGACTAGAGCACACTACACCAGGGGCATTGTAGTAGAATGGTTTCTGACGGTGGAGGTTGAGGTAAGACATAAGCAACATGACCTCATGAGAATTAAGCTTGCTCACATCATCTCTCGAGTATAACAAACAGGTCATCATCCTCGAAACATACGAAGGGAAACGTCTTTGAACATCATTAATATGCATGGCAATCGCACTAGGGCGCAGTCTACCGACCAAATAAGGAAGGTAAAGGGGTGCACCACTATTCTTGGCCACGTCACTAAGGTAGTCATCCTCCTCGGCCTCTAAACCCAAATGGTCACCAACTCGTCCCAGGTAAGCTCATGATCCTCATTCATGAGACGAAAAGAAACGGTCTTTCCCTTCTTATCATAAACAAAAGAGCTCAAAAACTCTAAGGTCCAGTGGGGGTAGGATTTCTTTCTCAGATGATACAACCCCTCCATGCCCAAGATCTTGAAAATATGAACTATGTCCTCCTTGATCCCCAAAGTCTCAAGGATACTAGGGTTAACACAGCGGGTGGGGCGAAAAGGACGACGCATAAGAGCCACAAAAGCCTTTCGATGGTTGAAATCAGAGAAAATTACCGATGGATGTGCTTCCACCGTGAACTATCGGTTCGGTGCTTGACCCGACCAGTCTCAAGCTGGACATTAGTACGGGTTATTTTGTTGGGTAAGCCTCTGGTTTTCACCATACTGCAAAGAAACAATTCTTTAACAGGGGATTGACACAAAATTCTTAGCGCAAAAGACTGATTTGTTTTCAATTGTATACCGATTTTAGAACCATCCTTTTAATACAATTTATCAGAAAATCACCAATTACCTTACAATTTATATGGTTACAAGCTTTAATTTGTTTCAAATTAGGGAATAATCATCAACAACCAGAAGATTTCAGAAACAATTCGTTTTTGTTAACCCTAAATTTCAGAAATTAAGTTTTTAAACCATGAAATTAATCAATTAAGGCATACACAAGATTGATATACAATTGAATACAAGAATCAACAAATTAAAGACTAAATATCAATTGTTTTAACAAGGAAATCAAGATATAACATGCTATTATACCATAACTTTGAAAGCAAGTGAGAAAATTGAGTTTAAACCTTACCTTAAACTGGTTTGAGACGAGCAAGAACAAGTAGAATACCCAAGTTTTACCCAAAAGCTTGAGGGAGGTAGGATATGGAGTTTTTAGAGAGAAGGAAAGGAAAGGTGGGAGGCGGAAATAAGGAAGAAAGGAAAGAAAATAGGGTTTTTGTATAACCCGCATAAGTCCCGCTGACAATACTCGGTCGAGTATTGGGAATACTCGTCACTGAGTGTCCACTACTCGGTCGAGTATTAAGGATACTCGGCCGAGTGTTTACTACTCGGTCGAGTACCTTTCTTACTCGATCGAGTTTTGAAGAACAGAAGCGATTATTATTCTCACAAAACGGGCACTCGGTTGTGTAGCTTAATACTCGGCCGAGTATGGTCTACTCGGTCGAGTACACTCATCTACTCGGTCGAGTACACTCATCTACTCGGTCGAGTTTTCCGAAAACAAGGAAGAAGTCGTAACTTTTCATTGTTCCTGCAAAATCAAATAATATCGTTCGGAGTTCCGTGCATCCGGCTCGTCACTGTTAAAGCTGATTTCTATCACATAGACACATAACAACATCACATCCATCATCAGAATGATCATCACTCCCACTTTCATTCCTCACTTTGCCATGAAATTATTATATTCTATCCTTATAGCATACTCCACAATTTAATTACAGTACCTGCAAGGTTTAACTCTCATGTCACATCATCTCTAATTCCGTTAGATCACCAGATATACACTATAATCACATTTGCAACGTAGCAATCCAACACACAACACATTCATCGTGAAACAAATAAGTTAACTTGTCACCGATCTCCCATTGCGACAATTCCATCGCTCATTTCAACTTTTCCACACATACATCAAACACGTATCACCCTATTAATAGATACACACATCAATCATTACCAAGTAATCAACGACTCTCACTAGCTACCTTTTTCCCGTGTCTGGCTTAAGTCCGATGGGGCCATGATTTTGAAATGAGGGCGCGTACTCACCCAAAATCTAGCATCGGCTGGGGCTCCCAACGTACATACACCAGGTTCATTTTAATCGACACCCTATATTCATTAGGTTCATTGGTTTAGGTTCCAAAAACCTGGCTCTGATACCACTTTGTAACACCCCCGCACACCAGGATGCCTTACCAAGAACCATTCTAGTGTAAGACGGTGTTACCATCTCGGTTTCCCGAGGAAGTAGATCAAATTAGACAACTAAAGAACAATCATATATTATTAACATGTCTTATAAAATACAACTTACTACAACGTCTTTATAATAAAGGTACAACCATGACACTAATGACACTGCCTCTCTAGAACGGTAGCGTGATGACTCGATCCCTCCAATCCTAGCTACAATCAACAAAACCTGCTAAGCCAACTGCTCACCATCCCCGAATGGATCACCGCAGGTTTCACAAAACAACAACAACGGGTCGATCGACTAATCAAAAGTAAGACAGATAACAATATAAACAAATGATCATCCTCTATCTCGGTCTCACAACCACGTACGAATCGACTACGCCCGAAGGGTGTAGCCTGCCCGCGACATTACCCATCGCAACAGGTAATCCTCGCCGCCAGTGGGTGACCGCAGCCCATCCCACCTAGTCCAGCTCATCCACGAGCGACTAATAATCCCTGTCCCTTAATGTGCACATCCCCTCCCGTGGCGGGTTCCACGAAGGGCGAACTAGGGTGTGAAGTCACTCCCGCAAGTGACTCCACTACCATCACAACACACACAACCTTACCGCTGTCACAACACCACAACAACACCACCATCACCACTACACCCATACTCCGATGATCAGCAGATGACAATCATACACAATACAATTACAATCTTAAATCAATTAACAGTAAACTGAGTAGGGAAACCCTACCTCATCGCAAAGCATGCAAGACTCCCATTTACAGCCACGCACGACTCCAACAAGCGTCCTACATTACACATCGACGGTGACATAGACGACCACCACTACCGTCATCCTTTCTCGGCAAATCTCGTCATTCCCATGGTAGGGTTTAGGCTAATTTCATTAGAGTGTGAAGATATGGGGTGATAGGGGAGAGAGGTAGACTAGGGTTAGAGAAAGAGGAACTGTCGAAGAAATGAGAAATGAAATGAATCTCGCGAACTTGCGTTTATATTAACGTGTCGACAGCAGCCATACTCGGTCGAGTACAAGAGTACTCGGCCGAGTAGGCTCTACTCGGTCGAGTATCGGGGATACTCGGCCGAGTAGCCTCAGCTAGGTCGAGTAAGCAATCCTGTAAACCTCATGATACAAGTCTGATCCCTCACCCATTCATCCCTAAGGTCTGTTTGGTCAACATTACCGGTCAACAATGTTCTTAAATATCCTGGGTGTTACACAACCCCATACTGCAGCCCAACCGCCTGTTACCATCCACACACACGGTCCTCAAAACAGAGGACGAAATCAATAAAAGGGACAATAAACAGGGGCGGAAGGTCTAGCAGATAAGTGATTTCAGAAAAACAACCCAAAGACAAATTTGAGACGGAGTGAGTACGACTTAAACAAGGATGACGCCATTAGATTTCTACCATAAATGATCCCAGAAAACCAGCAAGGAAAGCATACGGTTACTCGAAATGACAACAAGCGATACTCGAGTTTCGGAGGTGACAAAACCGGGACAATTAAGCCATAGGAACGACTAATCACTAATTAAAATGACCACAAGCTTAACACAATTAATTCCATACATGAGAAAACACATAAAGATTAAAACTTTAAGACGAATGAGTATAAAACCAAGTTGAAGGGGATGGAATATCGACTCATTGTCGAGTAACCTATCACCGTTACCTTAACTCTTCGAATTCCCGAGTAAAAACGTCCATAACGCAACCCTATCTTCAGTCTTCAACTAAAAAGGAGGAAAAACGAGTAACATGGGTCACAAAACCGAGTTTGTAATAAGATGCCCATTTCGAAAATTTAACAAAATCAAAGCTTTCTTACCTTAAAAGAATGAGGACGGGGAGAGGAAGCTAATGGTGTAAAAATCATCGAGTTTGGTCGAGAAATGAAGGCGGGATCGGAGTTTGAATGGGACGGAAATGGGTGTAGCTGTGTTTCGTTGTTGCTGCTGCGTATTGTTGTTGTTTTTCAGAAAAGAAGAAGAAGAAGAAATGAGGAAGGACGCAGGGTGTGGGGTTGGAGATGCGTAAAGTAACACCAACCACCATAATATAGTAATAATAATAATAATACTAATAATATATAAACATATATAAAAGAGATATTTTAGGGGTAGAGTGTAAGAGGGTAGGTGAGCGTGTTGTCGAGTTCTGGTTGGTCCTGGTTAAAACAGGTACAAAGTGAAATGTGACGGTCTAATGTTAGACGGAAATTAAGACGAAGATTATTATTATTACCGTCACTATTATTATCCGACCAAAAATAAGTATACATATATTATTATATAAATCATGCCTTAAAGATATAATTTATTCGTACGTATTTTTATATAAACGAGTTTTTGTATAATACGTTTATAAAAATCGTGTTTGACATAAAATTAATTAAATTGAATAATTCAAAAATATATAATAAAGTGGTTAAACGGTTTTAATAAATTTTAAATGTCAAAATGGGAAATTCGCGGGTGTTACATGCTTAATGATGTTAGATATATCTTTATATCCAAGATGAAAAACATAACAAAATAGGTAGTAAGCCAAGAGTTTAAGAATATACATATAAACTACCCTTTTATACTGCCCATGATATTTGTACAACACAAGATTAAGAGTTGAGAAGTTTTTACCATCCTTACTTGAAGTGTGAATAAACTTGAAACACCTTACCAATTCATGTTTCACACCTCCACTTTGTAGGCTCTATGTGAGAGGCAAAAAAATATTGTCCCATATGCACCTTGAGCAACGAAAGTTATTATGGTCAAAGCATGTTGCTCCCTCTCACTTTAGCCTGCAAAACGAACTATACTTTGGACTTGGGCACCCAAATTAATTTGGGTCCCTTTTGGTTAGTCACTTGTGCTAACAAGTCCTTTCGAATCCACATTTTCTTGACAATCTTAAAATTTTGTTCTAAGTGTCCTAACCGCTTCTTACAAGCATTAAATACGTGTCCCGTTTTACCACAAAATCTGCACATGATGTACTCAGGTAGACCCACATACTTACGCTTGCGAAAGTCTCTTTCATTGGGTTCAGGTCTATTAAACCCAGCAGTACTAGAGTCGTCCTATTTTGAACAGTCCGGTGGTGTGTTTACTTTCTGTTCTGGGACCCAAACAGTATGGTGTGGTGAACTATTTTGTTTGAAGTCAGAACGGGAGTCATAACCTAATCCAAGTTTATTAGTGTTCTTAGATTGATTAACCAGAAAGTTTAGCACAGGACCACTACCTTCCCATTTAGCAACCACATTTCAGGCATTACTCAAATCGGTCTCGAAATTCCTAACTTTTACAAGTAATTTCTTATTCTTATCAAGGAGAGCGTCATAATCAACATTGAGTCTATCAAATTTGGAACGAATTTCAGAATAAGTGGTTGAACTAGTAACATGTACTCTTTTAATCTCGTCAAGTTCCTTAGTTAAATCATGAATCTTATTAACAAGAGACTCGTTATTGGCAGTAAGTTCATAATGAACAGTCTGGTCGACTGTTCGTTTACTTATGTCCTTCAGATCACGTTTTAACTGAAAGTTCTCCTCCGCTATACTTTCTATTTCAGATTGCATTGCATCAAGATGCCTTTTTTTGTTCATAACTAGTGTCCAGGTCTCATCAAGTAATCTCACAATTTTGTTCTTAGATAACGACTAATTTGAACTTTAAGATTTGAGAGACTTACCTCGTCATCGGATTCGCTATCTGATACTTCCGAATTAGCCATGAGGCACTTGATGGAGTCAACATACTTCTTACGTTGTGTCCTTGGTTTGTAAGTAGATCTGAGACAGAGGTTTTCTTCGGATTCTTTGATGGGTTCATTGTCTTCTGAATCAGACTCACCCCAAAATGCAGCAATCATTGCACGTTTGAACTCTTGCTTAGATTTTTCACGTCTATCTTTAGAACTCTCCTCTTTCCATTTGGGACAATTTCGAACTTGATGATCTTGATCACCACATCCAAAACAGCCAATTTCAGACTTTGGTCGTGGTGAAGAAGACGAAGAAACAGATTTTTTCGGCTTATAACTTTCGAACTTTCCTTAATTTTGCTTTCTAATTATTTTAGCAATTCGTTTAGATAACGAGGCAACTTCCTCCTCAAGATCACTTTCATTATCACTTGAGATGGCATTCAATGCTAGTCCCTTAGCTTTGGGTTTCTCATCGGCATCATTATCAAGAGTTATTTCGTGTGCCATAAGAGATCCCATTAAAGTTTCATAGGTGAGAGTGGTTAAATCCCTACACTCTTCAATGGTCGTGACCTTTTGTCGCCATTTCTTGGTAAGACTTCTTAAAATTTTACGGACAATGTCCTCAGTTTTAAATTGTCGACCAAGATTTGAAAGTTCGTTAGTTATATTTGAAAAGCGTGAAGACGTACTCTTTATTGGTTCATCCTCGTGCATTCTAAAGGATTCGTATTGTTGCATTAAGAGATCAATACGTTGTTTCTTTACTTGCACGGTCCCCTCATAGGTTAGTGCTAAACTATCCCATATTTGTTTGGCCGTTTTACATCCTGCACTACGACTAGTTTCTGATTCGCCAATTCCGGATTGCAGGAGTGATATGGCCCTAGAGTTCTTCTCCGCCTTTTTGTAATCATTGGATGTGTAGTCCTTGGGTGCTTTTACACTAGACACACCATTAGCATTGGTGGTAGTGATAACTAGAGGACCGTTTTAGATGATTACCCAACATTCGTAATCTGTTCCTTGTATAAAATGCATTATACGATTTTTCCACCAGCCATAGTCCGTGCCATCAAAGACAGGACATTTGACAGATTTGGAATTCATTGAGAAAAGAAAAAATAAACTGATAAACTCAAAAGGATCAAACTCTTTGCGGTAAGGCAATCAAGAGCACGAGGCTCTGATACCAATTGTTGAGTTTATCGATCAGGTACTTAAGAGGGGGGGTGAATTAAGTACCCTTTTAAAAATTTAAACTTTAAAGCGAAAGGATAGTTCTCGTTCGATACTGAAACAGTACACAGGCAAATTGAACAGTCTCAATGACTGTTCAAACAATACGAATTGTGTTGCACTGTTCTGTTCGTATGCGTGAAACAAGATCTATAAGAAAGAACGATAAATAAAACAAATAAAGAGAAAAGGCACGAGACACAAGATTTTTAACGTGGTTCGACCTACTCTCTAAAGGTCTACGTCCACCCTCTCTCTTATTAATATTTTCTTTATAACCAAACCCGATTACAAAGAAAACCCCCACGATCAACCGCGATCGTGCGACTCGAGTACAACCTCGTACCCCAATAAACACTCTCAAACAAAAGTGAAAATTACAACACAAATTATCTCCTTATATGGTTCAATGAATTAGAACAATAGAGAACAAATTATCTCCTTACACGGATTAAACTAATTTTGTAAAAGACAAGTTTGAAAACGTGAAAAAGCAATTTGCAAAAGATAAACTTGAAGTCCACGGTTTTTGCAGAAATTGAATTACAACTCTCAAAATTCAAAGTATAGTTTTCTCTTATTTTTATACGCAGCAACTATCAAACCTATCCCTTATATAATTGTCGAGAGTTGACTCAATCAAATCTCATTAGTTAGGTAACCAGAATATTCCAAAATCAAATCTTTATCTTTTACTTTGTACGTAATATTTAGTTAGCTACTAAACACAAATTTCTCACTAAAAGATACTCCCTCCTATTCACTAAAGATGTTCCACAATTTCGAAAATGGCAAATTCACTAAGTTCTTCCACTTTCCTTATTATGTGTGGTTTATATGACTTGTGACCCCACATTCTCTCTCTTATTTTCATTTTCCTTAATTTTCCACCACAAATCTCCTTCTTCTTAAAAACTTCCCAAAAGATAATGTGGAACATCATAGTGAATCGGAGGGAGTATATTTTTAGCACAAAAAGAGGAAACTTCAAACAAGATATTTATTGTCAAAACAAACATTTTATCTTGAAATTATTTTGTCCAAAATAGTAAGCCGTGATTTATTGGACCGAACAAAAGAGTAAACACACATTTTATACTATTACAAATTACTAGACACAGACCAAGACTTGATCCAAAGCTTCATCCGTCTTCTCTTCCGAGCAAATGCGATATACTTATGGGCCTGTCATACACACGTTTAGCACACACAATTAATTAAGCAGGGATATAAGAATGAAGGACTTGTCATCATCACCAGTTTACTACCAAGGTAGAGCTCCTAATGGTCATCGGACCGACTGGGTCATGCATGAGTATCGCCTTGATCAAGCAGAGAATGTGAACTTAATTCTCGTTTTGAGATACTCATCGTTCACCCTAACCAATTTACTCCGTATTTCATTTGTTTCTAACATATTGATTTACCAATATATATAATCCTTTGTAATCCATGTGTAGGAGGCCTATGCGCTGTGTCGAGTAATTAAAAAAAGTCCGACACCCATTCCAAAAATAACATTGCCATCTTCAGAAGAAAATTCATTCACAGACATTAACATAACCCAAATGACAAGTGACCATGATCAATCATCAAGCATCGAGATATACTCGGAAGGAAGATGTGATGAAGTCGACGACAGCTTTGATTTCTCGGTCCCTATTGAAATACGTTCAACAATGTATACTTCATCATCACTACTTTGTGAGGGTGTTGTAGATGGACAATGGATGCAATACTTGAATGAAGAAGAACTCTGCTAATTACTTGTAATTTCATATACTTTGTAATTTATTGTGGGTGGCGGAGCCAGGATTTGAACTTAGGGGGCGAAAAATTTTAAGGGGGGCGAACGACTAATTTCATAAGGCATCCTCGAAAAAATTTCGAAAAATTTAACTAAAAACTTCGAAAATTTCTATATTGTTGGCATACATCTTCTAATCCCCTATATCTTCATTTTTCATGCACATTGTTCAAACTGGATAAGCTACGCTATGTATGAAATTATTTATTTTAATTGTCATGTTTTGTAAAGATTTTGAATATCATGGCTATAACATTTTATCCTATTTGGAGACGATATTAAACTTAAGCAAGATTGGACCACAATCATAATAATCCATGGTGGAGCTGACGGATAACCATGCTGTTGCAGAACTAAATACTAGTAATAGTAATAATCCCCAGTTCAACCATATGCCCGAAAGAGTTGATATAGCTTAACCATAGGCCTCAAGTTGGTGAGTAATTTACAATTTACGGTCAAATATTTTTGGGTGAATCGTTCCATTTTCTTCTAGCGGACCAGATTCTATCCTGGAACAGCATATATAAATAAAAGTTACTCGAGGAAATAGACATCCTCATTTCTTTTAGGAAGTGAAGACGATCATAATAAAAAAAACGCAAGAGAAAGTAGAAATTATATGCAAGCCACTTCATTTCCCAGTGTAATGTTGCAGATCAAAAGAACAAAAACAGACAGTTAATTGTATACTACTGAAATTTCAGATAGCTGTTAGCCTGTTACTGTTACTATGTCAACTTTCCTGAACAATGTGACAAATATGCAGGAAGCAGGCTTACAAGTTACATATAGATGAGTGTTCAGTTGAATAATGTGAGCAATCAATTTTCGGACGGGTCAAAAACTGCGCCATATTAGCCTCAGACCATAACGATCGGGTCATATAATGTAGTCGGACCACCCTGAAATAAAAGAAGTGTGATCCATAGATTCTCCAGGAACATCCTCGTTCTCGGACGGTTTCTCCTTTCCTCCAACTAACCTAGCTGGGTTCCCCACGGCCGTTGTCCTTGGAGGGACGTCGATCAAGACTACTGACCCCGCCCCAATCTTCGCCCCATCACCTATCTTCACATTTCCCAAGATAGTCGCCCCGGCTCCAATTAGAACACCGTCACCAACCTTTGGATGACGATTCCCACCGGCCTTTCCTGTTCCCCCTAAAGTCACGTGGTGCAAAATTGAACAATTGTTGCCAATGACAGCTGTCTCTCCAACTACTACCCCCGTGGCATGGTCGAAGAGGATCCCTTTCCCAATGGTGGCAGCTGGGTGAATGTCTACAGAGAATACCTCTGATATTCTAGCATGGAGAGCAAGTGCCAGGGGCAACCTCTTTTGGGCCCAGAGTTTGTGGGTCACTCGATGGGCCTGACAGGCCAGAAATCCCTTGTAGTTGAGGAGACAGTGAGAGAAGGACACACAGGCAGGGTCCCGGACTCTCGCAGCTCTCAAATCGGCTACGACTGCAGCCCGAAGAGAGACATCTGAGGAAAGGGTGTTGAGGAAAAGGTCATAGAGAAGTGTGGAAAGCAGAGTGGAGGAGCAAAGCTTGTTGCCTAAGTGGAAGGAGAGAGAACGTGCCAGGGAGGAATGAGAAAGTATTGTTGAGTACAGGTAGGATGCTAGTGCTGGCTCTGACTCAGCATCCCGATGGGCTTCGGTCTTTATTTGGCCCCACACCCATGCCTCATCATCGTCGTGAGATTCTGTCGCACACTGTGGTGGCACGATGAGCTCTCCTGCTGGCATTATAGGAGGATAAATGGGAAATCCCCACTTGTGGCTGCAACATGTATAAAAGCCATCAGAAATCAGAATAGATGAATCATTAGGGAAAAATAAAAATAGAAGAACCACGATAACATATAAAAGTAATACTACATGTCTACATCCAACGCTAAATTTATTATCCCATTTGATTTTTGTTACCAATTAATGTCAACTCCGACCATTATTTTCTCCAAATATAAGTAGAGAAATGGGATGCAGAGAGTAATCTATAAGTGCTTTGCAAATAACAGAGTGCAATTTCAGCATCAAAAGTTAACAACGACAAAGCTAAAACAGATTGGCTGAACTGCTGAAGGAATGTCAACCGTCTAAATGGTTCTGCGGCCAAAATTGTATTGGACAACTAGACAAGGGTAGTCACAAACTCACAATTCACATTTATACAATTGCAAGTAGCCATATAACAAGTCAGGATAAAAACTTTCAATACCAAAGAAAAACAAGCATATGCACAAGTTGTGTTCTTAGATACTGTTAGTTTTCCACAACCGCCATGAAACTTTGAACCTATTCTCGCTTATGAATATGAAAAGATCATAGGATGTTAACTCTTCTTAACGATCTTGTACAGACTACAGACTAAAGGCTTTGTTCAATATGTACCTTTCACAAAACAGATGAAACTAAAAGTAATTGTTAGAACATCGAAGATTTAGGCAGAATACTTAATGCGTTAGCTACAAGTCTACAACACTGCACGGGCGAGAGTTGGTAGGCTTGGTACCAGGTCGGGAAAACAGTTCAGCCATAGGATTTTATGTTTAATAGTGTGAGTGGATCATCCAAATACATCCTTTTGTGTTTTCGATTGATCTGACCCCTCGGGGAAGTTTAAGGCACTAGAGTAGTTTATTTATTTTAATTGTGATCATGTCCCGCAAAAAAAAAAAAAAAAAAAAAAAAAAGGAAACTAGCTCCTAGTGATCAGTTGAACCTTAATATGATCAACATTGCGCAGTACGGAGTACAAAGACTAGACCCATAGCACACCTCCTTTCCATTTAGAGGAAACATGAAGAGACTTGAACTCGTGTACGAAGCAGAGCAAATGATCCAAGCGACAGAGAGACTAGAGCAAACACATGCTTTGGAAACTGGCTCTTATTAAGAGGTGAGGTTGTACTTGCAATCACAACATATCAGATAGCAATGCCTTTTCTTACAAGTATTTGAGTTTACGATACCAAGTCCATTAAAGAGAGTATTACAGCTTGTTCGGATTTCTATGGAAAGAACACAAAAGAGAATAGATTGTCTAATAGATTGGCACACGAAGTGGCTCACGCTATTCCGTGGTCCATAGGTAGGCGTTTTTGGACAGATGATTTACTTCTGTTTTTTGTTAACATTGCGGTCCTGGATTTAAGTAATATATGATAACCCGTAAGGGTTTCTTTCAACAAAAAAAAAAAAAATGCAAAAGGTTGAAAGTACTGTTTTCGTCATATATATACTACTAAGAACTGAAAGGATTCCTTTGTTTTGCTGGTTAACTATAGAGCAATTTGAAGGAAACAAAACTAAAGATTGTACTCATTATGGAAGGAATCAAGGAAATTAAACTGTGGATTTTACTTGAGTCTCATTTCTCATCGATATCTTTTCATACTAAAATAATTAGAACGAGAGAATACTATCATTCAAGAATTAACCGCACAATAAGGACACAACGTTCTTAGTAGGAAACATTTAATCGACACCTAATATAATGACATCACTAAATGAAGTGCATAAACATCTGTTATTATGTTTACCAAGACGTTCCATTCAGATGTAGAATAGGAAAAGGACACCCTTGAAGGCAATCAAAGCTGTTCGAGAATAAAATCGATCTTGGGATTCCAACAAACAGCTTTAAGCTTAAGCTTTTGGTTGACATGGTATTAGAGCCATGTAACTAAAAGGTCACGGGTTAAATCTCACCGCCCCCCATATCTAAACTGGAATATTAAGCACCATGTACGGGGGAGGCTTACAGTTGCATCCACACTTCAAGCCCAACGGGCATTCGTGTGAGGGGGCGTGTTAGCGAATAAAATCGATTTTGGAAATCCAACCATCAGCTAAGCTTTAGCTTTTGGTTGAGATTGTTTCTTCTCAGAAACAAGCTCAAAAACCAAATTCTTTTGGTTGAGATCGTTTCTTCTCAGAAACCAAGCTCAAAAATCAAACTAATTTGTTTTCATTCAAGTCCAACACTTTCATAGTCAATTGCTAGCCTCAGAAATATCTATAGTTCATTATCACTAATTATACATCTACAAACATTATAAATAGTGACATTTCGGAATTGAAGCTCATAGATTAGGGAATTAGGCAAAAACGCAAATACTTAAAGGATGTTACTATGTAGTACAACGACCATAACCTACGCCATGAAACTCAGTTGATAAGAACAATAACTATGATGTACCATACAACGGCCTTACACAAAACCCCACGCGGAAATTATGGGATTAATCTACAAACAAACGCGCTAAAGCCTAAAGCTTCAGAAAAATTAATTCAAACATGTGATTACTGCAACTATATGCTCCCTCCGTCTCAATTATTTGTTTATCGAAATTTTAAAAAAAAATAAAAGTAAACAAATAATTGAGACCGAAAGCAATTTAAAGAAGTGAGAAGATAGCGGATTAATTATTGGAAGTTATAATTAAAAGAGTAATAAAAAAAGGAAAGAGAAGAAAACCTGAAGAAGTAACTAGTAAGTAACGGAGGGGAGGTAAATAGGTAATGCGAAGGAGATAATCGTAGATGGAATGAAGACAAGCAGCAGTAATTAATGCGAATGTTGGTACAAGAATTTGGAGATACTAGTTTTAAAACCCGTGCACTACACTGGTGATAACAGAAGGTATTATTAAAGATAGAAATTTACGTATTTTTTGGATTTAGTAAATAACTAACTTTTAGAAAATTTTACTTTTATCTATCCATAAACTTTTGATAAGTTTGCACGCGATGCCCTTGAACTTTCGATTTTTGCCCGAAATACCCAATTTTTTGTTCCGAAAAACTTAAAGAGGCTATAACCCGTGTTTACGAGCTCAGAAAGTGACGATTTTTTTTTCAAATTGATTATCTTTTCGAGAACTACGACTTGAAAAAAAAATTGTCGCGTTTGGAATTCGTGACAAAGAGAGATGGTCACTCAAAGTTTGTTCGGTAAATAAAACTTTGACGTACAAAAACTCCTAGCTACGGGATCCAAATACGACAATTTTTTTTTTTCAAATCGTAGTTCTCGGAAATATAATCGATTTGAAAAAAAAAATTTATCACTTTCTGAACTCGTAGACACGGTTATAGCCTCTTTAAGTTTTCCGGAACAAAAAATTGGGTATTTCGGGCAAAAATCGAAAGTTCAAGGGCACCGCGTGCATTTTCCCTAAGTTTTATGTTGCTCAATTTCATTCGAAGTATTCTACTTTTTAACTTAATGAGAGGTGAAATATGAAAAGTGGATAAAAAATTGTTGTAAATTTCATAACCTATTTATTACGCAATGTACATTTAATTTTACTCATTATTGTACGCTTTTTATCATATTACTCCTCTTGTTTGTTACACTTTTTATCATATTACTCTCTTGTTTGTTCTCCTCTCAATTCTCTATCTTCTCTCTTATTTCCTCTCCCACCCACAATTGCCTGGGCATCTGAAAGCAGCGTTCACCATTACTAACGGACCACAACTTCCGTCTCAACCCTTATCCCAGTAACCCCCTGCAACTAACCACATGCACCCTGTAATCCATATTCTACGTCCTCTAACTAATACCCTACCCCTTCTTGCCTTCATCACCCCCTATGTCCTATATCATACATAACCACCATCCCTCATGATATCTCAATCCATTTCGTCCTTTTAAACCAAACGTCTCCAAAATATTTGTGACCAGATTGAACTCCCTTAACAAAATATTTATTCCTCCGCCTCTTTGTGAGTCTTGTAAAAACAAATAAATTATGCACTATTATATTGTAAAATTATTAAAGGACATAATCAAATCAATATTTACATGAGAAATTGTTAATTACTTTCTTGTAGCATCATTAAATGACCTACTCATTCAATATGGCTATAATCTTCATGTTCAAACCTCGGTTTTTGCAACTAACTCTTGTTGGGGTTGGTGTCCTTAACAGTTAGTGCAAGGACTTATAAACCTCTAAAAGGATCAAAAGGCATACTTTGGTATTATTATCAGTTGATCCACGTTTATCAATAACGGTTGGCTTGCTAGATAAGTTTGACGTTATTGTCATACAGATGGCGGTGATCAACTGGTCCCTAAAAGTCACACCTATAGGATACGTTCGAGAGATGTGACGGTATGAAAATACAGTCATGTAGATGCCAAATCTGACTAACCAGTTAGTCCGAGTTATTTGACTAGTAATTAGTCAAATATGTGATGTTGAGATATTATATTTAATACGGATTAAATATCATGGGCTAAGGCGAATTAACTAGTTAATTCGTAAAATTAAATATAAGCGTTTTATATTTAATTAAATGTATATTGAATATAATTATACAATACTTTTTTGTCGGACACGTATTAATAATTCACTAACCCGTATTATTAGCGATGCCTTAATTTCCGATAACCGATAACGATTTATAATAAACCGCGTCATATACATTTAGCAATTTATGAGCCGGACCACGAGGTAAAATTAAGAGGAAGTGGAAGCCCACTTCCCCATGCAAACCCACGGCTGGCCGAGGTTAACAAAAGGAGAGACTCCTCTCCTTTTGACCTAGACAATTTCATTTTACGTAAAACTAGGGTTTTGGAGACATTTTCTCTCAAAACCTAGATCTCACATCTCGAGAAAAACTCACAACAAGTTCTCCCAATATTGCAAGGCAATCGGAGAACACCATCTAGCACAAGGGCATATCTCGGACAAGTCTTGGGTGCAACAATTAGGAGGGAATCTCGTTTGATTTCTGTTCTTTACGCCGCACTATAAAGGACCCGAGGTTAATTCTTGTTCCTTATCATTTCTCTATTGTATTTATGTTTTATGACGATAATCGCATGCTAAATTTACGTTATAGTCCTAAATTTAGAGGGTCTTATACGGATATTACCCCACAAGTGGTATCAGAGCGAGGCCACGTAAATTTTTCTATGTGTTTTTCATAAAACGATTTTGAAACGGTTGTGTTTTATCTCGAAAACCGTGCCATGTATACACGGCTGGATTTTTTTTTAACTGTGACATGATATTACACGGTTGTTTTGTGTGATTTTCGATTTGATCTTTTACATATTGTTGTTTTATACGGAGATTACAGCAACATGTCAAGTTTTGTCAATTGTTAAATTGTTTTTGATGCGTTTTTGATCAAAATTGCAATTGATTTTGTTTTGTCAAACTGTTTTCACGAGGGTTTTATGTTTTCCAGAAACTTTTTCCCTCGATCGAGCATGTTTTTAGTCGATCGAATGGTTTTTCTGACATGTTTTTACTCGATCGAGTCCCTGTTGTACTCGATCGACCCCTTTTCAAAACCCTACTGCTCGATCGAGTTGTCCTCGTACTCGATCGAGCAGATTTGTTGATAAAGGTACTCGATCGACCACCAGTTTAGTCGATCGAGCACTTTCTGTTTTGGCAACCCTCTCGATCGACTTGCGCTTCACCGATCGAGTCCTTTTGTTTCCTCGATCGAGCACTTATGTCCCTGGATCGAGGGTTTTCTTTTCTGGCAGCTTTGAAAATTTATTCTTTTGTTTTAAATTTTCGTTTGGCCTTAATATGTACATTATACGGATATTGTACACTCGCTATGATTGTGAAACGGTTCACCACGTACCATTAAGTTATTTTAAAGCGCTTTTAAAGTAACGGATTGTAATGGATTAAAATTAAATGATAGAAGCGGTTTTATCACATGAATTTTGATCATAAAAAGGTGATTGAGCCCATCCCACCAAACCCAGGCCCCACGGCTGAAATTAACGAAATCGACAAGTATAACGATTTCGCCATGGAAGCGGGTGCGGTAAAGAACGTACTTATTTTGCAATGGAATCCAATTTGCAGAAACGCTTCATAGCTCAAAGTGCAAACAAGATTTTCACCACGCTCACTAAGGAATTCTCGAAAGCACCGAGAATCGTGACTTATGAGCATACCACTCGCTTCTTTGATGCGAGACTCCAGAAGGGCCAACCGGTTAGCCCACACATTCTCAGCATGATTGAGAATGTCGAGAAGCTGGAGACCTTTGATTGTAAGATCAGCGAGAACATTGTGATTGACCGCATACTTCACTCACTCCACGATGGTTATTCGCAATTTAGAGCGAATTACTATATGAATGATTTGAAGAAAACTCCCCATGAATCGCACTCCTCCTCGTACGACCGAGAAGGACATGAAGTTCAGGGGGAGCATGAAACAGGATGTTCTCGTTGTGACAAACAAGGGAAAGGGTAAAGGCAAAGCTCAGGCAAACCTAGCAGTAGGTAAGGCGAAGTTCAAGAAGTCGGGTTCAGGTAAGAGTGGGCCTGGTGAGTCGAGCAACTCATCAGGCACGACAAAGAGCAAGAATGAAAACATGGAATGCCATCATTGCCACAAGACTGGGCATTGGAGACGCACATGTCCCGTTTATCATGAGGACTTAAAGGCAGTCGTGTTAAACTGTTGGGTATGTCTTCCTCTTCTTCTACTTTTATTCATATGATTGAGATTAACCACGCAAGTTACGGAACTTGGGTACTTGATACTGGTTGTGGTTCTCATCTGTGTAATCATGTGCAGGGGCTCCGAAATCTCGAACCCCTCGTAAAGGGTGAGGTGGACCTGCGTGTTGGGAATGGAGCAAGAGTAGCTGCCATCTCCAAGGGGACATATGTGATCCAGCTTCCTAGCGGATTTGAGTTGTCATTATATGACTGCTATTATGTACCTAGTCTTTCCAAAAACATTATTTCAGTTTCTGCGCTTGATAAACTTGGTTTTTCATTTGTAATAGAAAATAATGCTTGCATTTTCTCATTACACGATATGATTTACTGGCAAGCGCTCCATGAACGGAATTTATGTTTTAGATCAGACCACGGAAATATTACACGTAATGAATAAAAAGTTAAAGGTTGGTGACAAAGATCAAACGTATCTATGGCACTGCCGTATGGGACACATTAATGAGAAACGCGTAAAACAGCTCATCAAACATGGAGCTATCTCGGCTTTTGATTTTCAATCATATGGCACGTGTGAATCATGTCTCATCGGTAAGATGACTCGGATTTCCTTCAAAGGTGTTGGAATGCGCCCTGCTGACCTATTAGGGCTCATACACACAGATGTATGTGGTCCTATGTCAATCACCGCACGAGAAGGCTATAGGTATTTCATCACTTTCACGGACGATTTGAGTAGATATGGCTATGTCTACTTAATGAAGCACAAAAGTGAATCCTTTGAGAAATTCAAGGAATACCAAAATAGGGTACAGAACCTATTGGGTAGAAAGATAAAAACACTACGTTCGGATCGTGGTGGCGAGTATCTTTCTCACGAGTTTGATCAACACCTAAAGGACTCGGGATTGCCCTACGCTTAACTCCACCGGAACACCTCGGTTGAATGGTGTGTCCGAACGGAGAAATCGAACACTACTTGATATGGTTCGATCCATGATGAGTCACACGGTTTTACCTCGATTCATTATGGGGTTATGCTCTTTTGTCACGCTCTAATACTTAACCGAAGTCCGTCTAAAGCTCATGACAAGACTCCATATGAACTATGGAAGGGAACGGTCCCTAACTTGTCCTTTATACGGGTTTGGGGCTGCGAAGCTTATGTCAAGTGGAGACACGAGGATAAGCTCGGCCCGCGATCGGTCAAGACATACTTTATAGGTTATCCTAAAGGAACGCTTGGTCATTACTTTTATTCGCCAACCGAACAACGTGTTTTTGTTGCGGCTAGTGCGACATTCTTAGAGAAGGAATTTCTCGAGAATGCAAAGAGTGATAGAACCTTCGACCTGTCGAGGTTCCAACCAGATACCGAGCAACCATTGGAGGAACCTATTCCTTCAATCCCGCTGCGCGTTAACATTCCCGAGGAACCTAGGAGGTCGGGAAGAGTCTCTATTCCTCCGGACAGATACATTGGTATGGTCGAGGAACATGACATAGATGACGTTCTACTCTTAACGAGTAGTGAACCCGCAACCTATAAAGGTGCCATGACAAGTTCTCGACTCAAAGCTATGGCTTGAGGCCATGCAATCCGAGATGGACTCCATGTATGAGAACAACGTGTGGGATCTTGTTGACTTACCCGCTAAGGTTCGTCCCCTTCAATGCAAATGGCTTTACAAGATAAAGCATTCTGTGGAAGGTCAACAAGATATCTACAAAGCACGACTAGTTGCTAAAGGTTTCACCCAAGTGCCAGGTTTGCACTACGATGAGATTTTTGCACCCGTAGTTATGCTGCGTTCCATTCGGATTATCTTAGCGATTGCCGCTTTTCATGACTATGAAATTTGGCAAATGGACGTGAAAACCGCCTTCTTAAACGGCTTTTTGGAGGAAGAGTTGTACATGGTACAACCCGAAGGTTTCATCGATCCAAAACATCCTAAGAAAGTGTGCAAGCTTAAGCGTCCCATTTATGGACTTAAGCAAGCATCAAGGAGTTGGAATCATCGCTTCGACCAAGTGATAAAAGATAATGGATTTACTCGATCGGTCGAGGAACCATGTCTATATATCAAGTCGAGTGGGAGCAAGATTGTCTTCCTAATATTGTATGTTGACGACATACTCCTGATTGGGAATGACATACCTCTCTTAACTTCGGTGAAAGTATGGTTGAAAAACCATTTCCAGATGAAAGATCCGGGAGAGGCACAAAGAATTCTAGGCATCCGTATCTATCGAGATAGATCACGACGGATGTTATCTCTCGCCCGAGTCTTACATAGACAAAGTCCTAGAGAGATTAAGCATGACTAACTCCAAGAAGGGGTTTCTTCCTATGGCTCCAGGGGTGCATTTGAGCAAGTCTCGGGCACCAGAGACACCGGAAGAGAAAGAGCGCATGACACGGATTCCTTATGCCTCGGAAATAGGATCAATCATGTATGCCATGATATGCACACGTCCGGACGTGGCATATGCATTGAGTATGACAATTCGATTCCAACAAAGATCCAGGTGAACCACATTGGCTGGTCAAAGAACATTCTTAAGTACCTACGGAGGACTAAAGATTGGGCATTGACTTATGCAGGCGATCAAAAGCTATGCGCAAACCTAAGGTTACGAGATGCTAGCTTCCAAACGGATCGAGATGACTCAAATCTCGGTCCGATTCGTTTTACTCTTAATGGCGCTGCAGAGTCACCGAAGAGTTCAAACAAATCACAAAGAGATTCTACGACTGAGTCCGAGTACTATGCCGCGTCTGAGGCTACAAAGGAAGCGATATGGATGCGTCAATTCTTACATGGGCTCTCTGCAGTGCCTAGTTCGAATGACCCGATCACCATCTATTGCGATAATAGTGGTGCCATCTTCCAAGCTAAGGAGCCAAAGTCTAGCAACAAGTCTAGACATGTACAACGGAAAGCTCATCTAATCCTGGATTACGTGGAGCAAAAGGAAGTAGTGATAGAAAAGATTGCTACAGATGATAACATAGCATATCCTCTCACTAAAGCATTACGACAAGATAAGCATGAAGGGCATGTTAATTCCATGGGAATTAAACGTGTTCCTAAGTTGTAGTACTCTTTTATGGATCAGATTCATTCTCTCTTGTACTCTATACGACATCATTGTTTTGATATTTTATATATATATTTTGTTTGTCATGTGGATTTGTACGACAAATTTTGAACACCACAAAGTGAACTCGAACGAACATTATATCTTTTCAAATCCTTAATTGCCCACATGAGCTGATAACTCGGCAATTATTTTGTGACGTTGGTTGATGGTGGGTTCAACGAGCCATAAGTCAACCGGTTGACCGACCAATCACAGAGGCGATTTATACGGATATTTCGTAGGACACATTTGTGACATCGACGTGGAGTCCTAAATGTTTTATAACATTCGTTGCTTGGCGTGGATAGGACTTCCATGGTGATCCTAAGAGTCGATTCTTTTGACTATCGATTGTCTCTTGAGACTACGGCAGATTTTGGGTGACTTTGGTTTCTTTCTCACGGTCATCCGTAACAGGGGCCAAGTAGATTTTTTCTGGGTCATTTCATGCCGTGCTTAGATCGGAAGGAGTTCGAGTTGAAGGAAATATTCAGCCTTTATCGTACTCGATATTTCTCGGGGCCACTCGAGGAGTCAGAATCGAAATGCATGGCCATGCTCGGATACGGATTCGTTTTATCGGTTAAGTTACTCTCTAGTCGGGGAAACCACTCTTGATACGGATCGATTGTAAAATACGACCTTTGCGGATCCGGATCTGCAAATTGTTTTACATTGAGTGGGAGAGATTTTAAATGAATATGAGAATCGGTTATCGCACATACACTTGTACGGACAAGTGGGAGTTTGTTGGAGCTTGTGTCCTCCACTTAGTGCGGATAACGTCATTGCACATACACTTGTACGGACAAGTGGGAGCTTGTTGGGGTTGGTGTCCTTAACAGTTAGTGCAAGGACTTATAAACCTCTAAAAGGATCAAAAGGCATACTTTTGGTATTATTATCACTTGATCCACGTTTATCAATAACGGTTGGCTTGCTAGATAAGTTTGACGTTATTGTCATACTGATGGCGGTGATCAACCGGTCCCTAAAAGTCACACCTATAGGATACGTTCGAGAGATGTGACGGTATGAAAATACTGTCATGTAGATGCCAAAATTGACTAACCAGTTAGTCCGAGTTATTTGACTAGTAATTAGTCAAATATGTGATGTTGAGATATTATATTTAATACGGATTAAATATCATGGGCTAAGGCGAATTAACCAGTTAATTCGTAAAATTAAATATAAGCGTTTTATATTTAATTAAATGTATATTGAATATAATTATACAATACTGTTTTGTCGGACACGTATTAATAATTCAGCTAACCCGTATTATTAGCTGATGCCTTAATTTCCGATAACCGATAACAGTTTATAATAAACCGCGTCATATACATTTAGCAATTTATGAGCCGGACCACGAGGTAAAATTAAGAGGAAGTGGAAGCCCACTTCCCCATGCAAACCCACGGCTGGCCGAGGTTAACAAAAGGAGAGACTCCCTCTCCTTTTGACCTAGACAATTTCATTTTACAGAAAACTAGGGTTTTGGAGACATTTTCTCTCTGAAACCTAGATCTCACATCTCGAAAACCTCACAACAAGTTCTCCCAATATTGCAAGGCAATCGGAGAACACCATCTAGCACAAGGGCATATCTCGGACAAGTCTTGGGTGCAACAATTAGGAGGGAATCTCGTTTGATTTCTGTTCTTTACGCTGCACTATAAAGGACCCGAGGTTAATTCTTGTTCCTTATCGTTTCTCTATTGTATTTATGTTTTATGACGATAATCGCATGCTAAATTTACGTTATAGTCCTAAATTTAGAGGGTCTTATACGGATATTACCCCACAAGTCTCACAATACTCATCATTTACTCCTTACATCTTAATTGTGCATTGGTGTTTGTTTTCGGTCTTAATGTTTACATCAATTAGTCTCACTATAGACGTATATATCTGTCTAAAGTGAAAGACGGGTCAAATATGCTTAAATTGGTGACATTTTTGGGTCCCACCATGCAACTTGTTGCTTGTCTTGTGCTTAAAGTAGGTGGATATTTGGTCCGTCTATAACTATAGAAGGATATCTCCCATCTATAATGAGAATTTGTGTATTTACAGTAATTATTGTGTGAGACGGTCTCAATGAAATTAACGTGGATTATTTAAAAAATATCATATTCGTAACTTGATAAAATATGAGTGACAGAAATAGACGATGGTTTTATTGTGGTTCTGAATATAGCACATACTTCATTTGGATTGGATGGGTTGAAACCGAATAACAACACCAAGTAGCAAACCACAATATCAAATCGAATTCACAAACTCTAACCAATCTTGTTTGATAATCACATGATCTCCTCCAAAAAATGTCTTCATATAAAAATCAAAAGGACTCTAGATTACGGAGTATATGAGTCTATAAGAGAAAAAAAAAACTGAAACTTATTTAACAAATGAAAATTTATTGTTAGAAATGGTACAAATGAATTTAAGGTAAACTATAAAGTAAAACAATTGTATAAGATACGGAGTATATAAAATTTGAGATATCTTCGATCATAGATAATAGCAGGTGCGTCATTTACCTTCAAAGTTAACGAAATTATCAACTAATTACCATGATTTCGTCAATGTCGAATACTCATCGAAGTTTCATTTGTTAGGTTCATATACCTATTATTAGACTTTTCTAATGGTGAACAAATTAACATTTTAATATGAGTTCTTTAGATCTAGTGCATGCATAACTAAATTAGATATCTTATTCTTACATTGTTGTTTTCGGATTTTTTGGGCACAAGGAAGGTCTCCTACCTTCACTTGTTCTTGAGCTTAAATGTCAATGGAAGATCCTCCAATCTTGGTCTCAAATGTAGAAACCCTCCTCAAGAGATGCACCCAAAATTAGCCTTTATCACTACTAAATAATATTTACTAGATATTCATTTAGTAGTCTACCTTAAAAATGACTACTAATACTCATATATTACATTAATAATATTAGTAGTATTTTTGAACAATTTAGATTAAAACTTCTCAAGTTTTAGAGAAAGGAAAAATAAGTATGAGAGAAGAATTTTGCATGTGAATCAATGTCAAATTAAGAGAATAATTTCACTTAAAATGAAGGGGGAAAACCGGTGGAGGCGCACCCTTTTGGGGGAACCTATGTATGCCCATATATTTTCACAATTGTTCTTAACAATGTGATAGGTATGCATGCCTATTAGACTAGGTAATAATGTTGCTTATTTAGTCTCAATAAACAAACAACCCACTAACCTCTAATTCCTTCAATTTTTCGGCACCCATAATGTAAAGGGTGGTATTTTATTTTTGTCATGTGTACTAATGTCACACATTATGTATAATACAACATGTACAAAATTTACTAATTAATTTTAATGCATATTTACAATTAAATATCATTATGTATATTAATTAATTATACATGACAATTAGTCTAGTAATTCATAATTACATATTATAAAATGGACCATGGAAAAATAATTCATTCTAATCACAATTTGTTTCATTAAACAAATTTTAGTAATAAAACATTTTAATTACTAAAACGAATCTTATTTAATCAAATTACAATAAGATATATATTTCGTCTCATAAATATAAATTGTTCTTATTTAAGGAATTAATTAACTTGTATCAATATACAACTAATTAACTTTACTGATTAGGGCATCATCCTATAGGTGTGACCTTAAGGGATCAACTGACCACCACCGTCCTACAACAGTAACGTCAAACTCTAGCAAGCCAATCGTTACCGATTAATGTTGGTCCGTTGACTATAATAGAATCATCCCTTGTGTATTCTTATTTGAGATTTACAAATGATATTCAAATCATGTGATCGCACTATTGTTGAGGACACTCACTCCAACAATCTCCCACTTGTCCGAGACAAGTGTGCGTCACCAATTCTCTTGTCCTATTACTATCTCCTACTCAATGCAAGGTGTCTTGCAGGTCGTACTTGCATTCGATCATATCATGAGTGATTTCTTCGATCTGGAGAGTAATTGTCTGATCGGAATTATCTACCGTAGATACCTTCCGATCGTGGCCGCGCATTTCCAGTTCACTACTCCTCGAGTGGCCCTGAGATTTTTAACAATCCTGACAAGGGGGTGGACAATTCCTATTGCACTATTCCCTTCGTTTAGCCACAGATCATCATGATCCAAAATACACTCATTTGACTTCAGTTACGACAGTCGTAGAGTATAAATCAAAGCCAATCAGAAACTTGTGCCAACTTGGGCGAATAGTCTCTAGTAAAAAGAATCGACTCATAAGAATACTATAGTAGCTTTTGCCACGACCAGGCTTTATGAATTTCCAGAACTCTATAAGCGGTCATCACGGACAGAGTGTCTCATACAACTGATGCTCTATGTGATCGACTAGTCATCCCATATGACCCTATGGCACTTGAACTTGCCATCAATCGCATCACACTCTAGTCACTTCGAGACGTCACCTCCTATAAGTAACCAGGGGCGCATACTATGTCAATCCAGTTCACTTCAATGAGGTTCAATATTGTCTCAACAACCCATTTCGATATAACAAAGTAATGGATGAGTTTAAAGAAACTCAAACGATAAATGCGATTATCATATATGAATAGTCAATACCTTATTGCTACTTCATATCTTATAATTTATAGTGTACATTTTACACTAGTTAAATTGAAATAAAATCTTGGTAAGTGGATATACCATGTATCCATATATTCCAACTTTATAAATTGTTATTTCCTCCTATTCAATGTTGTTTCTAATGACATGAATTTATCTAAGTATATGTCTAGTCTTCTTACCAGACTTGGGCTCTTATACTTGGAATATGCTCCCACTGTTATCATATAACTTGTGATAAAGTCTTTGGTAGAGGGATTTACTCTCATTCCCTACGTTGACCATATTATCACAATGTACTTAAACTTTGTTTGTAGAACTTGCAATGGTTGAAACTAAAACATTTCTCTAGTCTCTTACTCCTAAGTCAATAAAATCAGCCTAGGATTTCGATAAATCCTTATAGGTTTGGAAACTAGAATTTGTGTAACCCTTCAACACACACCTTAGTATATCATCCAAACATAAGAATGAATCCTCAATTCTCCTCAAGAATATTAAAGGATGTTCTTTAAGGCTTTCAAAAGACCTTCATTCGAATTAACTTGTTATTGACTTATTATGCTCCAAGCCAGGGGCGGCCAATGAATTTCAGTGGCCCTGTTCGAAATATTCATTGGCGGCCTTAAACTAGCCGTTTCGTGTCCGACACCGTGTCCGACACCCGACACTCGTTAGACACACGCCTAATTATGGTATAGTTTACACGAGGATAAAATTCTCAAAAGAGATTGATTAGAAGATTGTTTGGGTGCGAAATTAGAATTAGTTATAGTTAAGGTCGAATTTTACCTTCAGTTATCTAAATTTAGTATCAAATATTTTAAATTTAGAGTCAAATACATTACAAAAATAAAATCATACGTTATTTATAACCATAAAATATGTTTTTTTTATTAAATTTAAATAGCGTGTCCCGTGTCCTAAATTTCATGGGAAGTGACCCTTCTTCATTTACATGAACTAAAACACAACTAAATTTGAGAAAAGATCTCGAAATTGTAACATAAAATCCGTAAATTTTCGGTGCAATTTTCACTATTAATTTTAAAATAGCGGCCTTAAAACAAAGTCACTCAGAGTAAATTTATCAACTATATTAATCAAAGAATATGAGAAAAACAATGGAATTATACATCCCTCGAAACAACTAAGAAATCAACTTAGAAAAAATTATGAATACTGATACTATAACACACACCCCTCCAAAAAAAAATCATATTTTATTGTAGTAGAGGTGGTAGATTCAATAAAATTGAAACAAGTTTATATACATATAAATATATTTTTTTCAAGGTGAAGATTGTTAAGACGAAATAACAAAATGGAGTGAATATGATTTTAAGATCCAAGATGAAGATTGAAAGGAGGGAATAACAAAATGGATTGAATATGACTTTATAGATTGGATTTGATGAAATGGACAAAGCCCACATACTTTGCCGAATAAGTAAAGATAGGCCTTATTTAGTGTGTTGTTTAGGGCCCATGATAAATTGATGATGATTTTTTTTCTTTCTACAAATTAATGGGCTGGACTTAAAAATTTGGGGCCCTTTATCTTATGGGTCCCCTGTGCAGAGAGCTGAATTGCTCTACCCATGGGCCGCCTCTGCTCCAAGCATATGATTTATCACGGCATGTGCATATAATGGCATACATGATCGTTCTAATAGCGGAAACATTAGCAATTGATTTCATGTGATCAACAATTTATTTAGGTTCAGTGAATGACTATGACTCTATCATAGTAATTCCACTTTCATCAATATGAATAACCTACTCAATCTTGTTGATGCTAAACAGATAAAGAATCTTATCAATATAAGATACTTATTATCTAAGTGTCAATATTTTCTCAAATTTAACACATAGATTCGGAAATCTAGAACACAACTCACCTTTTCCTAGTCTCTCAATCACTCTTTTATAGGGGAGAGCATTGGTACATTATTCTCAATGACTAATATGTTATCAACATATAAGACATAGGAAAAATAATACTGGCTCCCACTTAACTTCATGTATAAACATGATTCTTCAACAATGTGAATGAAACCATTCTCAATTATCACATGAACGAAAAGTATCATTATTACAATCCTTTGATGCTTGCTTAAGACCATTCTAGGATCGCTTAAGTAAGCTTTGCATAATGTGTTAGGATTCTTATATCTTTATCTAAGGTTTTGTGTTCCGTATTCCCATTTTAGAAAAGCGAATTTTTAATATCATTTGCCATTCTTTATCAAAATGAAATGTGGCAATTCCTAACATGATTTATCTTGATTAACATCTTCATGTCGATCTATGCTTTTAGGTACTCCAAAGCTTTATTTACTTTAAAGAGACCATCGCCTTAAAGTAAATCTACTCTTGAGTAAATTTTTTTTATTAGTTTGGGATTGTAATGCTATGGCTTTTATGCAACAAAGTCGATTTGGGACTACTCGCAATTGATCATTCAATAGGTCATAATTACATTACTTTCGAAAAGTAACATATTAACAATAAGAGATGTATACTTTACTCCCACTCTATCTCAATAGATTATAGTTCCATTACTTTCAAACAGTAACACATTAACTATAAGACATGTTTGTGACAATCTACTCCCACTCTATCTCTTAGAAATACTTCTATCTTCTTAAGAGATAGCTTTGTGAGCTACAAACATATATGGTGAAGTAATATAAGTTCGTCTAGACTAACATGTTAGCTCATAAATAGATCAGCTCTATTATGGCAGTTTGATTCATGTCATTTGTTAAATAGACTTGCTATTTTAGGTATCTCCAGGTTGACCTTTCGTTTAAAATAATGTGTCCGTTTTGGATTGCAAATCCCCAAAAGTGGGTCCGACAACTCAACCCGACTCATATTAGTTTGATCTAATAGGTAGTGACACAAGGTCATAATCCATAAGTGAGAATCAAATTCATTACTTAGATATTCGGCACTATGATCGGATCATAATGCTTTAATACTTTTGTTCAATTGGTTCTCTACGTCACTTAGAAATTCTTTAAATTTCTCAAATGCTTCACTTTTATGTTTAAGTAAACATACCCATATCTACTTAAATCATCGGTAAAAGTGACGAAGTAGTCATAATTTCCCCTAGCGGCGATACTCATTGGACCACATTCATCGGTATGTATTAGTCCCAATAAATCACTTGCTCGTGTCCTTTTACCATTAAAGGGAGCACGAATTATTTTGCCAAGGAGAAAAGATTCGCATATTCCATATGATTGAAAATCAAATGGTCCAATAAATCCAGTCGACACTAGCCTTTTAATGCGTTTCTCATTTATATGACCTATTCGAAAAAGCCAAATGTAAGAATCATTTGGGTCACTTATTATGAGTCTTTTGGATTGTATGTTATAGATATCTTTAGTTGAGTTGGAAGTGTCTAAAACATAAATACCATTTATAGAAGTGGCTTGGCTTACGGCCAAGTCATTTTAAACAAAATACAACGATTGTTTTTTATGGCGAAAGAAAAATCCTTCCATGTAAATATAGAAATGGAAATAATGTTTTTAGACAAAGTGGGTACATAATAACAATCATGTAGATGCAACTTAAAATCACTTAGCTAAGGCAATCACATAGGTTCCTTTTGAAATGGCGGCTACTCTAGATCCATTTGCTAATCGGAGATCCACGTCACCCTTGCTAAGTGCTTCCAGATTACTCAACCGAGTTAACCCCGACTGGAGTGACAAGTCTAGCTTTGATATCTGCCAAATACTTGGAGCAATTTCGCTTCCAATGGCTTATGACATTACAGTAATGACATCCATCGTAGGATTGGGCACCCTTCTTGGTTTTGGTTGTGGTAGTCTCACTAACCACTTCCAATCCATAATCGGGTTTGGGTTTCTTACCCTTCTTTGCCTTTCCTTTAATAATATCATTACTCCTTTCAGTTGCAAGGACATTCTTGCTAGAACTCCCACTCAATATGATATTTCTCCTCGCTTCTACAAACAAGGATGCCATGGAATTTGTGAGATTCTCCTCACAAGATTCTCTTACCAAAGAGGTGGGCATGAATATGGGAGTGGGAGGTGTGGAAGTGGTAAGGTAGCAAAGATTTCCTTTTCACCAATGCCAAAGCGTAGTTCTCTAGTCGTATCATTGTCATGCAAGGAGCGTTTTTCATTGAATGATTGGAGTTATGAATTAATGGTGATCGGTGTAAGAGTATTAGATGAATCCATTGCGGATAATAAATAACTACAAAAACGGAGATGAAGGAAACAATTAACATTTATCGTTATAATACTTGTATATTTACATGTATAGCATTTATATAGTGACATCTACCCAACTATAATAAATGATTCCGAGATCCATCTTTATACAAAACCGATACATCCCATACTAATAAAAATTTGGTGAATTAACTCTTTAATTGATTCTACTTCAGAACTCTCGGTCGATGTTTTTCATAAAACTCATCTCAAGCCCCGGAACATAAGACTAGTCATAATATCCCGTTGAGACCAACCAAATTTTGAGTGTAATAACGTTTTATTACCCCACTTACCCAATGATAAATGAAGGCACCTCGGAAAAACCGAACCTACCCCAAATGTCACGGGGATTCATGGGTCCTACTATTTGGTAAGGCTAATCTTAATTTTAAAATCAGTGAGAGGTCATGTCAATTTATTATCTATCAATTTTAAATGAGCTAAAAGGTCGAATTATCGATAATTTTAATTGACACAGTCGAAAAACTCGATATGATATGCATGTGTTGTTATGGCGATTTGGCAATGCATGCAACATATTAAAAGAAATGCAAAGCAAAATAAAACTTCCTAGTATGGCCATCCTAAAATAGAAAATCAAATAATCTATTACAAATTCGGAAACCAACTTCTTTGGTCCCTTGAATCTTCAAGTGGCACGCATCCCTAGAACACCGTCTTCGTCGGAACGCCTTTCCGAATGACATCGTCTTGAAGGAACTTCGGAATTACAAATAATAATAAAATACATAGCTATTCCTATTATAAATTTGTAATATGAAAAACTAGTAAAAATAAAAGTGATACGAGATCACAATAAATTACAACCGAATCAATATCCCCTTACATTACGGGCAATATTGATTAAAAACTAAGGCCATACTATGATAAATTACATAATTCAAAATTACATAAATAAAATATGACATTCAACAATGAAATATGCAGCATTATAATATGTATTTAATATGCCAAATTATGTGCCAAATCGCCCTATTTAACTTATATCGATTATATAACCCGGTTTCATGGAAATGCACGATTTTAACTTATTAAAATATCTAAATAATACTAAATATAATTTTAGTCTAAGTTAATTATCCTAACTCTTAGGTCTCAAAAATTAGTCATTACACAATTTTTGACCCTAAAATCATAACATTTATGAAATAAATCCAAATTAAATTACAATAATTCCAAAATTTGAATTTTAAATTTTTGAACATTCTGTAATATATCCATGACACTTATAATATCAAAAATCATGGTTAAAATTTTTGAATTTATTTCAAGAAAAATGTAGTTGCGATTTATCGGTTTTATCAAATAAAACATCTAAAGTATACAAAAACTAATCTAATAAATTTTACAACTTTATATCTGATAAGTGGGACATAAATGCAACCTAAAAAAATTTTCTCATGCTATGTAATTTGTTTTAGCTATTTATGCTAAAATAGTCACTATTTATGTCATTTTTACTCTAAAAATTCATAAATCTTGCGAAAGGAATCAAGTTCATCTTTAATTTTACACTCAGTGAGTAAAATTTGCATGTGACAATATATTAAAATTTCATGGCCTGATTCGAAGTTTAACTATATTTAACCTTTTTACCTCTATTTAATTTATTTTTATCTCATAAAAATCATAAATCATGGCCTGATTCGAAGTTTAACTATATTTAACCATTTTACCTCTATTTAATTGATTTTTATCTCATAAAAATCATAAATCATGCAAAATAAATCAAATTTATTCGAAATTTTATATACAATAAATAAAATATGCATGTGAGTTCATATAAAAAATTCAAGGTCAGAGACTATGTTTAACTATTTTTGGCATTTTAAATACCATTTTAATCATAAAAATGTAATAAAATTATTAAAAATCATTAAAATGAGCAATAAAATAGCATAAATCATAAAAATGACTTAAATACATTTTAGGATCAGAATATACAACATGCATTAAGATTTCGTGGCTTTATCTAATAAATCACAAATTTTTAGTTTTAGTTAAGTTACTAATAACTCGAAAAAACTATAAATCGATTATGCATGCAATATCCAATGCTCTGATACCAATTGTTAGGTTCATATACCTATTATTAGACTTTTTTAATGGTGAACAAATTACATTTTAATATGAGTTCTTTAGATCTAGTGCATGCATAACTAAATTAGATATATAATAAGAAAACAATGGTTCTTACATTGTTGTTTTCAGATTTTTTGGGCACAAGGAAGGTCTCCTACTTTCACTTGTTCTTGAGCTTAAATGTTAATAGAAGATCCTCCAATCTTGGTCTCAAATGTAGAAACTCTCCTCAAGAGATGCGCCCAAGATTAGCCCTTATCACTACTAAATGATATTTGCTAGATATTCATTTAGTAGTCTACCTTCAAAATAACTACTAATACTCATATATCACATTAATAATATTAGTAGTATTTTTTAAAAATTTAGATTAAAACTTCTCAAGTTTTAGAGAAAGGAAAAATAAGTATGAGCGAAGAATTTTGCATGTGAATCAATGTCAAATTAAGAGAATAATTTCTCTTAAAATGAAGGGGGAAAACCGGTGGGGCAGGGAGGGGGGGGGCACCCTTTTTGGGGAGCCTATGCATGCCCATATATTCTCACAATTGTTCTTAACAATGTGATAGGTATGCATGCCTATTAGACTAGGTAATAATGTTGCTTATTTAGTCTCAATAAACAAACAACCCACTAACCCCTAATTCCTTCAATTTTTCGGCACCCATAATGTAAAGGATGGTCTATTTTATTTTTATCATGTGTACTAATGTCACACATTATGTATAATACAACATGTACAAAATTTACTAATTAATTTTAATGCATATTTACAATTAAATATTATTATGTATATTAATTAATTATACATGACAATTAGTCTAGTAATTCATAATTACTTATTATAAAATGGACCATGGAAAAATAATTCATTCTAATCACAATTTGTTTCATTAAACAAATTTTAGTGATAAAACATTTTAATTACTAAAACGAATCTTATTTAATCAAATTACAATAAGATACATATTTCCTCTTATAAATATAAATTGTTCTTATTTAAGGAATTAATTAACTTGTATCAATATACAACTAATTAACTTTACTGATTAGGGCATCATCCTATAGGTGTGACCTTAAGGGATCAACTGACCACCACCGTCCTACGACAGTAACGTCAAACTCTAGCAAGCCAATCGTTACCGATTAATGTTGGTCAGTTGACTATAATAGAATCATCCCTTGTGTATTCTTATTTGAGATTTACAAATGATATTCAAATCATGTGATCGCACTATTGTTGAGGACACTCACTCTAACATCATTCACCTGAGAAGCGAAAACCTTTAAAAGATAAAAAAGACGTGAAAATAATAGGTATATATTTGGAGAAATTGAATACAATGTTACCTACAAATGAGGTGTTTTGCCATAAGAGAATGCAAAATGACGAAATATAAAGAAGGATGAGAGAAGCATAACAATTAATGTTTTTAAGCCTTCAACTGTATTACTCGTGATTCACACATAGATGACAATATGGTAGGTAATATTTACTTACTTATCAAAGTTTATCATAATTTCTCTATTTTCCTAAAATACCGATTTTATTCCATATTCCATAGTTACACAATATGTGAACAAATTGAATTTGAATTCAAAATTGGAAAGAAATCTTATTCTAATAATGATAAATGGCCAATCATGCATAATTTTCCTCCTATAATCATGCTGACTCCGACCTATAAAACTCTTCAGAAATCTAGTTTAAGAAATAATAATAATAATAATAATAATAATAATAATAATAATAATAATAATAATAATAATAATAATAATAATAATAATAATAATAATAATAATAATAATAATAATAATAATAATAATGTAGATGCCCGTATCCGTCGATATTGGAATCTATAGAGAACCCGACAAACACCCGATGATGATAGGACACATGTATTCTCTTGTTGTCATTGTCATTATTTGGAGCTCGTTTTACGATGTAGAATGGGCGTCGTCGATGAAGTATTTTATTAATTTAAAGGATATTTAAATTAATGTTTTTTAAGTGAGTTTTCTTAATTTAAATGATATTTAAATTATGGCTTTTTTTAGGTGAATTCAATTTATTTTATTTTGAATTTATTTTTCCAAGTTTATTTTATTGAAAATAAAATAAATATTTGATTTGAAAAATCATTTTCTGAGTATATTTGATTTGAAAAATCATTTATTTTAATGTGTTAATTGATTTGAAAAATCGATTTTAAAAGCGAAGAACTCGTTTTTAACCACGCGTTTTTGAGCTCGATTTTAGCTCGGTTTTTTAGCCCGTTTCCTTTACGAGTTGGCACGAATCTCGAGTACAATAACCAACCTAAGCCTCTACCCATCCAACCCAGTTCGAACCCCCTTAACCACGGCCCAAACCATGCCCCAAATCACCCCCAACCAGCCCGCAAAACACGAAACAGCCCCCCTGTTTTGCAGCTCAATCCCGAGCCCAAAACCCGCTCCAAATACCACCAAAACCCGTGTCCATTAACCCTAACCCATACCCTAGTATCCTACCCATATTACCCTAGCTTAATCACCAAGAAAACCCCTCTCAAACCCTCACAAAAGCTGCTGGACAGCAGCTATGCGTGAGCAGGCCCGACTGCCTCTCCCTCTCTTTTACCCTACTTTAACTCCTTATAAATACCACCCCTTCACCACACATTCATTCCTCTAAGTTCTCCACACATCCTACCATCACTCACAAGCTTTAAACTCCAGAAACAAACCCTAATTGCCTCTCAAAAACCCTCCACAAAACCGACTTACAAACTGAAACAGTTGGTGTGTCCTCTTCGAAAAACAATTCGTTCCTCCATCAAAATTCGAGTTTCTTGTTCCAAATTAACCATACAACATCCATCTACACATTAGACAAATATTTACGAGCCAAATTGCCCTTGAGAGTACACGAATTCCCTCGAAAAACAGAGTGTTTTCGCGGCTTTTTCCTGTCTGTCCAGTTCTGTTTGTGCTCGTTTTTCGTGCCCAATAACTCAAAACGAGCAGGGGTTGCTTTAAGATCTCTATTCTTCTCTCTTTCTAGTTTTCAAAACATCTTTTAAATCGAATTTTCATCGTGAAACGAGAGAGAAATCCTTGTTTGAAAGTTGCTGTCCAGATTCGATAAAAACGTGTTGTTTGCTTTGTTTCTTCGTCGACGACGGCCTCTCGAGATAAAATCTACCATCGATTACGACCCAAGACGGTGTCAACGATACATGTAGGTTGAGGGTGCATCAAATCCTCTTCTTTCTCCCTTTTATTTCGTTTTTTTATGTTTGTTTTTTATAGTTTGTTTTTGTTTGTTTATCGTTTTTTGTTTATCGATTGTTCTAATTAACTACGAAACTAGTTTAGTCCGAGTATGAGTTAAAGTACCACCATGAACACCCGTGTTGACTTGAGATGGGAAAGAAACCGCTACATCAGTCGGTCGTACACCCCCGTCTCATTTACATATCCTCGTGTTCAAGGTAGGACATAAATAAAACGAACTTCTAACTTCGCTCCTCGTTTTTGACCCTTTGTTTGTTTCGGCCAATTCGACACACCCTAGGACCATTTGCATGTTAGTATGACCTCTGATTGTTGACATATAATTTATTTAGACGACATTAGATCATTTAAATAACCTAATTAGACATGTTAGGGTGCTTCGACATAGCTCTTAAAATCAATCGACAATTCTGTAACTTAATGAACGCATCTCTCTCTTTCACCTAATTTCTCGCTAGTATAAGAGTGCGTGACTAGCACCTTCTTATTAACACTCGACGAGTTAATTTAATTAGCGAACTTGACCTAATTTGACCCCTTAGGCCGTGTAGAACACCCGGTTTTAGGCGAAGCCTTCTGACCTCTTTTGTCATCGATTTCTAATGTATTTTCCGCATCGCTTTGCAAATCCATCTAACCTAATGAATCTAACCTAGGAACTAGGATAGCCGTGTATGAGGTCATGTTTGGCCGTGTCTTTTGTATCCCTTTTCTCGTTCCTTTTTTATCTTAGTCTCATTGTTTGTATCTCGTAATTAATTTGTGTTTACTAAGTCGCGTTTTGTAACTTGTTTGTAGTTAGTTTTCTTTTATCGAGTCAAACGATTTCTAAAAACCTTAGTCTTGTTTAGTTAGACGGTTGTGCCTCAATGCATGTAAGAGCGTAGTAAATCGCATGTTGTTTAAAGCAACATGGCCCGATTTATGCTAATGCATGCTTTGGTGTGTGACCCAATGTCTAATTCGATAAGATTAAGTGAAAGCACACATTACGAGGAGTGACCCAAGGCCGTGAGTCATGTAAGCCGTGGGCCACCCCTTTGTGCACGTTTTTCTAGGTCGAATGGCCGTGTAATGTGTCATGTACGGTGTTGTATATAGCGATTGTATTTAGATCGAGTTGTATCTTTAATTCCTCGTTGTGTCGGCATGAAATGCCTGGGTTATAATAGGGTAGATCCCAATGGCTCCCCCATTCCCATCAAGCCTTGTTTGCTTTGTTTTTTATGTTGTTAGATCAATCGACCCACATGCTAAATTACAACTTTGACAAAGTTAGTTTAGTTGCATCTAGATCAACATAGAAACTTCACATGTTAGGGTTTTAAAACGATGTTTGCATATCATATATCGTAGTAGCTATGACCTTGTTTGAAATCCAATACTTGACTTAGTAGAGGCCGTTATTGACGGGCGGGGTTAGGTGTCCTTATGGGCTTCCTAACACGTACCCTCACCCCTTACTCAAGATCTATGGTTTGTGGATCCGTCTAAATACCATTGGATTACGAGAGTCATTCTAATCGAGTGATATAGGGTACAAGTCTTTATCTTTAATCACTCGTAGTCGATTGGCTTTATGCTTTTCGATGAAAGGTGTAAAGTTGACTTGAACGGTTCCAAGTTCCCAAAAAACTTGGTGGCGACTCTAATTTGTCTTAATTCGATTCGAAAGAACCTCGAGTCGATTATGCCTCGGTGTGGATCCCGCGGACGCAGCCTTCCCGAGGGCCTTGTCCACGCTTTGGCGACTCACTGGGGAAAAGAGGACTAGTTACACTTTGTTTCTAGGGTCTTTTCCTCCGAGGTGAAACTTGAAAAGAAAGTGTTGGAAAGTAAAACATTATTCATAGTGCTACGATTCATGCATAAACCCTTAAGGACTTGCCCGGCCGTCCCAAATAAGTTTCTTCGTGATGCGTGGGGGGCGACGTCCCATTATGCTAGGAAGCTGCACATTGCTTGCTTCCACTTCACCTCGCGTGGTTCTTGATGGTGGGGACGATCTTCTAGGTACTCTACCTTAAGACACCTTGCTCTATAAGACCGCAAAAGGATGGAGGGCATAGACCTTCTTGTAGAAGACTTGCCGAGACTTAGAGATGTCTAGGAGCATACATCCTTGTAACATGAGAATGACAATGTGCAAATTGTTTTCCCGAGTCTTTTCGAAATTTCCCATATCCTTTTCAAAACCGAACTTTTGAACAACTTACTTTAAAAATAGCATGGTTTTAAAAACGCGGAATGCTGCCCAAATAGGACTAGAATTTTCGGCCCAAAATGAGCTTTTATAGCCGGCATGCTGCCCATTTCAAATCTCATTTTCGAATCAATCTTTCGTTTTTTTTCAAAACCAATCCAAAATGCCTCTCGAACCTCAACCAAGCATGAAATGCGTCAAGTCGTGTCCAGGTCATGGCCGTGTTAGGCCGGGTGTGTTTCATTCTAAGAGTCTAGAACACGACCTTGTTGGGTCACCCAAGCTCACCTCTTGGGCCTTGAGTCATGTTGGTCGACCATTTGGTCTAGGATAGTCCACAGACACGTCCAAGCTAGGCCATTTAGGGCGTTTCACCCGAACCTATGGGCTATGTTAGTCCAATCACGGGTTTGGCCACACCGAGTCCGGTTCATAACCGATTTATGACAGTTTGAGTCATGTCGTTTTGTCGAGTCTAAAATGAACCAAGGTCTAGATCCAACCGTGAGTCGAACCTTTGGTTAGTCGGGTCCTCAAGTCGAGTCTTTGTTTGAGTCAAGTTGGGGTCGTGTCCTTAAGTGTGCAGGGGGCTCTTACTTTAAATATTGACTCAGTACGGGGTTTTCTTGTAGAAAGGCCGCCAAAAACCCGACTTCAAGCAATGGAAGATGCTGTTAACAAACTCACTGAGGCCGTGAACCTCATGATGACCCGAATGGATGCAATCGAATCTAAGCTGGGTGAAGATTCCCCTCCACCACTGACTGATCTGGAAAAACGGTTCAAGTTCATCGAAGACCGTTTGAAAATCTCCCAGGGGAGGAACATTCACTATGAGAATGCTAGGGCCTATGCCCCGGCAGATAAGTTGCCCACGAACATGGTACTCACCGACATCCCAAAGTTTAAGGGCACAAGATCCACCACCATGTTAAGGCCTATAAGGGGTACTTAGCACCAAGGGAGTACCGCGACATGCTCTCCGAAATTTTCGCTCAATCTCTGGATGAACACCCGAAGGCGTGGTTCTACAATCTGGACCTTAAGAACTTCCCCACTTTCGAAGATATTACGGTGGAGTTCTGCAAGCACTATGCTGATAATGTCGAGATCCAAACAAACATAAGAACATTGGAGGTAATGACACAGAAGGAAAAAGAGGGCTTTACTGAATTCCTCGCAAGATGGCGCGCTGAAAGCGTGAAACTAGCTAAGAAGCCTGATGAAGTCGAAATGGTAGATAAGTTCGTAAAGAATCTACGACCTATTTACCGCAATGCTCTGAAATACCAGAATTTTGGCTCTTTCAAAGAATTGATAAGAATCGGGATAAAGGTAGAAGATGATGTCATAAGGGCAGAGGGCCGGTCAAGCCGAAAGGGGTACCAAGGGGCCTCATCGTCTAAGGCCAAGGCCCCAAAGAACGACCCATATTGATGAAGCCATCAATCTCTTAGAAGGGCAATCGAAGAAGTCGCAGCGCCAAACACCAAGGCATTCACCGATATCGGATGCACTTATACATACGCTCTCCAAAGGCTCATAGCCCAAGGGAAGCTGAAGCCTATTGGTCCAACTCCGGACCCTCCCCGCGATCAACAAGGTAAATGGTATAAACCAAATGCCTACCTGCCTTTCATCAAGGGAAAGGCCATGATACTGAAAAGTGCTATCGACTGAAGCACGAAATTCAAGACATGATTGAGAACGGAACGCTCCCAATCCCAGCCATAAAACCCAATAACATCACCAATCCGTTTAGCGATCACGCCAACTTTGTTTCTGTCGAAGACAATGTCGATTATTCCCATCTTATCCGCCCATGTCACTGGAAAGGAGTGTTTATCGGCAAAATATTTGTGGATTTCTCTGAATTCTTGTCAAACCCGAAGAATGAAATTCAAGTCGGGAGTCTTGCTCTAGAATGTACTCCTCTCATTAGCGAAGTTAATAAAAGACAATTCAGTTCACCAACCTTTATCACTAGCGTAGATCCTCAGAGGACTACCTCAGGATGGAGGCAGACCATCAAAGGGATCAAGGACAAGAACCGAGCATCTAAGTTGACAACTGAACAAGGGAAAGCTCAAAACTAGATTTGAAAATTAAGAGTCGGGATCTGTTTTCTTATTTTAGTCGAGTCGAGTCTAGGACTTTCTTTTCCTGAATTTGAGTCGTTTGTTCCGCGATGACCTAGGGTGTGTCTTAGGAGACGTTCCTTCGAGTCTGTTAAGCATTTGTCTTTCCAATAAAAAGTTCCAGTTTCGTTTCCAAATTTGTCTTGTTTCCAATCCTCAATCATTCTGAAAGCATGATAAATGCACAACACACTCAAAGGCATCCCTGGGGTAGAAATATATCATGTTTCAAAATGTAAGGTACACTAGGATCCTGTGTTGATTCCTTACCTATTCCATGTCTGGCGGTAGAAAACCTCCACCTGAACCAATGTTTATGACAAGCTTTTAAATGATTCTATGACGAACCCGAACTAGCTCTTTGTTCCATATCGATGACGGAAGGCAAGCCTTTTTCCAACAAAATCATCCCATCTCGAAGAGAGAAGATATCAACCCGTTCTAACAAGGAATTGTTAGTTCCTACCCAATTTAGTTGGCGAAGCCCAGTTTTCAAGGTGTATCCATTTATGACTAAGAGAATGAATAGAAGATCATTTTCAAAGAGAGAAAAAAAAAGGGTGAAAAAGAATGAAAAAATGACAAAAAGAGAAAAATTGGAAAAATGAAAAAAAATGAAAAAAAAAGAAAAAAAAAAGAAAAAAAAGATGTTGAAGTTATTGCGGAATGCTTTTTGGTTGAATGTCGAAGTTACGGAAGCCAGAAGTCAAGTCAAGAACCTATAGTTGAAGTTCAATGGGCGAAGCCCAAAAGCTTAAGTAGTAACCTCTTTACCCTCTAAGTCCTTCCTGAGACGGTTACAAAGGGATAGTCGGGAATTTTGAGAATTATTCCGCTTGTGTTGTTACACCCAGCCTTTAGGGTCCAGACATGAAAATTTGAACCCACGTCGATTCCCAACCCATTTGTACTCGGGTTTCATCAAACCTGAGACACCATTTCCAACCACGTTATAAGCCATAGCCCTTGGCCTTAGCACCACAAAACGAACCTTCAGAATGATGGTTTACCTTACGAACCTATTTTTACCAAGCTCCACATCCCAAAGAATCAAAACCTTTTGTACCAACCCTAGACGCGGGATACAACGGTACCTTACAGGATAGAATGGGATACGGCATGATACCTTAGGTGAAACCTTCGAGTGTGTACACACAGTCAAAATGCCAATTTAATGCACCTTGATCGAACTACGTCGGATTTGATTTCGCTCCACGCGAATACGTAGGCAGTCCTTTAGAATAAGGGATTCAATCCACTCCTCAACCAAGTTGTCATCTTGTCGGTTTCTTACGGGTCTTAACCAAGTCCAAATGAAGCCACCTTTGTTTAGTCGGTCTTAGCACTCGATGTAGGCTAGGATAAGGATATAGGTTCAGATGAATAGTATCAAGTCTCAGAATGAGCTTTATGTAACGGTTTAGGCAAAGATGCTCAGTCATGTAGATGTGGGTTTGCGTTGGGAACAGAAAATATGAAAAACCCGCTGAAAAGAAAGAAGGCGTGGAAGAAAAATAGTAAAAGCCCGCTGAAAAGAAAGAAGGCGGTGGCAAGAAATGATGAAACTCGTTGAAAAGAAAGGAGGCGAGGAGAAGAGTGACAGAATGTTCCCAACAAAATTCATGTGTGATGTCTAAGTGTTCTCATAAAATCAGTCTGTGTTTAGTGTCCGGGCGAAGCCAACGTTGTCGCTCCGTGAGTTTAATCCACCTTGTCAATGCCAAGTAATCTTGATTCCCATGTGCCCTCGGGAGCACGCCCATGACATACGATATCTCCGTCACAAGTCCGACGATCTTGTGATTCCCATTTGCCATATTTTGGCGCCAGAATGGCCAATTTATATTTCTACCCCCAACAAGTCCATAATTGAATTAAAACTCGTGCACACTTAGGGTTTTATTTTCCTTTTTTGTTTTACGGTAGCGGGCTACGCCCACGTTTGCTTACGGGTCATACAGAGTGTCTGAGTCGTATTTCATGCTCACCCATCAAGGTTCGATTTCAAAAAATTTCAAAATTTCAAAATTCCAAAAACTTTTTGCGAATTGTGGATGGATGATCCAAGTAGTGGAATCCTTGTGGGTCGATGATCCAATCCTTCGAAATTCAAAAATTCAAAATTCAATTTTCGGGTCGATGACCCAATCTTTAAACATTTTCAAATTCAATTTTCGGGTCGATGACCCAATCTTTCAACATTTTCAAATTCAATTCTCGGGTCGATGACCCAATCATTTAAACATTTTCAAATTCAATTTTCGGGTCGATGACCCAATCATTTAAACATTTTCAAATTCAATTTTCGGGTCGATGACCCAATCTTTCAACATTTTCAAATTAAATTTTCGGGTCGATGACCCAATCATTCAAAATTTTCAAATTCAATTTTCGGGTCGATGACCCAATCATTCAAAATTTTCAAATTCAATTTTCGGGTCGATGACCCAATCTTTCAAATAATCCAATTCCAAGATCGATGATCCAAATGTGCTTATGTGATGATTATTGCTAGTACGTTTTTGTGTTTCAAATATAGCAGGATATGCTTCAACTGGGGGCTCTAAAGTCTTCGACTTTAGAGCCATTGCAAATCGGGGCTCTCGAAGCCGTTGGCTTCCGAGACCATTATCAAGATGTAAAGGATGACATCCACCAAGAATTCAATTCAATACAAGAGTATGAAATGGAAGAATTCCGTAGCTGAAAGCAAATGATGAAAGCGGCGGCAACCTCCTTGGAAAGTCCCGTCCCATGTAGGCACTCGCCAAAGAGATGATAAGCTTTGGGCAAGTATCAACAGATGATGAATTTCGGACAAAAAGCCAAAGCAGATGATAAACTTTGGGCATGTGTCAGCAGTTGCCGAACTACGACGCGGGTTTGATTCCGTCAGAAACGGATACGTAGGCACCTAAGGATAAGGCTCAACCCACCATATATGCAATTTATGGGTCGATGACCAACGATGATAATTCGACGCAACAGAAGCAAGAGTCAGTCCCCAATGAAGTTTCAGGTATGATCTCTTCTTATGGTCAAGAGCTTATATACGCAAGTCTAATGGACTATAAACGACCAAGAATCCTCGGGTCGAGAGGGACCTGGGGTATACTTTGACTTTCGCCTTGTCCAAGCCTCAGTCAAAGTGGGGGCTCTGTAGATGCCCGTATCCGTCGATATTGGAATCTATAGAGAACCCGACAAACACCCGATGATGATAGGACACATGTATTCTCTTGTTGTCATTGTCATTATTTGGAGCTCGTTTTACGATGTAGAATGGGCGTCATCGATGAAGTATTTTATTAATTTAAAGGATATTTAAATTAATGTTTTTTAAGTGAGTTTTCTTAATTTAAATGATATTTAAATTATGGCTTTTTTTAGGTGAATTCAATTTATTTTATTTTGAATTTATTTTCCCAAGTTTATTTTATTGAAAATAAAATAAATATTTGATTTGAAAAATCATTTTATGAGTATATTTGATTTGAAAAATCATTTATTTTAATGTGTTAATTGATTTGAAAAATCGATTTTAAAAGCGAAGAACTCGTTTTTAACCACGCGTTTTTGAGCTCGATTTTAGCTCGGTTTTTGAGCCCGTTTCCTTTACGAGTTGGCATGAATCTCGAGTACACTAACCAACCTAAGCCTCTACCCATCCAACCCAGTTCGAACCCCCTTAACCACGGCCCAAACCATGCCCCAAATCACCCCCAACCAGCCCGCAAAACACGAAACAGCCCCCCTGTTTTGCAGCTCAATCCCGAGCCCAAAACCCGCTCCAAATACCACCAAAACACGTGCCCATTAACCCTAACCCATACCCTAGTATCCTACCCATATTACCCTAGCTTAATCACCAAGAAAACCTCTCTCAAACCCTCACAAAAGCTGCTGGACAGCAGCTATGCGTGAGCAGGCCCGACTGCCTCTCCCTCTCTTTTACCCTACTTTAACTCCTTATAAATACCACCCCTTCACCACACATTCATTCCTCTAAGTTCTCCACACATCCTACCATCACTCAAAAGCTTTAAACTCCAGAAACAAACCCTAATTGCCTCTCAAAAACCCTCCACAAAACCGACTTACAAACTGAAACAGTTGGTGTGTCCTCTTCGAAAAACAATTCGTTCCTCCATCAAACCTCCATCAAAATTCGAGTTTCTTGTTCCAAATTAACCATACAACATCCATCTACACATTAGACAAATATTTACGAGCCAAATTGCCCTTGAGAGTACACGAATTCCCTCGAAAAACAGAGTGTTATACACTCTATTTTCGCGGCTTTTTCCTGTCTGTCCAGTTCTGTTTGTGCTCATTTTTCGTGCCTAATAACTCAAAACGAGCAGGGGTTGCTTTAAGATCTCTATTCTCCTCTCTTTCTAGTTTTCAAAACATCTTTTAAATCGAATTTTCATCGTGAAACGAGAGAGAAATCGTTGTTTGAAAGTTGCTGTCCAGATTCGATAAAAACGTGTTGTTTGCTTTGTTTCTTCGTCGATGACGGCCTCTCGAGATAAAATCTACCATCGATTACGATCCAAGATGGTGTCAACGATACATGTAGGTTGAGGGTGCATCAAATCCTCTTCTTTCTCCCTTTTATTTCGTTTTTTTATGTTTGTTTTTTATAGTTTGTTTTTGTTTGTTTATCGTTTTTTGTTTATCGATTGTTCTAATTAACTACGAAACTAGTTTAGTCCGAGTATGAGTTAAAGTACCACCATGAACACCCGTGTTGACTTGAGATGGGAAAGAAACCGCTACATCAGTCGGTCGTACACCCCCGTCTCATTTACATATCCTCGTGTTCAAGGTAGGACATAAATAAAACGAACTTCTAACTTCGCTCCTCGTTTTTGACCCTTTGTTTGTTTCGGCCAATTCGACACACCCTAGGACCATTTGCATGTTAGTATGACCTCTGATTGTTAACATATAATTTATTTAGACGACATTAGATCATTTAAATAACCTAATTAGACATGTTAGGGTGCTTTGACATAGCTCTTAAAATCAATCGACAATTACAGAACTTAATGAACGCATCTCTCTCTTTCACCTAATTTCTCGCTAGTATAAGAGTGCGTGACTAGCACCTTCTTATTAACACTCGACGAGTTAATTTAATTAGCGAACTTGACCTAATTTGACCCCTTAGGCCGTGTAGAACACCCGGTTTTAGGCGAAGCCTTCTGACCTCTTTTGTCATCGATTTCTAATGTATTTTCCGCATCGCTTTGCAAATCCATCTAACCTAATGAATCTAACCTAGGAACTAGGATAGCCGTGTATGAGGTCATGTTTGGCCGTGTCTTTTGTATCCCTTTTCTCGTTCCTTTTTTATCTTAGTCTCATTGTTTGTATCTCGTAATTAATTTGTGTTTACTAAGTCGCGTTTTGTAACTTGTTTGTAGTTAGTTTTCTTTTATCGAGTCAAACGATTTCTAAAAACCTTAGTCTTGTTTAGTTAGACGGTTGTGCCTCAATGCATGTAAGAGCGTAGTAAATCGCAGGTTGTTTAAAGCAACATGGCCCGATTTATGCTAATGCATGCTTTGGTGTGTGACCCAATGTCTAATTCGATAAGATTAAGTGAAAGCACACATTACGAGGAGTGACCCAAGGCCGTGAGTCATGTAAGCCGTGGGCCACCCCTTTGTGCACGTTTTTCTAGGTCGAATGGCCGTGTAATGTGTCATGTACGGTGTTGTATATAGCGATTGTATTTAGATCAAGTTGTATCTTTAATTCCTCGTTGTGTCGGCATGAAATTCCTGGGTTGTAATAGGGTAGATCCCAACGGCTCCCCCATTCCCATCAAGCCTTGTTTGCTTTGTTTTTTATGTTGTTAGATCAATCGACCCACATGCTAAATTACAACTTTGACAAAGTTAGTTTAGTTGCATCTAGATCAACATAGAAACTTCACATGTTAGGGTTTTAAAACGATGTTTGCATATCATATATCGTAGTAGCTATGACCTTGTTTGAAATCCGATACTTGACTTAGTAGAGGCCGTTATTGACGGGCGGGGTTAGGTGTCCTTATGGGCTTCCTAACACGTACCCTCACCCCTTACTCAAGATCTATGGTTTGTGGATCCGTCTAAATACCATTGGATTACGAGAGTCATTCTAATCGAGTGATATAGGGTACAAGTCTTTATCTTTAATCACTCGTAGTCGATTGGCTTTATGCTTTTCGATGAAAGGTGTAAAGTTGACTTGAACGGTTCCAAGTTCCCAAAAAACTTGGTGGCGACTCTAATTTGTCTTAATTCGATTCGAAAGAACCTCGAGTCGATTATACCTGGTGTGGATCCCGCGGACGCAGTTCCCGAGGGCCTTGTCCACAAATAATAATAATAATAATAATTAATAATTATATTATCATATCTTATTTTTACTAAAAACAATATGAAAATAATGTAGGAGAATCCGGAATATTTATGATTGATTATAACAAAAAAGGAAAGAAATATATAATATAATACATGGGTAAGTAATTATACTGATTTATGATTTTTTCTTAAATAACTTAATTAAGCTAAGATCATGATTATGAATTACGGAATATTTCCCATTTAGTTAAAAATTATCAATTCCTAAAATCATGGATAAATAATTATACTGATTTATGATTTTTCCTTAAATAACTCAATTATCATAGGCTAAGATCACGGAAATTTAATATAGGTCCTCATTAACATAACACTATATTATTCGGTTGTTACATATAGAATATTTCCTATTCATTTAAAAATTATCAATTACTAAAATCATGGGTAAATAATTATGCTGTATTATGAATCATAATTGATTAGGAATAATTATTAATTAGTAAAATTATTCCGTAAAATATTTTAGTAGAAATTTTTTTGGTAGAATATTTTATTAGAATATTACAGTAGAATATTTCGGTATTAAAATGATTTCACTATATAACATATTATTAAGAATTAATATTAGTGGAATTATTCCGTAGAATATTTTAGTAGAATATTTCAGTAGAATATTCCGGCAAGATTGTTTCCTAATTCAACTCTACTTAATTTAGGTAAAAATATTTAAGAATAATAATTCTTTGTCAAAAATGAATGAAAAATTTAGTCAGACAAATATAGTCAAATATTTTGTACGTCAATCACAAAATTACCGGATTATTTTTATAACTTCTTATGATTATCTTGCAAGATTACACGTGACAATGTTTTAAGCTGATGAAACGTGGCGGATGGTTAGGTTGATGATTGTTGCTTTAATATAATATATTAGTTGAGATCTCGTGCTAAAGCACGGCATTTGTGAGAGTTAAATTAATTGAGCTTTAATTTTTACATAAATGAGTTGTAATTATAATAGTATGTTGTAATCTACTGATTATAATGTTAGTAATATTATAAAAAAAAAGGTTATTATTCAAGGGACTTTTAGATTAATTTATTTTTGTGTGAATCTATTTTTATTATTAAAAATAATGATAGCATCCTAGATCTTTTTATGAAGAGAATATATAAAAAAGCACAAAATAACAATAATAATATCACATTTTTATATTGGATATTAAAACATGTTAGCTTGTATAGTTGTTTAAGATGGAAAGATTGAAAATAGCGAAGTTTACACGTTTTATTTATATAATCAGTTGATTTTTTTTACTTAGCTTTAATGAAACTCAGTTTTATTGTCAAAATTTATTTATACATTATAGCTAATTTTTGTACGTTATTTAAAAAGGCAAAATTTATTTATACATCATAAGATTTTGGAGATTTTATTTGTATTAATTATACTCTTTAATTATACTCTATAATCTATATTATACTTTATACAAACACTATAATGTTTGGAGCTAGAACTTTTCTGTGTATAGAAATATAGGATATTAAATATTTTATTTGTGGCAAAGATTGCGCATATAGTTATGGAAATTCTATTATTATTAAATAAGGTAATATTAATATAAAATATCAATATTTGGGGCCCACCGAGTTTCTTGTTTTAGAGAAAAAATTATACTTACTCATTGATTTTTTTCGTTGGCCCACTAATGTATTGAATTATAGTGAATTAAGATGACAAAAAAAAAATAGGCCCACTTATAGGAGAATGCATTTAGGCGGGAAAAACATTGAGTTTTCTTATTCTTTTAGTTTAGTGCGGATGATATGATTTTTAACAGATCCTATAAAAATAGAGAAATTATGTGTATAAATAGCGAGATTTTGGGTTGATTTCATTCATGCCTATATAATGTAACCCAAATGCATTATATTAGCCGTCCATGATTTTTTCCAAATATTCAAAATTTTCCATAATGGATTGGAAATTCATTTGCTAAACGTGTATAGATAATTGAATTATTCAAAAGATATTGCAATTGTATTTTTGGATAATACTAATATGATTTTGTTGTGATTGATTTCACCTTACATAATTGTTTGATTGAATTAAATAAAGATAACAGATTAACATGGAAGTTTTTTATCTTGTGTAAAAAATCTTTTTTTTTTTATTGTTTAGGAAACATTTTTTTTAGATATCAAATATAGGAAATATTGATTACCATAATTTAATAATGTTGCCTTGTTTACGGTAAGGCACCAAAATTACAGGACTTAATTTAGGTGATTATATTAGTAATTTATATTTTTATAATAATTTTGTAATTAGCAATTTATTTAGTAATGTATAAATGATACAAAATTGACACATGGCAGAAGCCATCTGCCGATGACACACGGCAGATGGTTTTTGCTTTAATATAATGTATGATGATTTGACAAGAAACTAACAAAAAGCATCACCAAGAATGAGATTACACCAAACCAAATGAAAAGTCAACTACTCTTTTCTAAGTGAACTGAACTACCCGATTATACTTTATTTATGGGCCATAAACGTCTCATACTTCACCTTAGGGTTTGCTTGAAATGAGAGTAATTATTAAGGGAGTAATGGGAGCTAAAATAAGAAGAAATAGGAGGAGATTGGTGGTTAATGGTGGTTGTGGAGGGTGGAAAGAGGAGGTGAGGGAGGAATTATTACCTCCAAATGGAGGTAATGCATTACTTGGGGGGAGAGTTAGGGAATAATTACTCCCTTAATGGAGTGACTATTACACTATATTTCCCCATTTCTATCTCCAACCCCCATCCCTTCCCTTCATTTTTTTAGTTCATTTTAGCTCTATTACTCCCTTAATAATTACTCTCATTCTAAGCAAGCCCTAAGATTCTTTAAAAATACTTGGGTGGAGGATGTTCTCCCTACGCACAAAAGAGGAGAACCCAAATGGAAATTAAATATTGTAAAAATTTTCTCTGGGTGTAGGACGTCCTCTAAAAAGACGCAAGTATTTCTCTCGAATCTTTATGCAGTTAACAGTGGTGGATCTAGGGTGGCAGGGGCGTTCACCTCAGCTAAAGGTCGAAATTTTCGAAGATTTTAGACAAAAAATTTTAACTTTCTTCGAGTTTCCCTTATCACCTATTCGCCCTCACTCCGCAGGCTTCAATTTCTAGCTCTGCTACTGGCTATAATGTAAGTACTTTTTGTTACTCCCCTTTTTTACTAAATATTTATTTTCTCATGGTATTTAAGATGAAATTTCTTCTGTCAAAATTTGGTAATTTATGACCCTATGAAAACAAATGGAAAAAAAGAAAATGGTGTATTGGTGTGAGAATTTGTGATTTATCTAAGGAGGACTTTAGTTCAATTATTGTTAACTTGTTATCATTAAAATGAAGGTTATAATATAATTAGGGAAGACATAATGCCACAACAAAATTACTAATGCCACTCATTTTTGTGAGATGGTGAATCGTAACATCCTTTTAAATTTACCTTGTAATAGTGTGGCATTAACAAAAAGCGTTGTGGCATTATCAATCTCCTATAATTAGTGGTTGTCACAATATTTTCGAGTTGGCGGTTTGTTATTGATATGGGTTGGACTTTGGAGCATGATGCATTGTCACTTGGATTTCTTTTATTATCTGAAGTCTAGTTTCTAATAATCTCCTTTTATATGAGATTCTGCATTAATTTGCATGTTGGTAGGGTGGTAGTTATCCCTCTAGAGAAATGTTTCGAAGAATAAATGGTTATTTGTGCTTATTATTATTAGGGGATTGATTGTGGTGAGTTCTTTATACACTAAATATAAATACTTTATGTATTACTCTTCTTTTTTACCGAATATTTACTTTTCGTGGTATTTAAGATAAATTTTTGATTATATTATTTGACATATACTTCTTCCCTTTGTTTAGCCTTAACTGCAGAAGGTTGGGCAACCCTGATATAGTAGGCATTCCTGAAAACCTTATTCGCGGGAGGCTCCGGATATTATATTATTATATAAAACTAAACTAGGTTGAAAGCCCGTGTGTTGTACGAGGTAATTAACTTAGTTATAATGGAAAAAAATATTATAAGGATTTAATTTTTACATATAATTATTTGTTTACATATGATTACAATATTTCTTTCAATGAAAATAAAAGATAAATCCATACACACCTACCGTTTATTATTTATGCGAGAAAAAGAAATAATAAATAAATTAGTTTTAAACCCGTGTAAAAATTACACGGGGTCTTATTAACAGACGCTATTATTGGATATAGGAACATATAAATAAGCATTACTAAATGTTCAATGTTGTGACTTTATAAATAAGTCTCTAATTGGAGATTCGACGTACCTATAATTTAAGTTACTAATTACTACCATGTGTGATGCAAAGTAGGTTATAGTGTAAATGTAATCTAAAATATCACACATTTAATATTAAAAAAATTAATTTTTATAATTATTTCGGAATAAGTGACGTAAGCAATAAATTTGATTACAATAGTAATATTAAATTTGATTTAATTTTTTAAAAAAACAATATGTTTCCAATTTAAGGAATAGTAATAGAAGACTTCACAAATTTTGCTTTGTTTTTCGACTCTAACCCAAACATTGACCTTATGACCCACGTACCTAACCCATATGATTCAACTTGTACTTTAATCCAAAGCTGACCACCAACCCAATTGACATATCTAAGACCTCGCAAGCAGATCAGGTCGTGTCGTGTTCGTATTCGTGTCACCTTAAACGGATCACCACTACCCGAACCATAACCCGACTCAATTTATTTTTTCTATAACCTAACCCGATCTGTTTAACCCATTTAATTTTTAGCAGGTCATTTTTAACCCGTTTAACCCAATAAACTAATAAAATAAACTAAGCTTTATAACCCGATTATCCCAAAAATGATGACTACTGAAAATGCTTATGTTTAAGTTGTTTGGTTGGATTATTGATTCAACCCAAATGTCTTATGACACTTTTAAATAAATGGGTTATTCGTGTTGGGTTCGTGTCAAAATGGCTCAACCCTAATGATGTCCGTCGTTGTGTGCACCAAAGATAAAATTTATAATACCTATTAAAACTAACATAAGCTAGTGGTAACAGGGTCGAACCACAGGGAGGCGATGCAATTATTGGTTGTCAAATTTTAAGTCCAAGGTAATAAATGTGGGGGTTCGATTTGATTTGGTTTATAGCTAAGGCAATAAAAGACAATGAACTAAATAAATGGATAAAACAAATATTAAAAGGGTGCTAAGATGGTCAGTTCACTGTTATTTCGATGGCAGTGTACTAGGTAGGTCTAAAACAAACACGTGAGACGGGAAAATAAGAAGTCTTCTCGGTCCATTCTTACAGGTAGCATCTTTCGATCTCGCTACAGGTCCCTAATATCACTAATACTAACTTTCGTTCTGAAAAGTGACTAAAAAGGCTAAATTAACTCATCTTTCGATCCCATTAATCTAGTCGTCTTAATTAGGTAAGCTATTTCCCTTCCCTATCTTTCGATCTTTATTAGGTCGGTCAAATCCTAGACATTCAACTAGTCGCGTGCACTCGATTCGTCAAACATGGAGATTAAATTAATTAAAACGAAACTAATACTCACGTGGCCAGTCGATCGACCAGGGAACCCGGTCGATCGACCATGGCGCGATTTAAGTCGTACTATTCTAATGCCGCCTACTTCTACAGATTCCCTACATCCTAGCACAAAGTATTTAGCTACTCATACTCATGATAAAAACAGCAATAAACTTAACAATTAAAACATTCGAATTCATACTTAAATTGATTAAACGAACGATTAACATGAAACGATAAAAAACCTAAGCTACGTTATATAGGAATATACGTAACACTTATTCCTGAAAACCTAACTACTATGGGCTTCTTAATTCTCGTTCTATTAATTCACGTCAGAATTAGCGGCTTGGTCGATCGACCATGCAAGGCAGTCGATCGACTGCTCTTCGCTGAGCAGTAGCTACTGGAACTCGTGGGTTGGTCGATCGACCATGGAGGCCAGTCGATCGACTGCTTTAGCTGATAGTCCGCTTCCAATTCTTCATAAAATTATCTTTCAGGCCTCGAAATGCGCACCAAGCTCGTTCCTTGAGTAAGTACTTCACGTCAAATGCAATGCATGGTACTCGGGGACGGATTTAGCTCAATATCTACTCATTTTCGCATAAATCTGCAATATTACATAAAAATACGAAAGTAGACGAAATGGGGCGAATAGTAGCCTTAAACTACATATTTGAGCTCTGAAATGCGTGTAAAATGAGGTGTAGAACATCATATAAATGATACGCATCAAACTTCCCCAAACCAAACCCTTGCTTGTCCTCAAGCAAGAACTAGACTCGATCCTAAAACCTAATGGAACGAGTTCAATCTCAGAGCGAAATACAGCATGTAAAGCCTAAACCAATTTAATGCAACAACTAACAATCAACTAGCAATATGAATCATGCAAACGAGTTATGAAGTCATTAAAAACTGCTGAACCGTCAACTGTAGAGACTTATCAAATTGGACTCTCACGGGTCGCTCAAATCACTCAATAAATACAGGTGAGTATATGTGAAGATAGAAATAATTCATTTTGTAGTGACTCTCACCTAACTACGACCTATAAGAACATGCCTGCAATCTAATATGAAAGTAATCTCTACAACCGTACATATGCATTCCAACCAAACAAATGACCATGACACATGCGAGGTAAATTTGGATATGTGAGGTAATGGGTAAGAAGATGCAAAACATTTATGGAAGTGTGGAGGTATAGATGATCAAGCTAGTACCTAAACAAAACCATATGACAATATCCAACTTCTTGCTCAAGATCTTCAACCGACGCGGTGCTAAAAGCAAGCACAAAACTCACAATCTCCGTAATTAATCAACTCCCCATAAGATATGAACGAAACATGGGAGCAAAAATCGCCATATAATAAAGACTTTGAATTATGAGAATTGATTTTTTTCTTTTTTCGAGCTTCAGTCGATCGACCAAGATGGCCAGTCGATCGACCACATCTACAGTACATCACTCTTTTTCTTTTCTTTTTTCTTTTTCGAATCATTTTTCCTCTCTTTTTTTTTTCTTTTTTTTCCTTTCCTTCCTTCTTTCTTTTTCCCAACATCATCTCAAAAGAGCATTCACTACCAAAAATGAAGTAACAATCCCAAGAACTTAAACTACTAGCTTGACAAGGGCAGGCTAAATGTAGGATGTAATAACGGGACAAAAAGGCTATTTCTGGCAGTTTGGAGCTTATGGGCTAAACGAATAAAGGAAACCTTTACCACATGTGTCAACGAACCACAAACCGAATGCATACAGGTATTAAGCAGATCAAATTCATATTTATGCAAATTGATGTAACATGTCTTATAAGGAGTAACCACTCACAATCCTAGATAAACTGGTCATAGATGACACCGGTTATAGGCTCTAAATCTCAGAATATATAAGTAGTTTGCCAAAAATCTAAGTCAAGTCTTAAGTTCAGCAAGAAATTTAACGAAAACTCGTAGACTATGCATATTGATTCTACTAATAACATGTCAATTAAGCAAGGCTCAGGCATAAAACAGCTGAAAATGCAATGTCATCATTGAAATACTACCGTTCCGACTCGACCTATATGCTAAAATAGACGTGGAATTTTTTTGAATTTTTGAAATTTTTTTTCAATTTTTTTGGTATTTTTGATATATATGTAGGAACTGAAATGAACAATACAAGACAAAAACTAAACGTGAATGCAAAACAGAATGAATGCAACGCAAAACCCTTCCCCAAACCAAATCGCACAGTGTCTCCATTGTGCAAAATCATATAGTGAAATAAAAAGGAAAACGGGAATTTGCGTGAAATTAACTACATAAGACATGAAGTAAGAACCCGGAAACTCATAAGACTTTTAGCGCAGCAAAAGGAAACCTCCCCAAACCAGCGTGAGCTAGGAGGTTTCAGTAGCCAGCAGTGCTACCAATAAGTACCTGAAAAGACAAATAATACCACGTGTAATTCCGAGAAAGCAATTTATGAAGCGCAAAATTATGTGTAAAATAAAGGAACAGAAGAAAACAGAAACGAAACGGAGAATAAAGTGGAGAAAAGACTCCCTCAACTCCGCAAATCGACCAAACTCAGCAGCGGAATGATCGAAAAATAGGTACAGCAGCGAAAGCGGTCGATCGACCACATTACCCAGTCGATGGACCAAGGTGAACAGGAACAGAAGCTCCTGGAAATCGCAGCTCAGTCGATCGACCATAAGGGGAAGTCGATCGACTGGAAAACCTGCTGTAACTTTCTGACTTCCTTCAATTGGCTCAATAAATTGAACTATCAAGGTCTATAAACCTGCAATTACACAAAATAACGCGTCCAAAATTGCGCAAAACCCAAAGTAACAGTCTAAAGTGTATAAAATCCTAAGCAAACTTATTAAAATGCGAAGTCTCGAACACAAAAAAAACGATAGATAGTCTTAAAAAGCAATAAAATGAATGGTTTATAAAGCATTTGATCAACTAGTAGTTGATCAAGAACGGCCACGGAATAGCCCACTTGCTCGGCTCCTGGCTACAAGAAGTAGCCTCTACAGTGCTCATCTCCTCAGCTGCACTCTTTTCAACTCCAACATCCGCTAAACTCAACGGATCAACGGCTTCAGCATCTCCCCAATCAATGACCTCTTCTGGCTCATCAGAATCCAAGTCGGACTCCGTTGCTTTGACTGGATCATCATCGGGCTCCTCATCAGTGCCATAGCTAAGACATCCTAGACCGCCTCTTTGAACGATTGGCTCCTTCACAGCTGGAGCAACATGCGGCTCTTCCTTCCCCAAACCAGCTCCTGCAAAATCCAAAACAGAAGAATCTTCCTCCAATTTGCTCCCAATCTGGGGCGGAGGTGTTATAGCAGAAACAAGCATAGAAACAGACATGTCAGGAAGCACAAAATAAGATTTCTTCTCAGAAACCGTATTATAAGTGGCTGGCCACATGGGGTCTTTCTTCTTAGCCGTCTGGGCAAAGACAATGGAATGCTTCCCTACTTTAAAAGTCAGAGTACCTGAGCAACCGTTTATAACTGCACCAGCAGTGTGCAGAAACGGTCTACCCAATATGATAGGAATGTGGGCATCCTCGGGCATATCTAGTACAACGAAGTCAACAGGGAAAAAGAACTTTCCTATTTGCACAACAATGTCCTCTAAGACTCCTATAGGCTGGACTGTAGATCGATCAGCCATTTGTACTGTCATGTTGGTGACTGCAAACTTAGTCAATTTCAACTTCCTAGCAAGACTCAAGGGCATTACACTAATACTGGCTCCTAGGTCACACAAGGCCTTCTCAATAGAAAAGGTGCCAATACTACATGGAACGGAAAAGCTACCTGGGTCTTCTAGCTTATGGGGTGCAGTGTGGGTCAAATAAGAGCATGACTCCTAAGTTAGTGCGACAGTATGCACAGTTTCAAGTGACTTCTTCTTAGACAAAAGTTGCTTTATAAATTTCATGTAAGCAGGCACTTGATTAACCAATTCAAGGAAAGGAACTTGTACATTTAAGCTACGAATGACATTTTCAAACTTATTAAATGATACCTGTTCCTTTGCCGGCACTAATCTCTCCGGATAGGGGGCTGAAAGAAGTAACTTAGCCCTCTCCTCTAGGTCTCTCATGCCGGCATCGGTGGATTTAGGGTGAAAATCCACTACCTTCTCTTTGTTGTAGCTTGACCCTTCTTCAGACCGTCTCAAAAATGATCCATTAATCGTCATCGGGTCATATTTCAGAACCGGGACTGACCCATCAACATTTGGGTCTTGCCTCAATATTTTCAGAGTCGTCGTACCTCGAAACAAGTGGCCCCTCAAGTTGTCTGGCATTGGAGGACGAAAAGACTCACCATCAGCAGCGTTGTCAGTCGATCGACCATGTTGGTCAGTCGATCGACTGACCTCTACAGGACCAGAAGCTACTGTATCTCACGGACTGGTCGATCGACTGGGTATATCAGTCGATCGACTGATATACCTGGTAATCGTCCTTTTCTTTCTATTGTCCGTCCCAGCCTTCTTCTTACTTGGTTCCGCCTCATCTTTTTCAGTGACATCTTCGACCATGGCGGGCCCATCAAGGGTAGACCCACTCCTCAAGGTAATTGCATTTAAGGTCTCCTTTTGATCAGTCTGCGTCGGTAAATGTCCCGGAGCTCGAGTTGTATTCTTGCTTGCCAATTGAGCAATTTGGCTCTCCAACATCTTCATCCCGGCCTCTCTAGCTTGAGACTCTTTCAGCAACAAGTTTTTCAATTCGGCAAATTCGGAACCTTGGGACTGCTGCTGCTGCTGATAGGGCAGAGCAAAAAAATCCGATTATCCAAACTGATCCGATATCCGATCCGAATGTTTGGATATCTGATCCGAAAGTTAAGTTTGGTTTGGATATCTGACCCGAAATCTTTGGTTTTGGTTTGCATATGGATATTAGAATTAAAACATTTGGATATCCGATCCAATCCGAAACTATAGTTTTCTAGTATAATTTCGAGAAAATAAAATTTTATTTGATACAACAACTTAATTAATGTTTAAAATATTAGAGAAATATCTAGGTGGTACTTAAATTTTATGTCGAGAACATTGGAATAAGAATACTAAAGAAAATCATCATGTAAGACTATGAATATAATCGTGTTTCAAACTTAATTTTAAAGTAAATTCTAAAGTATGGATATCCGCATCCGATCCGATTGTTTTGGATACCCGAACATTGGATATCCGAAACATTTGGTTTGGATATTGGATATCTAACTTCAGGATTTTTAATATGGATATCTGATCCGAACTAGCACTTTGGATCAAATACCCGATCCGTACTCTGCCCTAGCTGCTGAGGAACATATGGAGGCTTTTGGAACTGTTGCTGTTTATGAGGGGGCACATAATTCTGTTGCTGCTGCTGCTGTGGAGGTGGAGTTGGATTCAGGATATTTTGGCTACTCCACCTCAAGTTAGGATGGGTATTCGGCTCAAAATAAGTATTTGTCTGCCTATAATGTTGAAAAACAGCACAAGACTCATAGGGATTATGACAGTTATCTGAAACATGTCCTTCTCCTCCATATCTCTTGCAGACGAAAGGAACGTTTGAAATCGCATTCACATGATAGATCCCTCCTTTTGAAGCTCCTCCCAACTCGTACTTATCAAACCTCGCCGTAAGAGCCTCTAATGCAGCTACAGATGGGGATTCAGCACTCCTCCTTTGATTTCCCCTGGAATTTCCATACTCAGTTTTATGGGTGGCCAAATCATCAATAATTTTTGACCCCTTAGTCTCTCCAACATTCTCCTGGAATCTGCCACTAGCTGCCGCATCCAGGATAGCTCTCTGATCGTCATAGAGCTCATTATAAAATTGATTGCATAAACTCCATTTTTCGAACCCATGATGCGGAATGGTTCGCACCAGCTTCTTGAAACGAACCCACGCCTCATGAAAGTTCTCATCAGGACCCTGTTTAAAGCTCGTGATCTGAGCTCTAATGGCATTAGTCTTCGAGGCAGAGAAATATTTCTTGTAGAATGATATGGCTAAAGAATTCCAGTAAGTGATCCCATTAGCAGCTCGATCCAGGTCTCTGTACCACTCCCTTGCAGCATCACGAAGAGAGAATATAAACATAGTTTCCTTCACCTGGTCCTGGGTCACACCGGTTGGTGGGGGTATGGAACAGCAAGAATCGATGAATGTCTCCATGTGCTTAGCTGCATATTCATTTGCAGCTCCCCCGAATTGGTTCCTTTCAACTAAGTTAATATAAGAAGGCTTCGGCTCGAATTTTCTGTCCTCCCCTGGTAATGCGAATCCCTTATAAAGGTTCGCAAATTGCGGCTCCGAGTGATCAAGCTATACTTGCTTCTTGAGCCATGACTGGAAAATCTAGAGATGTGACGGTCTCAGCTGAAGAAGTGGAAACAGGAGATGATTATGGATCCTCCTCAAATAGCTCGTTCTCATAGTAACTAGACAGAGTACTCAGCTCTTCCTTTGTCGGCAATACTCTAGATGATCGTCTCAACTCACGCAAAGTCTTCTCAATCTCGGGATTGAATGGTAGTAATTCACCACCCTGTGACCTGCGCATAAGAAGAAACTACAAATAGAATATAAGAATAGTTTAATAAACATATGTCCCTTAAACTAATAGAAAGACTAAAAATAAAAACAACTAAAAATTTTAAACAATTGCCTCCTCGGCAACGGCGCCAAAATTTGATGCCCGTCATTGTGTGCACCAAAGATAAAATTTATAATACCTATTAAAACTAACATAAGCTAGTGGTAACAGGGTCGAACCACAGGGAGGCGATGCAATTATTAGTTGTCTAATTTTAAGTCCAAGGTAATAAATGTGGGGGTTCGATTTGATTTGGTTTATAGCTAAGGCAATAAAAGACAATGAACTAAATAAATGGATAAAACAAATATTAAAAGGGTGCTAAGATGGTCGGTTCACTGTAGTTTCGGCGGCAGTGTACTAGGTAGGTCTAAAACAAACACGTGAGACGGGAAAATAAGAAGTCCTCTCGGTCCATTCTTACAGGTAGCATCTTTCGATCTCGCTACAGGTCCCTAATATCACTAATACTAACTTTCGTTCTGAAAAGTGACTAAAAAGGCTAAATTAACTCATCTTTCGATAACATTAATCTAGTCGTCTTAATTAGGTAGGCTATTTCCCTTCCCTATCTTTCGATCTGTATTAGGTCGGTCAAATCCTAGACATTCAACTAGTCGCGTGCACTCGATTCGTCAAACATGGAGATTAAATTAATTAAAACGAAACTAATACTCACGTGGCCAGTCGATCGACCAGGGAACCCGGTCGATCGACCATGGCGCGATTTAGGTCGTACTATTCTAATGCCGCCTACTTCTACAGATTCCCTACATCCTAGCACAAGGTATTTAGCTACTCATACTCATGATAAAAACAGCAATAAACTTAACAATTAAAACATTCGAATTCATACTTTAATGGATTAAACGAACGATTAACATGAAACGATAAATTGGCTTCGGGAGATCTAACATAGCAATCCTATACTACGAATGAGAGCAACAAACTGAATAATAAAATAGAAGAATACCGTGTAGAGAAATTGCGGAAGAAAGATCAAAACCGAATGCGAAACAAAACTTTTTTAACGGAAATAATCTAAACTAATGTATATGTAGAACTTGATAATAAAACTGAATTAAAGCTCGATAATTATTCTGAAAACTTAAGCTACGTTATATAGGAATATACGTAACACTTATTCCTGAAAACCTAACTACTATGGGCTTCTTAATTCTCGTTCTATTAATTCACGTCAGAATTAGCGGCTTGCTCGATCGACCATGCAAGGCAGTCGATCGACTGCTCTTCGCTGAGCAGTAGCTACTGGAACTCGTGGGTTGGTCGATCGACCATGGGGGCCAGTCGATCGACTGCTTTAGCTGATAGTCCGCTTCCAATTCTTCATAAAATTATCTTTCAGGCCTCGAAATGCGCACCAAGCTCGTTCCTTGAGTAAGTACTTCACGTCAAATGCAATGCATGGTACTCGGGGACGGATTTAGCTCAATATCTACTCATTTCCGCATAAATCTACAATATTACATAAAAATGCGAAAGTAGACGAAATGGGGCGAATAGTAGCCTTAAACTACATATTTGAACTCTGAAATGCGTGTAAAATGAGATGTACAACATCATATAAATGACACGCATCACCTAACCCGACCCATTTAAGTTTCATGTCGTGTCCGTGTCAACCCAATTACTTAAATGAGTCACAACGTTATAACCCTAACTCGTTAACTTCGTGTCGCATTTGTGTCGTGTTTTCGGGTCGTCTTAACGATCGCCAACTTTAGATCTATTGCATGATACAACCATCTTGAGTTAACATAATCCCAGTCCTCCGTATGAATTACCATCTTATCTTTATTAATTCAGAAGCATTTCAAGCAATTTCATGCTTCCACGTCATCAATGTGCAGTTTTTATTTTTATTTTATTTTTCCGGAAATTGAGTTAGTGGTGGGATCCACTGGTGTACAAATGCATTTATTTCATAACACGTCCCGCGATTAAACACACTCGATAAAAGTCGATAATTAATTGTATTCTAATTAACTTCGTAAGATTTTGTTTACAGAAATAAATTTCATTAAGGCAATTAATTACATAATTAATTATAAAGTCCATAATTACAATTAAATATATCGTCTATTTAAATAGACTGTATTAAGGCAATAAATTTTGGATGGAACTAACAATATAAATACAAATGGACTTTAGGCTACAACTTTTGCTGGAAAAATAGTTAAGAAAAATAATTTACTTATTAGGGAAAAAAATACAAAAATTTGTATTTTACTTACAAAAACTATAAACTTTTTAGATTCACTAAAATAATTATATTATTATATATCAAAAATTTAATTGTAACGCAAATATTATATTTCAAAATCGTAACGCAACTATGTCACAATTTAATGAAATATTATGGTTTAAAATATAACGCAATAAAAAACAATTTTTAAAATATAATTTATTTTTTGAAAAATAGGTAATCCTCTCAAATCTATACAGAAAGTCATTCCACCGAGGATTTACTTGGAGAAAAGGCGAGGTCGGAAAGTGGCAATGATAGGCTACCGAGTAATTTCTACTTCCATGTGCAATCTGCAAATAAATCCATAATAAGGCGAGGTCGGAAAGTGGCAATGGTAGGCTACCGAGTAATTTCTACTTCCATGTGCAATCTGCAAATAAATCCATAATAAAATTTTGAAATTTAAAAATCAGAAAATAACAACGACTGGTGACGTAATCAGAGAAGCCGTGAAAGAGCAATCTCCTCCGAAACCCGAATCTGCAATTAAGTATAAAAGTTACAATTCAGAATAGGAATAACGAACATCCATACAAAATAGAATATTAGTTTACATAACCAACATGTGAGTCAGGTCGGGTCATAGCCATGTGGGTTGGGTCGGGTCGGGTCAGACGCATGTGCAGTTGGGTTAGATTAGACCCATTAAACTAGGTTTAGGTCAGACTCATTGGGATCGAGTCGGGTCGGGTTAATTCACGTTTTTCGGGACAAGTAAAAGCGAATATTATTTAATTTTATAAAACAAATTTAAAAATAACTTTTTTTAATGATTTCAATCAAATAAAATTAGAAGTAAAAACCCGAATCTGCAATTAAGTATAAAAGTTACAATTCAGAATAGGAATAACGAACATCCATGCAAAATAGAATATTAGTTTACATAACCAACATGTGAGTCAGGTCGGGTCACAGCCATGTGGGTTAGGTCGGGTCGGGTCAGACGCATGTGCAATTGGGTTAGATTAGACCCATTAAACTAGGGTTAGGTCAGACTAATTGGGATCGAGTCGGGTCGGGTTAATTCACGTTTTTCGGGACAAGTAAAACCGAATATTATTTAATTTTATAAAACAAATTAAAAAATAACTTTTTTTTAATGATTTCAATCAAATAAAATTAGAAGTAAAATAGCCTATTTATTTAAATGAATTAATTAAAAAGTCCACATGTGAAAAAAATTCAACAATATCACCCTAGATCTATTTATTGTGTGCATTAAAATTGATAGAAAAACTAAAACAAGTCGCAAAATTTGATATAAATTAAGAATCAACAATAATACATCAGATCTGATTATTGAGAGCATTAATCCATAAAATTAAAAAAAGTATAAATTTTTTTGTTTTGATTAAATTAACAATAAAATTAAAATGTGTATGTATATAATAGATATACGAATTTTTTTACTTGGTAAAAAAAAGGCACAAATAGGATTATATATCCAGTTGTACCATAAGCATTGTACAACCAAGGTATAAGAATCCGAGCTTATATGTATTTTTTCTGAGTTAATTCAAAGTTTATGGTTTTAATGTATAACTAGACGAGTTCAATTTTTTTTTGATAAAGCTCATATTATTTAACATAAAGCTCGGATACTTTATCACAAAGCTCGGATTTTACACCGTACAACATGTACAACTGGTTGTATAATTCATGAATTGAAAAAAAGGATCCTCTCTATTTAGTAAAAAATAGGACCCTATTTTGAAGGTGTTATATCTGAAATATACATTGCATGTCGGAATAGATCGTTATTTTCAACTAAAGTGATGGTAAATTTACGGATCCTTACTTGCATGTCATTCAAATATTAAAATTCATGTGAACAAATAATTAAAAACGAAAAAGTTCAAAGATCTTAACACTAACTATAATAATTACTCAGATCATTTTCAATGGTAAAATGGCATAAAAATTTAAAAAAAAAATCAAAAAATACAACTATATCCACTTTGCACGTTATTAAGAATACAAATAGGCCGAGTATAAGATTTTACCGTCATCGTCTTCATTTCGATTTGATTGCACATCTTTTTTTTTTTTTTCTGCTTCATCTTTATCCCTTCATACATGGTTTGCGTTTTGTGAACAAAACAATGGAATACATCTGATTATATTGTTTAAAACAAAGTAATGATGTTTTTATGAGGATTTGTTGTGGGATGATATAAGAGCCGGATATTGAAGGGATGAGAAAAGAGGCCGACTAAGTTGACGATGGATAAATTGATCATATTTGCGGAGTGTGTGAGGATGAGTGAGGCGGCGAAGATTGAGAGGATGAGTAGGGTTTGATTGAGAGGATGAGTGGATGACTGTTACGGAGAAGCGTTTGGCATATGAGCCTTTATATAAGACGAAAACGGAATGGGCATGACTAATGTTTTCGGCCCATTGTAATTTAACATATTGCTCATGAAAAGACATTTAAGAGTATGGGTCATTTGTTTTTATTATTTTTTGTCCGGCCCATCTCACACAATCCGACATTTATGTGTTTGTTCCATTCAGATGAAATCATGTTAGCATATTTCGTTTACCAATATTAACAATATTAACATATATTCGGGTTATAAATTTTTTTTTCATGCAAATCATCATTTAATTTTGATTATTATAGTTGATTCGAGCAACCAAATAAGACTGGTGATTGGTGACACAACTCAACATCGATGTTCAAATTCCCGAACCTCAAGGCAAGTAATTAGAAGAAGCGTCGCTATTTAGCTATATGTTATTTTCATTACATTGCATTTAATATATTTGTACCATGTTTAACACTGAATTCGTGCATTTTTTTCACGGATTTAAAAAATGTGTAAGTTTCAAACCTGGGCAATTTTTACACTGTTTTAGCCTATTATTATTATAAAAGAAATAGAGTATAAAATAGGGTTATTTCATGGGAATAATCCATCCTATACCCCCTCTTCTCATATTAATCTATCCTCGTGTTTAACTGAGAATAATCTCATCTTTGATGTCATTTAACTTGTAGTGAACTGAGCCCATAATTGACCTGTTAATACCGGTTTTTCAACAGGTCATTGCTTTTTTTTTTTTTTTTTTGATTCCTTCTTTATACTTTCTTCATCTTCATTATCATGAAATAACCAATCTTATACCTCCATAACCAATCTTATAGACCTTCATAATAACCATCATCTTCATTGCTATCAATCTTTAGAATAATCATACTACTACTTTAATTATCAACAAACTCAAATAATCCTCCCAAAAGAAACCTAAATCGATTAAGAAACCCAAAGGTAGCAAACAAAATTAAGAAACCCAAATCGATTAAGTTCAACAAACCCAAATAATCCCCCAAAAGAAATACAAACTAAAAGGTAGCAGATAAAACAAATTCAATCAATTTTTTAGAGGAGCGAACCCAGAAATCGTTGAGCGAACCCAGATTTTTTTGGGGTTTTTTTTAGCTTGACATTTCTGGAAAAATGTTTAGCTTTCTGAACCACTAAGGCTGTCGACGGATCTTATGATCATATAATTAAGTATCTAATTAGTGGTAGTGGAGCATTTTCATGAAAGTTGCCTCCTTTCTCTATGATTCGTCTAAGAAAAGCTTCTAGCAAGTCAAATCTCTTTTACTTACTCTAACTTTTAATAGGCGGAAAGCCTTCTCTTCTACTACTTCTTTCATGTTCTGATTTGACAATGTAATGCTCTAAGAAAGCAAGCAGGGCATATCTTTTGTCGATTGAAAACCTAATTTTAAACCCATAAATCCAGATGTTTTGGGGGTTTAATTATCGACAAACCCAAATCAATATGAGTGAATCCAGATTTTTTTTGGGGTTTGGTGAACCCAGATTGTGGTGAGTGATAGAGTGAAATCGGGTGGGTGAAATTATAGAATGAAGAAGTGGTAATTGGTAAAATATTGGTGTTTGTTTTTTACGACTTATATTGGGTGTTGTTTGGTGATATATTGATGTTGGTACTGATGTGTAGTGACATGGTAGTGTATAATAACACCTTGGAATGTTGCCATGTCGCTGTTAATGGAGGATGAAGAAGTGGTGAGGAAATGTTGGTGTTAATGGAGGATGAAGTATGAAGAAGTGTCAAGGAAGAAGATGGAAAATAATTTAGGAAAGGTAACCGGTTTTACAGGTATCCCTTCCAAGAGATCATTATAAGTTAAATGATGTCAAAGAAAATATTATTCTCTGTTGAACACAAGGATAGATTAATCGGAGAAGATGGAGCATAGGATAGATTATTCCCTTGAAATATCCCTATAAAATATTCATGTATATTAATATATATTTTAAATGTCAATTATTATATAAATGTTCTTCAAAACATACCCGTGCAATTTTGCACGGGTTGAAAACTAGTATCCTTGTTACACCCTAGGTAGCACGGACACTCCTCCTAATCGGCCTTCCCGTGTCGGACACCCGTGTCGGACACGACACTCGTCGGACACACGTCAAAACGTGTCGGACACTTGTAAAGCCGTGTCTAACTTTCATCTTTTATTTGGGCACGTGTCCGACACGTGTTCATGGTATTTTGAGCCGTGTCCATGGTATTTGGACACACCTTCAAACGGAATCAAGTTGAATTTAAGGTAAATGGCGTGAATTGTTACATGGTTTAATTTGGTGGGGAAATAAGTTGAATTGGGAGTAAATGATGTTCTTTAGACTATTAATGAGATGTCGAAATAGATTGATTATAAGTTGGTTTTTTGTTTTGGAAATGAAAATGAGTTATAATTAACGTCAAGTTTTACCTTCACTTATTTAAATTTATATTCAATACTTTTTCAAAAATAAAATCACACATAAATAATTATAAAATATATATTTTATTAAATTTAAATGACGTGTCCCGTGTCCTAAATTTCATGGGATGTCGTGTCCCGTGTCCGTGTCGTGTCAGTGTCCGTGTCCGTGTCCGTGTCCGTGTCCGTGTCGGTGCTACCTAGGTTACACCCATATACAAAAAGTAAAGAAAAGAGCTCAGTAGTTAAATAAGCCCGTAAAAATCTTAATGACTATTTATTAAGAACATGGTAAAACCTAGCCCTAAATCATTGTCTTCACTCTTCACCGCACATCTCCCCCCCCCCCCTCGTTTTTATTTTCCTCATATTCAAATTCATTGTATCTTATGGACTCATAATTCAAAACATTATCAATATCTTTCACTCAAAAATTGAGAATTTCTATATCAAAGAAACTGAGTATTTGCCAGATTCAATTCATCATTTCATTGATAGCAAAAGTGTCCAATATATACAACTTAGTCAATAACAAAACCCTATCATATCTCCTATAATAATGGTAACAAATAACAAACAAATATTTACTATTATTTACAATACACACAATATATTATCAAGATAATATCTTGATAATATTCTTTTACTCCCCCTCAAGTTGGAGGTCGAGGTAAACCGAGTCCCAACTTGAATTGCAGGTGATCAAAACTTTCTCCCCCTAATGCTTTAGTAAATAAATCTGCCACATGCTCTTTGCTCCGCACATGACTCGTATTGATCGTCTTTGTCACAAGATGTTGCCGGACAAAATAACAATCAATCTCAATATATTTGGTTCTATCATGGAATACCGGGTTTTTTGCAATATGTAGTGCCGCTTGGTTGTCACAATAGAGATTCATTGGTGTATCTTGAAATACCCCTAGTGACGTAAGAAATGCCTTAACCCAAATCAACTCACTTGTAGCTGCTCCTATAGCCCTATATTCTGCTTCGGCCGTTGACTTTGCAACTGTCAACTGCTTCTTAGCTTTCCATGAGATGGGAGATTCTCCGATAGAAACAAAATATCCACTTAAGGATCGTCTAGTCAAAGGACAACTAGCGTAGTCCGAATCACAATATCCTTGGACTTGCAATTTCGAATTTTTCTGCAACGTAATCCCCTTGCTCGGATTTCGTTTTATATAACGAACAACTCGAATTGCTGCCTCCCAGTGTTCTCTCTTTGGTTCATGCACAAATTGAGATAAAATATGGACGGAATAAACAAGGTCGGGTCTTGTGATTGTCAAGTATACTAACCTCCCAATGAGCCTTCTATACTTCATCACATCGTGCAACACTTCTCCTTTAGCCATGGCCAAATTATGTCTCTGCCGAATCGGGGTATATACGGTCTTAGCTCCCGTAATCCCTGTTTCTTCAATGATTCCCATTGCATATTACCTTTGATTGAGAAATAACCTGTCTTGTCCATGTTCAACTTCTATTCCCAAGAAATACTTGAGTTTCCCCAAGTCTTTAATCCCGAAACTTTTGTCTAGGAATGTTTTGAAATTCTTACAAGCCTTCGCATCATTACTTACGATAATCATATCGTCAACGTACACAAGAACACCAATAAACACACCATTTCTATTGTACGTAAATAATGAATAATCGGCTAGGGACTGTACAAAACCGTAGCTTTTCATTTCTACACTTAATTTCGCAAACCAGTTTCGAGACGCTTGCTTTAAACCATAAATAAATTTAAGCAATTTACATACCTTGTCTTGGACTGCTAATAGGCATCATAGACGGCACTGGAGGACAACCTGGTATAGTAGTTGCATAGGTGCCACTATATATACTGTTTGATCTGAAAGGAACCAAAAGATCTTCTGATCGATCCGTTTCGTGTTCACAATTTAATAGATATTGTCGTTGGGTCACGTCCGAATCAAAACACAATTTATAGCTTCACAAACAACTCTACAATTAGTAAAGAGGCAAGTAAAGGTTAGATCCCAAGGGACGGGAATTGAGATGAGATTTCTATTGAAACTAGTGGTGTCTTAGGGGTGTCACAAATTGGGTTGATGTAGAAGGTCACTAAACTAAAATTGGAATGGAAGTAAATAAGCAAGATGAATTAAAAGGGTTGCAAACAATTGATAAAAAGCACTAGGGTGTCACGGGGTCATAGGGAATCATGGGAATTGATCATACAAACATGTTCTCAAATTATAAGCAAGCAATTATTGTTGTGATGGATTGAGTTGGGTTATATCTTACAATCCTACGAAAATTTGGGTCCCGGAGCCGAATCGATTAGATTGTACAACACCTACAAGTCGACTTAGTCTTCCCTACTCAACAACATGCATGGTCTAATGAGACTCGAGTTGGTTTATGTCTTACAAGTCTCATTGAAAAGATAGGTGATGGGTAAAAATGCAAGGATTCATAGGCTCACATTTCATCAAACATAACATGTGCATGAGTTGAGATCAAAACAAGCAAGCAAATAAACCATGAAAGCATATTAATTTAAGCATGAATCATTCCCCATGTTGGTTTCCCCTAATTACCCATTAACCCTAGCTAGGTCACTACTCACTCATTATCATGTTGATCATGCTAGCAAGGTTGTCAATCATACCAACAAAAGGAAACATGATGAATAAATGAAAGTAATTAACAATAATTAAAGAGGGATTAAGAGAATTATACCTACTAATGATTCCAATAATAAAGCAAAGAATAAAAGAAGTACTTGATGCTTGATAGAGAGGTTGTCAATCTCCCAATAATAACCCAAATAATCTTCAATTACACAAAATAAAGGATGAACAAAAGAGAGATTAAGGAAATAAAACTTGTATTAGAACTTGATTAATTGTTGATTACAACACTAAAGAGAGATTTGATTGATATTAACTACTCTAAATATTGATAAGAAGAACATACTCTTCTAATTAGACTAATGGGGTATTTATAGTGGAAATTAGGTGGATGCATTAGGGTTAACTAAAGGCTAAACTAGTAATTACACTTTTTAGATTGAGCAGGGAGGAGCCGGTATTTTTCGAAAGAAGGGCTTCTTTTTTTGTATCTTGGAGAAGACGAAATTTTGATGTACTGGAATCCGTGCGTATTGGAGTCGGGACGGGCGGATTCAGGCGAGGGAAGACGGGCGTCTTCAGGAGAATCCGGGCGGATTCTGGGCTGCTAACCCGGGCGTCTTTGGAGGAAGACGCATGGATTGTGCTTGTGGAGGACGGACGGATTGTGGACAATCCGCTCGGATTGTAGCTCAGCACTATTTCTTCTTCTTTTCTTCCCTTTCCTTCATAAAATCCTTGGGGATTTCCTCGGGGATGCAAGGATCCTTTCTCAACATTGCTCATCTACTATCATATGTACAAAGGCCTTCTAATCTTGTCTCTCCTTGATGCTTGGTCATTGAATTCAATCAATTTAGTCTTGTTTTGCCATGAAAATACAAGATTTGCACTCCTTTCCTACCAAGGGATCAAAATCTCAAAGAATATGCCAAACAAAGAACTAAAGACAGTAAATGACCCAAATATTCACTAAAAAGCATGGGAACAAGGCTAATTCAGGGGCTAAATATGCGCTAATTATGGTCACATCAAATATCCCCAAACCGAACCTTTGCTCGTCCCGAGTAAAGAGGTGACAAAGACTAGGACCATTATTTAAACTAACCAAATAACATAGCCGATATGAGACAATTAGCGGGTCTCACTCCGCCCCTTCAACTCACAATAAGACAACCATGAGGTAGGATGCCTTCTTGCAAGGCAAGGTGGGTCTTGCCAAAATGGCGACACATCCAAACATTAAGCACACAAAATCAAATAATGGATGCATCTACAAAAGGAATAGCCACTTCCTCATCAAGTGGCGGAGGCACTAAGAGAGAACAAATTTAAGAGCATGTAATCCTTCACAGGTACTAGTTCAACAAATTACTAAGGCTAAGAGGATGGCACTAAATCACCTCCAAATGGTGTTAAACTAGACTACTTTCGTCCTCAATTTCCAAATGCTTTCGTCAAGAGCGATCGGATAGTGGTGGAATGATGATCCCTATGATGCTAGTAGCATTTGACATGACAAGTCTCGAATTCTCTACAAAAGTAAAGGTCATGGATCGTCCCAAGCTCGACAAAGTGGCTTGACAAAAAGGCTTTTGGGAATGAAATGCTCAAATCTTTATAAACAAAGGGTGGATATGACTAGTATTCAAAATTGTCCTCATTTCACTTTCACATTTCAAAAATTTAAGATGGGGTTTGTCCCTTCCGGGCTAGTGTCCTTTGCTTTCGCCAATCGCTTATTAGGCAACCGGTTAACCTCTAGACAATAACTTTTCGGGGTGATAGTCACTCTGTCTCTGGGCGGCCGAATTCACAACCGTGTGGGGGCCCAATTCAATGGATCCCGCTCCAAAGCACATCGAAGTGGTACGCCTCCATCAAAACAATTAAATTTCTCAACATTTCATAACATTTGAGGTTTCCTTGGCAATAAATTACTTCCACATAACAAAATTCTTTGAAATGAGCACTTCAAACTTATTGATAGAAAGTATTTTTGGGTTGCCTTACCACAAGGTCAATCAAGGTCACCTAGACAAGTTAACCAAGTCCACATCGCATCACGAGGTTGGATAGGTGACTCACATGCAAACCCTTGACTAGGCTTTGGGTCATGGGTCAAAAGACACTAGTATGACACTATCTAGGGTGTTTTACAACCATTCTAGTAGGCAAAGTCTTAAGTTGAAAAAGTATTTGTAATGGCTTAGTTGCTCTGGTCAAAGTTCTCAATTAGGCACTTTTCAAAATGTTTTATCTAAATGCAACTACTTGCCATGATGCAACTAGTGTATATATCCTAATGCAAGTGATTCTATCAACTAATATGACATATAAACTAAATGCAAGTCCTAAGTTCACATTGTTTTTACCGCATCAATCAAAATAAAGCCACATAGTCATTAACATAAAGAGGAAAAAGGAGATTGGAAAGATCATACCATGCGGTCTTCATGATCCTCATGTCTCGGATGTGGCGTAGTCAATCAATGTGAACAAGGATAGAACAAACACAATATATACAATATATATATAACTACACTACAAAAGGAATAAACATGTTTTTGGGTTTTTCAATTTTCAAATTTTTATGGTTTTTCGAAATTTTTTTATTTTTTATTTTTTTGATTTTTTTGAATAAAAGTTAAGTTAGAATTTCCGATCCCCACACTAATATGGGCATTGTCCTCAATGGCCAAAATGATGGGAAATTATGCAAACATGATGCATGATTTCTACACTAAATGCAATCTACACTAATCTATACTACATGATGCATGGTTTTTGTTTATGACGGAGAGGATAATTTAGATTAACTCTCGTTGTGTATGCATTAACTTCCCCAAACCGATCTAGACATTATTGCTAATGTCCAAGGATGGGTGTAGTTCATGCACACACTATGCAATGCATGAAACTAATTTGTCATTTTGGATTTTGAAAGGTGGGAACAATAAAATGAGAACACCTCAAAAGTACCGAGGTGTGAGTCCTCAATGGTGCTAGGACTACTCCAACAATGATAAAAATTAATAAAATACAAGTTAGCAAAACACAAACTTCTTTTCATGAAACTTTAAAACTAAAGAGAGGAGATGAGGAAACTTCACTTAAACTTAGGTGGGTGCCGCTCGCCCGCTCCACCTAGCTATGACGTAATCCTCTAGAGATCGGCATCATCTCCTTCTAGATCGCTATCCCATATCTCCTTTGATGCATCACTCAAACTTGGGTCCATGAACTCGTCCTCTTCACTTTCAAGCTCCACCGTATCTCCTCCACAAGAATTGTTGCTTCCCTCCTCTTGTCTCCCGTTTGCTCCTTCATTTGCTTTCTCCGAATTGGGGAAGAGTAGGTCCATTTGAGCCCATGAGGGAAATGCTCCTTCCTCACTAATCTTTCCCTTTTGAACCATATCGTGGTATTGAGGATAAAGTGCATAGTAAATGTCCACGTTGGTTTCGTATTGACGGTAGTGCAAATCTTGTAAGATTCCCCTGACAAAGTCGTCACATGGAAGGATGAAGAGATTTGGATGGTTGTACGGTTGGTAAGGAAATGGGTAGGGAGGCACTTTGATCTTCTCTTCTTGAGTTTGTTGTCCTTGTTGTTGCGGTGGTGGATTTTGAGGTGGTGGTGCTTGTCTTGGTTGGGTTGGGTTTGGAGGGATGAGGTAGGATGGGATTGGAGACAAATATCCTCTTCTCGGGGAGATACGTGGTAGGTCTTTCATTGGTAGATATATCGGATCGCTTCCTTTTGTTAACCACTTGATCCGCTTATCGACCCCCTCAAGGGTTATCCAATGGTGATGAATGAGAAGAAGATCTTCATTTATCCTCGTGTTTCCCAAAAGAGGAGCATACTCATTATTCTCATTGAATCTCGGGTTGAAATGCTTCGCAAGTCTAGTAATGAGTCCTCCATTCACAATGTGTTTCATTCCATCATCGTCACCATTCCTAAAATTTGCCCATTTCTCTAATAATACTAGAGGTGCATTGAAGTGGTACACATTTCTTCCTTGAATTTTGAGGTAGGATTCCATAAACACAAGGTCTAATTGGTTCACTATGGCCGGATCTCGGCGGGCAAGTAGAGTGCCTGAAAGAAATCGATAGGTAAGCCTTATGATCGGATTTTGGATATGAAAAGCGAGGCATTCCTTGGTGTGTATGAAATCCCGGCCGGTCATGGCCCTCCACAAAGGTTCAACACTATACTTCTTTGGCTTCGATGTTCCGGTAGGCGAAACATCGAGACCGAGTACATTTGCGAATTCTACAAGGGTCATCATCCTAGAAACATTCTCCAACCTAAACTCTATGCAAATTATTTTGTTCAAGGTTGTAATCTTCAAAAAGCTCAAAAATTCAAGCACAAGAGATCGATAAATTTGTTCATACATGCGAAAAAGGGTTGAGAGACCAAATACTTCAAAGAGAGCTTCCACTTGGTGATAAATCCCAAGTTTCCTCAAGGTAGCATGACATAAAAACTTAGTGGGAAGAATATTCTAACTTAGGAGCCGGTGGAAGACTAATCTTTGCACATCATTGACAAATTCCACATTTGAGAAGTCATCAAGCCTTGTAAGATCTACAATCTCTTCATGCTCCTTTCTTAATGTGTTGACATGGGAGGTAGAAGAACTTCCCCTCATCCTTGGTCTCCTCTTATCCCTAAAAGAGGATCTCCTTGGTGCCATTCTTTGATTATAGAGCTGGATTATTTGATTTGTGAAGGAATAGAGATGCTCCTTGTTGATTGAGTGTTGCCTTTGGAAACCCTAAAAAATTGGGGCTTTTTGATTTTTGTGGGTTTAAGAATGATTTGGATGTGCTTGGGAGTCATAAGGAGGTGGGTTTTATAATGCAAGTGGAAGGAGGGGTGATGTGTCACTAAATGTGTGGTGAGGTGTAATTTTAATTAAGAAAAGATGGGTCAAATCAACGTGCGAAGACGGGCGGATTCGAGCAGAAGACGCTCGGATTCAGGCTCCTCGGGCCGGGCGGATTCTGGGTAAGACGCCCGGATTCTTTCACAGCTAAATTTCCAAAAATATAACGCCACAAGACGGGCGTCCCGAGTATGAGACGCTCGGATTCCTTTTTATCGGGACGGGCGGATTCTACTGAAGACGGGCGGATTCTCTTCCAGGAATTTTTCTTGAAATGCACAGGTAGAAAGACGGGCGTCTTTCTAGAAAGCCGGCCGGATTCTTCAGGACGGGCGTTTTCCCTTCTAGGATGCTCGGATTCTCCTTCAGTCCAAAAATCTTCAAATTCTCAGGGTAGCAGGACGGACGGATTCTCCTCAGGCCGCCCGGATTCTGGCAAGACGGCCGGATTCCGGGGAACACGCACGTGTTCAAGCTGTGAATTCTTCCTTTGACTTTCTTTCCTCTCCTAGATGCTTTCCCACACTTGAAAATTAGTTCCTTCCTTCATAAAAATTCATTAGTGACCCTCCCTCACTTACTATCATGAAAAAGAGTTCATGCTTATTATCAAAAGAAGTGCGATAAAATTATAAATACAAGTTAGAGGGTTAGTATATTTACAAGTGGTGGTTTAGGGAGGACTCCACCAAACTCTCCCTTTGATGGTTCTTTCAAGGATGAGAAGGCCCGAGGTAGGTGACCTCGACCTCTCCAATGAACGCTCCTTCATAGTATGGCTTCAATCTTTGACCATTGACCAACTTGCTTCCATCTTCCACCTTGAGTTCAAAATCTCCATATTTTCCAACTTCGGTTATCACATAAGGGCCCATCCATCTAGAGTTCAACTTTCCCGGAAAAAGTCGGTAGCGGGAATTGAATAGAAGGACTTTGTCTCCTTTGTGCAAGGCCTTTTGCCTAATTCTCTTGTCATGGAGTAATTTTGTTCTTTCCTTGTAAATCTTTGCATTCTCATAGGATTGTAGTCGGAATTCCTCCAACTCTTGAATTTGAATCATCCTCTTTTGGCCACTCAATTTGAGATCAAGATTAAGTGCTCGGATTGCCCAAAAAGCTTTGTACTCCAATTCGATTGGCAAATGACATTCTTTTCCATAAACAAGTTTGTAAGGGGAGGCTCCTATGGGAGTCTTATAGGCCGTCCTATAAGCCCAAAGAGCATCATCAAGCTTTGTGCTCCAATCTTTTCGGGTCTTGTTCGCAACTTTCTCAAGGATTTGTTTGATCTCTCTATTTGAAATTTCAACTTGACCGCTTGTTTGAGGATGATATCCCAAGCCGGTTCTATGTTGAACACCATATTTGGTCAAAAGAGATGCAAGTTTCTTCTCATGGAAATGTGTTCCTCCATCATTTATGATCGCTCTAGGAACTCCAAATCTTGGGAAGATTATCTTCTTAAAGAGCTTGTTGACCGTTTTTGCATCATCATTTGGAGTGGCAATGGCCTCCACCCACTTTGAGACGTAGTCTACGGCCACAAGGATGTACTTATTCCCATTGGATGTCATAAAGGGACCTTGGTAGTCGATTCCCTAAACATCGAAGATCTCCACCTCTAGAATGCCCCTTTGTGGCATTTCGTTCCTCCAAGAGATATTCCCCGTTCTTTGACAAGCATCGCAATGAATGATAAATTCTCTTGTATCTTGAAACATTGTAGGCCAATAGAAGCCCAATTGAAGAATTTTTACAACGGTCCTCCTTGCTCCATGGTGCCCACCGTAGGGTGATGAGTGACATCCTTCCAAGATTCCTTAGACTTCCCATTGAGAGATGCATCTCCGGTAGAGCCCATCACTACATTCTTTGTAGAGGTTTGGGTCATCCCAAAAGTACCTCTTTACTTCGAATAGGAATCTCTTCCTTTGGTTGTGATTCAAATTTGGAGGGAGTACTTTTCCAACAATATAATTAGCATAATCGGCAAACCATGGGGTGATGTGCCTTTCGAGTTGTGTTTGAATGGCCATCAAAATAGCGTCGGGAAATGAGTCATTGATCGGGGTTTCTCCATTTTCGTCATGAAACCGGATCCTTGACAAATGATCCGCCACTACATTCTCGACTCCTTTCTTATCTCTTATTTCTAAGTCAAATTCTTGAAGAAGCAAAATCCATCTCAACAATCTTGGTTTTGCCTCCTTCTTTATCAAGAGATGTCGGAGAGCACGGTGATCCGAAAATACAATCACTTTGGATCCAAGCATGTAGGAACGGAATTTTTCCAAAGCATAGACAATGGCAAGAAGCTCCTTCTCGGTGGTATCATAATTCACTTGGGAGGAGTCAAGAGTCTTGCTTATATAATAGATGGCGTGAAGAGCTCTCCCTACCCGTTGGCCAAGAACCGCTCCAACGGCGTAGTTGCTAGCATCACACATAATCTCGAATGGTAATTCCCAATTTGGAGGTTGGATGATCGGTGCCGAGATTAGTGCTTCCTTGATTCTATTAAAGGCTTCAACACACTCATCAGTGAATTGGAATTGGGCATCTTTAAGCAAAAGTTGAGTGAGGGGTTTCGCTATTTTTGAAAAATCCTTTCTGAAACGGCAATAGAAACTCACGTGACCGAGAAAACTTCTCACCCCTCTAACATTCACGGGAGGTGGGAGTTTCTCTATCACCTCAACTTTAGCCTTATCGACCTCGATGCCCTTTTCCGAAATTAAATGACCCAAAACAATTCCTTCATTGACCATGAAGTGACACTTTTCCCACAAGACTAACATCTTCACATTTTTGCAACACAAGAGATATTATGCAAACATGAGTCAAAGTCCTTTCCATAAACGCTAAAATCATCCATAAAAACTTCCATTATGGTCTCTAAGTAATCGGAGAAGACACTCATCATGCATCTTTGGAAAGTGGCGGGGGCATTACATAAACCAAAAGGCATCCTCCTATATGCAAAGGTACCATAAGGGCATGTGAAGGTGGTCTTATGTTGGTCATCCGGGTGTATAGGGATTTGGAAAAATCCCGAATACCCGTCAAGGTAACAAAAGAATTTGTTGGAGGCTAACCTCTCAAGCATTTGGTCAATGAATGGTAGGGAGAAATGATCCTTTCTTGTTGCGGAGTTTAATTTTCGATAGTCAATACACATACGCCAACCGATGATCATTCTTGTGGGTATTAATTCATTCTTTTCATTTGTCACTACCATGGTACCTCCTTTCTTAGGTACCACTTGGACGGGGCTAACCCACAAAGAGTCCGATATGGGATATATGATTCCCGCATCAAGCAATTTCATAACTTCTCCTTTGACAACTTCTTGCGTGTGGGGGTTCAGTCTTCTTTGGGGTTGAATGGTAGGTCTATGGTATTCCTCTAGATGAATTCTATGCATGCAAAAGTTGGGACTTATCCCCTTAAGGTCATATAGACTATTACCTATACCCTTTTCATGTTGTTTCAACACATCAAGCAATTTTCCCAATTGGTTCTCATCAAGTCTATCATTGACAATCACGGGTTTGGTCTTTGATTCATCAAGGTAAGCATATTTCAAATTTGGGGGAAGGGGTTTTAAAGTAGGAATTTGTACCTCACTTTCCTCCTTTGGAGTTTCATTGAGAATTTGCTCCATCTCCATTAGACATTCCATTCTCATAGCATATTCAACTTCATTCTCATCAACCTCATCATATTCAAATTCCATGATGGGTCCCTCTTGCTCTTGAGCTTGTAAAATATCTTCTAGGATGGATTGCTCATCCTCTATGGGTTGACATGCTTCCACAAGGATGTTATGCACCAATACGTATTGTGCATGAGTAAGTTCTTTGTTAGCTAGAGCGGCCTCAAAAAGATCCACCTCCAATTCCCAATACATATTTTTAGCCTCACTTGCTTCCAAGGCTTCCAATGCTTGCATGGGATATTTGAAGAAAGGTATACTTAAGTGGTCCTCTACAAAACAATCTATAAGGTCCATCTTGCAAAATATCGAACAATTTGAAAATAATTAGAACAAACCTTGAAGAATTTTACTTCCCCAAGGCAAAGAAAGACACAACTAATAACAATATAAGAAAATCTAAATCAAGTTAACACCGTCCTCGGCAACGGCGCCATTTTTGATCGGTCCGTTTCGTTTTCACAATTTAATAGATGTTGTCGTTGGGTCACGTCCGAATCAAAACACAATTTATAGCTTCACAAACAACTCTACAATTAGTAAAGAGGCAAGTAAAGGTCGGATCCCAAGGGACGGGAATTGAGATGAGATTTCTATTTAAACTAGTGGTGTCTTAGGGGTGTCACAAATTGGGTTGATGTAGAAGGTCACTAAACTAAAATAGCAATGGAAGTAAATAAGCAAGATGAATTAAAAGGGTTGCAAACAATTGATAAAAAGCACTAGGGTGTCATGGGGTCATAGGGGAATCATGGGAATTGATCATACAAACATGTTCTCAAATTATAAGCAAGCAATTATTGTTGTGATGGATTGAGTTGGGTTATATCTTACAATCCTAGGAAAGTTTGGGTCCCGGAGCCGAATCGATTAGATTGTACAACACCTACAAGTCGACTTAGTCTTCCCTACTCAACAACATGCATGGTTTAATGAGACTCGAGTTGGTTTATGTCTTACAAGTCTCATTGAAAAGATAGGTGATGGGTAAAAATGCAAGGATTCATAGGCTCACATTTCATCAAACATAACATGTGCATGAGTTGAGATCAAAACAAGCAAGCAAATAAACCATGAAAGCATATTAATTTAAGCATGAATCATTCCCCATGTTGGTTTCCCCTAATTACCCATTAACCCTAGCTAGGTCACTACTCACTCATTATCATGTTGATCATGCTAGCAAGGTTGTCAATCATACCAACAAAAGGAAACATGATGAATAAATGAAAGTAATTAACAATAATTAAAAAGAGGATTAAGAGAATTATACCTACTAATGATTCCAATAATAAAGCAAAGAATAAAAGAAGTACTTGATGCTTGATTGAGAGGTTGTCAATCTCCCAATAATAACCCAAATAATCTTCAATTACACAAAATAAAGGATGAACAAAAGAGAGATTAAGGAAATAAAACTTGTATTAGAACTTGATTAATTGTTGATTACAACACTAAAGAGAGATTTGATTGATATTAACTACTCTAAATATTGATAAGAAGAACATACTCTTCTAATTAGACTAATGGGGTATTTATAGTGGAAATTAGGTGGATGCATTAGGGTTAACTAAAGGCTAAACTAGTAATTACACTTTTTAGATTGAGCAGGGAGGAGCCGGTATTTTTCGAAGGAAGGGCTTCTTTCTTTGTATCTTGGAGAAGACGAAATTTTGATGTACTGGAATCCGTGCGTATTGGAGTCGGGACGGGCGGATTCGAGCGAGGGAAGACGGCGTCTTGAAAGAATCCGCGGATTCTCGGGCTGCTAACCCGGGCATCTTTGGAGGAAGACGCACGGGTTGTGCTTGTGGAGGACGGACGGATTGTGGACAATCCGCTCGGATTGTAGCTCAGCACTATTTCTTCTTCTTTTCTTCCCTTTTCTTCATAAAATCCTTGGGGATTTCCTCGGGGATGCAAGGATCCTTTCTCAACATTGCTCATATACTATCATATGTACAAAGGCCTTCTAATCTTGTCTCTCCTTGATGCTTGGTCATTGAATTCAATCAATTTAGTCTTGTTTTGCCATGAAAATACAAGATTTGCACTCCTTTCCTACCAAGGGATCAAAATCTCAAAGAATATGCAAAACAAAGAACTAAAGACCATAAATGACCCAAATATGCACTAAAAAGCATGGGAACAAGGCTAATTCGGGGGCTAAATATGCGCTAATTATGGTCACATCATCTTCCAAGGAATTGAACATACTGCAACTCATCTTGTGTGTGATATAAAGAGAGTAGTTAGTAGTCGAATGCTTAGTAAGGCTAGGAGGCAGCATTATGATCGTCTAGTTCGTAGTCTTAATAGGGCTTAAGCTTACTTAAGCCTATAGTGGTTATTGCTTTGTTGGAAATCTCTTGTATCCTTTGTTTTTCTAACCCCATGGTGGATGAATAAGAGGATCATGACTTTCTTGCAAAAATAAATAAAATGTATAAATAAATGTAAAATGCTTTTTTTTTTCTGGTGCGATTTCGATAAATGGTTAAATATAAAGTTGTGTTTTAGTCTTACTTAAATATTATGAGGCATAATAATTACCTATATTTGAAAGTTAAAAAGATTTAGTTCTACTATTTATCAAAGTAAAAAGCTAATTATTGATTTGTTTGTGTATTCACGACCTTTTTATATAACACCTGATTTTATTATATTTTATAAATTTTCTATCTTAGTGTAGAGATTATCATTATTTATGACAAATTAATAACCAATTTACGTATATTTAGCACCATTTTATTTTAAGTTGTGATTTTGACATAAATGAAGTTATTTATACTATCGATTGTCTTAAAATAATCATATTATAATATCACTAATATGTAATCGCCTTTATAATTATTTACGTGATTAATATTTGTATGTTATTGACTTACTGTTGTAACTGAGGCATGCTATTAATACAAACTCTTATAAGAGCTATCTAAGACAATACTTGAGAGACTTAAAATATATAAGAGCTCTCTACGACAATACATGAGAGACTCAATATATTTTGGGTTAATAAGTAAGTTTCAAGGATGAATCTTATTTATAATCATGAGATCACCCCACCTTATGATAATTTTCTGATGAGGGACAATTCAACTATTTGTACGTAGTATATTCATAACACCTCCATTATTTTTCAACGTGGAACGAATAATATACTTAGAAATACACCATATTTTTCGAACCTACTTTGACATCCAACCCGATTTAATAATAAGCAAATATTATACTATCTACTAATATTCGTACGTTTTTTTGTTTTTATTTTTTTTATCATAATTAAAATATGTGCAAATGATATGAAACCAATACTCTAATGATAACATTTTTTTTTACCACGAATCTAATTATATATTTTTCATACTTTTTTTTACAATGCTTTTTTGTCAAATGGTATAAGTTTTTATATAAAATAAACTTCACTTAAATATAATATAGAAAATATATATCATATTTTGGAAATAATGATACAAACTCTTAAAAGCTCTCTAAGACAACAGTTAAGAGACTCAAAAGATTTTGGGTTGATACCTAAGTTTCAAGGATGCCTCCTATTTATAATCATAGGATCACCCCACTTTATGTTAATCTTTCGATGTGGGACAATTCTATTATTTATACGTAGTATATTTACCTCACCAACACTATTTTTCAATGTGGGACATAAAGCATACTATGAATTACACAATTTTTAACATGTGCAAATTATATGAATTTTAATGATAGCATTTTTTTACCACAAATCTAATTATATAATTTTCATAATTTTTTAAATATTGTTTTTTTGTCAAATGAAATGTAAAAGTTTTCACGTAAAAAATAGAAACATGGCTTGAATATAAAATAGGAAATATATATTGTATACTATATTATAATAATTAAAAGATTTTCCACTTTATTCTTTACATCAAAATTTATTATTTATGAAACTTTCCTAAATTGATTTTTGATGATGTGGACAGCTTAGAATCGTTCGAAAAAAGCCTCTTTTATAAATATACCCGTGCGATGCACGAGCCTTTTTCTAGTAATCTTTCGTATATATTGCAAACGTAATTAAATGATAAGATGTTGTCCGTGTAAGCTAGGGTTTTCACGGTGCTCAAGGCAACCCTAAATCTATTTTTCTCTATTTATACATTACTTTTCGATGTTTTGTAATCTACATTCCATTTTCATTACTTGATCGTTTCATAAATACCTTCTATTTTATGATTAATTTTTACCATCTCAAAGGGTGCAATTTTTTTTTCTATTAGGGCATGTATACACTCACTTGTCCACCATATCGTGATTATCTTTAATTATTTATTAAAAAAAGTGCTAATACACTTGAAAAACCTCATTATAAGATATACTCCCTCCGTCCTGGTTAATAGAGGCCAATTATTATATGATAAGTGGATTAAATAGAGTGTGAATGAACAAATTGTTCATCAGATACATTCCTAAAATAGAAAGTAGGGTTTTTTGATAACTTATACCTTAAATAACTTACTTTTTCAAATCTTATACCTAAGATAACTTTCTTTAAAATCTTATACCTAAAATAACATTTTCTTCCAAACTTGATACCAAATCTTCAAAAAATGCCTTAAATTGACGATTTTGTCCTTACTAATTTGATGGTTTTTAGTGGTGATAATTGTGGATGTGTGGGTTAATAGGTGGGAAAAGGATGATGGTGTTTAATTGGTAAGGAGAAGATCGTCAATTTAGAGCTTTTTTCGATATTTGGTATCAAGTTTGGAAGAAAATTTTATTTTAGGTATAAGATTTTAAGGAAAGTTATCTTAGGTATAAGATTTGAAAAATTGAGTTATTCAAGGTATAAGTTATCAAAAAAACCCTAGAAAGTATAATAATTGACTGAGACACTCAAAATAGAATCGCACAACAAATGACCAGCACGGAGGGAGTACTAATAAATCCTTATTACACTAAATTGCAACATATACACTAAATTGCAACTCATTATTTTCTTAACCTGAAGTTCCAATTCATATTTTAGTTTTATAGTAAGTACGGAGTATTACCTAAAATATGTCTTGGAAACAAAAAAAAAGCTCTTTCATATTGTAATTTCACAATGTTGGAAAATATAGGGGCTTTTTTGCCTTTGAAGTGTTTCCAATTGTGCCACATTGGTGAGGAAAAGGAAGTTTTATGGGTTTATATATACCTACCCTCCTTACCATATCACTAGTGGGTCAAGGGAGGCTTTTGTGGAAGCCTTGCAAGGTGCTTAATTCAGCTCGCGCGCGCGCCGTGCCTGAGCCCGGCCCGGCCCGGATCCGGAATCGTGATTCGGGATTTGGGAATCGCCTGCGGCGGGTTGTGCCTATCTTTTTGGGCCGGATCCGAGTTTTGTTTTGGACTGTGTTTTTTGTATGCTGAGTTGAATAAGTCAGTCAAACTGACTGTTAGTGGGGAGACTCTTACTCCCACTAACTCGGATTGTGGCAGGGTTTCAGGAGTCGGTTTCTGGCTCCTGTAACAGACATTTTTCGACTATAAATTCGAACCTCTTCACAGCATTTTACACACAGAAAATCAAACTCTCTTCTCTTCTCTTCGTCTTCTCTGCTCTCTCATAATTTCTAGGTATTGCTGATTTTATCGTTCCAAGTCTCACAGTTTCGAGTGGGCGGAACTGCGTGGGGACTGTAGTGTTAACCTTGGGGGACTACCGGCACTAGCTGATCGCCACCACGGTCGTACCGGAGAAATAGTTTTCAAGGCAGTGGCTTTTACCACGGCACTACATTCGGGTTTTTTCTTTCTGATCGCTTATAATTCATCTTCATCTGGTATTTCTATTCTCCTTCTATTTCTGCATCTTTCAAATAACAATTTGAAAACTATTTGTTGCTGCAACATGTCTATTATTTCGAAAATTGTTCCTGAATTGGCGAAACTAGAGTCGTTGGATGGTCATAATTATAAGCGTTGGTCCCAGAAATTGTTGATGTATTTTGAGCAGTTAGAAATTGATTATGTTTTATTTAATGACCCGCCTAAACCTATCACCCCTACTGATGTTGAGACGACACCTCCTGCTGCTAAAGATGTTAAGTTCAATGAAGAGGATATTGCAAAATTTGTAAAGGACAACAAAACTGCTAGGTGGCATATTCTGAATAATATGACAAACACCTTGTTCAACTTATTTGCTGTGAATAAGTCCGCTAAGTTTATTTGGGAGTCTTTAGAAACTAAGTATGGGGCTGATGATGCGGGGAAAAAGAAGTATGTTGTGGGAAAATGGTTGGGATTTCAAATGGCTGACGGGAAACCTATCATGGATCAAGTCCATGTCTATGAAAACTTATGTGCTGATGTTGTGAATGAGGGCATGAAACTTGATGATATCTTTGTAGCTAATGTTCTGCTAGAGAAATTCCCTCCCTCCTGGTCTGATTACCGAAACCAACTTAAGCACAAAAAGAAAGACCTGTCCCTTAAAGAACTTATAGGACATATGAGGACCGAGGAGGCTAATCGCCTTAAAGACCTTCCTGCTAGTTAATCTGTGACTTTTCCTGCTGTAGCTGCTGTTAAAGCTAATCTGGTTGAGTCTGGTGGTCCGTCTAATGCTGAGAAATATAAGGGTAAGGATAAGGCCAAGGTTGGTCAGGGTAAGAACCAGGGTCCTGCTAAGAAGAATGGTCCAGGGAAGCATACCAAACCGGTTCCTAAGATTCAGAAAGCTGCTAAGGGTCCTATTGTCTGCTATGTCTGTGGAAAACCTGGGCACAAAGCCTACCAATGCTCTGAGAAGAAATCTGTTGAGGCCAATGTTGCTGTGACTGATGATGTTATTGCAGCTGTGGTTGTGGAAGCTAATCTGGTGGGTAATGTTGCTGAATGGGTCTTGGATACTGGAGCTTCGAGACACCTCTGTGCTGATAGGGGTTTATTTGCTGAGTTCGAGGAAGTTGCTGATGGGGAATGCGTCTACATGGGTAATTCTTCATCTGCAAAGATCACAGGTAAAGGCAAGATCTTTCTCAAACTCACCTCGGGGAAAACACTTGCTCTCAGTAATGTTTTATTTGTACTCTCATTGCGTCGAAACCTTGTGTCTGGTGCCTTGTTAAACAAAGGTGGTTTAAAACTTGTTTTTGAGGCTGACAAGGTGGTAATGTCGCGTAATGGGGAATTTGTTGGCAAGGGTTATCTTTTTGGGGGTCTTTTTGTATTGAACACTGAATCTGCTATTAATAATATTGCATCTTCTTCTGCTTATATCGCTGAGTCTATTGATGTTTGGCATGGTAGGTTAGGTCATGTGAATGTGGATTATATTAAAAAACTTAGAACTATGAGTTTAATTCCGAGTTTAACGAGTCAAGAATTCTCTAAATGTGCTAGTTGTGTTGAGGCTAAGTTTACAAAGAAGGCTAGTAAACCTGTGACTACTAGGAACACGAGTCTTCTTGCGTTAATTCACACCGACCTAGCTGACTTCAAAAATGTTGCAAGTAGAGGTGGCAAGAATTATTATGTTACGTTTATAGATGACTGTTCTAGATACACCCGTGTCTATTTGTTTAAGACTAAATATGAAGCAGAACAATCTTTTATAAACTTTAAGAATGAAGTTGAGAACCAACTTGACAGGAAACTTAAAAGGGTAAGGTCGATAGAGGTGGTGAGTATAAATCCATTATCTAGCGACTTTTGTCTTAAACGGTTTAATACATGAGACTAGTCCACCTTACTTACCCCAATCCAATGGTGTAGCTGAACGTAAAAATAGAACCTTAAAAGAAATGATGAATGCTATGCTTTTAAGTTCGCCTATCCGACGATTTGTGGGGGAAGCAATTCTTTCAACTTGTCACATTCTTAACCGTGTACCTCATAAGAAAATTGACAAGACACCCTACGAGATTTGGAAGGGCTGTCCTCCTAACCTGAGCTTCCTTAGGGTATGGGGGTGTTTAGCTAAAGTGGGTTTACCTGATTTTAGGAGACCTACCGTTGGACCTAAGACCTATGATTGTGTGTTTATAGGTTATGCTCAAAATAGCTATGCTTATATATTTATCTCTTTGAGTGACCGTTCTATATCTGAGGCTAGAGATGCCGAATTCTTTGAGCATGTTTTTCCCTTTCATAAAACTGTTGTACCATCTCCTAGTTTATCTGTTGCATCTCATGATTTGTCTTCACATGCTAGTAGTAGTAGAACTTCTATTGTTGTTCCTGTTGAACCTAGAAGAAGTAAAAGACCTAGTTGCCCAAAGAACTTTGGTGATGATTATGATACAACTATGTTATCTGAACTTGGATACACTGTTTGTGCTAGTGATGAGTTTGTTTCAGCTTTTTTAATAGAAGAAGACCCAAAAACCTATAGTGAGGCAATGAAATCCATTTATGCTAATTTTTGGAAAGATGCTATTAAAAGTGAACTTGACTCTATTGTGTCAAATCAGACTTGGGAGTTGACTGATTTACCTAAAGGTAGTAAACCCATTACAAGTAAATGAATCTTTAAAAAGAAAATGAGACCTGACGGTACAATAGAGAGGTTCAAAGCTAGATTTGTAGTTAGAGGCTTTACACAAAAGAAGGGTATTGATTATTTTGATACTTACTCTCCTGTGACCAAAATTTCGACTATTAGGACTCTTGTCGCCTTAGCTGCTATTCATAACCTTGTTATACATCGATGGATGTTAAAACGCCTTTTGAATGGTGAACTAAGGGAAGAGATCTATATGTCTCAACCTGAAGGTTTTGTGATTGAGGGTCAAGAGAGTAAAGTGTGTAAACTGAACAAGTCACTTTATGGACTGAAACAAGCACCTAAACAGTGGTATGAGAAATTTAGCAACACTTTAATAAGTAATGGATATGTGGTTAACAATTTTAATTCATGTCTTTATTCAAAAAAGATGGAATCTGATTGTGTAATTATATGCCTATATGTTGATGACATGTTAATACTTGGTAATAATTTGGAGGTCATAATTAGAACCAAAGATTTTTTGTCATCACAATTTGAGATGAAGGACTTAGGAGAAGCTGATGTTATCCTAGGAGTTAAGGTCATCCGAAACCCCAATGGAATCTGTCTAAGTCAATCTCATTATGTTGAAAAAGTGTTGAGAAAGTTTAACTGCTTTGATGATGTGCCTTCTAGAACACCCTATGATCCTAGTATACCATTGTGTAAAAACTTGGGCAAGAGTGTTTCCCAAGAAGAGTATGCTAAAATCCTAGGTAGTGTGATGTTTTTAATGAACTGTACTCGACCAGATATTGCTTATGCAGTTAGTAGACTGAGTCGTTATACCCATAACCCTAGTAATGAACACTGGAATGCTCTTCGTCGTTTACTAAAGTACCTAAAAGGAACAGTGACTTATGTTTGCATTATAGCAAATTTCTGCTGTGTTAGAGGGATATTGTGATGCGAATCGGGTTGCGGTAACGATGAGATCTGTTCTACTAGTGGTTATGTCTTTACCATGGGTGGAGGTGCTATATCGTGGAAGTCCTCTAAACAGACTTGTATCGCACGCTCTACCATGGAATTTGAGTTCATAGCTCTTGAGTTGGCAGGACAAGAGGCTGAATGGTTGAGAAACCTTTTAGCTAATATACCAGTGTGGGGCGGACGGCTAACACCAGTCTCCCTACACTGTGACTCGCAGGCTGCTATTGGTGTTGCAAAGAATAGTGTCTACCATTCAAAGAAGAGACACATTCGAATAAGGCACGCTGCAGTTAGACAACTCCAAGACAACGGAGTGATTGTTTTGGAGTATGTGAAGTCCGAAAACAATCTTGCTGATCCCTTTACTAAAGGGCTAGCTAGGAGACTAGTCGTTGATACGTCGAGGGGAATGGGGCTTAAGTCCTTAGGTCAAGAGTGAGACTTGTATTGACTAGGTTTAAAGCTTCTATTCCTATGGCGTTGTATGATTCATAGCCTTAATGGTGGTGCTTTTGAGACTCACTTGATGAATCATACACTAGGTTGGACTTAGGTTCTTAATGACTCATGTGAGAAGTGCTGTTGAGAAGCACTTGAGCCACCTATGCAGGTGTGATGATCACAAGACTATGAGAAGTCCGGTGAACATGTCTGCCAATACCAAGTTAAACGCATTTCTCTAAAAGAGCGCGTTGTACTTTCGCGGAACCATCTTAATCTGAAGGTATGATATGTGTTGTGGGGGGTATCGACCGAAGCTTAGCTAGGAATTCAAATCGTAAAATATTCTCTCGTTGTAAGTAAGTTGTTTCCTCATTTCACTAAAGTGTCAATTCAAATCGAAAGATATTGATACCTAAGTATCCAATCCTTACTTTACCCAGAAATTTCTTTCTCTGTCTTTGGCGCCCCTAGTGGGGGATTGTTAGAAAATATAGGGGCTTTTTTGCCTTTGAAGTGTTTCCAATTGTCCCACATTGGTGAGGAAAAGGAAGTTTTATGGGTTTATATATACCCACCCTCCTTACCATATCACTAAAGGGTCAAGGGAGGCTTTTGTGGAAGCCTTGCGAGGTGCTTAATTCAGCTCGCACACGCGCGCGCGCGCCGTTCCCGTGCCCGAGCCCGGCCCGGCCTGGATCCGGATTCGTGATTCGGGATTTGGGATTTGGCAATCGCCTGCAGCGGGCTGTGCCTATCTTTTTGGGCCGGATCCGAGTTTTGTTTTGGACTGTGTTTTTTGTATGCTGAGTTGAATAAGTCAGTCAAACTGACTGTTAGTGGGGAGAGTCTTACTCCCACTAACTCGGATTTTCAGGAGTCCATTTCTGGCTCCTGTAACTGACCTTTTTCGACTATAAATTCGAACCTCTTCACAGCATTTTACACACAGAAAATCAAACTCTCTTCTCTTCGTCTTCTCTGCTCTCTCATAATTTCTGGGTATTGCTGATTTTATCGTTCCAAGTCTCACAGTTCCTTAGGGGACTACCGGCACTAGCTGATCGCCACCACGGTCGTATCGGAGAAATAGTTTTCAAGGCAGTGGCTTTTACCACGGCATTACATTCGGGTTTTTTCTTTATGATCGCTTATAATTCATCTTCATCTGGTATTTCTATTCTCCTTCTGTTTCTGCATCTTTCGAATAACAGACAAAAGTCGATTTTTCTATAATCGACAACAATCATGTTTGATACTCCGTAATAATCAACTTTACTTAACCACTAAAGTAGTCATTATTTCACACAATTTCTCTTTTACGTGATATCTTCAAATATGACTCCAAACATAGCAAATTACCATAACAGTCAACAAAATTACCATTATGATTGTTATTAGTTGAGTTTTTCTAAAGGAAATGCAAGGAAGTGACTGCTTTATTTGCAGTACCAATTGAACAATGTAGTCCTGGTTTAAAGCCAGATTCGGTTTATATAGCAGATGATTTAAGGGCGTCTGATTTGAAAGACAAGTCCATAACGCTTACTCTATAAACTCAAGGGATCTATGGATGACACAATTTTAGTCATTATGGATTCCTCCACCAACACCCGAGCAGATTGAAGATGGTAAGAGATGACACGAGAAAAGGTAGTTGACTACAGCCGATAGGTCATTTGAATTATTTCTTTGATTATGTATTTGTGTTTACACTGTTGGGAAATGTGTCCTCAACAATAGTGCGATCACATGATTTAAATATCATATATATAAAATCTCATACTAAGAATACGTGAGGGATGATGATTTATAAAGTCGACTGACCGTCATTAATCGGTAATGATTGGCTGACTAGAGTTTGACATTACTGTCGTGTGACGGTGGTGGTCAGTTGATCCCTTAAGGTCACACCTAAAGGACAATTCCCTTAATGGATAAGTTGATTAATTGTATGACGATACGAGGTAATCAATTCCTTAAAAGTGAACAATTTACTTGTGAGAGATTAATATCTTATTGTGATGGGATTAAATAAGATTCTTTTTAGTAATAAAAGGCTTTATTACTAAAATAGCTTATTGTTTGAGAAACAATAGAGATAAGAATGAATGGTTAATTGTAATTACAAGATGTTGTGAATTATAATTTTGTGACCCATTTTATTTATGTGATCAAGTATCACTAGTCAATTTATTATATGTAATTTAATTAATTCGTAAAATGATATTTATGGGATAAATATGCATTAAATTAATTAATAACATGTAAAATACTACATGTGACATATTGTGTGACAAATGACAAATTGACAAAATAAAATGGTGGTCCATTTAATGTTATATGGACCGAATGGAGGGGATGTTTATGGTGAATAATTGATTTATTTGTCCATAAATTATTCATGGGTATTATTTATATAACTCAACCCATGCCACAATGTTTTAGAGACATTTGCTTTGTGTTACACAAAAGCATGTTGGGCAATATTCCTTATGGTGATTGTTTGGCACGCCTATTCCATCCTCAAACCGTGAGATTGCTCAAGGAGCATCTCTTGTTGTTTACATAATAAGGACAATTGCATTGTGAACACCACACCCATACTATTTTGTTTTATTCCTTTGCATTGAGTAGAACAAAAGAGTGATGGGTTGTTCTATATTGCCCCCTTGAATGGCACGGTTTCCTCTATAAACCGTGAGCTTACTAGAGGTAGTAGGTTCTACTTTTGTTGACAATATATTCATTCACAACCACATGCAAAAGTTTGCTCTTATTTCTCTCTACAATTCTTCAACAAGTTTTGAAGATACAAAAGATATTGTTCATCATTTCTAATATCAAAATATCATTACTAGTGTAGTAGTAATAACTATATTAGAAACATTTTAAGGATACTAGTATAATAATCTAGTTAATTAGTATACTAGTTTAAGGGTAAGTCTTGGGTGCAATCTAAGGAGGATTTCTATACTTGGGATCTTGGAGGATCATCCATCATTATAAGCTCAAGAACAAGTGAAGGAAGGTGACCTCACTTGTGCCCTATAATTTCGAACCAAATACAATGTAAGGAACATTGCTTTTCTTATAAATCTTTCATTTTGTTATGCATGCACTAGGTCTAAAGAATAAATTATAAACCATTAATTTGTTCACTATTAGAGGAGTCTAATAATAGGTATATGAACCCAACAAGTGGTATCAGAGCATAAGGATGTGGCATGCATAATCGGTTATTGTTTTTCCGAGTTAAAAGGTTAACATATAAAACTAAAAATTTGTGATTTATAAGAATAAGCCACGAAATAATTATGCATGTTATATATTCTGGTCCTAAAATATTTTTAGGTCATTTTTATGATTCACGGAAATTAATGCTCATTTTAAGGATTTTTGGTCATTTTATTACATTTTTATGACTAAAATGGGAATTAAAATGCTAAAAATAGTTAATTTTCGTTTCTGACCTTGGAAAATTTATATGACCTCACATGCATATTTTACAAGTTGTGTGTAAAAGGACGAGTTAATGTGATTAATTTTGCATGATTTATGATTTTTATGAGATAAAGATGGATTAAATGAGGTAAAATGGTTAAAAATAGTTAAATGTCGAATTAAGCCATGATCTTTTAATATGATGTCACATGCAGGATTTACAGAGTGTATGTAAATTTATAGATTAAGATATCTTCTTTAGCATGATTTATTGATTTTTGAGTAAAAATCGCATAAATAGTGACTATTTTAGCAAAAATTAGCTAAAACGCATAGCATGGCTTGAGAAAATTATTTTAAGTTGCATTAATATCCCACTTATCAGAACTAAAGTTGTAAAAATTATTGGAGTAATTTTCGAGTACTTTATGTATTTTATGAGATAAAACTGATAAAATGCAACTATATTTTCTCAAAATTAATTCGAAATTTTTAACCATGTTTTTTTTTTTGACATTATGAGGGTCATGGAATTATTCCAGAATGTTCAAAATTTTAAAATTCAAATTTTGAAACTTTTATGTTTTAATTTGGATTTATTTCATATATATTGAGTTTTTAAGGTCAAAAAATGAGCATAAAATTAAATCAAGTTGAATTATTGTCAAAAATTTAGTGAAGACTGATTTTTGAGTCCTAAAATGTGTTAGGATAATTAACTTGAGCTTAGATGTGATTTAAGTGTTAATTAGTGATTTTAAAAGGTTATTATCACGCATTTCCATGAAACCGGGTTATATGTACGACATAAGATAAATAGGGCGATTTGGCACATGATTTTGCATGATAGGTACATATTATAATGCTGCATATTTCAATTGTTGAATGTCTTTTATTTATATAATTTTGAATTATGTAATTTTATCTTAGTATGGCCTTAGTTTTAATTAATATTACCCGTAATGAAAGGGAATATTGATTCGGTTGTAATTTAATGTGATCTCGTATCACTTTTATTTTATTTCATTAGTTTTTCCTTTTTACAAATGTATAATAGGAATAGCTTTGTATTTTTATTATTATTTGTAATTATGGAGCATCTTCAAATTCGGAAGGGTGATCCGACAAAGACGGTGTCTTGGGAGGCGAGCCAATTGAAGATTCAAGGGACCAATGGAGTTGGTTTCCGAATATGTAATAGATTATTTGATTTTCTATTTTAGGAAGGTCATACTAGGAATTTTATTTATTGCTTTGCATTTCTTTTAATATGTTGCATGCATTGCCAAATCGCCATAACATCACATGCATATCATATCGAGTCATCGACCGTGTCAATTATAATTATCGTAGTTCACCGCTTTAGTTCACTTAAAACGTGATAGATAATAAATTGACAAGACCTCTCACATATATTAAAAATTGAGAAATAGCCTTACCAAATAGTAGAAACCCATGAAGTACCAGTTTCGCAAGGGAGTTAATCCGGCTTCACCGTAATACAAACCTTGTTACGTTGGCGAAGTGGGGTAGTAAAAAGTTATTACATCGAAATTTGGATTGAGCTCAACGGAAGTATTGTTGACCGTAGTCGCATGTGTTCCGGGCTAAAGATGAGAATTAGAGTAATTTTTATCGACCGAGAGTTCTAAAAGTAGAATCGATTAAAAAGTTAATCCACCGAGTTATATTAATAAGGGTTTAATCGGCTCACCGTGTCTTGAGTTGATATGAATTTGGATCTCGGAATCATTTATGTAGTTGGGTGGAGGTCACTATATAAATGTTAAAACTTGTTTAAAAATGCTAACAAGTTTATTTAAAATGACAAATGTTAATATTTCCTTTACCTCCAAAATTGTAGTTGATTTATATCACAATGAATCCATCACAAGCTACAACACCAATTACCGTTGAGTCATGTCACAACTTATTCGACGAAATTTGCTCCAACCACCAACTCGATACTACTAGAGAGCTTCATTTTGGGATCGGTTCCGATGGAAATCTCAATTTCATCACTTCCTCCATACCTCCTACTATTACTAGGCCTTATGTGAATGCGTCTCAGGTAGTCCATGTCACTAAGTCTATGAGGTCCCTATCTTTGAAAGAGAAGGATGCCGAAGTAAGTGGGAGTTCAAGCAAGCAGGTTCTTGCTACTAATGGGAAGAGGTTCAAAAGGAAGGGAAGAAAAGGGAGAAAAATCAACAATGGTCGAGGAGCCAAAGTTGATGATAAATGTCATTATTGTCATGGCATGGGACATTGGATGAGAAATTGCCCCATATATTTGGAAAATATAAGGATGGACTTGTCATTCCACTAGGTAAAATTCCTACTGAGATTTATGTTATTGACGTAAATTTCACTTCCACGACAACATGGGTACTAGATACTGGTTGTGGTTCTCACCTTTGTAATCATTTACAGGGGTTAAGAAACGTGGAAAGGCTGAACAAAGGCGATGTTGATCTCCGACTTGGAAATGGAGCTAGAGTAGCGGCCGCGTCCAAGGGTACTTATGTACTCGTTCTAGCAAATGGATTTGAATTGTATTTACATAATTGTTTTTATGTACCTACTCTTTCTAAGAACATTATTTCAGTTGCTATGTTAGACATAGATGGCTTTAATTTTGCTATCAAGAACAATTGTTGCACTATTTCTAGAAATGACTTGGTCATAGGCCGAGGTTCATCTATTAATGGTATTTATGTTCTAGAAACATCAAATCCAAGGAATGACATCTATAACATTCAAACCAAGAAACTCAAATCAAGTGATCCAAATGAGTCGTACATTTGGCATTGTCGATTGGGTCATATCAATGAGAATCGCATTAAGAGGTTAGTTTCTACAAACGTAATCAAACCATTTGATTTCCAATCATATGGTATATGCGAATCATGCCTCCTAGGCAAAATGACTCGTAGTCCTTTTAGTGGTAAAGGGACACGAGCTAGTGAACTATTGGGACTTGTACATACAGATGTATGTGGACCAATGAGTGTCACCGCTAGGGGTAATTATGATTACTTCATTACCTTCACCGATGATTTGAGTAGATATGGGTATATCTACTTAATGAAATATAAGAGTGAAGCTTTTGAGAAATTTAAACAATTTCAGAATGAAGTTGAGAACCAATTGAACAAAAGTATTAAGACACTACGATCTGATCGTGGTGGAGAATATCTCAGTAATGAATTTGATTCACACTTGAAAGATTGTGGCATTGTGTCACAACTCACTCCACCTGGCACACCACAATTAAATGGTGTAGCCGAAAGGAGAAATCGAACCCTACTAGATATGGTTCGATCTATGATGAGTCAAACCGAGTTACCTAACTCGTTTTGGGGATTTGCAATCCAAACTGCAATTAAATCATTAAACATTAGTCCATCAAAAGCAACCGAAAAGACACCATATGAGATATGGAAAGGAAGGGTTCCTAATATATCCTACATGAGGATTTGGGGTTCTGATGCTTACGTCAAAGTAAAAACAGACAACAAGCTAGCCCCACGATCCGAAAAATGCATCTTTGTGGGTTACCCTACCACCACCCGAGGTTACTACTTCTACAAACCTCAAGAGAACAAAGTGTTTGTGTCTAATGAGGCTGTCTTCTTAGAAAATGATTTTATTTCTAAGAGACAGAGTGGGAGAAATTTTGGACTTGATGAAGTTCAAGAGACACAAACCGAACTAGAAACAAATGAGGAGGCACGTGAAGACGTTCCTTCGTCATCTAATTCGGAAGTCATACCTCAATTAAGAAGGTCGGGTCGAGAAATTCGCCATCCTGATAGATACGTGGGACTTATTGAAGAGGATGGGAGTCTTGATGTGTTGCTTCTGGAAAGCGACGAACCCTCTACCTACAAAGCTGCGATCTCTAGTCCTAATTCAGCTTTATGGCTTCAAGCCATGGAATCCGAAATAAGTTCTATGCATGAAAATCAAGTCCGGAACTTGGTGGATTTGCTGAAGGAGTGAGACCTCTTCAACGCAAATGGATATTCAAAATAAAGAATGGCATAGAAGGACATGATGATGTCTACAAGGCTAGGCTTGTTGCAAAGGGTTTTACCCAAGTTCAGGGTCTTCACTATGATGAAACCTTTGCTCCAATAGCCATGCTAAGATCCATTCGGATATTGTTAGCGATTGCTGCATTTCATGACTATGAAATATGGCAAATGGATGTAAAGACCGCTTTTCTAAATGGGCATTTAGAAGAGGAGGTGTACATGTTACAACCTGAAGGTTTTATAGATCTGAAAAATCCTAACAAAGTATGCAAACTTAAGAGATCCATTTATGGTCTTAAGCAAGCATCTAGAAGCTGGAATCATCGATTCAATCATGTTATAAGAGAGAATGGTTTCACTCGAAGTGTTGAGGAACCATGTTTATACATGAAGTTTAGTGGGAGCAATGTTGTGTTCCTAATACTGTATGTGGATGACATACTACTTATTGGAAATGATATTCCAATGTTATCCTCTGTCAAGGAGTATTTGGGAAATTATTTCCAGATGAAGGATTTAGGAGAAGCACAACGCATATTAGGTATCCGGATCTATAGAGATAGAACCAAAAGGATATTGGCATTAAGTCAAGAATCTTACATTGAAAATATTCTTCGACGTTTCAGCATGGAAAAGTCCAAGAGAGGCTTGATTCCTATGGGTAGTGGAATCATTTTGAGCAAGTCTCAATCTCCTTCCAAACCCAAAGATGTTGAACGCATGAAGTTGATTCCTTATGCTTCCGCTGTTGGATCAATCATGTATGCCATGATATGCACTCGTCCAGATGTCTCGTATGCCTTGAGCATGACAAGTAGATATCAAGGAAATCCAGGTGAGAGTCACTGGATAGCCGTTAAGAATATCCTTAAGTACTTGCGAAGAACTAAGGATTCTATCTTAGTGTTTGGAGGTGACCCCGAGTTGTGTGTTAAGGGTTACACAGACTCGAGTTTTCAAACAGATAGAGATGATATGAAATCCCAGGCTGGATTTATATATATGCTCAATGGTGGTGCAGTAAGCTGGAGAAGTTTCAAAGAGGCTGTGATTGCGGATTCTACTACGGAGGCTGAGTACGTTGCAGCATCAGAGGCTGCTAAGGAAGCCGTGTGGATTAGGCAATTCATGGAAGGGCTAAAGGTAGTTCCCACCGCCAAAGATCCTATCACGATCTTCTGTGACAATAGTGGGGCGATCTTTCAAGCTAAAGAACCCAAGTCTAGCAATAAATCTAGACACGTACTTAGAAAATTCCATGTAATTAGGGATTATGTTGAAAGAAAGGAAATAGCGATTTGTAAGGTTGGAACGGATGACAACATAGCAGATCCATTAACCAAACCTTTATCGCAAACAAAGAATGACCATCATGTAGTATCCATGGGTCTAAGGCGTATGCCAAATTTGTATTAGATTATAAGATATGAAAGAAAAATATGAGTTTTTGGTTCATATATGATAATCGCATTTGTCGTTTGAGTTTATTTAAACAAACTCGTTAATATATAACCTTGTTCTATCCAAATGGGTTGTGGAGACAAATTGAACCCCATTAAAGTGAACTGGATTAACATGGTATTCGCCCCTAGTTACTTATATGAGGTGACGTCTCGAAGTGACTAGAGTGTGATGCGATTGATGGCAAGTTCAAGTGCCATAGAGTCATATGGGATGACTAGTCGATCACATAGGCGGATGTATGGGACATTACGTCGGGCGTGACCGCTTATAGAGTTCTGGTAATTCATAAAGCCTGGTCGTGGCAAGAGCTACTATAGTATTCTTATGAGTCAATTCTTTTGACTAGAGACTATTCGCCTAAGTTAGCACAACTTCTGATTAGCTTTGATTTATACTCTACGATTTCGTAAATGAGGTCAAACTGGGTATATTTTGGGTTATGATGGACTGTGGCTGAACGAAGGGAATAGGGCGATAGAAATTGTCCACCCCTTGTCAGGGTTGTTTAAAAATCTCAAGGCCACTCGAGGAGTAGTTAACTGGAAATGCGTGGCCACGCTCGGAAGGTATCTATGATAGATAATTCCGGTCAGACAGTTAATCTCCAGATCGAGAAAACCACTCAAGATATGATCAAATGTAAGTACGACCTGCAAGACACCTTGCATTGAGTGGGAGATTGTAATAGGACAAGAGAATTGGTGACGCACACTTGTCGAGGACAAGTGGGAGATTGTTGGGAAATGTGTCCTCAACAATAGTGCGATCACATGATTTAAATATCATATATATAAAATCTCATACTAAGAATACGTGAGGGATGATGATTTATAAAGTCGACTGACCGTCATTAATCGGTAATGATTGGCTGACTAGAGTTTGACATTACTGTCGTGTGACGGTGGTGGTCAGTTGATCCCTTAAGGTCACACCTAAAGGACAATTCCCTTAATGGATAAGTTGATTAATTGTATGACGATACGAGGTAATCAATTCCTTAAAAGTGAACAATTTACTTGTGAGAGATTAATATCTTATTGTGATGGGATTAAATAAGATTCTTTTTAGTAATAAAAGGCTTTATTACTAAAATAGCTTATTGTTTGAGAAACAATAGAGATAAGAATGAATGGTTAATTGTAATTACAAGATGTTGTGAATTATAATTTTGTGACCCATTTTATTTATGTGATCAAGTATCACTAGTCAATTTATTATATGTAATTTAATTAATTCGTAAAATGATATTTATGGGATAAATATGCATTAAATTAATTAATAACATGTAAAATACTACATGTGACATATTGTGTGACAAATGACAAATTGACAAAATAAAATGGTGGTCCATTTAATGTTATATGGACCGAATGGAGGGGATGTTTATGGTGAATAATTGATTTATTTGTCCATAAATTATTCATGGGTATTATTTATATAACTCAACCCATGCCACAATGTTTTAGAGACATTTGCTTTGTGTTACACAAAAGCATGTTGGGCAATATTCCTTATGGTGATTGTTTGGCACGCCTATTCCATCCTCAAACCGTGAGATTGCTCAAGGAGCATCTCTTGTTGTTTACATAATAAGGACAATTGCATTGTGAACACCACACCCATACTATTTTGTTTTATTCCTTTGCATTGAGTAGAACAAAAGAGTGATGGGTTGTTCTATATTGCCCCCTTGAATGGCACGGTTTCCTCTATAAACCGTGAGCTTACTAGAGGTAGTAGGTTCTACTTTTGTTGACAATATATTCATTCACAACCACATGCAAAAGTTTGCTCTTATTTCTCTCTACAATTCTTCAACAAGTTTTGAAGATACAAAAGATATTGTTCATCATTTCTAATATCAAAATATCATTACTAGTGTAGTAGTAATAACTATATTAGAAACATTTTAAGGATACTAGTATAATAATCTAGTTAATTAGTATACTAGTTTAAGGGTAAGTCTTGGGTGCAATCTAAGGAGGATTTCTATACTTGGGATCTTGGAGGATCATCCATCATTATAAGCTCAAGAACAAGTGAAGGAAGGTGACCTCACTTGTGCCCTATAATTTCGAACCAAATACAATGTAAGGAACATTGCTTTTCTTATAAATCTTTCATTTTGTTATGCATGCACTAGGTCTAAAGAATAAATTATAAACCATTAATTTGTTCACTATTAGAGGAGTCTAATAATAGGTATATGAACCCAACATACACATGGCCGACTGTTATTTGTTTCTAATACTAATCTTTCATCAATTATTACAATTATTATATCTGAAACTCCATTGGATTTTCATGGCGGATACTCAATGGATTGATACAAAGTAAGTCTCTCCGCTCGGTTGCGCAGAAAATACTATTGTACTACTCGTTTGAGACTATTTTAGACAATTACTATTATACTTATTGATTTGATATATGTTTTTTTTTTTTTTGGTGAAATGTGAGAAATATATTAATATGAAAAATATAATTACATTATGGTGATCATACAAAAGATATCATTCTATAAGACGCATTTTAGTCACCAATCTCGTTCGCAAGATTCATCACCGTTCTTTCCGGGTTCGAACTCTTGATCTCATATTCTCCAATATAGCACCCGCCACCCTTTCGTGCCTAAGCAAAATCATCTCATTCCTACTTCTATTTCTCTGTTTGCCATACCGGTACATCAAGCTCATCACTATGGCATTTTGTACTCCCTTCAAGCCCCGTGCCTGTTCTACTACTTGCACCACTCAACCAAATCCCGATAGGGAATGTCCAGCAAAGTGTTCTGTTCACTCCAACACCACTCTTCTACTGTAAGGGCACTCACAGAACAAGTGCTCAATTGTTTCATCAGCTATGCCACACAGGTAGCATTTCTCCTCAATGATCACCCCAACCCTGACTAGCCTCTCTACTGTATTCAGTGCCTTATGAGCAACCATCCATCCCATAAATTGATGTTTAGGGATTGTCCATCCATTCCAAACTGCCTTATCCCACTGAATTCTTGGCCTTGTACCTCTAAACCAGTCATAGCAACCAGCAGGAGAGTAAAAGCAACATAATTGAGGGAGTAAAAGCAACATAATTAAGCTGTTGGTGTAATTGACTTTGAGAATATCAGACGCTCTCGAACTGAGGGAAGACTAAGTAACTCGGTTACATATGTATTGACACGGGCTATGTCACAGTTCTCTATTTCTCTGCGTGGGCTTCCTGGATTTTTGAGTCAATGTGGGTGACTTTCAGTTCCAAGTCGTGTACAACCACGCTAAGGAGCTAACACTAATCTTCTAGTGTTATCGACCAGGATAGATATTTGGCGTTGATTGTAGACTAATAAGAAAATACAATAAAACTACTTTTATGGAAAGTTTGGCAACGTAGTTATAATGTACAAAGGAGAAAGTAGATGAGCGCATTAAGGACCATGACGCTAGGCAAGTTAGGAAAGACCGAAAGAGAGCAGCCAAAGCACCCGTATAAGTTAGGTATGTATATGTATATGTACAATATATAGAATAAGTTGTACTCGTCAAGACGGGTCTATATAAGATAGGCTCTTAGATATATGAAATTAATACTCATAACTTTAAAAGTATGAAATAGTCTCATAATATAAACTATCTATTGGATTTTAATATCGCATTCTTTTTGGTGTGTAATGATAGGATACACCGTATCTACCTAATAATAATCTCTTTTATTAAGTACATCATTCAAATTAATATATTCCCATCACATGCTTAGAACAAACCACAAGTAAGCGTCATTATTGGTATTTAACATAAAACCATTCTGAAGAAACCCAATTTGATTAAGATTGTGTTGATGATGCCTTAAGACAAATTAATCTCATTTGTTATTTAATTGTGTGCCTCTTAAGTTTAACCATGTAGCATGAAGCTCCAATTGTCAATTCAAGGTTATCAAGAATGTCATCATGAAGATCAAAGATGAAGATAGTCATTAGTGTTAATGTCATGTGTTGTAAGGTGATCGTTTAACACGAATTTACGTTTAGGTGCAAAAACAACAGTTGAGTCAACAGTTAATTAAGGCTCGTCTTTGAAAGAAATATTTCAAAAATATTTGAATCTTTGTTAAAGTGCTTTTAACTTCCACAAATATTTTACGAAATACTTTGAAGTCTTTTAAAGAATATAGAGCTTTCAATGACTTGCTAAGGAGTTTGCTTGCACAATAAGACACTTACTATAAATGGGTTGCTTGCTTTTACATTTATGGAAATGTTTATGGTTCCCATAAACACAACCATTTATGCTTGTTTCTTGTTGAAAAACCCAGCCTATTTTTGTATGTGTGCACAACCTGGTTTCTTGCAATCTTAGGCACCGATTTCTTGAGGAAAAATACTCGGTTTCTTGGAGAGCATTTCGGTTGGCTTTGCATGTTGCCCAAGCAAACTACTTACATTATTTTAATCACTTGTGCTTATGAGTGTAAGATATTTTAATGTAAAGTATACTACTTGAACATTATAAATAGCTTGCTTAATTCATTTTTACAAGTGTGCAACAAACGAGTTTTAAACTGAAAAAGACTTAAGCTTTCAATCGAGTAAATTAACTTTGCAAAACCGTTTATCATTTTCAAATCTTTGAATCTTTTGTAAGTTTGTTTATTTATCTTTTGAGTCTTTTACTTGAGTTTGTTGTTGCACCTAGTCGTTTTAAGTCGTGTTCAAGGATCCCGTATTTTGTACTTAAACTTTATCTCCTCCGTTCAATTGAGTGAACAACATTGAGATAAGTGGTCTTGTAACAAACGGGTAGAACCAAACAAAGTCTTAGGATAGAGTTATCCTTAAGCACGAAGTCTTCGAAGCGGAGTAGCTTTTGAGCATGAAGTCTTTCGGCGGAGTAGCCCAAAGCAAGAGTCTTATTGCGGAGTAGCTTTAAGCAAGGAGTCTTTCGGCGGAGTAGCCCAAAGCAAAAGTCTTGGAAGCGGAGTAGCTTTTAAGCATTACCAACCGGAGTAGGTTGGGGAGTTGTTTTATTATTCGGGGTGGTCTTAGTTTGTATGAGTTTACTTCTGAGACGTTTAATAAAATAGCGCTGGACGTAGGTCGCGGAGTAGTGACCGAACCAATTTTTAAAAACATCGTTAGTCGTGTCTATTTCGTTTTATTTCCGCTGCACACTCTACTCACGTCTTTATCTACGAATCAATCGTTGAGTACATCTGTAACTTCGCTTGCTGAATCGTTGTTGAATACTTTTAACTCTCTAGTTCTAAGTATCGACTTATCCTTTCATCTAAGCATTGTTTAAAGTGTTTAAGAGTTTTTTTAAAGAAGCTTTCATTAAGCTTAAATTTTAAATAGACACCTAATTCACCCCCTCCCCCTCTTAGGTGCCCTCGTCCTCGACTCTTCAATTGGTATCGAGCCTTGTGCTCTTGATAAGCTGGTTAACTACCGATGAGTTGATCCTATAGTCATGGACAGGAAACATACTAAGTACCCTATCTTCAAAGGGGATAACTACTCCTGGTGGAAGCACCGTATGGAACACTACGTCAAAAGTACGGATTATGAGTGTTGGGTCATTATTCAAAAGGGTCCCCTTGCTATAACGATTCGACTACGATGGGAAAAGTGCCGTGAAAAGTGAGGAAAGTTATGTCGAGGCCGACTATCGTAAAGTCGAGAAAAATTCTAAAGCCATGTCCATTCTTCAATATGGCATCGGTGAACAAGATATCAATCGCATCTCCGGATGTACCTCGGCTAAAGAGATTTGGGACACGTTAAATCTTGCTTATGAAGGAACGTCCCAAGTCAAGAAGCATCGTATTGACCTTCTCATGCAACAATATGAGATGTTCAATATGATGAAAGATGAGTCAATCAATTGTCTTTCTTCTCGCTTTTCTAGTATTGTTAATGAACTTAAAGGTCTAGGTAGAGAGTTTGATTCCGAGGATATAGTCCGAAAGATCCTTCGTAGCCTAAGTGATAAATGGCAACCGAAGGTGACGGCTATTGAGGAGGCTAAAGATCTGTCCAAATTGTCCCTCAATGAGCTAATGGGCTCACTCATGGCACACGAGTTAACTCTCGCAAAGCGCTCGGGTGAAGCTCCAAAGCTAGAGGTTTCGCTCTCAAATCAACCTCAAGTGATGAGGAAGATGATGGAGATGACGAGCAAGCTATGTACTCACGTAACATGGCGGATATGATCAATAGTCACAATCCTAAGAAGTTCAACAATGCTAACAAAAAACGTTTTCAAAAGAAGAGATCTTATTCCACGGTGGCTTGTTTCAAATATGGTGAGAAAGGTCACCTTATCAAAGATTGCCCCAAGTGGAATGAGTTCAAATCTAGAGAAAAACGAGATTTTGCAAAGAAAGATTTTAAGCATAAAATCATGTCTGCAATATGGGGTGTATCTGATTCCGATGAGGATGATGTCCTTGAGGAAGAATTAGATGCCAAAGTTTGTATGACAACTCGTCTTGATCTTGACGGACCCAAGTCTTCAAAGAAAGAATCCGCACTCTGTCTTATGGCGCACTCCGACGACTCCAGCGATGACTCCGACACCGAGGTAATGAATCTCAAGAACAAGGTGAGAACTCTTTCTAAGGATAAGCTTTGTTTGATGTTTGATGATGTACTTGACAAGAGTCTTGCTAAAAACGATAAACTCTATGACTTGCAAACTCAAATTGAGGAAATTGCTTAAGAAAATGTTGGTCTTAGAGAGTGTCTAGATGAGATAAAAGAAAGTAACATCATTCCATCACTCAGAAAAGAAATTAAAAAAGTGAGGAAAGAAAACCTTGTTCTCACGAATATTGCTAACTCGTCAAAATCAACAGTTGCCTCAACTGTTGTTTCTGATGTTGAAAAAGAAAACGAGTCTTTAATTATTCAAGTTGATATTTTGATTAAAGAACGAGACTCACTGCTAGCTGACCTTACCTCGTGTCGACATGATAATAAGCAACTTGAAGAAATTGCTATGTTACTTAGTGATGAATGTAGTCATGCTAAATCCGCTTTCGATAAAGTAGGCAAACTAAATCTTGACCATCTTGCTAAAATTGAAACATTGACCAAAGAGTTGCATGATGCTAAAGAGTTTTACAGGAAATGGGAAGGTAGCCAAAACATTTTAGACTCCCTCATAAATCAGTCCCAAAAATCTGAAGAGAAAGCTGGACTTGGTTTCCAAAGTAACAGTTCAGTGAACTGTAACTTCAGAAACCAGGAACCAAGCAAGACTGATTTTCAAAGGAGAAAATATGCAGGCCTTCCTGAGTATATTGTTTGCAACTTTTGTGGTAAGACTGGTCATGACTTTAATGGTTGTCCTAATCGACTAAACGACTTAAATAAGAACATCAAGGTTGCTAAAAGGGAGTGGGTTTGCAAAGATTTGATTAACAATACAACTCACAAAAAGGGATCCAAATTCGTTTGGATTCCTAAACTAACCTCTTGATTTCTTATAGGCATTAGTGAGAGGCATCAGCAATTGGTACTTGGACAGTGGATGTTCACGTCATATGACGGGAAGTAGAAACCAATTTCTCTCACTAGAAGCCTACAATGGTGGCACCGTGACGTTTGGTGACAATAAGAAAGGTGAAATTATTGCAATCGGGAAGGTTGGTAAGTCATCGTCACAATGTGTCGACAAAGTGTTGCTTGTCAAAGGTTTGAAGCATAATCTCCTTAGCATATCTCAAATGTGTGATAATGGTAATATCGTTGAATTTTGTGCTAGTGAATATCGTGTTTTAGATGGTAATACAAGGGAAGTTGTTCTAGAAGGAAAACGTGTTAAAGATGTTTACTTGACTAATCTTTTTGCATTGTCTAGTCGTACCATGTCTTGTATGAGTGCTTTGAAAAAGAACGGCCCATGGCTTTGGCATAAGAGATTAGGTCACGTAAATGCTAGAACATTGAACACCCTTAAGCGACTTGACTTAGTTGATGGCATTCCTAATATGAAATTTGACTTTAATAGTTTGTGTGATGATTGTGCTAAGGGGAAGCAAGTAAGAAGCTCCTTTAAATCCAAAAAGTTCGTTAGTACATCTAAACCTCTTGAGTTACTTCATATTGATCTATGTGGTCCAATGCGTGTTAGAAGTAAAGGAGGTAGTCATTTCTTATGTGTGATTGTTGACGATTTCTCACGATTTGTTTGGCTTCTCTATTTGAGTTCTAAAGATGAAATATTTGATGAATTTTTAATTTGGTTGAAAAGAGTCCAAAACAAGTTTGATAAAAAGCTCATATCTTTGAGATCCGATCATGGAACCGAATTTGAAAATTCCTCATTTATTACTTATTGTGATGAGCACGGTATTAGCCATAACTTTTCCGCGCGTGCTACACCTCAACAAAACGGGGTTGTAGAGCGTATGAACCGTACACTTGAAAACATGGCTAGGACTATGCTCATTAGTAGTAAGTTGCCAAAGAATTTTTGGGCCGAAGCCGTCAACACATCATGTCACATTTATAATCGTGTTATGATCCGAAAAATGCTTAACAAAACACCCTACGAGTTGCTTAAAGGAAGAAAGCCTAATTTATCTTATTTGAAATGCTTTGGAAGCAAATATTTTGTTCACAACAATGGAAAGGATAATTTGGGTAAATTCGATGCTCGTAGTGATGAGGCCGTATTTGTCGGTTATTCGGATCGTAGCAAGGCTTATAAAGTGTATAATAAACGAACCATGAAAATGGAAGAAATTGTGCATGTCATATTTGATGAGTCTAGTCTTTTTCATTCTAATACACAGGAAGAGGATGGTGAAGATGATGAGGACTATGAGCTTGGAATGATTCGATATGACATGGATGATGTACACGAGGAAAACGAACAAGAGGAGCAGAATCAACAGTCGGATCAACTGCTGATCAAGGAACTGCCAAGAGACAGGGGGAACAGAACCACTTGAACCACAAAATGAGGCTACGACATCCAGGGGGAATGAGGGTACACTTGAACAAAATGAACAAACAAAACAAACCCTCAAACACAAAATGAAGCGAACCAACGGTTGAGCGAACTGTGAGTCGAACCCCAAGAAGCCTCACCATCCTTAACAGTACCAAAGAAGTGGAAACACCAAAAATCTCACCCCCTTTCTAACTTGACCAGTGACTTGAATTCGGGAAGGAAAACAAGATCATCCCTCAATGATTTCTTTGCATCTCATGCGTTCCTCTCACAAATTGAACCAACGAACATCACCATGGCACTTGAAGATCCGAGTTGGGTGATGGAAATGCAAGAGGAACTAAATCAATTCAGAAGGAATGAGGTATGGCATCTTGTCCCTAGACCTACTGGTTGTACCGTGATTGGTACCAAATGGGTCTTTCGCAATAAGCTAGATGATTCAGGCAATATCGTAAGGAATAAAGCTAGACTAGTGGTGCAAGGATTTAAACAACAAGAAGGCATTGATTATAATGAAACCTTCGCACCAGTAGCTAGGCTTGAAGCCATACGTATGCTCATAGCTTTTGCAGCTCACAAAGGCATCAAACTGTTTCAAATGGATGTCAAAACGGCTTTTCTAAATGGTTATTTAGAAGAAGAGGTCTTTGTGGAGCAACCACCGGGTTTTATGAACAATGAATTTCCAAACCATGTTATTAAATTGGACAAGGCGCTTTATGGTTTAAAACAGGCTCCAAGAGCTTGGTATGATCGCTTGTCAAAATTTCTTTTGGAAAATGGTTTTGTGCGTGGATCGGTTGATAAGACATTGTTCATAAAGTCACAGTGTGGTGAACTGTTGATTGTACAAATTTATGTCGATGACATAATATTTGGTGCAACAAATGAACTCCTTTATTTGTACTTTTCGGAACTAATGAAATCTGAGTTTGAGATGAGTATGATGGGAGAACTAGGTTTCTTCCTTGGGCTTCAAATCAAGCAAACTCAAGATGGTGTGATGATTCATCAACAAAAGTACATAAAGGAGATGCTATGTAAGTTCGGTATGACTAATTCTAAACCCTTTTCTACACCTATGGTTTCGTCCACAAAGCTTGACAAAGATGAGAATGGTAAGAAAGTTGATGAAACGATGTATCGAGGTATGATCGGTTCATTACTTTATTTGACCGCTAGTCGACCGGATATTTTATATAGTGTATGTCTATGTGCTCGTTTCCAAGCTAGTCCTAGAGAATCGCATTTCATTGCCGTTAAACGTATTCTTAGGTACTTGGTTGGAACGTCTAATTTGTATCTTTGGTATCCCTCACATTGTCCTTTTGAGCTTTTAGGATACTCGGATGCGATTATGCGGAAGCGTCGTTGATCGAAAGAGTACATCCGGGATGGCTACTTTCTTAGGTCCGTGTTTGATCTCATGGGCGTCTAAGAAACAAAACACCGTTGCTCTTTCCACCGCTGAAAGCGAGTACGTAAGTGCCGCATTGTGTTGCGCGCAAGTTCTTTGGGTTCGACAACAACTAAGGGACTATGGTATTATCTTTGATTCAACTCCTATCTTTTGTGATAATACTAGTGCCATTAACATTTCAAAGAACCCTATACAACACTCAAGGACTAAGAATATTGACATAAGACATCATTTTTTACGTGATCATGTGGAAAAAGGTCAAATTCATCTTAAATTTTGTAGAACGGAAGATCAAATAGCCGACATTTTTACAAAACCGCTTGAAAGAGAACAATTCGTAAAACTTCGGTTGGAAATTGGTTTGTTGGATTCCGCGTAAAATTTTATGACGACTTGTCCTCGATGATTGACTAGAGTAGATGTTACACTTGTTTTTATAAGTGATTATGTGTTAGTATTACTCAATGAATTAGATGATTAATTTGCATGTAAATCCAATGGGTAAAGATATTATTCACATGGAGCCACTCAACCATCATCTAACCATCAAATCTCCTTTCCCCATTACCCATGTCCTAGCCGCCTAAACCCCACCTAACCGGCTACACCCACCTTCCTCTCAACCAATCAAATAAAAAAGCCTAAAACACTATTCACCTCATTTACTACATGTCCAAATTTTCAACTCTTAAATCATGACCTCCTTACTCACTTTCAAAATATTCAAAAAATTACACCTTCCCCAAATATTCTCCAAAACCGTCAAAAGCATACCTCTCCCAACTGTCACTTTTACTTTCACTATAAGAATCATGCCTCCAAAATCAACTAAGAAACTCTTGAATGCAATCCGAGACTCCTACAAACCGAAAGTACCAACGGTTGAACCACAAATCGAAAGTCTTGGATCAAAAAGTGCCCAAAATCAAAAACCACCAAAGAAACCTAGAGTCTTTGTGCCGAAAACCCCAATGACAAGGAAGAAATCAGTTGCTAATCGTCCTAAAACAGCTACCGAGGCTAGGAGATTCTCAAGTCGGGTGTTCAATCAAAAATTCGATTTGAATATGCCGCATGCAACCGAAACCGAGGGTGAAGAAGGAAGCTCACGGGTTGTTGGTGAGGTTGATGATGATGGAAATCCAATCATTCAAGAAGTTGAGGGAGTTGATGTTGGTGTTGGTAAGGAAAGTAACAATGATGAGGAGATTGTTAATGAGGATGCCGAGAAGGAAGAAGAGAAAAACAGTGAGGAAAAGAAAAATGAAAGTGAAGAGGAGAATGAGGAAAACATTGAAAAATAAAAAGAAAAGAGTGTTGAAAAATCAATTGAAAAAAGTGAGGAAAAAGAAAAGAGTGTTGAGAATGTTGTTGAGGAATCCGGTGAGAAGAGTAATGGGAAATCGAAATCGAAATCAAAATCGAAATCGAAGGGAAGTGTTGGTGATGATGAGATGTTGAAAGATTTGGTTGGAAATAAAAGGAGAAAAAGGAGAGGCAAAACCGTGAGTGAGGCAACGGTTGTGGAAACGGAAATTGACACGGAGAAATTGAATGCCGTCTTCAATGATGACGAGTTATTCAAGGAGGAAACCGTTCCCAAACCGAAAGGCAAAGCAAGGAGAATGTCCACTCGGGTTATCTCAAAGAAAAGGAAAGTGGAGGAAATGGCAAAGGAAGCCGATGAATCGAATAGTGCTATGATTGCTATTGAGCAACCTCTTGATGAGAACAAGTCCAAGGCACTTGAAATTCTTCATGGGTATCGCTTTCCAAAGGATATATTTGATTGTTGCAAGCATGTCATCCAAGGGAACTTTAAATCGGGCCGTCGCTATGAACTCGAATGGTATGATTCGTCCCCTGCTTTTAAATTCTTTAAAGATGCAATTCATGCACAAAAGTGGGAGAGTCTTCTTAATCTCTATAACCGAGTTTACTTAGCGGAGATTGTTCAATTTTATACTACGGTCAAAGTCGATGTCCAATCGGGTAGTCTTACCGCCGTTATCAATAACAAACCCTTGTGTCTCAATGTTGAAGTTGCCGGGAAATTGCTCGGTATTCCTACAACCGGGTTGTCCTCATTTCCTAAGGGTGGTTGGCCGACTATTGATGGTATAAGTTCCTTGACCATAACAAAGTTTCTAAGTCCCAAAGCTACGTCCCCTATCACACTAAAACCGAGAGAAATCAAAATAAACCACCGGTTCTTTTTCAATTTCATTTTTAGAACCTTGATTCCTTGTAATGAGAGCCGTGGTGTGTGTGGTGTGCTAGACATATGGTTGATTTATTATCTTGCTAAACACCTTCAAATTAACCTACCCGCTTTGATGTTCTTTCACATTGATCATCTTGCTAAGATTGTTGAAAAGCGTAAGGTTGATAGTTCCACCGTGTTAGCTTATGGGATGTGGTTATCGGTCATTTTCGAGAAATTGGATATTGTGGACTCGACTAGTTTCGGTGTGGATCACATGTGTGACACTATGACCTCGGGAGTTTTATCACAAATGTACTTGAAAATTGATGGTGATAAACTTGCTCGTATTTGGTCGGGTATGAAGGCTACGGATGTCGCCTCCTCCTCTATGCAATCGTCTTCTATGACACGTCTCACTAAGGATGTCAAAGCCTTGTTGGATCTCCAACATGCTCAAATGGGTGAGATTGCGGGTCTTCGTTTGGAAGTGTCGGGTTTACATAAGGAACTCAAGGAGGTTAAGGGTCAAAATGAAGAGCTTATGGAGATGGTTCACGGGTTGGTTGGAGAAGATGAAACCGAAGAAACCAATGATTGATCTCTTGCTCCTAGCCGTGCCTAGCCTATGCCGTATGTCGTACCAAGCCTTTTGCCATAACCATGCCTATTGCCTAATCAAAACAAAAGCCTTTCTAATCCCTTTTTACCTTGGCTTTGTGTTTGTGATAATTTACTAATATTGGTTATGTTGTTAGTTGTTGAACAATTTTTTTTTTGGTGAAAGGTTAGAAATTCTCATTAAGATCATAAACAAGCTATTACAAACTATCCATTTTGGTGGATACAATTCGAAGACTAAATAAAAGGCAGCTAGAAAAGTACTGTCTTAAACCAAGTCCTATCACTACTCCTTTTAATACAAATTTGCCACTCTAAGAATCGACATTTAAGCAAGCACTGAAGCTGTTGAACTACTTTTTCAGGTTGCTGAACAACCCCTTCAATTCTAGCCTTATTCCTCTGATGCCAAATAGAATAATACAAGGCTTGAATCCAAACAAGAGTAACCATTTTCTTAATTCTTGCCCAAGGTTTAGTCTGCAACCAGACAAAGAGATTAGTAACAGGCAGGCCAATATGCAGTTTCTGACTGATTAAGGCAACCATTTTTCTGGTATAACAGCACTGAATGAACAAATGCTGATGAGTTTCAGATGCTATGCCACAGAGATAGTTGTTGAACAATTTGTTTTGTATAACTCTAATCCTTATTTAGACTTGTGTTCTTCCTACTTGATGATGTCAAGAGGGGGAAGTTGTTTAAAATTGCAGGTGGTGATTCAATGACTCTTAGGCTTGCGTACACCGTAACTATGTTTACTTGGCGATAATATGTTCTACCTAGGCTAACGAAAAATTTGAAAAATTTTCAATGACCATGTATTTATGCATCTTATTTTGATCATGTTTTGACTTGTTAACCTTGACCATGGATTAAGGGGGAATTGCACACTGAATTTTATTTGTCTTGCCATCATCAAAGGGGGAAATTGAAGAAACCCAATTTGATTAAGATTGTGTTGATGATGCCTTAAGACAAATTAATCTCATTTGTTATTTAATTGTGTGCCTCTTAAGTTTAACCATGTAGCATGAAGCTCCAATTGTCAATTCAAGGTTATCAAGAATGTCATCATGAAGATCAAAGATGAAGATAGTCATTAGTGCTAATGTCATGTGTTGTAAGGTGATCGTTTAACACGAATTTACGTTTAGGTGCAAAAACAACAATTGAGTCAACAGTTAATTAAGGCTCGTCTTTGAAAGAAATATTTCGAAAATATTTGAATCTTTGTTAAAGTGCTTTTAACTTCCACAAATATTTTAAAAAATGCTTTGAAGTCTTTTAAAGAATATAGAGCTTTCAATGACTTGCTAAGGAGTTTGCTTGCACAATAAGACACTTACTATAAATGGGTTGCTTGCTTTTACATTTATGGAAATGTTTATGGTTCCCATAAACACAACCATTTATGCTTGTTTCTTGTTGAAAAACCCAGCCTATTTTTGTATGTGTGCACAACCTGGTTTCTTGCAATCTTAGGCACCGATTTCTTGAGGAAGAATACTCGGTTTCTTGGAGAGCATTTCGGTTGGCTTTACATGTTGCCCAAGCAAACTACTTACATTATTTTAATCACTTGTGCTTATGAGTGTAAGATATTTTAATGTAAAGTATACTACTTGAACATTATAAATAGCTTGCTTAATTCATTTTTACAAGTGTGCAACAAACGAGTTTTAAACTGAAAAAGACTTAAGCTTTCAATCGAGTAAATTAACTTTGCAAAACCGTTTATCATTTTCAAATCTTTGAATCTTTTGCAAGTTTGTTTATTTATCTTTTGAGTCTTTTACTTGAGTTTGTTGTTGCACCTAGTCGTTTTAAGTCGTGTTCAAGGATCCCGTGTTTTGTACTTAAACTTTATCTCCTCCGTTCAATTGAGTGAACAACATTGAGATAAGTGGTCTTGTAACAAACGGGTAGAACCAAACAAAGTCTTAGGATAGAGTTATCCTTAAGCACGAAGTCTTCGAAGCGGAGTAGCTTTTAAGCATGAAGTCTTTCGGCGTAGTAGCCCAAAGCAAGAGTCTTATTGCGGAGTAGCTTTAAGCAAGGAGTCTTTCGGCGGAGTAGCCCAAAGCAAAAGTCTTGGAAGCGGAGTAGCTTTTAAGCATTAGCAACCGGAGTAGGTTGGGGGGTTGTTTTATTATTCGGGGTGGTCTTAGTTTGTATGAGTTTACTTAAAGAGACGTTTAATAAAATAGCGGCCGGGCGTAGGTCGCGGAGTAGTGACCGAACCAGTTTTTAAAAACATCGTTAGTCGTGTCTATTTCGTTTTATTTCCGCTGCACACTCTACTCACGTCTTTATCTACGAATCAATCGTTGAGTACACTTTGTAACTTCATTTCTTTGAATCGTTGTTGAATACTTTTAACTCTCTAGTTCTAAGTATTGACTTCTCCTTTCATCTAAGCATTGTTTAAAGTGTTTAAGAGTTTTTTTAAAGAAGCTTTCATTAAGCTTAACTTTTAAATAGGCACCTAATTCACCCCCTCCCCCTCTTAGATGCCCTCGTCCTCGACTCTTCACATTCAATTCAACATGCAAACAAAATCACCAAATAAAAGATAGTAACTGAAATCGAAGAATAATAACAAATACAATACAATAAGAATATACATTGGAATATAGATGCACTTTCGTCTATGCACTTTTGTCTATAACAGTAAATGTCCCGATAACAATAAGAAGAAAGGCAAAAAGAGGGCCTAAAGCAGAGTTACCAAATTCACAATTATACAACAATCAATTGGGATACACGAGTACACGACTATAGAGAAACAATGTGAAAAGTTGGTAAAATAAGTAGGTGAAGACTTGTTTATATAGTAAGCAAATTTGTTAGTGCATTGATTTAGGATTCTAACCGTAAGATAGAGTTTGATGGTTTCAGATGTAGCAAATTTTATCTTTCTATTTTAATAGTTGTTGACAATACATATTATATTCTAGTTATATGGGAATTGGTCTTATTTTCCGATTATAATCTATCTTTTAGTTTATTTAAATATGTTTATATTATTTATCTTTTATTTTATTTAAATATTATCTTTTGTTTTAGGTCTTTTAAAAAGTTAGAGACTCTATAATCGCTCGAAAAAAGCTTCCTTTAATAATATAGATAGATATATATAGATATACTAGGTAGTATCCCGCGCTTCGCGCGGCCTGTTTTAAAATTTTATTATTATAATTGAAGAAAAATAATATATTTCATATATAACCTTTAATATTTTTACTGGTAATAAAAATAGATTAATTTTTCGCAAATTTAATTTTTTTCGTTTAACTTCAATGTCTTAAAATTAAATACATAAAATTGTACATAAAACTAATAAGTGATAATTAATTATTCACGATCAATGTTTTATAAATAAATTTATGACTGATCAAATATCATATTAATTAAAATAAAAATTGTTCGAATAATGTAACAATCAATATTAAGTTAATAAATTATATCATTTTACGATACATTATGTTCTAAATCAGTTAATATTTGTTCAAATTAATGTGAATATAACTTTATGTAATTTTTAGTTTTTTTATGTATAACGTGTGATATTTATGTATAAAACATAAAAGGGTCCAAAATCAACTTATTCAAATGCATGTTTTGATTGTGTCTTGCATGTGCTATGTGTCAAACATATCTATAAGAAATTTGCACCTTTTATTTTTTTAAACAACAACAACTGTATTTAATGATGTTTAAGAGTTTAACTGTAAATAAAATAGGTTGAACTTTCTCAAATATTATTTTTTGAGGTTTAATTTCAACGTATTTAGAAGATAACAAATAAAATATTTAATTAAAAGTAATATTTAATTAGTCATAATCAATATTTTATACTTGATGTATACATATATAATTGAAGATATTAAAGAAGAATGTAACGTGTTTTAAACTCTTTCATGTCGTTTATAATACTCCACTATATTACTTAATAATCATTAGTTTTGTTTTCATTATTCAAATGCACTCTCGATCACTCTATACATTCATACTCGTTCCCACACTCGTTATCACACTATTTAAACCTATCAAAGTCTCATATATATTCAATTTTTTTGAAATATAATTATTTTCATTTCCACACTATAAAAACTTATCTCTGAGTAGTTTTCTTTAAGTTTTGTTTTTAATAAATACAATTACTCTTCCAAATGTATTTTTCTTATGGATTTAATGTTCTAAATTTTATAACATTCTCAAAATATATTTTTTTTACGTAAATATAAAACATTGTGATCGACACCCACTTTAATCATATCTTTATATCAAAATATTCCAATAAATATAAGCAAAATTATACTCAATTGAAAGCATTTTTTCCAATGAACGTAATTGTTTACACTTTATAATTTTTATCAAAATATTTTTTTACTAAATTTAGAATCAAATCACCGTAATTATTTAATATAATTTTATAATAAAATTTATTAAACTATAATTAATAATTTGCTGAGATTTATACAGCATTTATTATGATTATATTAAATGATTAGTTGTAATTAATGCTTGTCATTATGGCTGTATATGACATGTGGTGTATCCACAAGTGTTTTTCAACCAGTTTATATATATATATATATATATATATATATATATATATATATATATATATATATATATATATAGAGAGAGAGAGAGAGAGAGAGAGAGATAGGATCTTGTGAGTTTGGTTTCTTATGGTGAGTTGTGAGTTTGTGCTTTGAAATCTCAGCCACTAGATTATATTAGAGATGAAAGGCCAAGATCTAATCTTACCTATCATATAAAATCACTGTCATTTACTTATTTTCTCTTTTTTCTAGTGCTACTCTTTTTTTTTTACTTTACTTTTTTTATTTTCTTTTTTTTACCTCGTGTTATTATGCTTTTTTTTACAACTTTGATTTTTTTTTCCTCTTATGTTTTTCTCTAATTTTCTCATTATGTTACTTTTTTTTCCTTTTTCTTTTTGTACCAGATTTTTTTTTACTCTTATTTTTTTACCTCATATTATTATGTTGTTATTGTGCTTTTTTTTTTACTTTGATTTTTTTACGACTTTGATTTTTTTTATTTTTTACCACATGTTATTGTGTTGTTATTGTTATTCCGCTGTTATTGTGATGTTATTCTGCTGTCACTTTGATTTTTTTTACGACGTTGATTTTTTTTTTCTTTTTTTTTTCACCATGTGTTATTGTGCTGTTATTCTACTGTTATTCTGCTGTTATTGTGATGTTATTCCGGTATCACTTTGATTTTTTTTACAACTTTGATTTTTTTACTCTTTTTTACCGCATGTTATTGTGTTGTTATTCTGGTGTTATTGTGATGTTAATCCGGTGTCACTTTGAGTTTTTTTACTATTTTGATTTTTTTACTCTTTTTTTACCACGTGTTATTGTGCTGTTATTCTGGTGGTAGTGTTATTCTGGTGTTATTGTGATGTTATTCCGGCGTCACTTTAATTTTTTTTACTACTTTTATTTTTTTACTCTTTTTTACCACATGTTATTGTGCTGTTATTCTGGGGTTATTGTGATTCTGCTATTATTGTAGTGTTATTGTTATTTTTTTTTTTAAAATCTCATTTTGTTACTTTTTTTTCTTTACGTGATGTTACTCTAGTGTTATTGTGCTGTTATTCTGCTATTATTGTAGTATTATTGTTATTTTTTTAAAAAAAATCTCATTTTGTTACCTTTTTTTCTTTACGTGTTGTTACTCCAGTGTTATTGTGCTGTTATTCTGCTATTATTGTTGTGTTATTGTTATTTTTAAAAAAAAAAGTCTCATTTTGTTACCTTTTTTCCTTATATGTGTTGTTACTCCATTATTATTGTGGTGTTATTCTACTGTTATTCTAAATTGTTACAACATATATACTCTTTGAGTCACCGAAACCGAAAATTTGCACAAATTCTTGAATTAACCGTCACACGTTCCTACTTGTTCTCTTCAATTTTATCCCCTTCTTTTATCACGAACACGAATAATGTCACTTTTTCGGACCCAACTTTGCTGGAACTGATAATTAGATACAATTGACCATTACAAGGCACCAAGTATACATGACCGAGAATGTAGCTATCCCCATCAATCAACATCGAGTACGTATTGTCAATTGTTTCACCTAGACAATCCGGGGCATCCATGAATTTGAAGGATATTGAGGCTGATTTCCTAGGATTGATAACCCCAACCTTCCCATTAACCAACTCAAATGCATAAAAGAAACCATTATGATACGCAATGTCAAGTATCCGATACTGTCTATTCTCCTCATCAAAAGTGCCCTTGATTGGAACCCATTGATAGTCATGTAACCGAGTAAACATCAACCCACCTTCAGCACTACAATTTTGTCGTATAACACGTCCAGTAACGCTTTCTAAACTTCCTAACCCAAAACAGATCGAACCTAATCTCACCTGGGTATAGACCTGCAATACTAATATACTATGATGTGACCATCTGATCATCACGTCTTCGACTGTATTTCCACCTCCACTGGCCACCAATCTCCTCCTGATTCTAATTATTTTAGTCTTCATTACTCCGGTAATAATGACCCCATTAACAGTTAAAATGCACAAGAGTTTAAGAAGAATGAAACTCAGAAGAGGAAGAATGGTCCATTAAGTAAGCATGAACAGAAGTTTAACAACAGTTGAAGAAATTTTTAATCACAGAATCCCCAAAGGAAGGAAGAGCATTTGGACATTTGGTATCAAGTCAAAAGCAAATGGAAAATGGGACCTGTTCCCACAATTTAATTCCTGTCCAAAAATTGAAAAAGAAGAATCAAAATTATATATAGCATTATAGCTTAGGTGCGAAAAGAAACCACTGAATTAGCAATCTTAACTTACTCCTCTTATGGTTCAATACCTGTCCCCCATAACTCGAATCCGTAAAATCTGCGCTCTATATTGTTTTTACTGGATTCTTGCTTCCTTGATTTTCAGCATCTTTTTGACTCAGTGGATTTGTGGGAAGAAAGAGGAGCAACGCCGATTCTTCATAATCATTGTACAATTACAAGTAAAAGTCGGCGTGCACCATCCTAGATTCGACGAGCCCAGATTCGACGCCGAACCCGACTCAGTACTCGATTGGAGCAGCCGATAACCGGAGCTCAGTCACCCAATATCGATTGAAAAGTGCGGTGGAGTAATTGGATTTGAGATTTAATATTGATTGGAATTCATATTGATTGGATTCGATAATTTGTCACAAGCGAAGGTTTGATCGAAATCAAGTTTGTTATGATTGGAATTCATATTGATTGGATTCGATAATTTGTTATGTTTTCAGCAGTAGTTTCGTGTTTTGCTGTTGGGTTATGTTTAATCGTTGATTCTATATTTCTATCTCAACCATCTATTTCTAATTATCCAATGGCTGAGATTTTCCAAACTCACAACTCACCGTAAGAACCAAACTCACGAGATCCCGCCTATATATATATATATATATATATATATATATATATATATATATATATATATATATATATATATATATAGAGAGAGAGAGAGAGAGAGAGAAGAGATCATGTAAGTCCACCATATGTATTTGAGTCCATAAGTTCTATTAAGGGCCCTTAGATGGTGAAAATGGATGGCCAAGATCAACCTCCAAAAAGTGTGTTTATGGACAATATCACTCATTCTCTCCTCCCTCACTAATCCTTCTAATCAATACATATATATAAAGCAGAAATTTTTTAAGCGATATTAGAGAATCCAACTTTTTTAGAAATCCTAACAAGAGTAGATTTCGAAAAAAATTAACAGTCCAACTTTTTTAGAAATCCCAATAAGAGTAGATTTCGAAAAAAATCATACCTATATATAAAGCAGAAACTTTTTGAGCGATATTAAAGAGTCCAACTTTTTTAGAAATCCTAACAAGAGTAGATTTCGAAAAAAATTGATAGTCCAACTTTTTTAGAAATTCTAACAAGAGTAGATTTTGAAAAAAAAAGATTGATAGATAAAATAACAAATTTAATAAATTGAAATCCTAACAAGTGTAGATTTCGAAAAAAACAATTAACAAATAAAATTATCCTAAGAAAAGTAGAATTCTTAATATTGAAAACAAATCTAAATAAATTATCTTAATATAAGTAGTTAAAATTATCAAATAAATAGTGGACATTTGTAATAGTTCAAGTTATCATTTTTATTTTTGCCCCACTTATGGTATCATACATTTGTAGTTTTTATTCTAGCATTAAAATAAATTTAAGAAGCTGACGGATAAATAATGAATTTATTTGATTAAAGTGTCATGTTAATATGATGTAATGTAATCTTATGTAGTTACACAGAGTATAAACTACGGTTCCATAAAAATATAGTCACTAAATAATCATTTGGGTGTGTATATAAATTGTAAATGTTTCCATATACATTCAAGTAATCAATGCATATAGAACAATACATCGATTTATATGTGTTATTATTTTTGTTTCATCAATTTACTCTCCATAAGAATGTTGAGATCATTAAGTGGAGAAATGAAACCGTAAAGAATTGAAGTAGAATTTGACAGTTTGGACACCTCAAAGCTTTTTGTAACAATGGAGCAACTCGGAGTATTATTCATATGATAAATTGTTGATCATTTCTAAACTCACCCATTAGCCTAGATTTCAAATAAGAGTAAGTTTGAAATAGTCAATAATTTATATTACTAATTAGTAAAGGCCTCAAGAGTGTACATATATTATGGTCATTAATTAATTAAATAAAAAAACGCGCATTATATTTTAATTTAACCAAATCTTGCTTGTGCACTAAGTAGTATTTACTCAACCATGTATCTTTGTGTTTTAGTATTGGTTTTACATACTAAGTAAAATTCTATTTTATACATTAAATTTATATTTACTTATATATCCTAAGTTCATTGTTATTCATTGGTGAGGATCTTTTGTCCCATTTTGGTGTCCCATCTCCTTTCCTATACTCTCTCCTTTTCACACATAGACATAAAAACCACATATATGATATATTTATTATTTCCTATGTTGATGTGTCAAGCAAATAGTAGCATAAGATAGAAGATGGGACACCATATGGGATAGAAGATCCCCAATGTGTATATGGGGGTAAAATTTGAGATAGATGATCAAAGATTATGCAGGCTTTGAAAGTTTTTAAAGTATATTGATTTTTTGAATTTTTGATGTAAGTATATATTTTACTAATTAACCAAAAGATAGTTGATGTTTTGGTAAAAATGACATAATACGTACTCCATATTTAATATTATAAATAGAAAGGTTAAAAAAATTGATGGCTTTCTCATATGTTACTCTTATTTTGGTAAATAATTTATCTACCAAATACTTACAAAAAACTAAGATAAATGAAATTTTTGTCAAATAAGTTTAAGCTTATTTCTTGGAAACAGGGCCTAAATATGAGATTTTTCATGATCTCCGAACCGTCCTCATGTCAAATTGATTTGTTTTTGATGTTTTTATTCTGGCAATCTTTACTTGCTTTTGAGCCTATTGTTAGGAGTTGATCTATAATTCTTTTTAAAAAAAAATTATAAACTTGATTAATATAATAAATAGCTATTGGTTCAGAATAAATATTAAGCAATTAGACATTGTAACGCAAAGTATGTATATAATCCATCACCACGAGGAACAGAATAATACGTAATTGGTTCAAAATAAATGTTAGCAAAGAATAAAAATGGTTAGCTCTACTATAAGAAAAAAGAAAATTTGATCAAAAAAATCTATCACAAGTGTCCAATTATATCGCATTTGTTTTGATTAAGCGAATATAAATAAAGTTTTAGGCTCAAATTGAATTATAAATCATGTCAATCAAGAGATTTAGACACGGTACAAATAATATCAGAATTATTTAAGAAAACTATAGAATAAACGAGTATATAACATTTAAACGGAACGAAAATATTTTAAGATCACCACAAGTTTAGACGGTTATGGTTTTGAAAACTTTACCCGCGACAACTAGGAGCATGTAATTTTTCTATTAAATACGGGTATGAGAAGGTCTACATCCGTTCTGTCCCCTCTTTCATATGTCATCCTTGCTTTTAGGAGTCATTTTTTTTTGTTATGCGAGACTTGACAGAGTATTTTAGTCGGGTTATATTTTGGGAGCAAAAATCATTACTTTTAGGTTGACCATGATTTTAGACATATTAATGGTCAAAGTTTTTAAAGTTTGACCCCTAAGAAGTAAGGTGGAAGATATTTAAGAAGGGAAGGGAGTATCCATCATGATTTTTTAATATAACTCATAATGATTAGTTTAAGAAGCGGGGTGAGTCTTAGACCAAGTGTGGTATGCCGATTATGTTGTTGAGAATTGAGGAACATTAACTCCGTAAGAGGATTATGTAACAGAATGTGTCTTATTATCAATCGCCATGGAAAATTCGTAGTAGAAGGGAAGATAATTACGGGTTTCAAAGTCGGCAAAGTGTACTTAACCCGAAGATAGTAATGACTTTCTCGAATGCAAGGATTCCTTTCATGATTAAGCGGAGACAATATACATTGAGGCCGTTCTACGCCATGACAATAAACAAGAGTCATGGACAGTCACTTAATCATGTTGGAATTTATGTGCCTAAACCAAAGATTTAGTAATGGTCAGCTTTACATAGAAGCGTTAAAAACAACGTCATCCGAGGGATTTAGGTTCTCATTGATGATAGAGACCAAATGTATTAAGGCCACACGAAAAACATTGTTTACAAATAAATTTTCACAAATTTACAAAATTAGGTGTCGTATTAAATACTTTACATGAAACTTCAAAGGATAAGTAGTTTTAAGTAGTATACATAGTCAAAGACTATTTCGGTAAAAAAATTGATGGTGCGTAAAACAATAATAATGATAACTCTATAGTTCAACTATTTCTCTGAATGTTATACAAGTGATGTATTTAATACCATGGTAACTTTAACCAATGCTTTCAGCGTTGCCATAAAATACTAACTTGATAACCCAACGATTTTAGTGACGTCATAAACTACTAAATGATGTTGCCAAAGATGATACTACTAAGTGCCTCCGGCCCTTGCATCCTATTAAATAGAATCACAAATATTTTTTATTGTTGTTTAAATACTACTAATTCTGTTGATATTCATTTTGGATTTGATTTTGCGAAAAGTATATAAGGAGCAAATACTCTTAATTGTAAATAGTAAATGATGTTGTAAGAGATTTAACATTTTCTCTGAACATACTAAATATATATAATCTTGACACCTGTTGTTTTACATGACATTGATATCATTTTTTTAAATTAAAATTAAGTTGTGCCTGTAACAATGAAAAAACTAACAATATACTCCCTCTATTTTTTTATATATGACTTTCTCACATTTCGAGACACTCCCTTCTCTCTTCAATATCTCTTAAAATATAAGACTAAATATTATGATATGTATACTCATATAAAAGAGTTTTTCGTAAGGAATTTAATGGTACAATTTTTATATTTTTTGAACAAATATATTTTTGTAAATATTAAAGTCAAAAGCTTACCTTGTAAATGCAAAACGTCATATATAAAAAAATGGAGGGAGTACTATAAACTATGTCACTTGATATTATACTATTGAATGCCGAATCTTTTATGCTAAAAATACTAATAATTCATCGGTGATCAACTACACCAACCACGATTTTTTTTTCATCAATGATTTAATATAGTTGAACTTTTTTTTATCAACTTTAGTATATGTTTTTACATATAATCCTATTGGGAGCCCCGTGCATCCTACGGGCTTTCCAACTAGTTAATCACTAATTCACTATAACTTCCTTTCCTCTCATCCACTTCTCTCACATATCACACAACTTATCTCCTCTCTCAAACCCCAAAAAATAAAAAACCCAAAAAATCCAAATAAATAAAAAACGCCAAAAACCCAAATAAATAAATAAAACCCAAAAAATCCAAATAAATCAAAAAACCCAAAAAATCCAAATAAATCAAAAAATCCAAATAAATCATTCATTCCTCTCTTTCTCATTCACCACCACCCACTACTATCCTACCCTACACCACCCACCCCCACCACCGTCGTCGGTAAATTCTATAAACACGTTTATTTTTTCCAGATTTTGCGTCTCGGTCTTTTTCGTCCCTTTTTTTTGTTTTTTTTTTTTTTAGATTTTGTGTTAAATTTGTTCTTTGGGGTCGGTTTATTTTGTTTGTTAATTATTGTTGGTTTTTGTTGTTATTTATTCTTTTCAAATCTCTTCTTGTTATACGTTTTTTTTTTAAGATTTGGAGTTTTAAATATCGTTTTTTTTTGTGATATACTTTTTTTTCATCTAAGATCTACTAAAATATTTTTCATAAAATTTGTTGTTTTAATCTTAGCTATATTAAAATTCTTATAATTTGTTGATTTTTAATCTTATATTTCACATTTTTATAAAAAAAATGATATAAAATGACTAAAGTATACACAGTTATGGACAAAAGTTATACTGTTATGGACTAAAGTTATACAAAAATGGTCTAAAGTTATACAAAAATTGACTAAAGTTATACAAATATGGACTAAAATTATACAAAGATTGACTAAAGTTATACAAATATGGACTAAAGTTATACAAATAAGAACTAAAGTTATACAAATATTGACTAAAGCTATACAAATAACGATATGAATAACTTCTACTCAACGAATGTATAACTCCAGTAGAAATGTGTGTAACTTCAATGAAAGTATAACTTTTATTTTCTCATTTCTCTTTGTTGACAAATGAAAAAAATATATGTATAACAACAAAAAATAACAAGTAAAAACCAACATTATAAATTTGAATTTATATAAGTACTGTTTGTATAACTTTAGTCCATTTTTGTATAACTTTAGTCCATATTTGTATAACTTTAGTCCTAATTTATATAACTTTAATCCATATTTGTATAACTTTAAGCAATTTTTGTATAACTCCAGTCCTTATTTGTATAACTTTAGTCCATATTTGTGTAACTTTAGTCCATTTTTGTATAACTTTATTCCATTTTTGTGAACAAAAATAAACCAATAAGTCAAAAAAGTACAATAAAAAAACTTCAATCTCATTTTTGTATAACTTTAGTCAATTTTTGTATAACTTTAGTCTTTATTTGTATAACTTTAGTCCATTTTTGTATAACTTTAGTCCAAAATCGTACAACTTTAGTCCAATATATAACTTTAGTCCAAAATCGTATAACTTTACTCCAGTTTTGTATAACTTTACTCCATATTTGTATAAATTTAGTCCATTTTTGTATAACTTTAGTCCAAAATCGTAAAATTTTAGTCCAAAATATAACCGAAATCCTAAAAACCACCAATACTAACTTTAAACCAACAATAATAGATCTGGAAAAAAAAAAGGCACTATCTAAATATCAAAATGTAATATAAGACATATTTGAAATAAAAAAATATAAAATAAGTAAATAACAACACACAACAAAATAGTATAAATTGTATAACTTCAATTTTTGAAGAATATAACTTTTGTCGTAAATAGTATACCTTTAATGTTTGAAGGGTATAACTCCAGTTGTAAATACTGTAACTTTAATGTTTTAAGGATATAACTTTAGTCGCAAATAGTATAACTTTAATGTTTTAAGTGTATAACTTTAGTCGTAAATAGTATAACTTTTATAAAAACCAAATAAATATGAAAAATCGTAATTAATCAACAAATATTAAATCTGAAAAAATTAAATAACAACCACGACTTCACCATCAATAACCAACAAAAATTAAAAAACCAAATAACAATAACAAAATAAAGTAAATCTGACAAAAACACTAAAAAAATAAATCTGAAAAAATAAAAACCAAAAAACCCCGTAAATCTAAGAAAAAAACAAATAACAAAAAAAAAACGAAATAACAATAACAAAAAAACCAAGTAACAAAATCATGATTTGTAAAAAAAAAGTGTATAAATTTACTGCATAATGATATAACCAACAAATCTGAAAAAATAAAAACCAAATAGATATAAAACATAAAAAATCTGAAATAACAAAAAAAAAATTGTATAACTTTAAAGGTTAATATTATAACTTTATTTTGATTATTGTATAACTTTAATATTTTAAGGGTATAACTTTAGTCGTAAATTGTATAACTTTAATATTTAAAGGTATAACTTTAGTCGTAAATAGTGTAACTTTAATGTTAAAAGAGTATAACTTTAGTCATAAATAGTGTAACCTCAGTCATAAATAGCATAAATTAAATAAATATTAACAAAAAACAAATCTGAAAATATATAAAAAAAAACTCATATAAGTATAAACTTACACTAATTCATATGTTTATATAAAAATATATAACAAGACGATTTTTTACAAGACGATATTTGAAAAAATATAAAACAAGACGATATTTGAAAAATGACGAGATCTGAGAAAATCAAAAAATAACCAACCCAACAACAACATTGGTTCAGAGGAGACAAGACTGATATAAATAATAAAAAAACAAATAAAGCAAAAAATAACCAACCCAAAAACAAAAGACGAGACGAGATCTGATATAAATAAAAAAAACAATAAAAAAACAAAACAAAATGAAAACACAGCAACATCATCAACGACCTTCACAACCTTCACCATCAAGATCTGAAAACAAATGAAAACACAAAAAATGAAAACACAAAAATGAAAACACAACAACATCATCAACAAAAACCAATACAAACCATCACAACCTTCACCATCAAGATCTGAAAAAAAAAAAAAACAAAAACCACGGAGATCTCAGATGAGCGGAGGAGGGAGGCGGTGGTGGTGGAGAAAAGGAGGCGGCGGTTCAGAGTAGAAGAGATGAGGTGGCAGGGGTTGTGGGTGGTTGTGCGGGGGTGTTCGTCGGGTTGTGCAGGGGTAGTGGGGTTGTCGGGTGGGGGTAGTGATGGCGTCGGGTTGGTTGTTGTTGTTGCTGCTGTGCTGCGAGATCTGAGAGAGAAGATGGTGGTGGCGGTTGATTTCGGTGTTGTTGTTGTTGTTGGTTCTCAGTGGTGGCGGTTCAATGGAGGGAGACGAGACGAAGGAGGGGGTGCCGGTGGGTTCGAATGGAGGTGATGGTGGGTTCGAATTGTGGGTGGTGGCGGGTCTGGTGGTGTTGGCGGGTTGGGGGTCGGGCTGGTGGTTTTTTTTTTTTAGTTGGTTTTTTTTTTTTTGGTTTTGTGCAATGTTGTCAGGATCGAGATTCTACTTTGGATCGATGGGGAGGGTAGGATCGAATCGGTAGAATCGTATCGTAGAATTGCAAGATTCTACAAACTCACTAATTATAATTTTTTATTTGGTAAAAATATATAATTGAAAATCAACACACTTATTTATTAATATTTATTCATAAAATATTGGTAATTAATGATTTTAGTATCATTGTATGAACAACTTACACGAAATTTGGGTTTTACGGTGTCATTATATAAAAATATATATTAACTTTTTTTTATTATGGAATCGGATCGTAGGATCTTAAAATCGTAGGATCGTATTATGATCCCATCTCTAGAAATTTTCAAATTAATAGGATCGTAAGATTCTACAACTATGATAGAATCGTAGGATCCAGGATCGGTCAAACATTTTTGGATCATAAAATCGTAGAATCGTTGAATCGAATCGCGATTCTGACAACAATGGTTTTGTGAGAATGAGAGGAAAATGAGAGAAAATGAGTGAATGAGAGAGAAGTGAGAGAGTGAATTATGAGGGAGTGAGAAGGGAGATTAGAATGGTGAAGGAGTTATATAGGATTAGAAGAAGTTGTACAAGATTAGGGAGGGAGATTTATGGCCATCCATTGAGATGCAATCTCATCCCTCCATTTCCCTCATCTAAGAGCCCTTATAAGGACTTGGGGACTCATAAGATATAAGAGACTTATGAGAACCCTTCTATATATATATATATATATATATATATATATATATATATATATATATATATATATATAGAGGAAGGATCAACTAAGGCCATTTATATATTTGAGTCCATAAGTTCTATTATGAGCCATTGGATGGAGGGAGATGGAGGGATGAGATGAACCCACTCAAAGTCATTATAGAAGCTAATTAACACACTTTACTAATCCACCCTAATTAACCACTAATTTACTATATATTTGTTTTCTACCCACCCATTTCTCTCTCATCTCACACATTTCATTCTTCTCTTATCTCAAAACCTCAAAAAAAAACCCCCAAAAAATCCAAATAAATAAAAAAAACCCAAAAAATCCAAATAAATAAAAAAACCCAAAAAATTCAAATAAATCAAAAAACCCAAATAAATCACCCACTCCTCTCATCTTCATTCACCACCACCCACCACCACCCCACCCGACACCAACTAACCACCCACCACCCCCGCCGCCGCCACCCCACCGCCGCTGATTTTTTTTTTTTTTTTTTCAACTCGATTTTTTTTTTTTCGTTTTGTGTTAATTTGTATGTTTTGAGTTGTTTTTTTCATTCATTATTTTTTTTGTCTTTTATTTTATTTTAGTTGTCTTTTATTTTGTTAGTTCTCATTTTTTATTCATTTTCTTAAATCTCTTCTTGTTATACGTTTTTTTTTAAGATTTCGTGTTTTAAATCTCATTTTTTTTTTGTGAGATACTTTTTTTTCATCTAAGACAAAAATGGACTAAAGTTATACAAAAATGAACCAAAGTTATACAAAAATAGACCAAAGTTATACAAAAAAACGAAAAGTTATACAAAAATTGGACTAAAGTTATACAAAAAATTGGACTAAAGTTATACAAAAATAAACCAAAGTTATACAAAAATGAACCAAAGTTATACAGAAATGGACAACAGTTATAAAAATATGGATTAAAGTTATTCAAATATGGGCTAAAGTTATACAAATAAGGACGAAAGTTATACAAAAATGGAGCAAAGTTATACAAAAATGAACCAAAGTTATACAAAAATGGACTAAAGTTATACAAACATGAACCAAAGTTATACAAAAATAGACCAAAGTTATACACAAAAAGACTAAAGTTATACAAAAATTGGACTAAAGTTATACAAAAAATTGGACTAAAGTTATACAAAAATGAACCAAAGTTATACAAAAATGAACCAAAGTTATACAAAAATGAACCAAAGTTATACAAAAGAATTGGACTAAAGTTATACAAAAATTGGACTAAAGTTATAACTTTGGTGCATTTTTGTATAACTCTGGTCTATTTTTGTATAACTTTGGTTCATTTTTGTATAACTTTGGTTAATTTTTGTATAACTTTAGTCCAATTTTTTGTATAACTTTAGTCCATTTTTGTATAACTTTGGTTCATTTTTGTATAACTTTGGTTCATTTTTGTATAACTTTAGTCCATTGTTGTATGACTTTAGTCCAATCTTTGTATAACTTTAGTCTTTTTTTGTACAACTTTGGTCTATTTTTGTATAACTTCAGTCCTTTTTTGTATAACTTTAGTCCATTTTTGTATAACTTTTGTCCTTATTTGTATAACTTCAATCATTTTTTGTATAATTGTAGTCCAAATTTGTATAACTTTAGTCCAAAATTGTATAACTTTAGTCCTTATTTGTATAACTTTAGTCCTTATTTGTATAACTTCAGTCCAAATTTGTGTAATTTTAGTCCAAAATTGTATAACTTTAGAACTATAAATTCAAATTTGAAACAACACATAAGAAGATGATATTAAAAAAACCAATAAGTCAAAAAAGTAAAATAAAAAAACTTCAATAACAATAATAAAAAATTAACCAATAATTAAAAAAAAAAACAAATAACAAAAAAAAAAATCAAATAACAAAAAAAACCAAAACCAAACCAAACAAAAAAACCAACAAAACAAACTTGCATGGTTGTATAACTTCAATTTATACAATGTATAACTTTAGATGTTAATAGCAGGGCCGTCTCCGAGATTTCGGGGGCCCTGTGCGGAATTTCGAAATTACCACTTTTTACATTAATACCTATATAAATTTAAATGTTATTTTGTTATAAGATTTATTATTTTTTTAGTATACGGGAACGTTTATACGAGTGTTTATTTCTTTCATACTGTACAAGTAAAGTTTTGAAAAAAAAAAATGGAAAAAGTGTAGTCATGGGGAATTGAACCTGGGGATGCATGAATATGGAAAGCCCAAAATAGTCCCAAGCACAACCACTGAGTCATTCGACACTTCATGTTAATATGCTCACTAATTAGTATATATGCTTAATTTAACTTTATTAGGCCACCAAAAATCGGAGGCCCTGTGCGACCGCGCGGCCCGCACACCCTAAAAGCCGGCCCTGGTTAATAGTGTAACTTTAATGTAAAAAGTGTATAACTTTAGTCATAAAATGTATAACTTTAATGTTTTAAGTGTATAACTTTAGTCATAAAATGTATAACTTTAATGTTTTAAGTGTATAACTTTAGTCATAAAATGTATAACTTTAGTCATAAAATGTATAACTTTAGTAACAAAAAAATTATGTAACAATAAAAATGAAAAAACAAAAAAATTATGTAACAATAACAAAACCAAATTAGACCAAAAAAATAAAAAATGTTATCTATTAAGAAAAATTCACCCATAAATGAAATAACAATACAAATAAAAAAAATTAACAATGAAATAACAATACAAATAATAAATTAGAAATTAAAAACAACCCATCAATAACCAACAAAAAAAAACCAAATAACAATAACAAAATAAAGTAAATCTGAAAAAACACTAAAAAAAAAAAGAGACAAACACAAGCTAATAAAAGAATTAAAAAAACAAATAACAAAAACACAAAAATTAAAAAATTCGAAAAAACAACAACATCCGGCCAAAACCAAAAACAACACACAAAAAATTCGAAAAAATCGACCAACAACCAATACTCAGATCTGGAAAAAACGAAAACAAAACAAAGAAATTGAACAAAAACAAATAACAAAAACAAATAACAAAAACAAAACAATAACAAAACAAAAAAAAAACAAAGCAAAACAAAAAATAAACTGAACAAAAACAAAGAAATTGAGGAGGTAACAAAATATCGAGTTTGAGACGGAAGTGACGCGTGAATGGTGGCAATGGTGGCGGCGGAAATCGGTGTGGTGGTGCGAGGCGGTGGTGGTGCGGTGTGGTGATGCGGTCAGTGGTGGTGGGCTGGGGGCTTGCAGATCCGAGAGAAGGAAAAAGAGGGAGGCGGCAGAAGGAGGTCGTGGTGGTTTTTGGTGGTGGGTGGCGGCATGGGTGACGGTGTTGATGTCGGTGGTGGTGTTGTTGTTGCTTTGGTTGTTTGCTTTGGTTGTTGGCGTTGTTGTTGTTGGTTGATGGAGGGAGGGAGGTGGGAAGGGAAGAAGGGAGGGAGGTCGGGTGGTGGTGGGCGGGAAGAAGGGAGGGTGGTGTCAGCTGGGTTTTTGGTTATTTTTTTGTTTTTTTTTTGTTTGGGTTTTTTTTGTATTAGTTTGGGTTTTTTTTTTTTAGAGAGGGTGGGAAGAAAATGAGAGAGAAAGAGTGAATGTGAGAAATGAGAGAGGATGAGTGAATGAGGAAGTGAGTTGGGAGATTAGAATGGTGGAAGAGTTGTACAAAATTAGGTGGAGTTATACACAATTAGGGAGGGAGATTAGGGAGGTTCATTTGTGACCCTTGAATGAGATGTAATCTCATCCCTCCATCCCTTCCATCCAAAAGCCCTTATAACTTTATAAGGACTTAGGGACTTATTAGATGTAGTGGCCTTATAAGAACCCTTCTCTCTCTCTCTCTCTCTCTCTCTCTCTCTCTCTCTCTCTCTCTCTCTCTCTCTCTATATATATATATATATATATATATATATATATATATATATATATATATATATATATATATATATATATATATATATATATATATATATATATATATAAAAGATAGATATAGATATAGATTGAATAGTTGTGATACGAGGAAACTAATAGGGCACTTTGAGGGGTTTGATGGGGTGGAAGTTGATAGAGCGGGACGGTCGGTAGGATTGACAATTATGCGGAGAGATGATTTTGACGGTAGTTTACAATATGCTACTGGCTTTTATGATTGGCCCGCTGCGCAAGATCGTCATTTATCTTCATTTATCATGTCAACAACTTGATTATTGGGAGCCGAGTCTGCGACCGTGGTTATGCATAGGTGATTTCAATGAAGTTCTATATTCTAATGAGATGAAGGGGGATCGAGACAGCTGTAGCAAATAAATAATTTCCGCAGTGCAATGGATGAAGGTCACCTATGTGACATCCCTTTTTTGGGTATGACTTTACTTATTACAATGGGCAAGTTGGACATGCAAAAAAGCAAAGTCGGATCGATCGGGCGATGGTGACGAGTTCATGGGGAGACCTTTTCCCCTCATACCCTAGCGCATTTCGGCCCTTGGTCTATTGGTAGACATGCCTGGACAATGACGTACCTCGATACATAGCGGCTTTGGCTGCGAATCCGCGATTGATTTGATTTTGATAGTAATCAATTAAACCCCATGTTGAGTTTCTCAAAAAAAGAAAAAAGGAGACTCTTTATTAGCGGGAGTATGCAATGAGTCAATGACATGAGTCAATGACGTTATACACCTTGTGTACCTAAATTTTTTTTTTTTTTTAATCCCCAAAGGGAATTAAATTTCCATATTCAACGAAAGCAAATTACACGGAAGGCAAGCTTCCCAAACTGTCCTACCAGCGAAAGAATCAGAAAAATGAGCTAAACCATGCGCTACTCGATTACAATTACGATTAACATGTCGCCACGCAACACTATCAAAGCGTCCACTAAGTCTTCTGATCTCTTCCACGATCAAAAACAGGTAGCTCCGTCCCGATCTTCCATCTTGCAAACACTCAATGACGGTTTTGCAATCGCTCTCCACCCACAGCTTACTCACCCCCCCTCTTTGCAGCCTTCTTCATCCCCTCCAACACAGCTTCAGCCTCGACTTCCTCCACCTCCGCCATCCCTCTCCGTCTATCTGCCATAGCCCATTGCACCTCACCATTCCTATCCCAACACGCTACCCCTAACCCAATGCCCCATCCTTCCTTAACCCCTGCATCACACATGATCCTCATCCACCCCTCTTCAAGGCTTCCCCTACTACTCCCTTCACCCCCCTGCCTCGTCTAAGGACCCCCATACCAGACCCACCTCTGTCTCCTACCCCAACCTTCTGACCCCCAGCAGTCATGGTCACGTCCTTCATCTCCGCCATCAGCTCTTCCACCCTACGAACCACATTCCATGCATTCACACAACGCTCTTCAAACACCCAGTTGTTCCGAGCTTCCCAAATCGCCCAACACCCCATCATAAACTTCCCTCTCTCCTCTACCCCCATCTCCCTCCACACATCTTCCACCCACTCCCTCACCCGCTCATACCCGTCTCCCATCTTTGGCTCCACTCCCAACCCGTCCCAAAACCCACCCACCCAACCGCACCCCTTAACAAGATGAAGACAAGTCTCGACCTCGCACCTGCAAACCGGACAAACCGGGTCGAAACCTTGTACCTAAATTTTTTTGAGTTAGTATAATATGAACACGACACACGAAAGAAAAGTATAAATAATATAATAAAATAATGTTACTAGATCAAATTATCCATTTATACATATTCAAAACTTCCCTACACTAAGAGGAAGCAATTACCTAAATTAACACCTAATACTTTATTGTTTTACTTGGGAAGAATAACTCAGATGTCAGAATGTATTACTGAATACTGACCCCAAACCAACAAAATGGATAAAGATTAAACTCTCTTCATTTTGTCACCAGATCCTTACAAAATGAGAAGCAAAAAATCTCCAAATCCGCAATGTCGAGAGCAACTTATTCTCTTGAACATTGCTTGGTGTGAACCAATTTGCCCTGCTACGCCGTAATGACTCGAGCCAAACCAGTCGTGATGCGAAATTATTCTGTCCAAAGAATGAGTAACAAGTCTACGGTAAGATGATCATACTGCAAGATGTGATGTATTTTTTCAATTAGGAACTTCGAGAGCTCAGGACCGTACACCAATCATTGTAAGACCATCTTACACAAGTTTCTGGCATCTAAAACAGACGACGTGTTGGAAAGCATACCACATAAAGAGCACTAGTTAGCTTCAATATACAATGGCACAGGAGAATAACTCGATGAGGGGATAGATTCTGCACAGAACATAAGCACAATCAAAGGATGGTGGAAAACCCCTTTTAGTTAAACAAACAGTCTCGTGAAGGACTGATTTACGTTAATATAATAATGTACCCAATCCAATTAACTCATAACTCTACCCACATACACATCAACCCACTAAAAACTACGACAAATAAGTACCCTCATATATAAGAAAAAATGGGTTTGTCTACTGGTAATTTTATCATAAGCCTGTGTATCTTTAACAGGACAACAAGTCGATAAGTCATCGTGCAAAATAACTAACCTTTCAGAGACATAGTATCATGTACCCTACTTTCACTTTCTGCCTGCAACCAATCTTGAGTGCAAATCAAAGCCTGCATGGTTTCTGAACTTAGAGAGCTCCGATACTGATCTACAACTCTGCCTCCAGTCCTGAAAGCCAACTCGGATATGACCGTTGACATTGGAATTCCATGCACATCTTGTGCAATCATAGACAAGATTGGATACCTTGGGGTATGAACTTTCCACCAATCAAAGATCTTGAAATTGTGACTACGAGGGAAAACAGGTTCCTCCAAGTATTTCTCCAAGTTTGAGACTGTATTTTGGCCATGTGAAGTGTCCTTGAGAAACATATCAAAGTCTTTCAAATGATCCCGAGATTCACTTCTAACCCCATTGGCACTACTTCCAACACCGTGATCAACAGAAATCGATGTTGAACCAATCGAGTATTCATTGAAAAGCTCTTTAATTCCATCTGACACTTCCTTGATATATTCTTGAGCATCACTGCCATAAATCTTGGGGTAATAATACTCAACCAGCTTCATCTTAAATCAGGGGTCAACGATTACTACTATCGCCAATGATAAACTGCATTTACTCCAATAAATGTCAAACTTGTCTTTCATATTCAAAGCCATGGATCTGATAAATTCATCAGAGCTATTACACCAATCAGTCAACTGCACATGAAAATCACATATCTCAGGGAAGTGGATGATTTGTTGCTTGTCATTACATTGGTTATCTCGACAAAAAGCTTTATGTAGCCAGTCACACAATTTGCCCATTCCCACTCCTCTTCAGATAGAACTAACGTATAGGCAATATCATTTTCCTGCAACAGAGAGAATGCCGTTCTACAAGCCATAGCTGTTTCAAGCATCACACTAGTTGAGTCCCATCTCATATGACAATCTCCAAATAAGCTCTTCCCGTTATCGATTCCAACTTGTTGGGCTATTTCATTGAACTTTCCTTGCATAGTTTGTGTGCTTCTAACATATCGAATACTTTCTCTTATTTTGTGTATCACCTCATGCAGGGCATCCATGGCATCTCCAACCATCAACCGAAGTGCATGTGCCGCACAACGCACACCAAACAGTCTCCCATTACACAAAGGGGGCTTTTTAGAATATGCCTTGAATCTGTTCTGAATTCCGCATCTGATTTAGTTTCCTTATCTGTTTAGGAAACTATTATTTAGTTTCCTTGTCTGTTTAGGAAATTGCTATAGGGTTTCATATATCTATTAGGGTTTCCTAATTCATTATGGAAAATATCTCATTATGAAGTCTTATATAAACTCTCATAAGTTCATGTCTGTTTTATTCAATTCAAAATCATCAAAAAATCGAGTCGTCAAAAATCAATACTCTAACGAGTATACTCAAAATCAGTAATCCTCAAGATCAATAATATTCTTCCCTTCTACCGGTGGACGTAGCTAACAAATTGTTAGTGAACCACGTAAATCAGTTGTCTTTTTCACGTTCTTTATTTATCTTTCTTACATCCGTTATAACAAACTGGTATCAGAGCCAGATTTATCTGGGCTCCTGAATTGGTAAGAAAGATGTCTGGGATGAGCGTGAAGATTGTTAAATTCACGGGGAGGAATAATTTTAGTCTATGGCAAATCAAGATGCGGGCTTTGTTGAAACAACAAGGGTTGTGGGCGCCGCTTGTGAAGAAGGCGGCAGAACCCGTCACCGCTGAGATGGATGTTCTGGAGGAGAAGGCACATTCAACAATTATGTTATGTCTTGCTGATGATGTTATTATTGAAATCGCGGAGGAGCAATCTGCACAGGGTTTGTGGTCAAAGCTTGAGAGTCTTTATATGACGAAGTCTTCAACCAATAAGTTGCTTCAAAGCAACGTCATTCGATCTAAAAATGCAGGAAGGTACTTGTCTCCGAGATCACTTAGATCGGTTAAACACAATTTTATTAGAATTGCGTAATATTGATGTTAAAGTTGATGAGGATGAGGATGCCGCATTAATTCTGTTAGTATCTTTGCCTTTGTCGTATGAGAATTTTGTGCAATCTTTCATTGTTGGTAAAGATACTGTGTCTCTAGAAGATGTTAGATCGTCTCTTCATACTAGAGAATTGCGCCATAAGGCGGCTGGTACGATTCTGAGATAATCGGGCCGCGAGTTTAATAGCTAGCGGGGTTATGGACGAAATGCAGGAAGAAAAATTATAAGAAGCCGTCTTATTCTCGGTTCTTCTAATTCTGCTGGTACCTCTCGGTACATCGATTTTAAGGGTCCTAAACCTACGATATTTGTAACTCTTGTAAAGGAAAGGGGCATTGGAAATTTGATTGTCCTAAGAAAAATAAACGGGACAAAGCACTGGATCACAAATAATAGCGGATACCAATTACGAAGGTGATTATGCTCTAGTTCTTTGAAAAATACACGCATCCTAATGATGTGTGGATCCCGATTCGGGAGCAACCTATCACATATGTCCGCGCCGGGAGTGGTTTACAACCTAGAAGCAAATAGATGGTGGCGATATTTATATGGCTAATGGTTCTATTTGTAAGACAGTTGGAATTGGCTCGATTAAACTACGGACACAAGATGGTAAATTACGCACATTGAACGAGGTTAGACATGTTCCGCGATGACGAAGAATCCGATTTCCTTAAGTGTGTTGGACAAGTAAAGGTTTCGATTTTCATGGTGAAGGTGGAGTTACGAAAGTCTACAAGGGTTCAAATGTGATTACGAAAGGTGTTAAGTATGATACCTTGTATTGTTTTCAAGGTTCTACGCTTTGTTAGGTTCTCATTTACATTCCGCATAGCAAGTTCCAGTATTTGTTTGGACTTGCTAAATGTTAGAGTATATGATTGCCCCATGGTGGGCAATATCGAGGCGAGGAGGGAGAGAATTATCGGCACTAGTTTAGTGCGTCTGGTACATCCGCACCGTTATGGTGCATCCGGTATCTGTCGATTGTGAGAGGATTCAAGTCAAGGTGGAGATTATATTTGTTAAAATATGCCTTGAATCTGTTCTGAATTCCGCATCTGATTTAGTTTCCTTATCTGTTTAGGAAACTATTATTTAGTTTCCTTGTCTGTTTAGGAAATTGCTATAGGGTTTCATATATCTATTAGGGTTTCCTAATTCTGTTAAGGAAAATATACATTATGAGAGTACTATATAAACTCTCATAAGTTCATCTGTTTTATTCAATTCGAAAATCTGTCAAAAAATCGAGTCGTCTGAAATCAATACTCTAACGAGTATACTCAAAAATCAGTAATCCTCAAGATCAATAATATTCTTCCCTTTTGCCGGTGGACGTAGCTAACAAATTGTTAGTGAACCACGTAAATCTGTTGTCTTTTTCACGTTCTTTATTTATCTTTCTTACATCCGTTATAACAGGGCTTATTCTGAGATAAATGATCTTTGACTCGCGAAACAATGTAATCATTGGTAAAAAGGTCACCAAATGTAATGGAGAAAATTCGCCTTTCTATGTCCCAATCCATTAGGCACTTGATAATCACCTCAGATTGTATGTCTTCACTATGAGCAGCATCAATCATGAGGAAATTTAGTATTTTCTTATGTAATTTCCATTTTTCGTCGATATACTGTGCAGTCAAACACAGGTATCTAGCATTTTCAGGTGAATTCCACAAGTCAACAGATATACAAATCCTGCCATGTAATCTGTTTAGCACACAATAAACTTTGTGTTTTTCGGATGCATAAATTGCAATACAATCTAGCTCAAGGACACTGTTTGTTGGAATATCAAACATTGGTTGCAGATTCTTCACAAACCTCTTAAAGCCAAGGTCATCGACCATGGCTAATGGATAACCATGTAATATTATCATTCTAGCTAGAACCATTCTAGCTCGCTCTTGGTCAAACTTTGTGTTCCCGACAGAGATAGGCTCGACTCTTTTAGGCTCTGGATCATACTTTATTGTAGCAAGTGGAATATGTTCATCTTTTTGCTGTGAACCATCAAAAGAGCTAGTAACTGTTACAGTGTTATCCTTCTTTCTTCTCTTAGCAAGCAATTGAGAGACATCAAAGTTAGATCTTTTCAGACATCGCATCAGATGATTCCTCAAATGTGTTGTTCCACTGTTACTTGATTCACTTGATCTCTTATTACAATGAATGCAAACGGCATAGCAAATATCAGCCTTTTTAATTCTCTCGAAGTGATTCCAGACTACGGACGTTAACCTTTTCGGTTTCTTAAGGACTATCTCATTTGACGTTGTTTCCATCAAATGGGTCTTAAGGACTATCTCATTTGACGTTGTTTCCATCATATGGGCCTGAATGCCTGATACTGTAGAATTCTGCAAAATAAGTAACAGTACGAGCCAAATTTTCATGATTAAAAAATATAAAAATATCAAGAATGACCAACATATTAATAGGAATATTTATAATAGTTAGGAATATTTATAATAGTTGGGTCTTAACCATCACCTTAAGGTTTTGGTTGAGTTGGTCCATCTATCACATATATCATCATTCACAGTTCAAATTTATGCAATTTCAACTTAATCACAAACAATCGTCATAACTTAAGCACAATCAGATGCATAAAAACGCATTACAAATTTACAATGTCATTACACCAGTAAGGCACCCCGTCTGGCCGTCTCTAAGGTGGTATTGTAAAAAAAAACAAAAAAAAAAAAAAAAAAAAAAAAAAAAAAAAAAAAAAAAACTCTGTAGCAATCCACAAAACAATGAAACACAACGAAAACAATCCACAAGATCTATAGTAATCATCCATAATCCATAATTAACAAACAAACAGTAACCCAATCCCAAGAGTGATGTGCTGTCACAAAGGTTGAAATAAACCACTTTACGAAAACCAAAACACAATAGCAATAACGAGGCCATTTTATGTGGGTAACGTGTGACGGACTCATTACATATTACAATAGATCTTTGATCGGTCAAATATCACCCACATGGTTAGATAAGACAAAAAGTATAATGCATAGGGAATTACAAATAACTTATCTTTATCCTCCCACTAGGTAGCATTCCGCGCTTCGCGCGGCCTGTTTTAATATTTTATGATTATAATTGAAGAAAAATTATATTATTCATCTACGGCCTCGATTCTCAAAAATGAGTTTTTATTTTTCAAGCTTAATTTTTCAAAAGTGTTTTTCAAAAGCAAAAATAACAAATTGCTACTTCTATTTCTATGGGCAAAAATATGGATTTTTAGCTTTTGAGAATTTTTTGTTTAACTTTTAGAAAATGATGTGTTTGGCCAAAAAGTGTTTTTGAGGCCAAAAACACTTTTACAAACTAGGCCAAACACACCCTTAATATTTTTAGGTTTAACTTCAATGTTTTAAAATAAAATACGTAAAAGTTTTAATTCAAACTAATAAGTGATAATGAATTATGCATGATCAACGTTTTATAAATAAATTTGTGACTGGTGAAATATCATACTAATCAAAATAAAATTTATTCGAATAATACAACAATCAACAATAAGTTCTCAAATTATATCATTTCACGGTACTTTATGTCTCATATTAATTAATATTTATTCAAAATGATGTGAACATAATTTTATATAATTTTTAATTTTTTATGTATAACATGTGACATTTATCTATCAAACATATAGAGTTCAAACTCAACTTATTCAAATGTTTTGATTGTGTCTTGCATGTGATATGTGTCAAACATATCTATGAGAAATTTGCACCTTTTCTTTTTTTAAACAATTATATATAATGATGTTTAAGAGTTTATTACATATAAATATAATTGGTTGAACTTTCTCAAATATTATTTTTTGATGTTTAACTTCAAAGTATTTAAAAGATAACATATAAAATATTTAACTAAAAGTAATACGGAGTATTTGGTTAGTCATAATCAATAATTTATATTTGACTTATACATATTTAGGTTCTAAAGGATGATTCATGTCAGCCGACCCCAAATTATTTTGGGATTAAGGCTCTGATGTTGTTGTTGTTGTTGTTGTTGTTATTGTTGTTGACTTATACATATTTAATTAAAGATATTAAAAAAAATGTAACGTGTTTTCTACTTTTTTATGTCGTTACGTTTATAATACTATATTACTTAATAATCATTACTTTTGTTTTGATTATTCAAATGCAGTCGCGATCACTATGTACATACACAGTCGTACACATACTCGTTATCACACTATTGAAACCTATCAAAATCTCATATGTATTCAATTTGTCCAATATAATTTTTTTCATTCTCAAACTATAAAAACTTATCTCTTAGTAGTTTTTTTAAAGTTGTGTTTTTAATATATACAATGACTCTTCCAAATATATTTTTCTTAATGGATTTAATAGTATAAGTTTTATAACTTTCTCAAAATATTCTTTTTACGTAAATGTAAAACATTGTGAAACACTCACTTTAATCATCTCTACATATAAAAATAAATATTTCAAAAAATATAATGAAAATTATACTCAATTGAAAGTATTTTTCACAATAAACGTAATTATTTACATTTTTGAATTTGTATCAAAATAATTTTTTAGTAAATTTAGAATCAAACAACCGTAATTATTAATATAATTTTATAATAAAATTTATTAAACTATAATTAATATTTTGCTGAGATTTATACAGCATTTATTATATTTGTATTTAATTTCAGTTGTAATTAATACGTGTATTTAAGGCTGGGTTGACACTTGGCGCATCCACAGCGTTTCTACCTAGGTAGTATCCCGCGCTTCGCGCGTCCTGTTTTAAAATTTTATTATTTTAATTGAAGAAAAATAATATCATTCATATATGATCTTTAATATTTTTACTTAGAAATAAAAATAATTTAATTTTTCTCAAATTTAATTTTTTTTAGGTTTAACTTCAATGTTTTAAAATAAAATACATACAATTTTAATTATTAAAATTAATAAGTGATAATTAATTATGCATGATAAACGTTTTATAAATAAATTTGTTACTTATCTAATATCATAATCCCTCCTAGTCGCTTATTTCTTCTCTCTTTCATTTTCGAAGCTAGTCGGATTTTCTTCCCCCTTTCCAATTTTTAGTAAGTTTTTTAGTTGTGAAATAACCATATTGTCCTTGTCTATTTTTTTATTTTACAAAAATTGCCATTTATTAGTGGACCTAATTAGACTTGAATAACGCAACGATGAACATTGAGTTCTCACATTTTATTATTTAACGATACATTATGTCCCGAACCAGTTAATATTTGTTCAAAATGATGTGAATATAATTTTATATAATTTATATTTTTTTATGTATAACGTCTGATATTTATGTATCAAATATATGGAGTCCAAACTCAACTTATTCAGTTCTTTTGATTGTGTGCTGCAAGTGCTATGTGTTAAACATATCTATAAGAAATTTACACCTTTTGTTTTTTAAACAATTATCAATTATATTATTTTTATACAATGATGTTTAATAAATTACCTGTAAATAAAATAGATTGAAATTTCTCAATTTTTTTTTTTTTGAGGTTTAACTTCAAAGTATTTAAAAGATAACATATAAAATATTCAACTAAAAGTAATATTTAGTCAGTCATAATTAATATTTTATACTTGATGCATACATATTTAATTGAAGATATTAAAGAAAAATGTAACGTGTTTTCTACATTTTCATGGCGTTTATAATACTATATTACTTAATAAGCATTACTTTTGTTTTGATTATTTAAATTTACTTGCGATCAATGTGTTACTGTGTACATACATTCTCTTTAAACCTATCAAAATCTCACATGTATTCAATTTCTCGCAATATAATTTTTTTCATTCTCACACTATAAAAACTTATTTCTTAGTAGTTTTCTTTAAGTTCTATTTTTAATAAATACAATGACTCTCCCAAATATATTTTTCTTACCGGATTTAATGGTCTAAGTTTTATAACTTTCTCAAAATGTTTTTTTACGTAAATGTAAAATATAAAAATATTTCAATAAATATAATCAAAATTATACTCATTTGAAAGCATTTTTCGCAATGAACGTAATTATTTACATTTTAGAATTTTTATCAAAATAACTTTTTACTAAATTTAGAGTCAAATTACCGTAATTTTTTTATGTAACTTTATAATAAATTTATTAAACTATAATTAATATTTTGTTAAGATTTATACCGCATTTATTATGCTCATATTAAATGATTAGTTGTAATTAATGTTTGTCATTAAAGCTGTATAGGACACGTGGCGCATCCACAGCGTTTCATTAACGCTGGATATGCTACGTAGCGTATCCACAGCTTCCCAACCCAGTTTTATATATATACTAGATTTAATGCCTGTGCGATGCACGGGCCACTTGTTTGAATATTTTGTAACGACTTTAGTTAAGTTTTAAACGTTATTGTTTTTCTATACTTTCAGAATGAGTTATCCATGCGAAGTATTATCATATTTGACATAATAATCTCACAAAAAATGAAGTTTGTAAGAGTTGGACTGCTTGGAATCTACATAGTATAAAAGTTGGGTTTTTCTTTGGCTTCTGATTGGCTAATGGATTTGAGAGAATTAGGTGCATATGGGACTCCCCATGATTTATACAACATTTAATTATTCTCTCTCTCCTCTCATCTCCTCTCATCAACTCAATTTCTATTCAGGTTAATCTTAATCATATATTCATATTCATCTAAAACCCTTCTAAATGTAAGAACTTTGGAAAATATTGGGTTTGGCTACGAGTGAGGCCGTGTTCTCGTGCCTATCACGAGCTCTACAGCGTTTTTCCTATTCATTCTCTCCTCCTCATTTTTTTAATCCCTAATCTCAATCTCTTTCTTCCTTACCCCATTACCCGCCTCCTTCTCTATCCTTCTCCTTCTCTTTCTTGACTCTTACCGTCTGCGTAGTTAGGTCCGCAGTGTTGAATTCGATAAGTGATTCTTCCTTCTCTCTTTTCCATTCACCTGGTTTTAGTTTTTCTATTAGTTGTTGATTTTCATTTTTTGATAACATATACTTTGTACATGCTTTAGTGACGAAGATGATCATAATGTTGGTGGTAGTAAATCAATTGAAGGGTGCTCTAGACCCTCGCTTATCCATTCCCGATTTTCACACGATTTTAGATTTGGTTTTTACAAATGATAATGAAAAACTGGAATCATCAACCTTGTGTGGGTCACTTAGGGTGATTATCTTGATCGTATTCATCAAATCGTTCACACAAAGACCGTATTTGTAACCTCCGTCATTTGCGACACAATAGCGGCCATGCCTCTTTCAATTTCATTTGGGTGTGTCTCTTCTTCCTCCTTTCACATTCATTTATTCAGCCATTTATTCATGTTGTACACCACTTGTTTGTCCGGAGATTGCGGCGACTTTATGAGTAATTGTTAAATCTTTTTTGAAATTTTAGGGATTCAACCATCCGTTTGCAATCTTTCTATTTTGACTAGGATTGAGTAATGAAACTAGGATTGATTAATGGATATGAAACATTGATATCATCTGGCTGAAAATATAGGTGTTGTGTACTCGATTCGCTACGTCAAACACGTATTTTCCTTTCTTAGTTTATGTTCCATAACCTGAGTTATGCCAACTGAGTACTTGGTGAGTCTCAATTTATGAGAGATGAAAATATGTTGAGTAGTTGAGGAAATATGTTGGTTACCTACTTAGTCTTTGACATCTTGCAACGAGTACGATTTTTTTGATGATTTTGTAGCGGGTTTAATTTCCGAACTATGGAAATTTACTGATCTCAAGCGCTCTTCTTTAAATAGTTTTGGTTTTAATTGTTGGAGAATATTGTTTCTTCCATTTTGCGATCTATTTAAATCTGTTTTTTGCTTTACTATACAATAGCTTTCAAGGAACGATATTGGATAAGTCTAAGAGTGGAAGTCGAAGCGACCAAATAAAGAAAGAAGAATGTGCCATTTTGCGGTCTATTAAGTTTTGAGGATACAATCGAAGCAACTATCATCCCTCGGGTGCGTTTTTCCTTGATGATTGATTCATGTATTATTGTGGATCGTGCCAAACTATCGGCCATAGTTCCTTTCTCTGAAATCCCTCGACACAAGTGTGAACTTTGCACTTCTTACAAAACCTCTCTCTTGCACTCATTTGAACACCGTCCCACACTCCCACAATATAAACAACCTGTGATGTGTTTATATTTTTCTTGTGTTTGTTTCTGTATGCTCAATTCATCACATCTGATTTCTTTGTTTTTAAGCCGCTCGGGTTTGATTTTTTGATCTGGAGGTTTGGTTCTTTAGATAAGTTACTTTGGTGGGTATTGGGGGTAGGTCTTGTTTAGCTTATTCTTCTTGTGAATGGTAGGCTGAATTTTTTGCTTTATCACTTGCATTTAGTTTTTGTTTATCGGGAATTGTATATTGTCGATGGATATGGTGTCAAGATTGAGAATTACACTTTTAGTTTTGCCTTCTTAGCACTTGAATTTTTTGCTTTTATCACTTGAATTTAGTTTTGCCTTCTTAGCAATATCAATATACATGGATTGTACATGGATTTCTAAAATTAAATTTAAACTTTGGTGTACAATCAACTAATAAGAGTAATTAATCATGTAATACTTGTAAGACGGTTCTTTTATGTATGAAAACACTCAGTTGTTACTAAAAGGACCATGTCATGCTGTAAGACGGTTTTATTCTATAATTTGTGATTTACCAATCTACCATAGGTGCTTGAAAGATGGGTGGTTGAATTGGTTCTTCTTGGATTGGGTGATGATGGGAGTGTTGTTCATTGTATTCATGTTGAAGTTAGTGGCGAAGGGAGTTTTGAGATGTTGGTAGGTTATTTTGATGGTGGTGATTACGTTCTTTGAAGGTTAGGCTGTTTTCAATAAAGTTAAACCGCGGCAAAGCATAATCACGGGTCCAGATTTAGTTGGCTTGTTGTCATAGCCATTTTTTAACAGTTCCTACTCATCACGGGGTCACCTCAGTAGTTGTAAGAGTCATCCTGGAAAAGCTCACTATTGCCCTCAACACTCTGCTTGCTTGTCATTTTTAATAGTATCGAAACTCCCATATTGATATAAAGGATACACTAAACCCCTGTTCAAATTTCTCACAGCAAAGTGTAACTTTTTCGTCGTGTTACAAATGAAAAGATCGACCTTGTTACGTGTACGTCATTTCTTGTAATTTTTCGGGTAAAGTTTGGTGTTTTTTTTAGTGTTTGCTGGGTAGTACTAATTTTGAAATTATTGGATATCCTTTTGATTATTCGTATCTGTTTAGTATCTACAATGGTGGTGAATCATCTGAGAGACGACGTGGCAGGTTCAATGGTTAGCCCCGCAAAGGAGGGATGATGTGGACTACATCGTGACCCACCCTTTTACGGAACCATGGGACCTGGAATTTGGAGAGGGAAAAGGTTGAAGTAAATGTTCAAGGATATCTGAAATGTAGTATAAAGAGTGTAGGAAGAAAAGGTGGACACTCTTTAAGAAATAATAATTCACGGTAGTTTTACAATGCTTTTGAAGTGAGTATAGACAAAGCTACCGAGATCAGATGTATGTTACTATACGCTTATTGGTCATCTTAACGGCTTTATTCAATTCTAAACCAAGAAAGCTCGCAAATATACCTGGCCATGGACGATGGTACTACCATTGACACTTTGTCAGTAGCAAGGCATGGTTACTATATGCAAAATGGTAGCACCACTGTCAGTAGCAAGAAGGACATGCCTTCTACTAACTGTATAAAATCTACAGGTGATGTGAAGTGTTGAATGTCACAAATTGTGAATTTGGACTAACAACCTTTTTAGTTAACTTTCTTTACTTCTTCATTAATCTAACCCTTTCCCCTCTTTCTTCCTCCTCATTGCCATCATTTTTTATACTTTAGCATAGGAGCTGCACATACCATTACTGGGGGCAGGCAGGTACCTCAAGGAGCAGGATCCTGCTATAAAGGTTTTATTTAATGATTAACAGCGTGGAATTTGTATTTTTTCACGTCGTTTAAAATTGATCCCTCTCTTACATTAATCACATGTCAATTAGTGTTAAGCCGATTGAGTGCGATTCTAAGTTCTAAATGGAGAAAAGGCGGTGGGCACTTGTGTCTCCGTTCAAAATTTGTTCAATTATGGTTATCTTCCAACTAAATTTTTGGAGTAGTTTGTCTTTATAAGGACTATTGAATCTGCTCTTCCCCGAGTTAATGTGATTCTATCCATGTCACAGGTAACCACAAAATGCAAGGTCAGGATAACACTTGAGTTGGAGTTATGACGAGTGACCACGGAAGTCGTTTCTCTGTCAATGGAAAATATTTAGCCAGTACTACTCTTTCGTTTAGTAGTACATTGGGTATGTATACTGTAATGTTGGGGTTTAAGTGTTGGCCAAATACGAAACTATTTAGCAACGAAACATTCTCAGAGCCATTCTACACGTTTGATGTATAATGTGGGTCAAATACCATAATGTTGGAGTGCTATACATAAGATGTACCGGTGAATTATAGCTAATTAGATAACGAGCGAGCATCTATAGTCATTATCTAATCTTGTTTTCGCTAAACAAATATGTAGCCATTATTAACAATTATTACCTTGGAAAGTTCACGTAAGGCAGAAGTTACATGACTAAATATTATATACAGATCATGTCAGGCTAAATATTTTCTAAAAAGACGGAGATGGTCTTTGGGACTCCGCGCGCATCGCGCGCGGAGGAACAACTAGTAAGTTAAAAAGCTTATGATAAAAAAATTAAATACATTAAATTTTACACTAAAGATAAAATAAATGGAAAATCGTATAGAAAATTAATACAAAATGGATAGTTCCTTTTTTTTCAGAACTTTTACTTTCATTTTTTCTAAAACAAATATCCATTGAACATTATACGTGGTAGAAAATAATCAAGTTACTTCAACAAAAAAAAAAAAAAAAAAGTTAAGCTGTCTTTACTATATGATATTAATGATTGATCAGATTTTTCTCATTAATTAAATTATTTAAAAAATAATTAAAATATTTATTTTATTTTTCTAAATGATCAAATATTTAATAACCATAAAAAAAAGTTGCGTATATAAGCCATTCTTTATTTAAAATAAAAAATACCTGCATCATTTTAAATAAAATAAAAATTAAAAAGAATGAATTTTTTGTTGAAATCGAAATAATTTAACTATGGTTCATGGCACAAACACAATAATCATCAGAAATAATTATGGAAAATAATTTAAATAATAGTTCAAAAAGAAAGTATATTTAAATTGAAAAACAAATACTGAAGTACCTCATTAACATAGAAAAAAACTAAATAAAAAAAATGCTACGAGTAAAAAGGAAAAAGTCTTAAAAACAGATTTAAATTAATGAAAAAAAGAATATTTTCTTGGAACACAAATACATGGATGATTTAATACTAACAAGAGCATCAGATCTACGACAAAGAGTATAACAAAAGTAGTGAAAATATACTAAAACAAGAAAAAAGATATATAATAATGATTAAAGTGTGAAAATATAGTTAAAAATGAAAATTTTAACATAAAATAATACACTGCCTCTTTTAAAATTAGCTTTTCAAAAATTATGGAGACCCAGATACAATTAGCAATAGATCTACAAATATGAGACACAACAACGCAAATATATGATTATTCGCATTGATCACGCTAGAATCGTGTTCTAATAGACTGAAATGGGAAATAGGTGCGATTGGTTTGAAATGTTGGATGAGTAGTAACCGTCTTATGCTACTGTGGAGGCGGAGTGATTGGGGAGGGAGAAGAGATGTGCATGGAATGTTGTGAAGTAGTGGACAAATGTGTACAACTAGGCTAATTAAAGAACAAAGGCCGATTAACATTATAGGTAGTAAGGGGATAACATTAGGGTTTAGGGTTTCAGATAGTTAAAGAAAGGAGGCAAGATGAAAAGTCGGTTAGTAATTGTGAGAGGAAGAGGGCGGCTGCGGGATATAGGTAATATGAAGTAGGGTAAAATTCTAAGAAAAAGTTGATTTATGTAATTATATATCATAAATTATAGTGTAAGACGGTCTCATACGGTGAGACAATCCACTTTTGTAAAAAAAATTGTTCATTTATTGCTAAAACCGTCCTTTTTTCTTAAATTATATGTACATTAATGATGAAAACCATATTATGTCATCAGAATGAAAAAGGTTAATTAAATTATATGTATGTTGAATTTTCAATTATACTTATATTACCAGGACATTCGCATTTAGTAACGCTCATCCATATGCTCCTGAGTCATGTATCCAATAATAGCGCATGTTATTATGACCCGTGCATTTTTTTTGCGCGGGTTTAAAACTAGTTGTTCTAGAAAATCATATCCTATTATCAATTTGGCATACTAATCGTATTACCTAAACTTTTGAGGTGAGGCACATCATATCTCAATTTTTTTTAGGTGTTGCTCATAGACCTGTCAAACAAGTTGAGTGGGTCGGGTTTCAGGTCGAGTTAAAATACGGGTTAGGTCGAATATGTGCCATGTCAAAATACGGGTCACGGGTCAGGTTAGGGTTAGAAAACGGGTCAAGAAATAATTTCTAACGTCTTTTTTAAACGATTTTTTTAATTAAAAAATAATTTTTAAAAACGTAAAACATATTAAAAATTAATATTTTAATCATATTCAACATTTGCATTAATTATATTGACATAGTTATTAAAATAAAGTTTTTTAATAATTATTTTATTATTAAGTATTATAAAAGTTATATAAATTGATTTTTTAGTTGTGTTTGTAATTTTTAATAAAAAAAAATAATTTTTTAACTATTTTTTCAAATATAATATATAAATATTAATATTTTAATAAATTTTTTAATTTACCTTTGACCCAACGGGTCGACCTGTTCAGGTCGTGTCTTGACCCTAAAGTAAAGGTCATTTCGGGTTCGGGTTAAACAGGTTTTGACCACGGGTAACTGGGTTTGTAACACTAAAAACGGGTCGGGCGGATTGGGTTTCTAGGCCGGGTTAAGTTTTGACAGGTCTAGGTGCACATCATAGTGCTAATGAGTAGGATGTAGTTAAAAATTAAATTTTAAGAGTTGTTAAATTTGAGAAGCATCCTTTGAATTACTCTATTCCATTGTTCAATCTCATAAAAGAATAGAATTGTTTTTATTTTATTTTTAAAAGAAGGTTAAATCGTTAAACTATAAAAGAGCTGAAAAAAATTGACTTATAGTTATAGATTAATGCTTTTTTCTCGACGTTTGGTATTAGGGTACATGTTAACGTCTCTTAAAAAGAAAGTTTGGACATTAGATATTGTTCCGGGTGTAATTCCGGAGCAGGATTTGTTACCACGTATGCTTGTAGAATGATGAGTTTGCTTGACTCTTCCTTTCGGCCTCTCCTGAAACAATGAACAAACTGAGGGCTCGGCTTGGTACCGAGCGAACTCACTCTGACGCTCAAGTCAGTAAACTTAAAGAGATTAAGTTGTGTGTTACTTGGCAAAGTATATTGTAGAGAGATAAGGGAGTTTATACCAGATTTATAGTGAGTATTAGGGTGAATTGTGGATTATTCGATCGTTTTCTCAATGAGGGTTGAGGAGTATTTATAGACTTTCACCTTTTGTCACGTAGTGGCCAAGTGGCCAAGTGGCAGAGCAGGTGGAAAGACTGATCTACCCTCGGCCGAGGGACCCATGGCAGGCCGGCTGGCCTGGTTGACCCCATGCCGAGGACTTGAATGTGAGTACGCGGTAATGTCTCCCGGCTGGCTAGTTGCTTAGCCGAGACCCAAGTGACAGGCCGACAGGCTGCGTCGGTTTAGGCACCTAATACGTTGACTTTTTGTGGATATCTTTGACCTTGCTCAATATGTTGACTCGGTCGGGGTGCGAGAATATGCCCCATCAATTTGCCCCAGCGTAGTCTATGCCGTGGTATGGACCTTCGATGAGTGTTGAGCGTATTCTGCGCAAGTTGAATTTCTTCCCCGGCTTCTTCTTCCTCGGCTTGGTTCTGTTCAGGCCGTATCAAATGTGGAAAAGAAAATGGCGCTGGCTGAGACCGAGGTTGAGAGTGCCGTGTGCTTTTGATTGCCCTGGCCGTCTTTGCGCAAGCTTGGTTGAACAGCGGGCCGTTTGGGAAGTAGATACCAAGGAGCGTGTTGAAGAAGATACGTCGATTGACATTCTGTCAAGGAGCGTGTTGAAGAAAATACGTCGATTGGCATTCTGTGGCTGCATGCTTGACACGTGGCTCGGTGTTGATTGGTTGACGCTTCATGGGCTTTGCCCTGATTGGTCCATTTCATGGGCTTTGCTCTATAAATAGAGCAGTTAGCCCCTGATTTTGGCCACCAAAAATTCATTTTCTCAAAAAATTTTCTTCTCTCTAGCTTTCTTCGAAGAAACTTCTCTCTAGTCTTCAAAGCGTTACTCGGCGTAACACTTTTCCAAGGTAAACAAACAAATTTTTCAACTTTTATTTGTTAAGTATTTGTTGTCATGTCTTCTCGTTGATCTTTGGATCCAAAGACTTACTGCGCCGGGGGCGAACGGTCGCATCCTGATGAGCAGGAGCCACTTGCCGTCACCCCGATAAGGTTCGGGGGCCCCAGGTCTCCTTCTCCTGAAATTGATGAGAGATATTTGGAGGGTATTGATGATTATGATGATGATGATGATGATGAGGCGACCCCTTCTGCCGTAGGGAGGCCGCTTGTTTCGGGTCACGGTGATGCTCGCTCGATCGGTCCCCGATCGTGCACAGACGAATAAGTTCGCTAGCCGCTCTCGGCTCTGACCTTTTTGAACACCATTACTCCTTTGGCAGGGGGTATAGAATTGTTATCCCTGAGGAGGGTCAGGCCGTCTGTTGCCCTCCCGAGGGTTGTATCGGCGTATACATCAGACACTTGGAGTATGGGCTCCGGTTTCCTCTGAATGAATACGTTGCTGCCATTATTAAAGCCATGAACGTCGCCGTGGCCCAACTGCATCCGTTAGCTATCAGGACGATTGTTGGTTTCGTATGGTTGTGTCTTTTCAAAGGGGAGGCCCCAACGGTGAACCTCTTTCGCCGGCTTCACCACCTTCGACAGAATGTCCTAGGTGGCACGGGGTGGTACAGTATACAGACTGAGGCGGGTTATATCACCGTCTCTAAGCTTACTTCTTGCAAGGACTGGAAGGGGCGGTGGGTATACGTTGAGGTTCCGGAGGACTATCCGCTGCCCCGGTCCTTCTAGGACCGCGTCAATTTGCGGTGCGAGAATCAAGGCGAGCATGACAGATATGTCTCCCGGAATAAGCTTAAGATGGACGCCAGCAGGGTCTGTCTTAACGAGGATGAAAAACGGGCAATGAAGCTGTTTGAGGCTGAGAAGGATGGGACGCCGAAGGGATGGATGCCCCCGACGCAGATCGTTCTTCAGGACGAGCTGCTCTGCCACGTCGGCCTCATGCCGGCCCTCGAACAGGGTGAGTGGGGTCGGTGTGAGGCCCATCTTTGCTTTTTATGTTTCTGTTTTTGAACTTTGGTTTATTTCTTTTACTTAACTCTGTTTCGTTTCTTCGCACCGATTTGGCCCGGATCGCTGTCTCCGTCCTCAAGAGGTTGGGACTTGACGAGAACGGAGAGTCGTTGAGCCGCATCCTAAGGTCGGACCACGTGATCGCACCGCTCCTCACGAACTTATGGAGCAGCGATTGAAGGCATTGGATGTGACGGCGGCTTAGGCGCGGATTGCGTAACGTGCGCGCCGGAGATCAAAGACAACGTCTGCGGCGGCAACGCGTCAACCCCACTCAATCTTCGATCCCTGTGGTCCAAAAGGAGCAGGTGGTGGTGGTGGTCGATGTTGAAGAGGAGGTCACCGTTGCGGAAGGTCCTCCTTCTTCAAACAAGAGAAAAGAGTCCGAGCTGCCGCCTAACTGCTTTGTTACCGAGGTCGGGAAAGGAAAGGGACCAGCCACCCTCCAACCAAGAAGGCCAAGGCTGGTACGGATCTAACCTATGGCTCGGATATAGCGGGTTCATTAGGCATTCCCGATGACGGACTTTCGACATGTCAATGAATGTTGACATGGATGCTTTGTCAGGGTTTTTTGTAGATCAGCCGCCGTCAGCTGTCGCTCTTACTGAACGGAAAATAAAGAAGCGGCCTGTGCAGAAGGGTGATCAGAATGTTATCGTCGACTCCTCGTCCCTCGAAGCCTTCCCCGCCCGGATTGCGGCGGAGGGTGTAAGGTTGTCCAAGAGGTGGCGAAGTGGATGACATAGCCGCGCTCACATTATGGAGCAAGAGAAGCTCATGGCTGAGGCAGCTCCTGCGCTCGAACGGCTTAGGCTTGAGGTTGCTGCCTCTAAGCAAGAGGCCGAGAAGGCGAAGAAGGACTTCCGGGCCGCCGAAAATGATTTCCTCGCCGAGCGAAAGCTCGGGAGGACGCCGAGAAGACGGTCCCAGCCGAGAGGCCAAGGTTGAGGCCGTATCTTGGCCGATGCCGCTAAGGCTGCGGGAGGAGCGGGAGAAGCTTCGGGGCGGTTACGATCTTGTGGTTGAGCGAGAGGGCCAAATGGAAGTCCCCGCATCCGACCGAGGCGAAGGAGCACGGAACACAAAGGCCATCCTTGCTCGGAGGAGAAGGACATTGAGACGCTCCAAACCGTCATCATCCCTAACATGTGTGCCCGATCTTGGGACCAGGCCGAAGATGCCACCAGGGAAGTAATCAAAGAGCTCTTTCCTAAAGACCCCTTCCCGTGGCAGGATTTTGACCAGGCTTCTTGATGAGAAGGCGGGCTGCGGAGGCAAAGGTGCGGAGAAGCGAGAGCGGCAAAGGCCGCCGAGGAGGCGAGGCCAAGGCGACCCATCTTTGAAAAGGTGAAGGCGGCGGGGAGGAAGGCGAGAGGGCAAAGGCGGTGAAGGCGCCAAGTCGGCTTCCGGGTCGCCCATCGATGGTGATGTTGTTCTGCGCTGGTGGCGAGCAGAAACAAGCATAGGGAGACGGGCGGTCGTCACCAGACTCACCTGGCCCTTTGGATAGCTTCAGCTGTTCGGGGGCCAACTTTTGAGCCTTCTCTCCCTGCCATCCTTTTGGCGCTTCATTGTCTCAATGTGATAATTTTTGTTGTTCCTTCTTCTTTTTTTTTTTTTTTTTGTAAAACTTTGGTAGGTTGAGTTTAGGCTATCCTTATTGGGACGGCCGTCGACTTCGTTTTGTATCACCTGTAAACATGTTTAATAAAGTTTGTTTATTTGCCCTCGGCTTGGCCGGGGCTTTGATCACAATTCTTCATTCAGTTGTCTTCTTTCGTTATTAATTGAGCGCTTCTTTTCTGTTTCTACCATCGGCTTGGCCGGGGCAGTTAGAATGCGTAACTCAACTGTACTTAACGTTTTTTAAACATGTTGGCATGTCGGTCGCTTCCTCCTTCACTCTCGGTCTGGCCGAGGCGTCAGATTTGCGCTTCCCAACCGCCGTTGTGAACATGTTAGCGTATCGGTCGTTGTGTCCCCGCCACTCCCGGCTTTGGCCGAGGCAATCGAGGTTACGGCTCGACAGCGTTCGTATCTGTAGACATGTTGATCGCTTCCTCTTTCACTCTCGGTCTGGCCGAGGCGTCAGATTTGCGTTTCTCAACCGTACTCATACGTTCCTAAGCATGATGATTGCTTTCGCGAGTATCAACCGTTGTTGGCAAATCGCGTTTCCCTCGTCACTCCCGGCTTTGGCCGAGGCAACCGAGTTTACGTTTCGACTACTTTCCGTATCTATAGACATATTGATCGCTTCCTCTGCCACTCCCGGATTGGCCGGGGCAGTCAGATTTGCATCTCAACAGTGCTTATACGCTTTTATACTTCGGTAGTGACTGCCCAACTTTGGCCGCGGCGTCTACTTTGGTAGTGACTTCGGAGGGGACAAGCATTTTGATGGAAAACTTGGATCACTTTTCATAAGGTATAATCACACGTTGGGGTGTCCACAACGGTCTCGGACACCTCCGCCGCTATATGAAATATTTCCTTAGGTTGTCTGTGTTTCAGTGGCTCATTAGAGGCACTCCCTCCATGTCTGTCAGCCGGTATGTCCCCGGCCTCATTTCTTCAACCACTTTGTAGGGTCCTTCCCAGTTGGCCGTCATTTTTCCATGGACGTTTCCTTTATTTGTGGCGGCCGACTTTCTTAGGACTAGATCTCCTACTCTTAAGTCTCTTTTGTGGACCCTACGGTTGTATGCTCTTCTCATTCGGTTTTGATATACTGCCAAGTTAAGCCGTGCCGTGTCTCAGCTTTCTTCGACCAGGTCTAGGGAGGCTTTCAGACCTTCCTCATTTTCAACTGGGTCAAAGGTTTGCGATCTGAATGTCGGCACCGCTGCTTCAATTGGCAGGACGGCTTCAGACCCATAGACTAGGTGGAATGGACTGTACCCCGTTGCTTCTTTCTCCGTAGTTCTAAGGGACCACAGGACGCCGGGTAGTTCATCAGCCCACCTTCCCTTTAGATCTTCAACCTTCTTTTTCAGCCCGTTTAGGTTGTTTTGTCAGCTGCTTCCGCCTGCCCGTTGCTCTGAGGGTGGCAGACGGAGGAGTAGGCAAACTTGATACCGAGCTCTTCTAGCCAGTTCATCACCATGTCACTCCAAAACTCTCAGCCGTGGTCAAATACCATGACTTGGGGTAACCCAAAACGAGTTATGATGTTCTCCCAAATCACCTTTCTTACGGCCGCCGTGGTCTTGGCAGGTACCGCGACAGCTTCGACCCATTTGGTGAAGTAGTCAACGGCGACGATCAGGTACTTCCTTCCTCCAGAGGCCGTCGGAAAGGGTCCTAGTAAATCCATCCCCCATTGTGCAAATGGTAGGGGGCTAAGTACTGGTTGCAAGTCTCGGGAAGGTGCATGTATCACCGGAGCATGCATCTGACAATTCTTGCACTTCTTGGTCTTCGTTCTGGAATCTTTCAGCATAGTCGGCCAGAAGTAGCCGGCTCGGAGAGCTTTGTGGGCTAACGTTCTCGCCCCCATGTGATGTCCACAGATGCCTTCGTGAATCTCTGTCAGTATGAGCTCCGCGTCGGCTGGGCCGACACATTTCAAAAGTGGTCTTATCACGGACCTTCTGTATAGCTCTCCTTCGAACACCAAGTACCCTGCGGCGATCCTCTTTATCTTCTGAGAGAGACTGCGGTCCTCCGGTAACTCTTTTGTTAGTTTGTATTTCATTATCGGAGTCATCCACGTCGTCTCGGCTTCTATGTCGCCCACCATGCCGACGGTCTCGGTGATGCTTTTAGCATTCCGATATCCACCAAGACGGTTCGGTGACATTCTTGATGGTTGAACTAGCAAGTTTTGAGAGAGCGTCGGCTCGGTTGTTCTCGGACACTGGGATGCATTGGATTTGGAAAGATTTCAATTTAGCGGTGTCAGCTTTTACCCTTTCCAGGTATCTTACCATCCCGTCGTCTCGAGCCTCATACTCTCCTCTGATTTGATTAGTGACTAAGAGTGAATCTGTTTTCACCACAACATGCTCCGCCCGGCGCTCTAGCTAGCTCGACTCCGGTTATCACCGCCTCGTATTCGGATTCATTGTTTGAGGCCGAGAAGGTAAACTTCAAGGCGTACTCAAACTCGTCCCCGTTTGGGCTAATGATAAGGATGCCGGCTCCTGAGCTGCTCGCCGTGGAGGACCCGTCGGTGTATACTTCCCACACTCCGGGATTTGGTTCTTCTTGATATGTGCACTCGGCCAGGAAGTCCGCAAGTGCACGCCCTTTATCGAGGGCCTCGGCTTGTATTGAATGCCGCAGCGGATAGCTCTACTGCCCATTTGATGAGCCTGCCGGATTTTTCGAATTTTTCCAATGCTTTCTCCAATGGCTGGTCGGTTAGGACCGTCACGGGATGTGCGTCGAAGTAAGGTTTCAGTTTTCTTGCGGCAACGACGACAGCAAAGGCTGCTTTTTCGATCAGTGGGTAATTTCTTTCGGCGGCCAGCAGTGTATGGCTGATAAAGTAGATTGGGTGTTGCTACTTGTCTTCTTCTCTGACGATTACGGCACTGACCGTGGCCGAGGTAACTGCTATGTATAGATATAGCGTCTCCCCCAGCATCGGCCTGGACAGGGTTGGGAGAGTTAGAAGATGAGCTTTCGATTGCACGAAAGGCCGTGCTCTGTTCCTCCCCCCAGCTGAAGTCTTTATTCCCCTTCAACACTTTGAAGAATGGGGTGCTCTTGTCGGCTGACCGAGAGATGAAACGGGCGAGAGCCGCCATCCTCCCGGTCAACATCATAACCTCTTTTTGATTCCTCGGCTCCGGTAGGTCCAGTATTACTTGGACTTTCTTTGGATTGGCATCAATTCCCCTGGCGCTGACAAGCACGCCGAGGAACTTACCTGCCCGGACACCGAAGTTGCATTTCATTGGGTTAAGTTTCATCTTGTATTTCCTTAGTGAAAAAAATGTTTCGCTTAAGTCGGCCAAGTGCTCGCTGTCAGACTTGCTTTTTACAATAGCATCGTCGACGTAAGCCTCGATGTTTCGCCCTTTTTGATCTTGAAACACTTTGTCCACCAGCCTAGTGTAAGTTGCGCCAGCGTTTTTCAAACCGAACGGCATCATTTTATACATGTATGTGCCGTGTATGGTGATGAATGCGCACTTAGGCATGTCTTCTTCGGCCATGAATACCTGATGGTACCCTGAGAAGGCGTCTAGCAGGCTTAGCATAGTGTAGCATGCCGTTGCGTCAATTAAGCTATCTATTCGAGGCAAGGGATAACAATCTTTAGGGCATGCTTTATTAAGATTTGTAAAATCAACACACATCCTCCACCCCCCTGATGACTTCTTCACCATTACAACATTTGCTAGCCACTCAGGGTAAGTACAAGGCATGATAAAGCCTGCCTCTAACAATTTGTTTACCTCGGCCTTGATGGCCTCGTCTTTCTCGGCCGAGGAGTTCCTCATCTTCTGCTTGACAGGGCGAGCGGTGGAGAGCACGTTCAGCTTGTGAACGATCACCTCTCGGCTCACGCCTGGCATCTCGGCGGTTGAGTACGCGAAGACGTCTTTGTTCTTCCTCAGCAGGTCTAGGAGATCGGCTCTGAATTTTGGCTCCAGGCCGACACCGACAGTTACGGTGCGTCCTGTGTCAATTTCCACTTGCTCGGTCTCGGCTCCTTCGACCATGCCGACGGTGTTCATCGGATCACCCTCTTGTTGTAAGGATGGGCTCTTCCCTTTTTCTCTTTGAGGGATTGCATGTTACACCCTCTGGCAGATACTTGGACATTGACAATTTCGTCTCTCTCGTCCTTTGAGACGAGCTTTTGTGCCTCCCCCGGTCCGAGACATACATCAATGTCGGGGCCCGGATGGACATTACAAAGATCGGCCTCGCTCAAAGTAACCCGGCCTATCGAAACATTGTAGGCGGACGAACCATCAATGACCACGAACTCGGATAAAACATTCTTGGCCGCATCCGCCGGCCGAACATCACCGGCAACCTGATTGACCCCGGGGGTACCGGCCGGCCCCGAGAAGTCAGTATAGTGGGTTGGTGCGGGGGCTCGGGTCCTCAATCTTCGGCCCGAGGTTGAGGAAGCATTCCCTGAACATGATGTTCGTGTAGGCGCTGTATCATTAGGCACCTCTTAACCAAGTGGTTGGCTATGTCCGGGTGGACTACCGGTCATTTGTGGGGGGCTACGACTCCTTCGTAGTCTTTCCTTCCGATGGTTATATCGGGGACGGTGGAAGCGGGGATCGCTGTGGTGGGCACAAAGTTGATGGCTTGGTAAAGCTCATTTAGGTGCCGTTTGTGCCCATTAGCTGACCCTCCGTTCTCGTTTCCTCCGATAACAACCTGGATCACTCCCATTCTCGGAATACGATTTCCTATTCGCCCGTCGGAGCTCGTTTCGGGGCCCCGACTACGTACTTACCGAGGGCCCCCTTTCGGATCGGCTCCTCGATGGCGTTCTTGATCTTAAACGACGTTGTCGGTCTTATGGTCGGTCTGGCCGTGGTAATCGCAAAATTGGCTTGCGTCGCCTTCCCCCCTCGTCTTGGGGGGTCTTGCCCACTTCTGCCCTTCATTCTTGCTCAGGGCAAAGACCTCGGTCGGAGATTTGACCAGGGGGGTGAGACCGTTGTACCGCTTCTAGGTGTATGGTCCCGAACTCCCCGGCGCCCGCCGAGTTCTCATTTCCTATTAAATCTCTCGGGCCGTGACCGATTCATGTCACGGCGACCTTCATCGACATTCTCCCGGTGGCTCCTCCTTTCGGGTGCCCGGCTTCACGTGGCCTACCCGGGTCTTGTGGTAATCCTCCACCTTTACGGCTCGGTCGGCCATCTTTACGGCGGAGTCGAGGTTGAGGTCCTCGCACTTGATCGGCTCATTTTTAGCTCGCCGGAGGCCTTCATCGATGCGAAGGCCGCCAGTTCGGTGTTCAGCTCACGGATCTGCTGAGCTTTTGCGTCGAACCTCTTCACATAGCTTCGTAGAGACTCGTCCTCCCCCTGTCGGATAGTGAGGAGATCCGATGTCTCCACGGCCCTTCTCTTGTTGCGGGCGTCTTGGGCTATGAAGTTATCCCTTAGGTCGGCGTAGCGATATCCGAACCATTAGGCAGCCCCTTGTACCAACTCCGGGCCATCCCATGCAGGGTTGTTGGGAAGACTCGGCACCATACCTCATCAGGTTGCTCCCATACCGACATGTAAGACTCGAAAGCCTCGACGTGGTCGGTTGGGTCACTTGTCCCCTTTGTATGATAGGGACGGCGGCTTCGGTTTGGTCGGCACGGAGACTTCGAGGACATAGGCGCTGAGGGGCTGTCTGACCACGTGTCGAATGACACGTGGCGATCGGCTCCTCGCAACCCTAGTCCGGCTTCTCTCCCCGTGGCGGGAAGGGCTTCTTGTTGTCCGACTTTGGAGAGTCGGACTTCTTTCTTCATTTCTTCGGGGGTGGCCTCGTTGTTGCCGCGGCGACGCTGTCCTCCCGCGAGTGGGAGAAGGACTTTGGTGCGCCACCGGCGGCACGGGCTCCGCCGGCGTCCTAGTATGCATGGCTCCTTGTATCGCCCGGACAAGTTGTTCGGGGTCACTTTATGGGCCCTGGTCACCCGTGGGTGCGCCCGTCACCGTCGTTGCGGCGAGGGTGATCGGCGTACTACCCATCGAGTCCGGGAATAGCTTCGGTTGGGCTGCATCGACCACATGTCCCATGACGGTGACTTGGCCGGTGGGCGGCGGTGTTTCGCTCTTTTGGCATCCCGTACTTCACCGCTCAATCACTCGGCCGGTGGGGGACTGCCCGATCTCATAATTAGGAAACGTGTCATCCTGGTAGAATGCAGTTTCGTCGCTCACTATTATTTCTTGTTGTTTTGACATCTTCTTAGCTCTTTGAATGGTTTTCGGTTTTTTTTTTTTTTTTTTGTAAGGTAGGTGACCAGCTTTTTGTATGTTGATCCCCACAGACGGCGCCAATTGTTCCGGGTGTAATTCCGGAGCAGGATTTGTTACCACGTATGCTTGTAGAATGATGACTTTGCTTGACTCTTCCTTTCGGCCTCTCCTGAAACAATGAACAAGCGAGGGCTCGGCTTGTGCACCGAGCGAACTCACTCCGACGCTCAAGTCAGTAAACTTAAAGAGATTAAGTTGTGTGTTACTTGGCAAAGTATATTGTAGAGAGATAAGGGAGTTTATACCAGATTTATAGTGAGTATTAGGGTGAATTGTGGATTATTCGATCGTTTTCTCAATGAGGGTTGAGGAGTATTTATAGACTTTCACCTTTTGTCACGTAGTGGCCAAGTGGCAGATCAGGTGGAAAGACTGATCTACCCTCGGCCGAGGGACCCATGGCAGGCCGGCTGGCCTGGTTGACCCCATGCTTGGGGACTTGGATGTGAGTCGCGGTAATGTCTCCTACCGTGGCTAGTTGCTTAGCCGAGACCCAGTGACAGCCGACAGTGCAAAGTCGTCGATTTAGGTCAGTCTCTAATACGTTGACTTGCTGTGGATATCTTTGACCTTGCTCAATATGTTGACTCAGTCAGCGGGTGCAGAATATGCCCCATCAGATATAATTGAAAATAAAAAAAACGTGATTTGATACTCAATTTTTCTATAATTTTTTCCACTAACTTTCTTTTAAGTTTAGTTCACAGGTATCTTTAAGCCATATTAAAATAACAAACATATAAATTACGTAAAGCCTATGTGTAAGTTTGCTTAGTTGTAGGTATGTGTGGCTTAATTATTGTCCATTATCTTTCTCCTTATATTGGAAAAAACAGACAATACTAATTTTATTCTCACAAAATCGTAGGTTATGAAAACTTTTCTATGATGTTTGATGACATGCATTTATAGCTATCGTACAACCAAAACTTGTTATATGAAATTGGCACATGACCTAAATTTTTCTATTATAAGTTAGGTGATGTAATCTTGTCTTGAAATATAACTAAGAGGTTTAGTTTACTATCAACTGTATCGTACTTCTGCGTGATAAGACTTTTGGTAATTGAAACTCAAAATTAAATATGATTTTGTTGAAGAACTTCTACTAAAATATCATGGATTCTATATTTATCTTATCGGGTTTTTTTAATGTGTGCCCTAAGGGTATATGTTAATAAACTAATTAGAAAAATATTGTTGAGAATATTTGACTAATTATGGTAAATGTGAGTTTGTGCATCACTCATTTATGATTTATTCTCAATAATCTTTCTTTTTTTGGATTATTAATGTGTGCCTTTAAGATACACGTTAGAAAAACTCTTATCTTAAATGCTACTCTGTAATTATTCCAAAAAAAAAAAATTTAAAATAAAACCTCTACTATTCAAGATATTTTGTAAGGTTGATTTTTAAAAAAAAATGTAGTGTCATTTTCATGCATGAGTCATCCAAAAACTTTATCTAATACTCGGTATGTACTTATATGTGTATGTGCCCAAGTATTTATAAATTCTCACCAACAAACTAACCATTTAAATGAGATAAGAAGCTTGATTTATCATCACTTATCATCGTCGATCGCCAGAGTTCTGCAATAACACTCAATAATGATACCAATTCATTAAAATGAACGTATTGAGTTACCCTAATGCTAGATACCAATAATGCCGAAGAACATTAATACAAATACAAATCAGGACAAATGTCTCATAAATTGTTGATACGCTCTAACTTCTGACGGCTCTATTCTAGAATCCGGACCCCTTTTTTCATTGATTAAGGAGTTCTCTAACCAACTATTTACCAAATCCTCTTTACTTTAGCTTTTTCGGCAAAAACCTTATCAGCAGGGGCGTCTAAGGCCTAGGGCCACCCAGGGCGCTCGCACCGGGCCTCCTTATTTTGAGCCCAAGTTCGTAATCCATACCTATGTAAAAAAAAATAAAAAAATCTCGAACTACAACTGATCACAAGAACATTCAAGATATCACTATAATCACTCCTTAATTTTCTCTCCTTCCCAATATGTCGTTTGAGATTTCCATACTCAAACTCCTAATTTTCAAATAATCAAACGTTCATGAATAATCATTCTAGCTATTACGATTTTTTTTCAGAAGGCAACCGTTCATCAATTTCAAGTCGAAAAGTTTACAAAAGAGAAACAATTTAAAGATAAGGTAGAAATTTCTCTCTTATTTAATGAATTTTAGTTTAAATCTGTTTGTAGTTTATGATTATTGTGGTTAATCCATGATAATTTTGGGTGGATTCTTAATCTGATACTCCGTATTTGATGGTTTCAATCAAAATTTAGTTTGTTCATACTCGTAATTATTTTGGTTAAATCTTTATATGGGTCTGAAAAATTAATTGATGGCGATGGAGTCTAGTCTACCCCTCCATAGTTGCAAGTGATAATAATTCATGCTTAAATGGTTGACCACAAGAGAGATGATGAAGTGAATGAATGGTGTAATCAAATTATGCACTTTTATTTGTTACTCCCGTAATTAAGCAATGAGAATTGACAGAAGTTCATTTTGTACAAAGTTTGGAGTGTAATTTTTAGGGCCTTTTTTTTCCTTTTAGCATCGGGCCTCCGATTGTTTTGAGACGCCCCTGCTTATCAGACCGTCACCTGACTTTCTTGCTTGTGTGCTTTGACGGGATGATGTAAGTCGCTTTATAGAATGTTATATTCATAATAATACTATAATACTATAATACTATTATTATTGGGTCCAAAATATTATCATCTTTATAAAAGCCATATTGTAAGGTTGCAATATTCTAAAAAAAAATCTTAACGGAATCAATTTTAGGACCATAAATTCTTGTATAAGATGATTTTTACAATAATTTATATTAAAATCAAATCCGCGCATAAAAAGTGACCTTTCCATTAGTTTGAGGGAGCTATTAACAAAACAACATGTAAAATTCATGGACAAATACCCAGGAGGGAAAATAAATCACAAAAAAATCATAAACCAAGAATGTTGAAGACAATAACTTACGTAAATAATAATTGGATTCTTTCTGGCTACTTATCCATCTTTTGCTTGTCCTAAGTCAATCTCAAGAATGCCGCCTGCAATAAGAAAAAGACGAAGAATTAGGCACTAGAAAAGTAACTCATGCATAGACAAATCTAACAATAATCTAATCTAACAATAAACTACAATAGGAGAAAAGAAGAATTAGGTAGATTTGCTTTAAATAAGGATGTAGTTAAATAATTAAATACTAAATTATTTCCTTTCTAATAGAAAGGTGATGTACTCTACAATATACTCCGTAACTGCTTATAATTGACGATTTACCAATGTTTATCATACTGAATCAATCAATGCATATATATAAAGCAGAAACTTTTCGAGCGATATTAGAGAGTCCAACTTTTTTAGAAATCCTAACAAGAGTAGATTTCGAAATAAATTTACGAAATTTATCCTAATAGAAGTAGATTTTCTTAATATTTAAAACAAAATTTAAAATAATTATCCTAATATAAGTAGATCAAATATATTTTAATAAAATTATCCTAATATAGGTAGATTACAATTATCAAACAGATAACAGACATTTATAATAGGTCAAGTTATCATTTTTACTTTTCTCCTACTTATGGTCTCATACATTTGTAGTTTGTATTATCGCATCAAAATTCAAGAAGTCGACGGCTAAATAATGAATTTATTTGTTTAGAGTGTGATGTTAAGTTGATGTACTACGTAGTTCCTTGAAGTATACACTACGGTTATTCCATCAAAATATAATCACAAAATAATCATTGGAGTGACTATATAAATCTTACATGCCTCGATACACATTCAAGTGATCAATACATATAAAATAATTCACCGATCTATGTATGTTACTCCCTCCGTCCCAGTCAATTACAGTTTACAATTGCTTTATACACGATTATTAAGGTAATGAGAGAGGAATGAGTTTAAAATTATTAAAAAAATCAAAAGCAACTCGTAATAAGGAGGAAATAATGCGGGAAACTGACGGATTTTCCAAGCCATCCATATGGGTTTGTTTATTTACTATAAAAGAAAAGTGTAAACTATTGATTTATTCACATTAAATAGGAAAGTGTAAATTATTGATCGGGTTGAAGGAAGTACTATTTTGTTTCGTTAATTTACTCTATATAAGAATGTGTAGATCATTAGATCGTAGAGGAACAAAACCGGGAATATATAACTGATGTAAAATTTGGTGGTTTGAATAACTTAAAGCTTGGAGTAACTAATAGTATTATTCATATATGATGAACTGATGATCAATTGTAATATAACCATTACATAATATTGGTTTCTTCTTAGATTCATTTTCCAAAGGATAAAATTATACTTAATGCACAATTCTTCTTAACATAAACAAGAAGAACAAAAAAACTAATTACAATGCAGAAAATCAAAACATTTTTAACCATTTAGAGTTTGAGTGTTGGACTCATGAAAAATTGGAAAGATTAAAAGAAATAATAGTAGGTGCTACTCTAAATACACAATGTAACTAATTATATGGTATATTAATAACATACAAAAGTACGTATTAAGATATACGTATAGTTTAACTGAAACTGAAAAGTTATACTATATCACAGATTCCATTAGTCATATTAAAACTAAAAAGTTAACTGAAACCTAAAAAAAAAAGCTTAAAAGGTAACTGAAAGTTACGAGTTGATAAATTAATTGATTAAAAAGAAAATGTTGAAAAAACTAGCCGAAAGGTAGCTGTTTTTTTAGTAAAATGACATAAAAAGATATAATAAGTATTTCATATTTAATATTTTAAATTGACACTACAACTTGGGAGAGACGGTATTTCAATAAGTTAATGAGAGACCAGTCTTCCGTACCCTTTTATTTGTAAATTGAAGAATTAAAAATAACAAACAGGTAACTTATTTCTCACACGCTACTCTTATTTTGGTAAATAATTTGTCTACCAAATACTTATAAGAAATTAAGATAAATGAAATTTTGGTCAAATAAGCTTAAACTTATTTCATAGAAACGAAGACTAAATATGAGATTTTTCATAATCTCCCGACCTTCCTCATATCAAATTAATTTCTTATTTATATGCCCATGTTTACTTGCTTTTGAGCCTATTGTTAGGAGTTAATCTCAAGTTCCTTTTAACATAAGAATAAAAATTGTTAGCTCTGCAATAAGAAGAAGCAAATTTGATAAAAAGGGAAATTCTATCACAAGTAAGTGTCCAATTATGTCGCATTTGTCTTGGGTAAAAATCATGCCAACTATGAGTGTTAGACATGGGTAAAAATATGATGATAATTATTTGAGAAGAAGCAAATTTGATAAAAAGGGAAATTCTATCACAAGTAAGTGTCCAATTATGTCGCATTTGTCTTGGGTAAAAATCATGCCAACTATGAGTGTTAGACATGGGTAAAAATATTATGAGACTTATTTGAGAAAGTTATAAAATAAACAAATATAAAACTATTTTAAGATCTCCACAAGTTCAGTGAGTTATAGTTTTGAAATTTTTTACCCGCAACACGTGAGAAGACCTACAACCGTCACGTCCCCTCCCCTGTATGACATCCTTGCTTTTAGCAATCGTTTTTTGTCTTCGTTATGCGAGACTTGGTAGAGTACTTTAGTAGAGTTAGACTTAAGGAGCAAAATTCATTATCTTTTCTGATTTTCACATTAATTTACTTCACCCTCTTCGCAATGATCTTTTGTATTGCTTTTAAACAGTCGTCAATGTGTTAGTTTGACCATGATTTTCGACATATTAATGGTGAAAGTTATACAAATTTGGCCAAGCAAAGTGAAATATGTTTAAGAAGGGAAGGGAATGTACATGATTCATTTTTTTTAATATAATCATAATGGTAAGCTCTACCACAATACCAAGTGTGGCATATCAGTTATGTTGTTGAGGAACAAGAGGATTATGAAACGGGACCTGTCATAGTATCAATCGCTTTGGAAAAATCATAGTAGAAGTGAAGATAATTACGAGTTCCAAAGTCGGAAAAAGGTATAGAAGCCGAGGATAAAAATTCCTTTCATTCTTAAGCGGAGACAGTCACTTAATAATGTCTAAATTTATCTGCCAAAACTACTTTTTAGTAATGGCCAGCTTTACGTAAAAGCGTCAAGATCAATGTTATACGAGGGATTAATTAAGGTTCTCATCGATAATAAAGACCAAATGTATCAACGCCACACAAAGGACATTGTTTACAAAAAAGTTTTCACAAATTTACCAAATTACGTGTCGTATTATATATTTTGCATGAAAGTTTAAGGACAAGTATTCTTAACTGTAAATAGTCAAAGACCAAAAGTGCGTGAGACAATAATAACGATAACTCTATAGTCCAACTATATTTCTGAATGTTATACAACTGATATAGATAATAACAAATGCCACAACGCTTTCGTTGTGTTTTTGTTATAAAACTGATACTTAATCAAACCTCATCTAAAGCAACCCTCCAAATTTTGTTTGCCCCCATTTTCAGCAGGGTTTTAATTTTTATTAAATATAATAGTTTTATATTACCAGACCATGGTAACGTAAACTAACATTTTCAGCGATGCCCTAAAATACTAATTTGGTAACCCAACGATTTTGATGATGTCATAAACTACTAGATAATGTTATTGTCACATATGATACTACTAGGTGCCCTTTCCATTTTATGTAAAAGAATCACATATATTTTTGATGGATTGTTGTTTAGACTACTAATTATATTAGAATTCAATTTGGATTTGATTTTGCGAGAAGTTTATAAGAATCAAATGCTCTTAGTTTTATGTAGATAGTCAAGGTAAAATTATGTTGTAAGAGATCTAGCATTTTCTCTGAATACACTAAATATATATAATAATGATACATGTTGGTTTACGTAACATCATTCAGTATTACGTAGTTGTTGGTGAAAATAATTTGTAAAACTTATAAAGGCATGTTTTCGTTATTAAAGGTTCATTATTATGTTATGCAACATGTGTTATAGATATAGCGTCTTGTATTTAACTAAAAACCGGATGTGCTTGTGACAATGAAAAAGTTAACTACATAATATAAGTATATCTTGATGTTATACTACTGAACGACAAAACATTTATGCTAAAATTAAGCACTAATAATTTATCGGTGATCAACTATACAACTACGTACACCAACAACGATTTTTTTTTTTTACATTAATGATTCAACATTATTATTTTTTATTTTAGGTAGTCCGTAAAAATTGGAGTCTCTGTAATCGCTCGAAAAAAAAAGCTTCCTTTAATACTATAGATAGATATATATATAAGATATACGATGTGGGTTTTATTTGACCCGTCACAAGCTTGTGACGGATATCGGCCGTCACAAATGAGAATTTGTGTACATATTACATACTCCGTATTTCATTCCGTCAATGAATTATGACTTGGTTGTATACGTACAAAATTAACTAAAACCAATCATTCACATTTTAAAATGCAAAATATTTTAATCAATTAATTTAACTCGAAAAAGCTTCTAATATATGAATCCGAAACCAGGGTTCGACGTCTACACAAACCAAAAAGGTTGAAAGTTGAAACTTTCAGCAGCAGCAATGAGGCTCAAATCAAACATTATCCGACATTCAACAATTCAACAAGTGAAATCAACCCATTTACAAGTAACCGGATCCGGGTTTAATATGTAGTCAATATTATCAAACAAACATTCCACAATTATGAAATTACAACGTCAATTCCATGCCTATAATCACAAATGCAGCCAAAATCACAAGACCCGAAAAAATAACCCGACCCGATTAATTGAAAGAAGGAAAATCACCGAAAACATGAATTAAAGAGTGCTTACCGGGTGAAATATCTGATAGGTTGGACGGAGAGTCCGGGTGAAATTAGGGTTAGGGTTTGTATTAAAAAAAGAGATGAAATTGGGGGAAGAACCCGGAATTAATGGGTAAAAAAGGGGGGTCCGAAATTGAAAACACAGATTTGGAAATTAATGATACGGTAGATCAGTTAATTGTGATGTAACCAACTCCGAATTAATTGGGTCCGGTTTATTTGGTTACTACTCGTATTAGGTTTCGGTCATTGTCTTGACTCTTAATCAATTTTCTTTTCCCGCCTACTTACCCACCCTCCTATGATACCCCACTTATCCTAAATATCCAGATCACTTAACCTTACGTTGTTTGTTGATGTTTGATCACAAACTCTCAATTAACACAAAAAAAATCCTTTCAATCAAAATCCCTAAAAATAGCAAAAGAAAATAATAATAATAATAATAATAATAATAATAATAATAATAATAATAATAATAATAATAATAATAATAATAATAATAATAATAATAATAATAATAATAATAATAATAATAATAATAATAATAATAATAATAATAATAATAATAATAATAATAATAATAATAATAATAATAATAATAATAATAATAATAATAATAATAATAATAATAATAATAATAATAATAATAATAATAATAATAATAATAATAATAATAATAATAATAATAATAATAATAATAATAATAATAATAATAATAATAATAATAATAATAATAATAATAATAATAATAATAATAATAATAATAATAATAATAATAATAATAATAATAATAATAATAATAATAATAATAATAATAATAATAATAATAATAATAATAATAATAATAATAATAATAATAATAATAATAATAATAATAATAATAATAATAATAATAATAATAATAATAATAATAATAATAATAATAATAATAATAATAATAATAATAATAATAATAATAATAATAATAATAATAATAATAATAATAATAATAATAATAATAATAATAATAATAATAATAATAATAATAATAATAATAATAATAATAATAATAATAATAATAATAATAATAATAATAATAATAATAATAATAATAATAATAATAATAATAATAATAATAATAATAATAATAATAATAATAATAATAATAATAATAATAATAATAATAATAATAATAATAATAATAATAATAATAATAATAATAATAATAATAATAATAATAATAATAATAATAATAATAATAATAATAATAATAATAATAATAATAATAATAATAATAATAATAATAATAATAATAATAATAATAATAATAATAATAATAATAATAATAATAATAATAATAATAATAATAATAATAATAATAATAATAATAATAATAATAATAATAATAATAATAATAATAATAATAATAATAATAATAATAATAATAATAATAATAATAATAATAATAATAATAATAATAATAATAATAATAATAATAATAATAATAATAATAATAATAATAATAATAATAATAATAATAATAATAATAATAATAATAATAATAATAATAATAATAATAATAATAATAATAATAATAATAATAATAATAATAATAATAATAATAATAATAATAATAATAATAATAATAATAATAATAATAATAATAATAATAATAATAATAATAATAATAATAATAATAATAATCTAGACACTTATCTCTATATATAAACTTTTACAATATCTCACTTTTTAACATGACCACGGAAGTCTCTCAATCGGAAACCTAACTTCATATGCTGCTCATTCCTCTAATAATGGTCCATCGTGTGTGTTGTTGTTTGGGAGCTCCCCTTCCTTTTGCCTCTGGAAATCGTCATCTAAAATAGAAAGATTAAACATAGTGTTACAAGAAACTTACTATATTCAATTTGAATTACCAAGAAACGCAGAGAACTCAGGTATATATCAACTGATTCATAGTCGATTGTCTATAACTCCACATATTAATTTTACTTATATATCTTATTATATGTTTGAAACAACCACCATAAACTCCTTTTAATTTCAGTTTAAATAAAACAATAAAACGACATATTTGTCTACTAATGGATGTCAAACAACATACAAAAAAGGTACTTCATGTTCTTATAGTATACAGTTTGTTATGGAACAATTGCTAGCTCTGATAATGTTTTTTATACATACGAAAAAATGTATTGGAATGTCTTAATGTGTTATACTGACGATTTAAAATAAATTATGTCCGACACACAATGTTGCAGGAGAATGTACCAACTATATCTTTAATAGAACACAATTAGAAGATCATGGATTGCTAGACGATAATGACGACGGGGGTAATAGTCATAAAACCTTTTGTTTAAGAAGGTACTCAGAAAACCCTGATTATAGCAGGGTTATATTACTATTAGTTTAGTGTCTAGGCAATAGACAATAACATGTGTATATTATATTCCAGATGAAATGATGAACTACAAGAAGGTAATTAATGATGTAATCTTGCCATTAGTTGTTAAATTTAGACAACATATATATACATTCACTAACCTAAACCTATAATGTTGTCCTTCTTACGAATGAAAGGAGCTGATTTAACATTATTTGGTGAAGGTATTGCTATTATTTATAGCATAACTACACATCTTATAACTTCAGACTTCAAGGTTTCCATATCTATCTACACTTAATAAACCTATATTAACTTAGTCTCATCTTTTAATTTATCTAGAGTATTGGGATATTGGAGATCCACATGGTGTTGTGTGTCTTGTGGATCAATGATACGGTACAACTAAAGGGTCAGGGAAGATAGAAAAAACCCAACCCAAAGTTCTCACTCTGTAGTATACGAGGTAAAGTGCAGCTACCATTTCTACAAGAGTCCCCTGCAACACTCAGGAACCTACTAACACATTTAAACTACATGGCCAAAACTACCACAACATCACAACATAGGTAGTCTACTGCCTATGGAAGGCGCATCCCCAAAGTTCACACAACTTTATATATACGACATTGAAGATGAAATCTCCAACCGAAAGCGTGTTGTAAAGTTAGTATTTTTAAGCTTATTTGTTGATTTTGCACGATTAGTTAACCGGTATACTAACATATTTAGATGACAATGTCACAGCCCAGCCAATCCAGACCCAATCCAGATCTGTATGATCATGACGTAATCTCTAAACTAAAGGACATGTAAGATAAACATAACTCTCTTGCCACCACATTCAGGATGGATGGCTAGAGACATATTTGGCTACATTGATTGCAAAAATATCAAGCTGGGTTCTGATAGTATAAACAAAACCAATTGGAATGTGGGTAATTACGGAGATGTAAATTGAACTCGAGTATTGGAATGTGGGTAATTACGGAGATGTAAATTGAACTCGAGTTTTTAAACTTTATAAACTTCTCTGGGCTCCTAAATCATATAATAAAGTTGAAGATAGGCGCTCTGATAATGCTCATGAGAACCTTGATCAGTCTGGTGGTTTGTGCAACGGTTCTAGGTTGGTTATTGGTTAACCAACTTGGGAACCACATAATCCAAGCCACCATTATATCTGGAACAAACATAGGCAATAAGCTCATTCCTAGGATGGTTTTAAGTCCGTCAGGTACCAGTACGTTGCCCATAAGATTCCAACGGAAGACAAGTGCCAGTTATCATGTTATGCAATGACTATAAACAAAAGCCAAGGTCAGACACTTTTACATGTGGGTTAGTATCTATCGCGACCATTTTTTAGTCACGGTCAACTTTAAGTTGCCTTATATAGGGTCATAAGTGAAAGGGGATTAAAAATTCTCGTGACCAAAACCGTCGAGTGGCCTGGCAGTTGACCTTTCAATAGAAGCCTGAGAGTTGGCTCGAAACATAAGCACGGACAACTGCTACAATTTGAAACATCGAGTCCAGGACCATAAATAACACTACTGAAAATGTAGTGTACAAAGAAGCATTTCGTAACTGATAGGGTAATGGTACTTCGATTGTATGATCTAACTTTCAGCCTTTGGATTAATTTCAGTTATTTATTGTTTAAGGCACACATCTTGTGTAACTGCTAATAAACCACAACCCAGATGCTTATTGTTTTTTCCGTAACTTTTAAATCATCTCTTTATCTAACATAAATATGATAGGAGTAAAAGAAAAAAATTCAAGAAAAATGGAATAAAGGTCTTTCATATACCTTCGTACATCATTAAGATAATGCAGCATGTGTTTGTAGATCGATATATGAACCGACTTAATAACAACGCCTTCCATGCTGTCATCTCATCGTTTATAAATGAAACATCAAAATCATTATAGTATTCATGTAAGTTGAATAGATTATTCACATGACAAATAAATTAAAGGTTATCAAATTAAGTTGGGTAACCATACCATGCATGCATAGAGAAGACGACGATTATTAACTGTCCGAACCACCGATGATAAGCAACCCGATTTTAGTAATGCCGATTAAAGCAATGGAGGTATTAGAAACTCTACTAATTTTGAGATGATAAATTGGTGTATTAGGGGTTTAATTTAGGGATTTAATTGGGGCATTAGGAATTTAATTGTGGTTCAACTGCAAGGTTTATAGATTTAATAGATATAGGAGTATCTGGGTATTTGTTGGGGTGTAAGAAGATGATAGATGATGAATGCTCACTCGGAAGCCTCGCGATGGTAAAGTAACATCTTTTTTTCTTTTTTTCCTTTTTATCTTCTTTTAATTGTCAATTTTATGGGACTAAGATATGTCTTCTATAATTTTAGGTAGTCTTTAACCTTTATTCATATGTAAGTCCGTCTTACACATATTGTATAAATTATATTTATATATAAGCACTAAAATGAACAAAAGTAATTATTTAAAAAACCGTCTTTTTTATAAACTTATGTGCGATTGTCTTACACATATACTGTGACACCCCTCGATGAAGCATCAAAAGAACTATTAAATTTAAGCGGAAAATACGATATTTTTAAAACCTTTAAAAGTTTAAAGTGCGAAATCCACCATAAGTGATCAAACGAAAATAAAAGAAAGATAATTAAGTTTTACAATTAAAAACAAAGTGCGTTGAGGAAAAGATATCCCACGAATAAGCACAAGTCTAAAGATAGGTGAGTCTAAGAAAACGATAACTAAAGTCCAAGGGTCAACGTTCTCGCTAGCTCACACGTCTCCCCCTTATAATCTGCATCACAAACCTGTCATTCATGTAAACATGAACGCATACGATCATGGGGAGTAACTCAGGGTTCTCCCAGCCACAATATGTCAAAATACAAGTAAGCAAGAACTTAATTAAATATATTTGATGGGGCATATTCTGCACCCGCTGACCAAGTCAACACATTGAGCAAGGTCAAGGATATCCACAACAAGTCAACGACCTAGACAGCCTAACCGACGCAGCCTGTCTAGGTCCCGGCTGAGACAACTAGCAGTAGGGGCACACATCCGCGAACTCATATCCAAGACCCCTCGGCGGTGAGCCAACAGGGCCCGTCGGCCTGCCATGGATCCCTCGACCGAGGGTAGATCAGTCTTTCCACCTGCTAGTCACTTGGCCACTTGGCCACTACGTGACAAAAGGTGAAAGTCTATAAATACTCCTCTACTCTCATTGAGTAGAGGATCCACAATTTAGCCTAAGAATCACTATTCATCTAGTAACATCTTCCTTATCTCTCTACAACACATACTTAGCCAAGTAACATACAACTTAGTCCATTCGAGTTCTCGACTTGAGCGTCGGAGTGAGTACGCTGCACAAAGCCAAGCCCTCGCCCGCTCATTGTTGCAGGAGAGGCCGAGGAGAACAATCAAGGCGAGGAAGATTCAACCAAAGACGTCATCTTACAAGCGCGGGTGGTAAACAAACTTGCTCGAATTACACCCGAACAATTGGCGCCTCTGGGGGAATAGATACTAGAAGCTAGTCACATTCATTCCCAAACAAAAAACCCACCCAAAAAGCTAAGAAGATGTCGAAACAACAAGAGGTATTCGTAACTGACGAAACCGAACCCTACCAAGATGATACCGTCCACAATTCTGGTGTTGCGCAGCCCTCCACCTACTTAGTAATTCAGCCGGAATACGGGATGCCAATAATGCCGATACGCCGCTACCACCGACCGATCACCATCATGGGACATGTGGTCGAAGCAACAAAACTGAGGCTGCTTCTGGAACTAATAAGTAGTGCGCCGGCTCACACTGTCACACCGACAAGAGCGGCGGAACCCGTCCAGGAGACCAGGGCCCATAATGTGACTCCAAGAGACTTGAACGAAGCACTGGAAGAAGCTGGCCCTGTCAAGACGCCGGGAGCCCGGAGCGCTAGTGGCGGACCTAAGCCCTTCCCGCACTCACGGGAGGACGCCGCGCCGCAGCCGCCGACGAGGCATTCCCCGGAGGAGTGAAAGAAGTCCGACTTATCTAAGTCGGAGAAGAAGCCCGACTTACCGCAGTCGGGAAGAAGCCCGACTCACCGGAGTCGGGAAGGAGTCCGACTCACCGAGTCGGAGAAAAGCCCCTCCCGCCACGGGGGGAGGAGCCGGACTAGGGGTGCGAGGAGTCGATCGCCGCGTATCGTTCGACACACGGTCGGCAGACCTCTCGGCCGCCTCGTCCCGGATACCCCTGTGCGACTAAGCTAAAGTTGCCACCCATAGCATACAAAGGGGAAGGCGACCCAACCGACCACGTTGAGGCCTACGAGTCTCACATGTCGGTATGGGAGCAACCCGACGAGGTTTGGTGCCGAGTCTTCCCAACAACACTGCATGGGATGGCGCAAAGTTGGTACAAGGGGCTACCCGACGGGTCGGTATACTGTTACGCCGACATAAAAGACACTTTCCTGGCCCAGTACTCTTGCAACAAGAGGAGAGTCGTCGATTCATCGGACCTCCTGACTATCAAACAGGAGGGAGGCGAATCTCTCCGGAGTTACGTGAAGAGGTTCGACGCCAAGGTTCAGCAGATCCGTGAGCTGAACAGCGAGCTGGCAGCCTTCGCGCTGATGAAAGGCCTCCCAAGAGGGGACCTAAAAAATGAGCTCATCAAGTGCGGCGGCCTGAACCTGGAGTCCGCCAGGAAAATGGCCGATCAGACCATAAAAGTAGAGGACTACCACAAAACCTGGGTAGGCTCCAGCGAGGCCGGACACTCAGAAAGAAAGAGCCGCCGGGAGGACAACCTGGACGAAGGACGCCGTGACTATAATAGGTCACGGCCTGACAAATCTGTCAGGAAGCAGAACTCGGCGGGCGCCGGGGGGAGGTCGGGAACATACTACCCGAAGCAGTACAACGAGCACACCCCCCTAGTCGTGCCCGCCGTCGAGGTCTTCGCCCGAGCAAGAGCGAGAGCCGGTGGGGAAAGGCCCCCAAACCAAAGGGAGACGGTGACACGAGTCGATCGTGAATACCACGGCACACGGCCACCATACCGACGATCACGCATCAAGAATGTCATTGAAGAGCTTATCCGGAAGGGGAGCCTCGGCAAGTATGTTGCCAAAGATCAAAAGACTGATGCCGGCGGCTCGAATAAGAAATCCGTCTTTGAACGGATAGGTGTAATCCATGTTGTCATCGGGGGCAACGAGAACGGTGGGTCCGCTCATGGGCACAAACGGCATTTAAACGAGTTGTATCAAGCCATCAACTTTGTGCCCAAGACAGCGGCCACCACTTCCAACATCCCCGATATGACCATTGGGAAGAAGGACTACGGGGGAGTCATCGCCCGCACAAATGACCCACTAGTAGTCCACTTGGACATATCCAATCACCCGATCAAGAGGTGCCTAATTGACACAGCGCCTACACGAACATTATGTTCGGAATGCTTCCTAGGACTCGGCTCAAGATCAAGACTTGAGCCCCCGCACCAATCCGGTCGTATAGCTTCTCCGGGGCCGGCCTGGTACCCCTGGGATCGATCAGGTTGCCGGTCATGTTCGGCGAGGGGAATGCGGCCAAGAATGTCCTATCGGAGTTCGTGGTCATTGACGGCTCGTCCGCCTACAACGTCCTCATAGGCCGAGTCACTCCGAGCGAGGCGTACGCATGATGTCCATCCGGCCCGACACCGATGTATGTCTCGGACCGGGGGAAGCGCATAAGCTCGTCTCCAAGAACGAGAAGGACGAGGTGGTCAACACCCGGATATCCGCCGAGGGTGCAACATGCAATCCTCAAAGTGGCAAAACAACAGAGAAGGGGAAGAGCCCATCCTTTCAGCAGGAGGAAGACCCGATGAATACCAACGTCGGCATGGTTGGAGGAACCCCGACCGACCAAGAAGAACCACATCCCGGCATGTGGGAAATAACTACTGACGGGCCCCCTACAGCGAACAGCTCGGGGGCCGGCATCCTTATTACCGGCCCAAGCGGGAACGTGTCTAAGCATCCCTTGAAACTTATCTCCTCGGCCTCAAACAACGGGTCCGATTACGAGACGGTGGTAAAAACATGCTCACTATTGGTGGCCAACCAAGTCAGGAAAGAGTATAAGGCCCGAGACGATGGGATGGGAAGATACCTGGAAAGGATAAAAGCCGACACCGCCAGATTAGAGTCTTTCCAGATACAGTACACTCACAGGTCCGACGCTCTCTCAAGACACACCGGCTGACAGACATGGAGGGTGCGCCTTTAATACACCATTGGGACGGGCAATCTCGGAAAAATCTTGTATAGCGGCGGAGGTGCCCGAAACAATCGTGGGGCACCCCGACGCATGTTATTTCTAATGAAGAATGGTCCCAAGTTTTCCATCAAAGTGTTCATCTCCCCCATAGTCACTATCAAGAAGCGAGCACCGTCGTAGCCACCCCAAGAAGTAGACGCTACGGCAATCACCCTAAGAGGTAGACGCCGCAAAGAAGTCACTCCAGTGGTAGACGCCACGGCGATCACTATCAAGAAGCGCGCCGTCGCAGTCACCCCAAGAAGTAGACGCTACTACATCACCCTAAGAGGTAGACGCCGCAGCAGCCACTCCAAGTGGTAGACGCCACGCCCACGCCAAGAAGCAGATAGGCCAAAAACCTCGATTACCCCAGCTTTAAGCCGGTAGCAACGGGGAAACGAGCCCACATCTCCACATATGTACACAGCGGATAGAGCCAAAACCTTGATCACCTCGGCTAATTAAGACCAAGAGTGACAGGGGAACGAGCCAATATGCTAACATGTGTGCAACAGCAGTCAAAACGTAAACTCCGTTGCCCCCGGCAAATTAAGACCGGGAAGAGACGAGTAAAACGCGACTTGCCCTCGGCAAATTAAGACCGAGCTTAAGACGTTAAACACATTTGAGATACGCATTCTAAACCACCTCGGCCCGGCCGAAGGTAAAAAGAAGCGCTCAATTAAATAACGCAAGAAGATAAGTGAAGAGCGGTGATCAAAACCCCGGCCAAGGCCGAAGGCCAAAAAGCAAACTTCATTGGACATAATTGCAAGGAGAATACAGACGACGGCCGTCCCCATAGGGATAAGCCAAAACTCTACCTACCAAAGTGTTACGAAATACAAGGAAAAAGAAAGCAAAAGGTTACAGACTTGTAATTTGAAGCGCCAAAAGATGGCAGGGAGAAAAGGCCTAATAATTGGCCCCCGAACAGCTAAAGCTATCCGAGATGCCGGGTGAGCCTGGTGACGACCGCCCGTCTCCCTATGCCTGTGGCTGCCCGCCATCGGTGGGGTTAGCAGCATCGCCCTTGGTGGACGAACCAGGAGCTTCCTTGGTAGCCCCGACCTCGGTCTCAGCCTTCTTGACAACCTCGGCCTCAGCCTCAGCTTCCTTGGCCGCGTTAGCATCCTCCGCAACTATCGCCTTCTCTGCGGCCTCATCTTCCTCCCTCTTCACCCTTGCTTCCTCCTTAGCCTTCTCCTCCGTAGCCTTCTCCTTGGCCTCGAGCTTGTCATCGAACAGCTCGTCATATTTCCCCCACGGAAAGGAGCCATCAAGAGGAAAGAGCTCCCCAATTGTTTCCCTGGCGGCTTCTTCGGACAGGTCCCGGTATTGGGTGCACATGTTAGGAAGGACAACGGTTTGGAGCATCTCAATGTCCTTCTCCCTCTGGGCAATAACAGCGTCCCCTGTTCCGATCACCTTCCCCCGGGCCTTATACCCGACCTCGGCTCTTGGTAGCTCTTAGCATTGAGGTCGGCGAGCCTCCGAAAGTGGTCACGCTCCTCCAAAGACCTAGCGGCATTGCCATCCGCAGCCTCGACCTTGGCCTTTTCAACAACTAGTGCCTTTTCGGCGTCCTCCCGAAACTTTCGTTCAAGAAGGACCGCCTTTTCGGCCTCAACCTTGGCCCTACAAGCTTCCTCCTTCGCAGCAGCAAGCTCGGTGACCGGAGCTGCTCAGGCCGAGGCGCACCTCGCCATGGCTCGAGCCTTGCTCCACAACGAGGTTACCGCCACCTCGGCCCACTTTGACAGCAACTTAACCAAGCTTAGGCCCTCCGACCTAACCTGGAGTGGGGTGGACTTCGGGAAGGATGTGACAACGGCGGCATCTTGGCCACTTGCCCGCGCAGTTTTCTTCTCGGCATGCCGCTCGACAGTATGACCCGTAGACGGCGGCGGTTGATCTACAAAAAATCCAATCAAGGCATCTGTGTCAACATACATAGACATACCAGAGAGCCCGTCATTAGGAACGCCTAATGAGCCGGCTAAATCTGAGCCACAGGTTAGATCAGTACCAGAGGGCTTGGCCTTCTTGGTCGGATGCCCTTTATCCTTGCCGGCCTCGGCGGTAGCGGCAGTAGCAGCAGAGGCGTCAGTGACAGGGGTAGGCTCTTTCCTCTTACGAACATGAGGAGATCCCTCTGCATCGGAGTCCTCCCCAGCAATAACATCAATGACTTCCACCGTCCCTTTTTTGATCGAAGGAATGGGAGGCGGGACTGATGTCGACGCCGTCACCGCCGATTTCTTTGTCTTCCGCGTTCGGCGCGGCATATTACCAATAACTGTCGCCCGAGCCGCCTCGATTTAAGCCTTTCACCTGATCCATGAGATCATTCGGCGGCGTTCGCGGTCACGAGCCGAGCCTTAGGGTGCTTATCAACAATCGACTTGTCTGCGCAAAGCCCCATTCTCCTAAGGATATCCTCCGACAGGTCCGGGCCAAAATGGTCTGCAAAAGAAGCAAAGCAACAGTTAAGTGGAAGGAATGAAATCAAAGTTCAAGAAACATGAACATTTAAAAATGACAGAAAGGGGCCTCACACCGACCCCACTCACCCTGTGCTAGGGCCGGTATGAGGCCGACGTGGCAAAGCGGAGCATCCTGGAGAATGATCTGCGTCGGAGGAATCCATCCCTTCGGCAACCCATCATCTCCCACCTCAAACAGCTTCATCGCCCGCTCCTCATCGGCGTTAAGAGGGACCTTGCTGGCATCCATCTTAAGCTTATTTGGGGTGACCCATCTGTCACGCTCCGCCTTAGTCTCACACCGCAAATTGACTTGGTGCTGGAAGGACCGGGGTAAGGGGTATTCCTCCGGAACCTCAACAAACACCCACCGATCTTTCCAGCCTTTGCAGGAAGAAAGCTTTTCAACGGAGACGTAACCCGGCTCCGTCTGCACGCTGTACCATCCGACGCGACCAGGAAACGACGGTCGAAGGTGGTGAAGCCGACGAAATAAATTAACCGTCGAAACCTCCCCCCTAAAGAGACAGAGCCGGACAAAGCCGACTATGGTCCTAACACCAACGGGTGCGGTTGGGCCACGGCAACTTTCATGGCTCTAATAATGGCCATAACGTATTCATTCGTGAGAAACCGAGCCCATACTCCAGATGTCTAATGTACACGCCGATGTAGCCCTTGGGAGGGCAACAAACCGCCTGGTCGACCCCGGGAATGACGATACTATACCCCCCGCCAAAGTAGAAGTGACGCGCGAAAGCGTCGGGACCAAATGTTCCGGCAAATTTATGGGTCCAAGCGCGGTTAGGCAGCCTTACAGTGCATCGCCGTGATCCTCGATATACGGCCTCCCCTCATTAGGATGAGCCCTTCGCATCATCATCTTCCTCATCCTCCCAACCCTCCGAACTTCGGATTAACTTCAGGAGAAAGAGGCCTAGGACCCCTAGACCTTATCGGGATAGCCTCTAGTATCTCCTCTTCATTAAGACGCGACGGGAACCCCCGGCGCACGACTACTAGGCCGGCGTCGGCGAAGACATGGCAAAGAACAATTATTTAACAAAGAAAAGATCGAGAATTTGATTGTTTACCTTGGAAAAAGGGTTACGCCGAGTAGAAGTTTGAAGGCTAGAGAGAAGTTCCGTCAATGAGAGCTTAAGCAAGAAGGAAATTTTAGAGAAAATGAAATTGAGGGCCAATTTCAGGGGCTAACTACCCTATTTATAGGAAAAAGCCCATGAAGAAAGACCAATCAGGGCACAGCCCATGAAACGTCGACCAATCAAAATGACACGTGCCGGACATGCGACCACGGAATGTCAATCGTTGCAACAAATTGAACGTCAATCAATGCAACAATGACCAAGCTTCTTCAACACGCCCTTCATATCTCCGCCTATTCATCTCCCTCAGCAAATTCCTAAGTATCTGTTCTCCGCCGGCCACATGATCAACCGAGCTTGGCAGCACCGGCCGGGGCAATCAAAGCACACCGGCACTCTCAACCTCGGGTCCACCAGCCACCGCCATCTTCTCTTCCACATTTGATGTCCATTACACATCCATGTGGAGGGGGGATAGGGTACGGCCTGTGCACGAAAGTAAGCCGAGGGAGAAGAAGCCGGGGATTTAAAATTCGTTTCTTACGCAGAATATACGCTCAACATACATCGGAGTCCATACCACGGCATAGACTACGCTGGGGGCAAATTGATGGGGCATATTCGCACCCGCCGACCAAGTCAACACATTGAGCAAGGTCAAGGATATCCACAACAAGTCAACGACCTAGACAGCCCTAACCGACGCAACAGCCTAGGTCCCTACCGAGACAACTAGCCAGCCGGGGCACACATCCGCGAACTCATATCCAAGACCCCTCGGTGGTGAGCCAACAGGGCCCGTCGGCTGCCATGGATCCCTCGGCCGAGGGTAGATCGCCTTTCCACCGCTAGCCACTTGGCCACTTGGCCACTACGTGACAAAAGGTGAAAGTCTATAAATACTCCTCTACTCTCATTGAGTAGAGGATCCACAATTTAGCCTAAGAATCACTATTCATCTGGTAACATCTTCCTTATCTCTCTACAACACATACTTAGCCAAGTAACATACAACTTAGTCCATTCGAGTTTATCGACTTGAGCGTCGGAGTGAGTACGCTGCACAAAGCCAAGCCCTCGCCCGCTCATTGTTGCAGGAGAGGCCGAGGAGAACAATCAAGGTGAGGAAGATTCAACCAAAGACGTCATCTTACAAGCGCGGGTGGTAAACAAACTTGCTCTGGAATTACACCCGGAACAATATTGATCATACATCATACTTGAATAATAATGAACAAGGGGATATAAACGATAATCATAATGAGATAGGCATATTACATTCATGATGAGATAGGCATGGTACATTATATTAAATATGCATTCAAGGGAGTAGAATAACTAAGTCAACCAATTTCATATTAACTCGACTCAACTATTCATGTGAGATAATTAAAATAATATGGAAGACACGAATACGGTCGTTTAGACAAAAACACGCATTTCAAGGAAATATAACATAGATATCAGATTAGTCATCGAATCATATGAATAAGATAAATAACAGATCAATTAAATAGAAAATACATGGATGGAAACCATAGCCATTACTTTGAAAATCTCTTAACAAACATTGTACGGCCCGTGGCTACCAATGTCGCATTCATAATTATGGCTTGCATCTCACCATAAGAACGGATGGGAACATCGATCCCGGCGATCATATCGCAACAAGAGGCTTGCATCTCACATCTAGTATCCGATAGGACCAAGACTCTCACAAACAATCATAGGATACATGAACTCTAGTATATAAGGACACGTCAATGACCATAATCAAGCAAGACATTTACGTAGTATGGACTCACAAGACAAACACGTAGACTCCAACCTCTTGGTAGGACGACGATAATAATACGGTCCTAGTCTAAACCTGGATCCAAACTCTCGGGATGGGCGTCACCCGATTCGATACGATATAGCAATCATATCCAAGACTCGATACATGGCACGCACTCGTATCCAAAAGTCGAGTAACCTCTAATCGGAAACATGACTCACACTCGTGACCAAAGGTCCGAAAGGGAAAACGTAACCCAATCCGGAAAAATGCTCACACTCGTGACCAAAGGTACGAAGAAAGGCGGGAGGATACCCTAGTTTGGAAACATGGCTCACACTCGTGACCAAAGGTCCGAAAGGGAGAACATAACCCCATCCGGAAACATGGCTCACACTCGTGACCAAAGGTCCAAAAGGGTAAAATAAGAAATGTCAAGTCGTCACACAATGTAAACCGTCACACTCGGGTCACAAATACGAGTAACAATGATTATATAAACGTGACGTAAACAATTCATTTGGAGCATGTATAAGTACGAGAGTATAACAAATATCAGGTGCTCCCATGATAAAAGAGTGTCAATACACCATACACAAGCATTAGAAATAAGTTTAAGATGCATACCCAATAAGAAACATAAAACCCAATCTATAACAACAAGTTTAGTACTCTACTACAATAAGGGTCAACTTCAAACGGTAATAACTTGAGTTCTAAACATGATAATGAGGTGAAACTAGTTGGAGGTGATAGCTTATCCTCTTAAGGTTCTAACGGTAGGTCATAAGCCTCAAACAAATAAGTAACGAAGAAGTTATGGCCATTTTACGAAAACTGGTCCAGGCTGTGGCGCAAGCCAGCGCTGAGGTGCGCACCTGCGCAAATCACTGATTTGCACGACACAACAAATTCATTTTCATCCCCAAATCATTTTTTTATCATGACATTACCATCTCAATTGCACCATATATTACCCAAGTAACTTTATACAAGTATTAAGGGTGAAATCAAAGCATAAAAGAGGGATTAAAACATAAGATTCGATTCAAATTCAAACAATTCCAAACTAACAATTTCATGACATAATTAAACACAATTACTAAGCATGAATAAGACGATTTTTTTACTAATTCATCCATGTAAACACTCATGTAACCCAAAATATTGAAAATTTCTTCAACCAACCATGAGATGGTTTCTCACACAAATTCATTCAACAACAAACATGTGAAACAAGAAAAGATTCAATCTTTAACATACATATTTGCAAACTACAACATATAAACACACAAATTTGACATAATGTCGAGTAACCTATCACTGTTACCTTTTGCACTTAAATCCGCAATAGACTCGTCTACCTTTCAAGAATCCACTTCCGGGTTAACTAATCTTTCTCCTAAACATAAGAAAACACAAATTAAGACTAAGAATCGAAATTAGGAAAAAGGGTACCATGTATAAATGGCTCGACAACCCTATATAAGGAGGAAAGTCGGTTCCTTTCTTACCTAGAAAGATGGAGGGCGATGAGAAGAAGAGATAGACGTGAAAAACACTTGATTCGGATAAGAATTGAGCAAGTTATGAAGTTTTTGAAGTTTGTAAGAGAAAGGTGTAACAATGGTGGTGGTTGTTGAAGATGAGTGCTGAGAAATTGAGGAGGGAGGTGTAATTAGGGTTCCCTTCATGATTTTTATGAGGAGGAAAGAGTAGTATGTGAGCCCAATAGTCATTCTAGGCCCAACATGCAAAATTGAGTCGATATACACTAAAAATTTACGTCTCAAGCCCACTACAACTCAGGATGGAAAATATTATTTTATATATAACTTAAGCTTTAGAAATATAATATTTATAAAAATCATGTTTAATAATGAAATTAATTTAAATTAAATAATTTAAAATATAAATAAGACAGTAGATGGTTAATTAAATTATAAATGTCAAAATGGAAAATTCGCGGGTGTTACAATCACACCATCTTTTAAAAAGTTTCGTCCTCGAAACTTGAAAATAGAAATGAAATGTCATATAAAAATAAAACTGGAATTTTGAAATCGGTAACCAAAACATTAAAAGGTTACTTATCGTAAGAATCAAAATCCCTTCAAAAGTTTCAAATAAAATTTTCCGACAGGACCAGATTCTCATCAAAGGAACGGAACTGCTCTCGTCGCGCATTCAAGAACATCACATTCCAAATCGAAGATATGGTCAAAACCAAATCATTTGTATAAATCGAAAATCAAAGTACTTTCAAAAACACTAATGAAGGGTTTTCAAAAGTATAAGTCTCATTCATGGAACGGAATTGCTCTTGTCGTGCACACAAGAACGCTAACTGTCCAAGTCAAAGACAAATTTAAAACAAAAATCATTTGCCGACAAGCGTAGAACAAGTTATTAAACGTCTATAATAACGAGTTCTAACATCCGATCAACGTTGAAATCAAAAGAAGAGGTAATCCACTCGAATTTTCTTTTGCAAAAGTCAAAATAGAAATAAAGGTTTCACTTTTAAACTCAAAAGAGAGTCAAAATCTGAAAATATAGCATTAAACCTTGACAAACAAATCGTAAATAGATCAAAATTAATAGAAATTGGATAGAATTTTGAAGAATTCTCGGGTTTAGTAATTAGAGTTATGATGAATAAGTTTACACTCAATAAACAAATAGGGGACTAAACCAAATTTTCATTTTCAAACTTTTAAATTAGGTAACGTTTTGTAAAAGTAATATAAATTTTTAACAATGAATCCGAAATGGTAGCTTGAAATGTTTAGAAATTTTATGAATTGAAAAGTAACTTAGACGTCATAAAAACAAGATACGCTAAGAGGGTTCAAACTTAACCAACAAAAGAGCTATGATGAACTTCCTAGGGGTAAGAATTGAAGTCAAATTTACAAGGATGTCAAAGATAGACTTTCACAGGTTACGAGTATCAAATTTAAAGGAGGAGCATGATGAAGCGAGGAAGAGAGGTATGAATGGAAATGCTTATGCTTAAAGAAGGAAGGAATTTAAATAGCAAGGAAACGTCAGGTACTCAAGTCTCAAACAACAATGTCATCCCGAACGGTTCCGAAAACTTCCTAACCACAAAACTCATAACCACATAACTCCCCAGAATTTCCTCAAATCACTTATGTTACTTCACTCTAAGCAATTCCATGAAACAAGGCACTCCACTATGAGTGTAATCTCATGACTCCAAATCCTCAGACATCCACAAACAACTTCCATAAGATCAAAGTCAAAGTTTCCAACAAAGCTATACTCATATCCAACTGGTGTCATCTATAAGTTTCCCAAAATGGTAAAATCCTCAATCAAGGATCCTAATCTCAAGTTCTAAATTCCAGGTTCCTCAAATATCCCACAAGGTTCTCATTTCAAAGCAAGGTAGTAACAACTCAACCTAAAACTTTTTTCATGAAAGTTCATTCTGTAACACCCCCTCATACCAAGGTACCTTACCAAGGACTACCCTAGCATGAAAGGCTGTTACCATCTCGGTTGCCCGAGATAAGTATATATCAAAAGCAACAATCCAAAACCACATTTATTAAAGCATAAAGAGTTAGCGATTACATAAAACTCGGTCGACTCAAAAATAAAAGTATAAGGTCTCAATACAACTGAAATCAAAGACAACTAAACTTGTAATAGCGGAATCTAGACTCAAGTGATGACTCCCCATGACTGTCCCATAGCTAAACATCTGCGTTACCTGTCATAATCTGCTCACCATCCCCGAATGGATCACCGCAGGTTTTATAAAACAACAACACGGGGTCAGTACCGTTCAATCAAGATAAGACAAACACATAATGTAACCGGCTGATCATCCTCCATCCCCGGTCTCCCGATCTCACACAGTAACCGACTACATACCGAAGTGTATAACCCTGCCAGATTACCCATCGCAACAGGTAATCCTCACTGCCAGTGGGTGACCGCATCCCATCCCCACCTAGTCCAGCTCTTCAATGAGCGACTAACAATCCCTGTCCCTTAATGAGCGACTAACAATCCCCTCCCGTGACGGGTTCCACGGAGGGCGAACTAGGGTGTGATGCCACTCCCGCAAGTGAGCCCACCACAATCACACACACAGCATCACAGCTGTCACAACACCACAACCGTCACAACACAACCACACCAACATCGTCACCACAACACCCAACCTCCGATGATCAGCAGATAATAACAATTATAAAACATATGCAATCTCAATCAATTAACAAGATCGAGTAGGAGAAACCCTACCTTTTCGCAATCCGCTATGTCAAATCAATCATATAGTTGCACAAAAATTACCACATCGTCACCTACAACAATTATAATCCACAATCAACACACATATGATGAACAAACCCTAAACCCCCAAATCACAAATTGGGGCAAAACCCTAAAAGACAACCTATTAGCAGATTACAACGAACTAGAGACTTACCCATTAAATTGAGACAAGAGACGGAAGTGTAGACTTGCGACCAATCAATTAGCCTTGAGAATGGTTATGGTGATTAGAGAGAGAAGTGAGCGTCGTTTAGTTTTGGTAAAATGGTTCAGAAACCGTAAAAGTATAATTTATAATAATCTCTAATCACCTTAACCAAATCGCAGAATTAAACCTGTCAGACCGGATACTCGGTCGAGTATAAAGTATACTCGGCCGAGTACCCTCTACTCGGTCGAGTATTACCCATACTCGGCCGAGTATTCCTGGGCAGAAGCCAAACATAATACCCAACACACTTTACTCAAACCGAGTAGGCCATACTCGGTCGAGTACTAGCCTATAAAATCCATAGTATTACACATCCTACTACACATTCTTTTGAGAAATATGCATAATCACCCAAGTTTGAAGAATCAATAGGATATCGAGTCCTAATCTCCCATTAATTATTACGGATTCCCAAAAGCGGAACTACACTCAAATACAACATTAAACTCCACTTACTTACTCACTCAATCTTACATCCTCAAATTCACCATTCGATTCCATCCATTTAAGTCAAGCACTAGGCACTAGTATCCCAAGACACGTCTCACTACACTTCCCGAGCCTTTCAAATCCCGAACATAAACAACAAAGCCAAGTTCTATAACCTTAATAACATATCCAACTCACACTTGACACACAGAATCCACCAATCAAGAATACTAACTTTATCAAGAATCTAGGTATAAGAACCATAAAAAATGTCTCATCACACTACCTAAGTCTTTCTAACATAACAACCTCTCAAAACCAGGGTTAAGGCTCAAACACAACAATCTCCTCAGAAGTCAAATTTTCAACCAAGGTCAACATTCCTCAAAAGAAGGAGTACTTTCCAATAGGCGTTAAGGGGGATTAGCAAGGATCAAAGGACAAGTTAGGAGAGTACAAGAGTAATTCCTCGGGAAAATAAAAAAGAGTTTAGAAGAAGGAGAAAACATTAAGAAGTAAATAATAAGGCAAGATACACAAAGAATGAGAAACATCTTCGAGGAAGTAGAAGCATTCTCCAAAACTTGAACAAATCTTCAAGTCTCGACAATAGGCACCAAATCTTGATCTTCTCGTAGGTAAGTTTACGGTCATTGATCCAAGGGCACAACATTTATTAAATGAAAATCCACAAATATGTTAGAACCTAACAAAGAGCAAATACACTACAGACTACCACCTTAGGTCCTTAAGCCTACCCATCTCTCATTCATTATTCAAGGTCAAGTTCAAGTTTAAATTTGGGGTATACGTGTGTGCGTCGGGAGCAACATAGGCTCTGATACCAACTGTGACACCCCTCGATGAGGCATTAAAAGAACTATTAAATTTAAGCGGAAAATACGATATTTTAAAACCTTTAAAAGTTTAAAGTGCGAAATCCACCATTAAGTGATCAAACGAAAATGAAAAGAAAGATAACACTACTACAAAACTTGTGATGGACATCGGACTTTTCGCTATATGGACATCAGATACACAACCGATGTAGAGTTTGGTCATGTCCATTGTGGATTAATGGACATCGGATTTTAAACCGATGTCCATTAAAATTTGCACATCGGATTTTTAGGAAAACTGATGTCTATTTGATCAATGGACATCGGATTTTTAGGAAAACCGATGTCTATTTGATCAATGGACATCAGTTTTTTGCAAAAATCCGATGTCTATAATTATTATTTTTTATAAAAAAAAATATTACGATGTTGCCCATATTAGTCGTACACACGATGACAATGCAAAATGATTCCATAAGCAACAAAAAATATCTGTATACAATCAAATCATCAATCGGTTATCCAAAGCCAATTACAAAAAAATTTCATTACATAATGTGCCCAATTTACTTAGACGACTAATCTATACAAATATATAAACCGATATGTAAACTGACTAATTGTTTAAAAAAAAGGCCGAAGAGACAAGACTACTTGGCAGCCTCAGATTTGCTCATCTCCCATTGGGCATATTACCACGACAATCTGGTTCAACACAAGAAAGTTAACGAGAAAACAAAATATCAACATAGAAGATCCTATATAACTAACGAGACACATACACCACTCATCCTAACTATAGACATGTCGTAACCTTAGGGGTTCAATAGTGGCTTCCTTTTCAGTTAATGGTTAAAAAAGAACACTGTTACTAGAAATTTAAAAAAGTACATATACTGAAGGACAAGGGTTAAATAATTTTCTAATCATAAGATAGAAATTAAATGAGTACTCTTTGAAGCTTACCATTTAAAATTCTCCTTCGTATAGCAAATGAAACTACTTGAATGTTTAGCCAGCTGTAAATACAATGGTTCATCTCAATCTTGTTCGAGTTAAAAACGTCCAAAAACACAAGATAGAAGAGAACTTAAATCAAAGCTTAACAAGGACAATGTAGAATGCATTATGGTTTCGAAACTATTGTCCAGTAGAAGAGATTTGTGAAAGTCGCCCTAACAAACTAACGCGCCTAGTTTAGCCAAATACACGTATTATAACATTCTTCATTATTTCCTCAGGAAAAAAACATTTCCCATTAATTTCAAGGTAAAATCAAATTATTAATTCGAAATTATACTCCCTCCCCATTACAAACATTTGTTTACCCTTGATTAAAATAACTCTCACAAAGAATAAAAAAAACGTAAATAAATGATTGAGATGGAGGGAGTACTCTGTAGAGAAGAGTAGAACGAAATTAAACATATACTCAGTGTATAAGAAAGTAAACTTACAGTGTGCAACTTGTAAAGGAAACGATCAACACAAGCTACTAAACGATAAAGCTTCCAAAATAATATATATACGATGAATCTCCATCTGTCAATCATTTAATCATATAAAATAGTTAATCAAACTACTAAAATTAGTTTAACTATTTGAAATTTAAAAGAGTAATCGCAGAACAGCTAACGCCATAAGATAATTTCATGCAACATTATCTACCTTTGGATAAGAGCATAACAAAAATAATATAACAAAAACAATCTCAAATAATATGACAGTAAGCATTACACTGTTCCAGCAATTAGTAGTGAAAGGGAGACAAGTTAGCAGAAGTATACTAAGAACCTTCACATAGAAAGCAAGAGTATCAGTGTCGAGATCAAAACTCAAACTAAAGTTTCATCAATGTCAAGACATTACCGCTCCAGTACGAGTGACTGTCAACGGTCCTAGAGAGCTTCCTAAGACCGGGTACAGAAGTAGGTTACAACTTAACATACCAATTCCTACAATCATTGAGCACCCTTGTTACTAAGATATATTTCGTTTATATAGTCGTGGCTGAAAAACAGTCATCAGAAATCAGAACAATGCTCCGAGTACCTGCTGCTGCAAGAGCTTGGCCAACATTGTCAGTTGAAAAACTCAATCCTCCTAATGACCGAGGACTCATCGCCCATAATGAGAATACCTCGAAAAAATCAAATGTTCACATTTAATCTTGAATCCGTATCAGTTAACCTCAAATAAACATATATGGTTGGAAACTGCAAATACCTCACTGTATGCGGTATCGTGCATCTGAAAGATACTAAACACGATGATCATCGACATCAAAGGCCAGTTTCTGAGAAGGGTGAGCGAGGAATTGGAGGTTTTTGATTGGGTACTTTGCGATTTTTCAACATCATTAAATCTAAGTTTATCCTCTGCAGAATGCGAGTGCAGGGTTTCCTGCAACAACAGTTTACTGATCAGTAGCATGCATCATTCAACTAAAGCGTGGTAAGGGACACAATACGGAGAACATACTGACAGCCAAAAGCAGATAACAAACACAAATAAAGCAAACATTGATGCAGAATGACAAAACAGAAGACGAATGCACCTGCGCCAGAAAACCACCAATTACCGGGCCTATTACCAAACCAATCCCCCAGGCTGACATTATCTGAAACGATCAAGATATTCTACTCAATACACTAAAAACCATAATAACCAACACAAAGTCGAGTATAGACATATATTGTACACATACCAATGAGACGCCAAGAGGTTGATGCTCCCTACGACATGTGGGTTAATATCCGTATACTACCCCTTAAATTGCAGGACTATAACGTAAATTTAGACATGCGAATATTGTCATAAAACATAAAAACAATAGAAACGATAAGGAACAAGAAATAACCTCGGGTCCTTTAAATTGTGGCGTAAAGAACAAATCAAAGCGATTTCCTCCTAATCGTTACACCCAAGACTTTGTCCGAGATATGCCCTTGTGCTAGTACAGTGTTCTCCGATTGCCTTGCAATATAGGGAGAACTGATGTGAGTTTTGTCGAGATGAGAGATCTCAGGTTTTTCAGAGAAGAATACTCTTCAAAACCCTAATTTTGTTTCAAATTATGATTAGGTTTAACAGAAGGAGGAGGTCTCCTTTTGTTCTCCTATTTCGGCCAAAACCGTGACCCACAAGGGGAAGTGGGCTTCCACTTCCTCTTGGTTTTAACTCGAGGTCCGGTTCGTTAAATACTAAAATGTATATGACGGGTTTGTATTATAAACTCATTATCGGTTATCGGAAATTAAGGCATCGCTAATAATACGGGTTAGTGAATTATTAATACGTGTCCGACAAAACAAAAGATTGTATAATTATTTTTAATATACATTTAATTAAATATAAATCACGTATATTTAATTTTACGAATTAACCGGTTAATTCGCCTTAGCCCATGATATTTAATCCGTATTAAATATAATATCTCAACATCACATATTTGACTAATTACTAGTCAAATAACTCGACTAACCGGTTAGTCAATTTTGGCATCTACATGACTGTATTTTCATACCGTCACGTCTCTCGAACGTATCCTATAGGTGTGACTTTTAGGGACCAGTTGATCACCGCCATCTGTATGACAATAACGTCAAACTTATCTAGCAAGCCAACCGTTATTGATAAACGTGGATCAACTGATAATAATACCAAAAGTATGCCCTTTGATCCTTTTAGAGGTTTATAAGTCCTTGCACTAACTGTTAAGGACACCAACCCCAACAAGCTCCCACTTGTCCGTACAAGTGCATGTGCAATGACGTTATCCGCACTAACTGGAGGACACAAGCTCTAACAAACTCCCACTTGTCCGTACAAGTGTATGTGCGATAACCGATTCTCATATTCATTTAAAAATTTCTCCCACTCAATGTAAAACAATTTGCAGATCTGGATCCGCAAAGGTCGTATTTTACAATCGATCTGTATCTAGAGTGGTTTCCCCGACTAGAGAGTAACTTAACCGATAAAACGAATCCGTATCCGAGCATGGCCATGCATTTCGATTCTGACTCCTCGAGTGGCCCTGAGAAATATCGAGTACCCGATAAAGGCTGAATATTTCCTTCAACTCGACTCCTTCCGATCTAAGCACAAAGATGAAATGACCCAGAAAAAATCTACTTGGCCCCTGTTACGGATGACCGTGAGAAAGAAACCAAAGTCACCCAAAATCGCCGTAGTCTCAAGAGACAATGATAGTCAAGAGATTCGACTCTAAGGATCACCATGGAAGTCCTATCCACGACCGGGCAACGAATGTTATAAAACATTTAGGACTCCACGTCGATGTCACAATGGTGTCCTACGAAATATCCGTATAAATCGCCTCTGTGATTGGTCGGTCACAACCGGTTGACTTATGGCTCGTTGAACCCACCATCAACCAACGTCACAAAATAATTGCCGAGTTATCAGCTCATGTGGGCAATTAAGGACTAACAAGATATGATGTTTGTTCAGTTCACTTTGTGGTGTTCAAAATCGTCGTACAATTCCACATGAAAAACAAAATATATATATAAAATATCAAAACGATGATGTCGTATAGAGTACAAGAGAGAATGAATCCGATCCATAAAAGAGTACTACAACTTAGGAACACGTTTAATTCCCATGGAATTAACGTGCCCTTCATGCTTATCTTGTCGTAATGCTTTAGTGAGAGGATCTCGCTATGTTGTCATCTCAGTAGCAATCTTTTCTATCACTACTGTCTTTTGCTCCACGTAATCCCGGATTAGATGAGCTTTCCGTTGTACATGTCTAGACTTGTTGCTAGACTTAGGCTCCTTAGCTTGGAAGATGGCACCACTATTGTCGCAATAGATGGTGATCGGGTCATTCGAACTAGGCACTATCGATAGTCCATGTAAGAATTGACGCATCCATATCGCTTCCTTTGTAGCTTCGTACGCGCATAGTACTCGGACTCGATCGTAGAATCTCTTGAATAGTTTGTTTCGAACTCTTCCAGCTGATCTGCAGCGCCATTAAGAGTAAAACGAATCCTGACCGAGATTTCGAGTCATCACGATCCGTTTGGAAGCTAGCATCTGCAGAATCGGTTGCGCATAGCGTTTGGGAGCCTCCATAAGTCAATGCCCAATCTTTAGTCCTCCGGAGGTACTTAAGAATGTTCTTGACAACCAACCAATGTGGTTCACCTGGTTGTTGTTGGAATCGACTTGTCATACTCAATGCATATGCCACGTCCGGACGTGTGCATATCATGGCATACATGATTGATCCTATAGCCGAAGCATAAGGAATCCGTGTCATGCGCTCTTTCTCTTCCTGTGTCTCTGGTGCCTGAGACTTGCTCAAATGCACCCCTGGAGCCATAGGAAGAAACCCCTTCTTGGAGTTAGTCATGCTGAATCTCTCTAGGACTTTGTCTATGTAAGACTCCTGACTGAGAGATAACATCCGTCGTGATCTATCTCGATAGATACGGATGCCTAGAATTCTCTCGTGCCTCTCCCGGATCTTTCATCCGGAAATGGTTTTTCAACCATACTTTCACCGAAGTTAAGAGAGGTATGTCATTCCCAATCCGGAGTATGTCGTCAACATACAATATTAGGAAGACAATCTTGCTCCCACTCGACTTGATATATAGACATGGTTCCTCGACGGATCGAGTAAATCCATTTTCTTTTATCACTTGGTCGAAGCGATGATTCCAACTCCTTGATGCTTGCTTAAGTCCATAAATGGAACGCTTAAGCTTGCATACTTTCTTAGGATGTTCAGGATCGATGAAACCTTCGGGTTGTATCATGTACAACTCTTCCTCCAAAAAGCCGTTTAAGAAGGCGGTTTTCACGTCCATTTGCCAAATTTCATAGTCATGAAAAGCGGCGATCGCTAAGATAATCCGAATGGAACGCAAAGATAACTACGGGTGCAAAAATCTCATCGTAGTGCAAACCTGGCACTTGGGTGAAACCTTTTGCAACTAGTCGTGCTTTGTAGATGTCTTGCTTTGACCTTCCACAATGCTTTATCTTGTAAAGCCATTTGCATTGAAGGGGACGAACCTTAGCAGGTAAGTCAACAAGATCCCACACGTTGTTCTCATACATGGAGTCCATCTCGGATTGCATGGCCTCAAGCCATAGCTTTGAGTCAGAACTGGTCATGGCACCTTTATAGGTTGCGGGTTCACTACTCGTTAAGAGTAGAACGTCATCTATGTCATGTTCCTCGACCATACCAATGTATCTGTCCGGAGGAATAGAGACTCTTCCCGACCTCCTAGGTTCCTCAGGAATGTTCACCGCAGCCGGGATTGAAGGAATAGGTTCCTCCAATGGTTGCTCGGTGTTTGGTTCTGGAATCTCCGACAGGTCGAAGGTTCTATCACTCTTTGCATTCTCGAGAAATTCCTTCTCTAAGAATGTCGCACTAGCCGCAACAAAAACACGTTGTTCGGTTGGCGAATAGAAGTAATGACCACGTGATCCTTTAGGATAACCTATAAAGTATGTCTTGACCGATCGCGGCCGAGCTTATCTTCAGTCTCCACTTGACATAAGCCTCGCACCCCCAAACCCGTATAAAGGACAAGTTAGGGACCGTTCCTTCCATAGTTCATATGGAGTCTTGTCAACAGCTTTAGACGGACTTCGGTTAAGTATTAGAGCGGCCGACAAAAGAGCATAACCCCATAATGAATCCGGTAAAACCGTGTGACTCATCATGGATCGAACCATATCAAGTAGTGTTCGATTTCTCCGTTCGGACACACCATTCAACTGAGGTGTTCCAGGTGGAGTTAACTGTAGGGCAATCCCACAATCCTTTAGGTGTTGATCAAACTCGTGAGAAAGATACTCGCCACCACGATCCGAACGCAGTGTTTTAATCTTTCTACCTAATAGGTTCTGTACCCTATTTTCGTATTCCTTGAATTTCTCAAAGGATTCACTTTTGTGCTTCATTAAGTAGACATAGCCATATCTACTCAAATCGTCCGTGAAAGTGATGAAATACCTATAGCCTTCTCGTGCGGTGATTGACATAGGGCCACATACATCCGTGTGTATGAGCCCTAATAGGTCGCAGCCGCGCATTCCAACACCTTTGAAGGAAATCCGAGTCATCTTACCGATGAGACATGATTCACACGTGCCAAATGATTGAAAATCAAAGGCCGAGATAGCTCCATGTTTGATGAGCTGTTTTACGCGTTTCTCATTAATGTGTCCCATACGGCAGAGCCATAGATACGTTTGATCTTTGTCACCAACCTTTAACTTTTTATTCATTACGTGTAATATTTCCGAGGTCCGATCTAAAACATAAATTCCGTTCATGGAAACTCGCCTTGTCAGAAATCATATCGTGTAATGAGAAAATGCAAGCATTGTTTTCTATTACAAATGAAAAACCAAGTTTATCAAGCGCAAACCGAAATAATGTTTTTGGAAAGACTAGGAACATAATAGCAATCATATAATGATAACTCAAATCCGCTTGGAAGTCGGATCACATATGTCCCCTTTGAGATGGCAGGCTACTCTTGCTCCATTCCCAACACGCAGTCCACCTCACCCTTTACGAGGGGTTCGATGTTTCGAGCCCCGCACATGATTACACAGATGAGAAACCACAACCAAGATCAAGTACCCAAGTTCCGTAACTTGCGTGGTTAATCTCAATCATATGAATAAAAGTAGAAGAGAGAGAAGACATACCAACAGGTTTAACACGACCTGCCTTTAAGTCCTCATGATAAACAGGACATGTGCGTCTCCAATGCCCAATCTTGTGGCAATGATGGCATTCCATGTTTTCACTCTTGCTCTTTGTCATGCCCGATGAGTTACTCGCCTCACCAGGACCACTCTTCCCCGAACCCGACTTCTTGAACTTCGCCTTACCTCATCGTTAGGTTTGCCGGAGCTTTGCCCTTACCTTTCCCTTTGTTTGACACAACGAGAACATCTCGTTTCGAACTCCCACCGAACTTCATGTCCTTCTCGGGCTGTACGAGGAGGGAGTGCAATTCATGGGGAGTTTTCTTCAAATCATTCATATAGTAATTCGCTCTGAATTGCGAATAACCATCGTGGAGTGAGTGAAGAATACGGTCGATAACAATATTCTCGCTGATGTTACGATTAAAGGTCTCCGTTTCTCGACATTCTCAATCATGCTGAGAATGTGTGGGCTAACCGGTTGGCCCTTCTCGAGTCTCGCATCAAAGAAGCGAGTGGTATGCTCATAGGTCACGATTCTCGGTGCTTTCGAGAATTCCTTAGTGAGCGTGGTGAAAATCTTGTTTGCACCATGGGCTATGAAGCGTTTATGCAAATTGGGTTCCATTGCAAAAATAAGTACGTTCTTTACCGCACCCGCTTCTAAAGCGAAATCGTTATACTTGTCGATCTCGTTTATTCCAGCCGTGGGGCCTGGGTTTAACGGCATGGGCTCAAGCGATATCCGAGCTTCCCGTCGCCAGCGGCAGATTCCGTAATGCCGCCTCCCGATCCGCGGTTGGATCCGTCATTCTTGATCGAGTAGACCGATTCATCCGACTCATGAAGATCCTAAGCCAAGACTCACGGTCCAATGTGGCACTTGGCATTGGGTTATCACTTGAACCAGCCATTTGTTGTTTAGCAGTTTAATACGTGATCTACACTGAAAAAGAAGAAAAACAAAACGAAATAAGCAACTCATCGAGGTGATTTAAGTCTATTTTAAAATTCATTTTAAACATGTAGACTCTCCCACTTGCATAATTGATCTCCCTCAAGAATGATACAAGTGATCCCAAGACTCAATTTCGTAAACCGATAAGCCAACTGTTTAGCTAATTCTTCCTAAGAACTCTTGGTCGATAGATTTACTCAAATCCTATCTATAGTCCACCATGATCACAGGATCGTACGAGTGACCATAGTGTTGAGATAAAATAGGTCAATCGGTTCCAACTTACCCGACGTAGAAGGGGTCATAGTATGCCTACCGACGAAGAAGGGACTCATTTGAGTTTGACCTATAAAGACCGTTCTCAATTTTAGTTTATACGAGGAAGATCCCATCAACTAAATTATAATTCATTTTAAGTGAACGAATAACTAGCGTCCGTCGTGAATGAATTTATTTGGATGATGGCTTAAAACGTGTGACATGAGAATGTCAATGAAAACTAACTCGTGACCTCTATATGTGTCAGTTTTCATGCAATAATTAGGTGGTTTGGTTTTTAGGCGGAAAATGATGCAAATTATCGTAACAATGAATAAATAAAGTAATGCAAAACGTAAATAAAAATTTCCTAGTGTGGCCTATCCTAGTAAAAGAACATAATACAACTTTGGAATCCACCGTTGGACCCGAAAAGCTTGTCTTGATGTTCCATCTTGATCCAAGTAGCGGGAGTGAGCATCTGGTCTCCATCTTTGGTCTTCTCAAAAATTACAAATTTATAATTACAAAATATAAACCTATTTACATTCTAATTAAAACTGTAATTACAAGTGAAAAATCCAAAACGGAGATACAAGATCTCAAAATACAACCAAGACCGTGTTCCATCATTACGGTAACACGTTCTACTAAGGCCACACTAAGTTACAATCAATTGTAAAAATTAAATACGTAATAAAAAGGCATTCACGGCATTCATAATTAACGATAAATAAAATGCATCAACTAAAAACAAATTCATTCGTGACATAATTCCGTAATTATGTTAAAATTATCCAAACCACCTTTTAATGATTAAAATTCATGTGATAAAACCGCTTCTATCATTTAATTTTAATCCATTACAATCCGTCATTTTAAAGACGCTTTAAAACAACTATATGGTACGTGAGTGAACCGATTCACTATTAAGCGAGTGTACTATATCCGTATAAAGTACATATAGAAGCCAAAAGAAAATTTAAATCAAAAGAAACAAATTTTCAAAGTCAAAAGATTTAAATCCTCGATCCAGGGACACAAGTGCTCGATCGAGGAACAAAGGGCTCGATCGATCAACCGCAAGTCGATCGAGGGGTATGCTGTCAGGGAGTACTCGATCGACTAACCTGGAGGTCGATCGAGTACCTATATCAAGAAAATCTGCTCGATCGAGTACGAGGACAACTCGATCGAGCGGAGGGGTTTTGAAAGCGTGTCGATCGAGTACAAAGAAGGACTCGATCGAGCAAAAAAATTTTGAATGGGTCGATCGAGTACAAAGCAGGACTCGATCGAGCAAAAAATATACTAAAAAGCCACTCGATCGATTAAAAACATGGTCGATCGAGTGCTAAAATCTCTGGAAAATTCAAAACCCTCGTGAAAACATATTTCGAGACAAAATCAATTGCAAATTCGATCAAAAACGCATTAAAACAAATTTGACAATTGACAAAACATGACATATTGTTATAATCTCTGTATAAAACAACAATATGCAAAAACCAAATCGAAAAAACATGAAATTACCGTGTAATACATGACACGGTTTGAAAAAAAATCTGCCGTGTATACTAGGCACGGTTTTCAAAGCGTAAAAATCATCGTTTCAAAAACGTTTTATGAAAAACACATGAAAAATTCACGTGGCCTCGCTCTGATACCACTTGTGAGTTAATATCCGTATACTACCCCTTAAATTGCAGGACTATAACGTAAATTTAGACATGCGAATATTGTCATAAAACATAAAAACAATAGAAACGATAAGGAACAAGAAATAACCTCGGGTCCTTTAAATTGTGGCGTAAAGAACAGAAATCAAAGCAGATTTCCTCCTAATCGTTACACCCAAGACTTTGTCCGAGATATGCCCTTGTGCTAGTACAGTGTTCTCCGATTGCCTTGCAATATAGGGAGAACTGATGTGAGTTTTGTCGAGATGAGAGATCTCGGGTTTTTCGTAGAAGAATACTCTTCAAAACCCTAATTTTTGTTTCAAATGATGATTAGGTTTAACCGAAGGAGGAGGTCTCCTTTTGTTCTCCTATTTCGGCCAAAACCGTGACCCACAAGGGGAAGTGGGCTTCCACTTCCTCTTGGTTTTAACTCGAGGTCCTATTCGTTAAATACTAAAATGTATATGACGGGTTTGTATTATAAATCATTATCGGTTATCTGAAATTAAGGCATCGCCTAATAATACGGGTTAGCAATTATTAATACGTGTCCGACAAAACAGTATTGTATAATTATTTTTAATATACATTTAATTAAATATAAATCACGTATATTTAATTTTACTGAATTAATCGTTAATTCGCTTTAGCCCATGATATTTAATCCGTATTAAATATAATATCTCAACATCACATATTTGACTAATTACTAGTCAAATAACTCGGACTAACTGGTTAGTCAATTTTGGCATCTACATGACTGTATTTTCATACCGTCACGTCTCTCGAACGTATCCTATAGGTGTGACTTTTAGGGACCAGTTGATCACCGCCATCTGTATGACAATAACGTCAAACTTATCTAGCAAGCCAACCGTTATTGATAAACGTGGATCAACTGATAATAATACCAAAAGTATGCCCTTTGATCCTTTTAGAGGTTTATAAGTCCTTGCACTAACTGTTAAGGACACCAACCCCAACACGACAAGCTTCGGTGACATAAGCCTGCCCATTACAAAAAAGAAGCAAACTTTAGAAGAAGAGTAACTCTCCTGTGAAACGGTTTTATATTGTCATAATATGACAGTAAGCATTACCCTCATTGGTCCAATTATTCCATTGCAAGCTCCAAGCTGGAAACAAGAGGATAAGCGAGTAGCAGATGAGAGAACCATCAATGTTTGCTTTATTTGTGTAAAGCAGATAACAAACACAAATAAAGCGAACATTGATATCGCCAAAGATGCTAAGAAGTAAGGGAACCTGTAATCGAGAGAACCATTAACAATTCATCAAATACAGTTAATTAAATGACGTAATAGGGCAAGAAGAACTCTAGTGGTGGCAGGCCGGTGGTACAGCCGTGCAGGCGTGGTCGGAGGCACCACAAAAGGAAAAGAGAAAAAGAGCACCAAAGAAAAAGAGGAAAGGAGAAGGACAAGGGCGCGGTCGGAGGCATGCCTCTTGCGGCAGGCCGGTGGTGCGAGGCCGGTGGTGGTGGTGGTAGGCCGGTGGTGGTGACGGGCGATGTGGTGGGCGATTTTAGGTTTTGAGTGTGATTGAAATTGATTTGGGGGAAATGAAGGAGTATGCGATATTTTTTTCAGAATAAAGAAGTATGTGACGGTTTATCCGTCACAAGTCCGTCACAAATCCCGGATAGTCCGTCACAAAACCGAGTTTTCAGATTCCTTTATGTGACAGATTGTCGTCACAAAAGAAATTATGTGAGGGTTTTGGGGGTTAGGGTTTGGGAGTGAGAGTGAGGGAGAGGATTTGGGGTAGAATGTATGTAATTAAAATTATAAGTGATGGCGGTGAGGCAAATATTTTTGCCGCCTATATTTTTCATTTTAGATGCACATTGGTTAAATGCAATGTCCTATGTCCATGAATTTTATATAGACATGGGTTTTATTAAATATCACATGTCCTTTAAAATCAGAAATAATGGACATGTGTTTTTTAACGCAACCGATGTACATATAATTATATGCACATCAGTTTTTTGCAAACAACTGATGTGCATGTTATGTACATCGGTTTTCCAGATAATCCGATGTCCATCGACTGATGTCCATAACGAGTTTTGTAGTAGTGTAATTAAGTTTTACAATTAAAAACAAAGTGCGTTGGGGAAAATATATCCCACGAATAAGCACAAGTCTAAAGATAGGTGAGTCTATGAAAACGATAACTAAAGTCCAAGGGTAAACGTTCTCGCTAGCTCACACGTCTCCCCCATATAATCTGCATCACAAACCCGTCATTCATGTAAACATGAACGCATACGGTCGATGGGGAGTAACTCAGGGTTCTCCCGGCCACAATATGTCAAAATACAAGTAAGCAAGAACTTAATTAAACATATTGATCATACATCATACTTGAATAATAATAAACAAGGGGATATAAACGATAATCATAATGAGACAGGCATATTACATTCATGATGAGATAGGCATGGTACATTATATTAAATATGCATTCAAGGGAGTAGAATAACTAAGTCAACCAATTTCATATTAACTCGACTCAACTATTCATGTGAGATAATTAAAATAATATGGAAGACACGAATACGGTCGTTTAGACAAAAACACGCATTTCAAGGAAATATAACATAGATATCAGATTAGTCATCGAATCATATGAATAAGATAAATAACAGATCAATTAAATAGAAAATACATGGATGGAAACCATAGCCATTACTTTGAAAATCTCTTAACAAACATTGTTAAGAGATTGCATCTCACCATAAGAACGGATGGGAACATCGATCCCGGCGATCATATCGCAACTAGAGGCTTGCATCTCACATCTAGTATCCGATAGGACCAAGACTCTCACAAACAATCATAGGATACATGAACTCTCGTATATAAGGACACGTCAATGACCATAATCAAGCAAGACATTTACGTAGTATGGACTCACAAGACAAACACGTAGACTCCAACCTCTTGGTAGGACGACGATAATAATACGGTCCTAGTCTAAACCTGGATCCAGACTCTCGGGATGGGCGTCACCCGATTCGACAAACGATATAGCAATCATATCCAAGACTCGAAACATGGCACGCACTCGTATCCAAAGGTCGAGTAACCTCTAATCGGAAACATGACTCACACTCGTGACCAAAGGTCCGAAAGGGAAAACGTAACCCAATCCGGAAACATTGCTCACACTCGTGACCAAAGGTCCGAAGAAAGGCGGGAGGATACCCTAGTTTGGAAACATGACTCACACTCGTGACCAAAGGTCCGAAAGGGAGAATATAACCCCATACGGAAACATGGCTCACACTCTTGACCAAAGGTCCAAAAGGGTAAAATAAGAAATGTCAAGTCGTCACACAATGTAAACCGTCACACTCGGGTCACAAATACGAGTAACAATGATTATATAAACGTGACGTAAACAATTCATTTGGAGCATGTATAAGTACGAGAGTATAACAAATATCAGGTGCTCCTATGATAAAAGAGTGTCAATACACCATACACAAGCATTAGAAACAAGTTTAAGATGCATACCCAATAAGAAACATAAAACCCAATCTATAACAACAAGTTTAATACTCTACTACAATAAGGGTCAACTTCAAACGGTAATAACTTGAGTTATAAACATGATAATGAGGTGAAATCAGTTGGAGGTGATAGCTTATCCTCTTACGGTTCTAACGGTAGGTCATAAGCCTCAAACAAACAAGTAACGAAGAAGTTATGGCCATTTTACGAAAACTGGTCCAAGCTGTGGCGCAGCCTGCGCCTAGGTGCGCGCACCTGCGCAAATCACTGATTTGCACGACACAACAAATTCATCTTCATCCCCAAATCATTTTTTTATCATGCCATTGCCATCTCAATTGCACCATATATTACCCAAGTAACTTTATACAAGTATTAAGGGTGAAATCAAAGCATAAAAGAGGGATTAAAACACAAGATTCAATTCAAATTCAAACAATTCCAAACTAACAATTTCATGACATAATTAAACACAATTACTAAGCATGAATAAGACGGTTTCTTTATTAATTCATCCATGTAAACACTCATGTAACCCAAAATATTGGAAATTTCTTCAACCAACCATGAGATGGTTTTTCACACAAACTCATTCAACAACAAACATGTGAAACAAGAAAAGATTCAATCTTTAACATACATATGGACAAACTACAACATATAAACACACAAATTTGACATAATGTCGAGTAACCCATCACCGTTACCTTTTGCACTTAAATCCGCAATAAACTCGTCTACCTTTCAAGAATCCACTTCCGGGTTAACTAATCTTTCTCCTAAACATAAGAAAACACAAATTAAGACTAAGAATCGAAATTAGGAAAAAGGGTACCATGTATAAATGGCTCGACAGCCCTATATAAGGAGGAAAGTCGGTTCCTTTCTTACCTAGAAAGATGGAGGGCGATGAGAAGAAGAGATAGACGCGAAAAACACTTGATTCGGATAAGAATTGAGCAAGTTATGAAGTTTTTGAAGTTTGTAAGAGAAAGGTGTAACAATGGTGGTGGTGGTTGAAGATGAGTGCTGAGAAATTGAGGAGGGAGGTGTAGTTAGGGTTCCCTTCATGATTTTTATGAGGAGGAAAGAGTAGTATGTGAGCCCAATAGTCATACTAGGTCCAACATGCAAAATTGAGTCGATATACACTAAAAATTTACGTCTCAAGCCCACTACGACTCAGGATGGAAAATATTATTATTATTATTATTATTATTATTATTATTATTATTATTATTATTATTATTATCCGACCAAAATATTTATTTTTATATAACTTAAGATTTAGAAATATAATATTTATAAAAATCATGTTTAATAATGAAATTAATTTAAATTAAATAATTTAAAATATAAATAAGACAGTAGATGGTTAATTAAATTATAAATGTCAAAATAGAAAATTCGCGGGTGTTACATATACTGCCTCTCATCCACTCCAAAGGTAACATGGACCCATTTTTCCTCTCACGAAAAGTGGTGGATCCATGTTAGCTTTAGAGTGGATGGAAGAGAGTATTATGTAGGATGAGCCCTTTTAAAAAGGGGGAGCAGTTACTTTCTGAAGATATTTATACATAAGCACTAAAATGAACAAGATTCGGTTCAATTGTAGGTATTTGTTCAACATTTAAAATTTAAGATGTTCTTAGCAATTAGCATTGACAATTCACAATTTAATGTCAATATTTATTTTCAGCATATTTTATATGTAAGGGAAGTTATTTAATTGTGACTTTCTCCGGCTCCAAAAAGCTTATTATACTTTTATTCTTTTGTGTGAAAAATATTAATCAAACGTAAACAATCATTTGAGTTACACTACATATTTCCTCCGTCTTATCCATTTGTTTACCTTTTTTATTCTTTATGAGACGTATTTTTATCAAAGGTAAACTAATGATTGGGCAGGACTGCAGAAGGGAGTAGTTACTTTCTAACTCATCCATCAAGATAATTTTTATTCGGAGTTGTACCTCATTTATCTTTTGTTAAATCTTTAACACATACCCGTGCAACTTTGCACGGGTGTTAAACTAGTTATGGAATAAAAATAAGACCTATATTTAGGTAAGACTAGCCAATAGCATAAGTTCAATAAAAATTACTTAATAAAATATGAAATAATACTTTTATTTTAATAACCTAATATTTTAAATTAGTTAATATGTTAGTTTTATATTAGTTTTCATTATAAAGTATAAAGTTATCAAAATAAATCAAAAGCTTAATATCTCAATGTTTTGCTTGGACTTTTCTCCTATTGGATCAGTCTTATGATATAAGACTGTTTATAGTAGAGTTGCTGATAATAGTATCATTTTTGTTTAAAAAAATACCGTAAATCTACGTTCGGAAAATTTACAAGGTGCTCCTACATTTTATATTTTGCACTAAATACCCAATCATTTGATCCGGAAAACTTTAAAAGACCATAACTCGTGTTTAGGAGTTCAAAAACTGACAATTTTTTTTTTCAAATTGACCACCTTTGCGAAAATTACGAATTGAAAAAAAAAACGTAATTTATTTTCGCAGTACGCATTTTACTCATTTCAGTACATTTTTCCCCAAAATTTCCATTTGTATACCCCTACTTAAAAACCCCCAACAATTAAGTTCTCTCAAATATCTGTCAATACTCCTCTCTAATCGATCGCCCTTTTCAAGAAGGGAGCAAAAATCAGTAATAGAACATGCTTTTAATCATCTTTTTACTTCTTAATTAAGATTTACTCCTTTTTCTGTAATTTTGTATAAGTAATCCGTATAGTTTTTTGAGGGTTTCAATTTTGTAAGGATTTGGACCTTTGGGTGGTTAATCAGTCAGCATAGAAGTGTGAAATGATCGATTTGAAAAAAAATAGCCGCTTTCTGAACTCGTAAACATGAGTTATAACCTCTTAAAGTTTTCCGGATTAAAAATTTGGGTATTTCGTACAAAATGACAAGTCTCAGGGATACCGTGTGAACTTTTCGTTGTTTTTAAATAACAATTTAATGACATGAGGATGAAATGGGAAAAAAATTTGCAAAAACGGATCAACGTAGGATTGGTTGTTGCACAAACGGGGCGCCAACTCAAGAGAGAGGTGACCGTGTGATTTGTAACTTGTTAAGAGAGACGAAATGAGTCAATGGTAAAATTCATATTATTAAAAGGAAAAAAATACATACATCCAAAATTAGTAACCTCAATTAACTGTAGGCGTTGATTGATTTTATACCTATAGTAGCTCTAGCTCGTACCCAGTGAACTCCACAGTTTAGCGTTATTAGGAAACTCCACAGGGTCTGCAATCTGCACACAGTCTTACCGTTCTGATCACAGGCAACATTTTTAACTGCCAAAGCCAACGATATTTATTCATTATTAAACTGACTCAATGTGAAGTGACTAACCGAGTCATTATCAGCAGTCATTCCAAGTGGACTACGATATAATCGTACAAGCTGGGTTGAGACACGTTGGGTTACATCAGTTATTGGTTTAGCTCAAGATTGGTCACCAAATTATCTAGCTGATTGAGCTCCTCAAGTCTGATCAGCTTTTGACAACTCTAGCCTTTTTCAGTGTCGAAAGAACAAGGGATTTAGCTTCACAGACAAACTACCAAATACTAGTTAATCCGTCAACATGCGCAACACAACGCTATTTAGTATATACAATCAAAGTGAGCAAACTACAGAACCGGGGCAACACCGAAAACACCAACTCACCACGCAGACTTTTTAAGTGGGAGTCCCCACGCAGCATCATTATACGCAGCATTCTTTTGCATGTAGAATCATTAACCCAAAATTCACTGTCTTGAAATGTTACTCACCAATGTCTACGGTTTACCAACAAGAATTCAACAACGGAAAAAATAACTAATTTAGAAAACAATACTAAAGTTCTCTAACACATCTATACCAAATTTCAACAAGTCCTTATTACCAGATTTCTGTTCTGCAGTCAATTACCCACCAGGTAGCAAGTCCAAAAAAGCTCCAAATATTGACACCAATATTTTCAGCATAATTGGATAAATGGCAAAGCCTGGTGATTTTCTATGTACAATTGAGGCGGCCAAGTCTCCCACTTATCAATGATCGCCTTTTTCAAATTGGAAACAAATATTCTCATGTTGGCATTTGTCTCTATAAACACCACGGGCTCTCAGTTCAATGCCTTGTGGCCTGAAAGACTTGGAAAGCTTTTTTGAAAGTCAGGCAACTCGAGTTCAGCCATAACAAATAGTGACGAAGACATCAAGATGGGCTTGGGGTTCCTGACCCAATGTCGATAGACCCAATATCGATGGACGGAGAAGGGTCTGAAACTTCGGCAAGGGCATCGAGCATATTCACGACTTCAAGAGTGTCATCCAAGTAGTATTTTGCTTTGCTCGGCTTTTGTCCAACAGTACAGGCAAAAACTGAAGTATTTGAGGATAGGATACCATTGTTAATAGCACCCCCAATGAACTCGAACATGTCTTCGTCGGATCTGTCATCACCGACACATAGTACAAAGTCAGCCTGCTTTCCAATCTCCTCCATTCGGTTGAATATCTTCTCTGCTACTAGACCTTTACTCACTCCCTGAATTACATATAAAACAGACAAAAACGGAATTTAGAAGACGCAGAGACAGAAAATTCAGAAACAATTAAAAAAAAAGCATTCTTGTTATGGTTACTAAACAATTTTGATAAGCGATTCATGAGCCCATTCTTATGAAAACAAAAGCTATGGTTTATGAATACACTTTTAACGTTTCTAAAAAAGATTTCAGATTAAAATATAGGATGGACCAGGAATTTCGGGGTAATTTACCAAAATAGTCAAAAACAATGCTCAAGAATCACAATTATTAAAATGGATCATATAAACATACAAACATACGTAGGACAAATTTTTATTTTTGAACCTATTCTAGAAGTACAAATGTTCAAATCTATCATCTAACAGCTCTCTTAGGACCACCCCATGTTTCATCAACCTCAGAGATTGGTCAGATCAGATCAGCTATTAGTAGCATTGTGTGACGATCCGCACATTTGAACCCTTAGATTTATTTATACTTATGTAATTTCATTTCCCTTGTACATTTGTAGTAAGTATTTTCTTAGTAGTTTTAGAATAGGTTTCCATAAATAGGTATATCGCTATTCCGAACTAAACTCAGAAATTCAATGTTTCCTCGCTACCAGACCAAACTATCAAATTTGCCTCTTTGAGAGGTGCTAGTCAATGAAAAACCGCTTCTCATCCAAAAGCTTGTTGTTGCTTGTTGCTTGCTTTCAATAATCGTATTGCTTACTTTTATTGCTTTCGTGTACTTGACTTGATAATCGTGACTAGGATTCCCGACACACACCCCCGAGACCCGAGTATCGTGCTAGTGGGCGATGCCTCACTAGTACGAAGATCCTTGTCGCTTGCATCTTGCCTTGAGACGGGCCAGGGTGCGCGCCACGGTCCGGCAAAAGTAGCGGACCGTGACATTTGGTATCGAGCCCTGGTCTTGACGGGTTTACGCACGCCGCATTTGTTCATCGAGATCGAGAAAATGGGCGAAAGAATCGAGGACCGAGTGGATGCCTTAGAGGACGCAATCGACGTCAAGCTTCCCAAACTCGAGGACATCGTTATGCGGATGGCTTCGAGCCTCGAGGAGTTGCAAAAGACGGTTTGTGACCTTGAGACGAAGGTGGACGGATGGACACCCGCATCCAAGTGATCGGTGGTGCGATCCCGACGATCGGGAGGAAGAGATCAATTATCCGCATCGAAAGGTCGAGATGCTAGAGAACACTGCGCCACGCTCGTGAAAGCGGTGGCCAATGACGGAAATCGGGGGAGCCATAAGGTGAAGGCACCTCCACCTCGTGCCTACGATGGGGCGAGGGATTCGAAAGCGGTCGATAACTTTATCTTCGATATGGAGCAATACTTCCGAGTAAGTGGGCTCGACGAAGACGCGGAAGTTGTCACGGCAAGCATGTATCTAGTCGACGATGCCAAGATGTGGTGGAGGGCTAGGTACAAGGAAATCGATGCGGGCACGATTACGGTGACATTGTGGGCCGACTTCAAGAGGATCTTGAAGGATCACTTCTACCCCGAGAACACGGAGTTTGTTGCTCGGAAGAAGTTGAAGGAAATCAAGCACACCAAATCAATTCGGAATATGTGAGGGAATTCTCAGCGTGCATGCTCGAGATTAGCGAAATGTCCGAGACGGATAGGACATTCGAGTTCATTGACGGGTTGAAGAGGTGGGCACAACAAGAGGTCATGAGGCAGAATCCCAAAACTCTGTCTTCGGCCATATCGGTTGCGGAGCGCCTACTCGACTTTCACGGAGAGCGAGAGGCACCAAGAGTTGTGGCACCAACGGGGAATACTGGTGTGTCACAAAGTGGGTACAATGGACAAAGGCCACAAAACAGCGCCATTTCAGTTGGGAAATGCGGTTCCCGCTCACAAGGAAGTCAAGCCCAATCGGCGAGCACTACAAACTCGCCCTCAAGCTCGTCTTCGAAGGCGGGAAACTCTACTGCTTCCACAACGAAGAGACCGTTCGCGTGTTTTGTGTGCAAGGGTCCTCACAAGATGGCCGATTGTCCGAACAAGGCGGAATTCAATGCCATGTTCAAGCAGATGCCGAAAGGGGCTCAAGAACGTCTTGATGGGGCGTTGGCCGACTATCACCAAGAGTGCAACGAAGCCTCAAGTGATGGGGAAGACCAACCACGGATGGGCTCACTTCAAAGGATCAGCGCGATGGGGAAGTACGAAGATTCCTCCGCCAAGAAATCCAACGGGCTCATGTACGTGGACTTGATGGTGAATGGGAAGCAAGCACGAGTCGGATCGACTCGGGTGCCTCCCATAACTTTGTGACGAAAGAGGAAGCGGATCGGTTGGGGCTAGTTCTCGCGGATGCTAACAAACCGCCTGAAGCCGATCCAACGGGAAAATGAGACGCGTCCAAGGAGTGGCTAAGAAGGTCGCGGTCCAAGTGGGTGAGTGGGCGGGGAGCTCGACTTCACCACCGTTCATTTGGATGACTTCAAGTTAATACTCGGGATGCGCTTCTTTCGGAAAGCATTGGTGGTATTGAAACCGAGTGACGGATCAATGCTACTAATGGGGTCTATCGTAGTGAAGACGGTAGACAGCGACGAAGACAAGGGGCAACATCGAATTTCGGCTATGAGGGTGATACCGACGCCGAAACAAGGGATGCGACTTGGGAATGCCTAAAGGTTCGGTGGAGCCGAGGGCGAACAAGACCCGTGCTAACTACGCCGCTAAGTGGCCTGGGGACGAAAGGAGAGTCTACCTCCTCACCGAGGAGTAGACAATGAGGGCCGAAATGCCCAAAGAAATAGGCCTCGTACCATCAGGGGCCGCGTCGATATCTTTGAATCGACGTCCTGGTTTGGCTCATGTCGACCGACCCAAGAGAAAAGGCCTCGTACCATCAGGGGGCCGCGCCGAAATGCCGATTCGGCGTCTGGAGAACTCACTTACCCTTGAATGCGCAGTGCAAGTGGTGATGGACAAGGTGAAGGTGCGATGGAGCAAGCACCTTGAACGATCTCGTAAAATTTCCGCTCGAGCAACGAGGACTTGGACTTTCCAGAGGCGAGTGATAAACTTGGAGGACATGATGTTCGGGAGTCTCGCCGTCAAGGAAATGCACTCTATTCTTGAAGGGACGATGAATCCGATCATGGTGTGGACCGAGAAGTATCTACAAGCCGGACTCAAGAGAAAGTCAAACCACAATGCAGCATGGACGGCCACAGCTCACCGAGGATGTCTCACTGAAGCGCCGTTCGAGATTTTTGTGTTGCCGAGGGCGGCAACAGATTAGGTGGGGGAGAGTGTGACGATCCGCACACTTGAACCCTTAGATTTATTTATACTTATGTAATTTCATTTTCCTTGTACATTTGTAGTAAGTATTTTCTTAGTAGTTTTAGAATAGGTTTCCATAAATAGGTATATCGCTATTCGAACTAAACTTGTAAATTCAATGTTTCCGCTACCAGACCAAGCTATCAAATTTGCCTCTTTGAGAGGTGCTAGTCAATGAAAAACCGCTTCTCATCCAAAAGCTTGTTGTTGCTTGTTGCTTGCTTTCAATAATCGTATTGCTTACTTTTATTGCTTTCGTGTGCCGGACTTGATAATCGTGACTAGGATTCCCGACACACACCGACCCGAGACCCGAGTATCATGCTAGTGGGCGATCCCTCACTAGTACGAAGATCCTTGTCGCTTGCATCTTGCCTTGAGACGGGCAAGGGTGCGCGCCACGGTCCGACAAAAGTAGCGGACCGTGACACATTGCATATCAAATACTTCTAAAACAGTTTTACATACTTGTGAACCAGTAAGGTGACCTTCCCTAGCCAGTATAAAGCATTATTCAGATTCATTGACATGTTGAATCCACAATGCATACTCCCTTTGACCCACGAAAATTGTTTACATTAATTTTGGGTTCGTATTTTTATGCAAGTATATGAAAGTGGGCTAGGATTTCCTACCTTCCTCTTCCAGCAATCAAAACATGCCTAAAAATAAAAAGTAAACTATTGGCCAAGACTGTCTAAAACTGCAAAAGAAACTATCTGTAGGGAGAGAGGGAGCATAAGATAGGACACCATTAACATCAACTCTTTACCAACAACTGAATAATTCATTACTGCCCATGATGCTGTCATTTGCCATGATGCTGTCATAGAAACTGAATGTAACAGCAGAAAAAAAAAAAAGTATAAACCAGACAAACCTGAGGCTTCACTTCGACGATGTACTGGCCACTTTTCACTGAAACAGGCTCATTGGCTAACACACTTTCTAAATGATCTAACATCTCCTTTGCTTGGCACGAACCAAAACCTGGGTCTGCATCTCTATGATGCCAAACCAAAGCACTCTCTTTTGTTTCGATGTAAGAACCATCTGTTGCTTCTGTATATAGTTTCATCACAGGTTCAGCTATCTGTACCCATCCAAAATCGCAATTTTGACCACAAATTTCCCACTCGCTCTCAGCAGACCATCTGACCAAATATCAAGTTACGTGTATAAGTAAAAGATACAACAAAAATACTCTCCATCCCAATCACATGGCAACACAAAGATAGTTAGCTTTGACCACTATTTTCTCAAAATATACCGTAATTACAACTTTTACATAAGGTGACATGAAAATACTCATTTTGCTAAATCACATGTGACAAATTTGACATTGTACGATCCCATACTTTTTGGAGACACTAATAGCCAAAGTTGATCATCAAACTCAAAAGGGGACAGTGTACTAGGAAGTAGTAGTATAACTAAACAAGTATAGTTAGCATGGTTAGTACCTCATGAAGTATCCATGTTCAGCTGCAATGCCGACCTCCGAGCAAGGTGAAAACCATTTACCTAAGCTATCCCTTCCTCTTCCACTGACAATAAAAACAGTGTTTTTGGGGTCCTCAGAAAGTAAGTGGATAATTCTCATCACCTCTGGACTAGGTGTCTTATTTATGGATGTCTGAGGCATCATGGTTCCGTCATAATCGAGTAGTATGGCTCTACTTTTGGACCTGGAGAATGCAGAGACAATGGCATCGATGGTCAACTTTCTGAAATTAGGATCCAGTGCTACTACCCTAAAACCAAATCCCAAACCAATTCCCCAGCAACGTCGTCTGAAGTGGTCTCTACAGGTCCTCTCCAAATCTTGGAAAAAGCTTCTTGCCCAAAAAGCAACATCATGTGAGCTAACGTATTTATAATGTTTGTCATGCCGCAACTGCTTCTCAGCATCATTCATGGATATAGCCTCATTCATTGCCTCCGCTGTTGCCTCAACGTTCCATGGGTTTATCCGAATAGCACCACTAAGAGAAGGAGAACACCCTATAAATTCTGATACAACCAACATGCTCTTCTTGGGCTTACTAGATGATAAGCCATAGTCGGATTCAGAGACTCCTTGCCTGCATACTATATACTCGTATGGAGTGAGATTCATTCCATCTCTGACAGCAGTGACAACTACACACTCGGCAGCAGTGTAATACGCAACCCTTTCACTCAAAGACAGAGGCCTGTCAATGAAAACTATCGGTTCATAACCAGGGCGCCCAAATGTTTCATTAATTCTCTTACAGCTATCCTGGATTTCAGCTTGAATCTCCTCAAGATCCTTGCCTTTTCCTCTGGCAGGATTTGCAATTTGAATCAAAACTGCTTTTCCCTGCCATTTGGGATGAAGCTTGAGCATTTGTTCCATAGCCAAAAGTTTCAGATTCACACCCTTAAAAATATCCATATCATCCACCCCAAGCAAAACAGTCTTCCCTTCGAATTGTTGTTTAAGCTCCTGCACCCTCCATTCTTTATCAGCAAGCCTCAGAACAGACTCAATCTGCCCCATATGAATTCCCACTGGCATTATCTTTATTCCGACAGTCCTTCCATAGTATTCTAAACCAATATATCCCCTCTTCGATTTATATTCCAGACCCAACATTCGACTACAACAAGAAAGGAAATGACGAGCATAATCAAAGGTATGAAATCCAATAAGATCCGCATTCAACAACGCCTTGAGTATCTCCTCCCTCACAGGCAAAGTCCTGTATATCTCTGAAGAAGGAAATGGGCTATGAAGGAAAAATCCCATCCTTAATTTGATGAATCGCCTCCTCAAGAAAGTTGGTAGCACCATCAAATGGTAATCATGAATCCAGACATAATCATCCTCAGGATTTATCACTTCAATCACCCTCTGGGAGAATATCTTATTGGCAGCCACATAAGCTTCCCATAAAGAGCGGTCAAATCGAGTACCATGGCTAGCTGAATAGGGTAACATATAATGAAAAAGGGGCCATAGATGATGCTTGCAGAAGCCATGATAGAATTTCGTATGAATATCATTAGGCAGGAAAGCAGGGACACATTTAAACTTCTCCAGCAAGATCTGTGATACATCATCTTGTTCATCCAAATCTACTTCCACATTCAAAGATCCAACATAGATAACCTCCATGTCCTCAGGCAACCCATGCTTCACATGCAAAAGCAACGAGTCCTCATCCCAACTAAAACTCCAACCCCTATTATCTGGCCTTCTCTTTGCTCTTACTGGGAGTTGATTAGATACCATGATTATACGATCCTGTATAATTGATGATGGCACATCTGATGAAACACTATTAGCTTGATCATCATCAAGCTCGGATATCACTCCCCGCAACAATGTCATCACTCTTGGGAGCCGTTTTTTCTCCCGTCCCATCACTGGGAAGTTACCCGATGCTAAATCTAATAGATTGGTATAAGATCTGGACATCATCTTGTCAAGCTTCTTTCTCTTCTCAACCAATAACTGTTGTTTCGTCCTCCCAAAAACGCTCAATGCACAAATTAACTAGACCAATGTTTATTCTCTTACACACCACTATACTCTCATTATTCACCTCCGAATTTCTTAGCCATGTGACATGAGGATAGATAAAGCAAATGTCCTGCCTGAATGCATACACCTTATGTTCTCAAACGCAGAATAGTTCCTAAAAATAATCACAAAAGAATAAGTTCTCTAATCAAAGAGAGATAAATCAAAGTGAAGATGCTACAGTAAGGGGTGTAAGCTTATGAAAAAGCCAAGTAAAAGAGAATTTAATAGCATGTCAAAAACAAACAGCGCCTAAAAACGAAATAAAGATCTAGTCCAAATCAGAACCCCACTTAATTCTCAAACAACATCCTTTTCCTTGCTATATACAGCTTCACTGACAAATATGAACAGCCTCATGTTTGTCTTTCAATTACCACTAATTGACAAACATGACTGACAAACATGACTGGTGATGACTCACGCAAGACCCAACGAAAAACCAGGTAAGTATATTACCTATGATCCCACACTCAAATGTATAAGGAATGAAAGAAGAAGAAATACAGTTAGCAGCTAACCCATGAGAGCCATGGTACAAAAATATGGTACGGACCATGGTTGCTTATTGCTTTAACACACAATATAGCGATATAGGGAAGTCACTGATTAAAAGTAACAGGCACAATGGAAGTGGCCAAAATCTCATTAACTTATACCAAACCCCAATTGTGGTTCGAGCAACTCTTACTACTTACATTCCAAATTTAAAGCTAATATCACACTATCCCCAATTCACAGGTCTGCAACATTAACATTGTGGTACTGCACAATTATTGAGATACGCGAATTGCATGTGCATTTTTCCTCTACTACCCCTGCAAGTAGAGCAACTAACAAACACCTCCCCACTTTCTCTCTCTCCCTAGGTTACCTCTATCTTAAAATAGAAATGTTGCAAACCCATATCCAGTTGATGAATGAGCATGGTGATTAAAGATTCGGACGTACACCGAGTCTGCTCCCTAACTAATTCTACTTCATTAAGTTCAATACTTACTCAATCATTTAGTTTACCTTTGATTAAAATACCGTCACTAAGAATAAAAAAAAGGAAAGAAATGAGTGGGACGGAGGGAGTACTTACTGTTTTCGGCCGAATTAATTCCAATAACAATAGCAATGAATATCCTCAGCTACCCGCACACATTAAAACACTCCACCTACTCATTTCAGCTCATTTAATCCCCTCATTCGCCCGATTTATTCCGTAAACTAAACACACGAAAATCGCTACACTACCTCTGGCACTCAAAACACTGTTTTCCAACTCTATAACCTATACTTTACTACCTCCGTCTCAATCAGTTATTTACGATAGAAAAAATCAAACATGAAAACAGCAGGAAATTCATGGTAATAAATACTCGTATTTAAATAAACAATCTGAGAAAAACTAAAGAGAAAATAAAATCGATAAATAAGGATGCTGACCTTGAGATACGATTGATTAGAGGATGAAATAATAAATTCGAAAAATAGAAGGATTGAATAGATGGATGGATAGATAGATCTAGGGTTAGGGTAAAGTGGAGGAGGTAGTGTTATTAGTTGATAAAAGGGGGATTAAAATTGGGGAAATGATTAAAAAAAGAGGATTAAGGAAGGTGGTGGAGTTGTTTAAGTATATGTAATTATGTATATATATATATATTTGGTGAGAGAGTGAGAGAGAGGAGACAAAAGTTGGACAAATGTTGAGGAAAAAAAAGAGGATAAGGTTTTGGGAAGCTTTGATTTGCTTCATTGCGATGTCCAGCTGGCATTATAGGGCTGATTTACTCTGTGGTTGTATTTCACTCACGCTCTTATTTTTTATTTTTGTGGGGTTTCGACTTTTGGAGTTGTGTTATCCTACGAGTCCACCTTTGCCTTGTTTTGTTTCTAAGGGAAAAATATTAGGAATAATTGATAATAATCCGACATTTAACTCATCTTTCAATAATGATCTTACTTTTCAATAATCCGAAAATAAAATCAAATGGGTTTGGTGGAGAAAAAGGAACATACATCGGATGTACTACTTCCAACTTTTTTGTTTTTTGAGCATATATGTATTTTTTTTGAGCTTATTCCTCAAACTTTATTTGTTTTTGAGCATATATGTGTATTTTTTGAGCATATTAAACTTTATAAGTTAGATTTTAATATTTTTTCCGTCAAAACTCAAATTTAACTAAAGTTATAGTAATATTTTTGAGTTTTATTGTAATTTTTTAGAGCATAATGTTTAAATGAATAAACTCATAAACTTCATAGTAAAACTCATAAACTTTAAAATAAAACTCAAAAACTTTATTAGAATGCTCATAAACTATAGAATTGGAGGTAATACATCAGATGTATAATCCTCTTACTGGGTTTGGTGTGGTGGTTGCTCACCTGCCTATGGGAATGGAGCAAACTCTTTGGCCAGTCGTTTACCTCTTCGTGAGAGCACCCGCGGCGAGGGGATTATACACAATAATCTCACCTTTTAGCTCCCTCTTCTAAATATTCTAATCTCTTCTTATCACACTATATTTTAACCAACTTCGTGAAACGGCATAAAAAAATACTCTAAACAAAATGGCCTCTCCAAGTCTCCATGTGGGTTGATGTCGTGGTGGGAGCCTCGGTGTTCTTTGTCACCGTGGTGCGTCGAACTCCGGGTTGTTGCAACTGAGCTCGCCGGAGGAGGAGCGTGATGGTCGATTGGAGATTTGGAGGTCGAACTGGGTAAAGGAGCTCGGTGGTCGTGGGCTCGAATGGCCGTCGCACTCAGTTAATGCTCCGTTGGGTCGCCGTGTATCAGAGGAGGAGGAGGCCTGGTCGAGCCAACAGGTGATGGTCGAATTGAGGTTGATTAGGTGGTGAAATGAGGTGAATTTAATGGGCACAATAGTGGAGACGGAGCAACGGAGCTGGTGTGGTACTTCGGTGATTACAGTGGTGTGAATTGGTGAAAATGGTGGTTGGTTGATGAGTTCAAATTTGGTGAAGTGATGGGTATTGGGTGGTGAATTGGTGAAAATGGTGACTAGTGTGCGGTATTATGGTGTGTGTTGGGTTGATTGGTGACGGTGAGGCAGTGAGCCATGAATTGTCGAAGGTAAGGGAAAACAATCAACACAAATGAATTCATTTTGGGACATATTACAATCAAACATGTACTCCGTATTCAACATCTACAATAATATTATGGTGGATGATGATGATTGTTTTACTCCATTATGAGTTGTATTAGATAAAACTAGTAGCCTGTGAACTTAGTTTAGTTGGGGAAACTATATATCTTCAAGTATATGTTTATAAACGTTTTGTTTTAAAAGATTAAAAGTGAAATAAAAAGGGTTAGAATGAAGTAAGAAAGTTAAAACATAAATTTGAAGGCACCACATTAATCAATATATATCTATCTATCTATATTATTAAAGGAAGTTTTTTTCGAGCGACTACAGAGTCTCCAACATTAATAATATACTTACAAGTAATAAATAAATAAATTAATATTACAATGATAAATCCATCAAGAATTCCATCGCAGATAGAAGATTAGCAGCAATCAAGTTCATGCCAACATCAAACCTTCTAACCTATATAAATCATAAATTTTAGTTGCAACTTGCCAACATCAATGTTCAATGTTTTCTTAGTTTATGCTAGATATAACATACGTAGTATAGTATAATTGATTGTTTTTCATCAATTTTAGTGTGTGGTTTGTTATTAACCTCCAATTTCCAAACTAATTGATTATTTTGTTTTATTTGCAGGACATGAGAGTCTATAAATGAAGATATATGTGTTACCATTGTGCACAAAAGATAAAATTTTTTGTGGTCGTTGATGAGCTCCTATTTCTACTACTTTTTGGCACCATTTTGAGCTCATTTGGTAGCACTTGGTGACGGTTTTTGACGATTATTTAGCCAATTCCATGTGCTTCACCATTTAGCATGATTTCAAGTGAAGATTAAGAAGCCAAGAGATCGAAAGAAGTGTCCAAGGAAGAGCCAAGAACAAGCTTGAAGAAATACCACGAGAAAGCCTTCCAAAGGATCAAAAGAAGAACGAAAGAAAGACGCACTCCAGGACCAAACTCGCACCGTGCGAGTTTCAGACACCGAACTCGCACGGTCGAAAATTCCGGTTTCATGGTGATTTGTATTACGGGTCTTCCCTTTGTTCAGCCCATAATTATTAGGTTACGGTAGACTATAAATAGGATGTTTGCAAGTAGGTTAAGCATCTTTTGTTCACTTTAATTAATCAAGTTGTAATTTGGGAATATTTTCATCTTTTGAATTGGGTTTAGATCTAATCATGGAGAACTAATCTCCCTTTCTTAATCTGACTCAAAGGCTTAATCTTTGGTTGTAAGACTCCCTAATCTTTCCTTAATTATTATTATTGTTCTTAATCTCTTGTGTTTAATTGCTTAATTTTGGAATCCTTGTTAGATTATTGTGATTAAGTGTGATTTCCTTGTTACATAATCTTTCCAAGTTCCTTAATTTATTGTTGTTGGGTTTATTAAGTGTGATTTCCTTGTAATCCCATGTTGCAACAACTTGTTATTAGACTAATGAATGTGATTTCTTCTTGGTTTAATTAAAATTAGAGAGATTAAGTTGTGATTGCTCATTAATTGTGATTTCATTGTGAGTAATTCCACCTATTAGATTCCTATTGCTTCATCTTCTTGTTAATGAATCTATTTGTGTGATTTCCACTAGAGGAAATGATAAGTTGGGTCAATTATTAAGTGTGATTTCCTTGTGATTGACTTCTAATTAAGGGAATTTGGAGATTTAATCTCACTAATAGGACAATAATATTGATTAGAAGGATTGATTGAGGGGTTTTGTCAACTAAAGTGCCAAAATTTGGGTCGGGTTAAGTCTCTCTTAATATTGATTAATTTCCTTCTTTAAATTCTTGATTGATTTCTTGCCTTGCACTCTTGTTTGAATTTGTCTTGCTCTTGTTACAATTAAAACCAAACCAACCCCCCCCCCCCCCCCCCCCCTTTTACATAATTGTTGTTACTTCTTTACAATTGTTCTAATTACTCTTTTAATTTCACTATTGCAAAACCCATCTTCTCTTGGGTTCGATCCCTTACTTGCTAGTTTACTAGTTTATAATTAGTGCTAATTAGTGTGTTTAGTGGTATATAAATTGTTAATTTGGCCGTCTTTTAGTGCGACATTTTAGGCGTGTCAAATTTTGGCGCCGTTGCCGAGGAAGGTAACGGTTTTGCTAGTGTGTTATTGGTGTTTTTAGAATAGTTGTTTTAGTTACTCTTTGTTTCTTGTTGTTAGTGTCTTGTTCATCACTTGTGTGAACTTTTTGATTGTGTGCTCTTGTGTAGAGTTGTTTATGGTCAATACTAGGCATTCAAGTGAACCACTTTTTCCATTCAATCCGGAGATTCAAAGATCACTTGCTTGGATAGGAGGAGGTATTAGAAAAGACAACCCGATTATTGAAGAAATTGATCCCGGTTTTCAACAATACCAAAGAGAAGATAACAACATCCCTTTTGAACAACCCATACCCATACAAATCAACATGGGTGATCGTGAAGACGGGAATCCACACCAAGATGGCGAGAGAGAGAACCCACCAAGGCCTAAAACCATTAAAGAACTTACCGCCCCGGATCTCACACAAGTGCCCTTGTGTATCTCCTTTCCGGCCTTGGCGGAAAATGCCACCTTTGAATTGAAGTCCGGGCTCATTCACCAATTGCCCCAATTCCATGGGCTTAGCACGGAAGACCCCAACAAGCATCTAAACAAATTTCATGTTGTTTGCTCAAGCATGAAGCCTAATGGGGTTACCGATGAGCAACTTCAACTAAGGGCCTTCCCTTTCTCACTCAAGGACGCGGCAAATGATTGGCTTTATTATCTCCCTACCGGGAGCATCACCACTTGGAATCAAATGAAGAAGGCTTTCTTAGAAAAGTATTTTCCCGCTAGACTCTCATCTCAATTGAAGAAAGAAATAAGTAATGTTGAACAAATGGATGGGGAGAACTTGTATGAGTATTGGGAGAGGTTTAAACAATTTCTTGCTAGTTGCCCATACCATGGGTATACCGACCACGACCTTCTCTTGAACTTTTGTGGTGGTCTACTTGAGGATGATGCTAGAATGATTAAAGCCGCTACCCAAGGAGGGATTGAATATATGTCGGTCCTAGAAGCAAATGAGTTGATTTAAAGATTGGTAGGAAGCTCTAGGAATTTTGGGAGGAGAATTAAGAAGACAAGTGGAACATTCTCTTCAAGGCAAAGCTCCAACCATATGGAGGAGAAAGATGATTTTCTTACCAATTTGGTGAAGGAACTTACAAAAGGAGGTGGGAGTGCTTCTCATGTGAAATTTTGTGGTCTTTGTAATGATCCAACTCATCCCACCGATGGGTGTCCATCTTTGCAAACGGAGGAGGCAATTGAAGCGGTGAAGGCTATTGGGTTTAGGAAGTTTGATCCCTATTCCAACACTTACAATGAAGGGTGGAAATCTCATCCAAATATGGGTTGGGGTGGGAACCAAAACCAAAATCAAAACCAAAATAAAAAAGGGGCTTCAAACTCTTCCTTTCAAAAGCCAAATCAAAATCAAAACCAATCACAAAACTCCTTGGAAGAGATGATGAAAACACTTACCATGAATCAAATGGCAATGCAACAAAATACCAAGGAATTTCAAACCGCCGTGATTCAACAAAACCGACTCACCGACTCAAGGTTTGTTAACCTTGAGACCCAAGTTGGTCAAATCCTCACTACACTCAATTCCCAACCCACCCAAGGAGGGAGTCTACCTTCTCACACCATTCCTCCGCCCGCCAAGGAACAAGCAAAAACGGTCTCTTTGAGGAATGGTAGAGAGTTGGTAGAGGCACCCAAGGCTCCTAAGAAGACAATACCACTTTCTATTGTTCATGAAGTGGAGGATGTGATTGAAGATGAAATTGAAGTGGTAATGGAACAAGGGGAAGCATCTACACCTCAACAAGGGTGAATGAACCGCTTCCGGAATATGAGCCACAAGCTCCATTTCCAAGTGCTTTGAATGATACAAGGATAGTTGACAAGAAAACTTCAAGCCTTTATGATATATTTCGTAAAGTGGAGGTAAACATTCCTCTCCTTGATCTTCTTAGTAGTGTACCCAAGCATGCAAAATTTTTGAAACAGTTGTGCACTACTAAGAGGACCAATAAGGCAAAGAGCATGAAAAAGGTAAGGGCTAGTGAACATGTGTCGACAATTTTTCAAAAACGTTTGCCACAAAAATGTAGTGATCCGGGCATATTCACTATTCCTTGTAAAATTGGTGACTTGGATTGTCAACATGCTATGCTTGATTTAGGTGCATCCATTAATGTCTTGCCCAATTACCTTTATGAGTCACTCAAGTTAGGGCCTTTGAAACCGACTCGTACGGTCATTTCTTTGGCCGATAGGTCCAATATCTATCCTAAGGGGGTTGTGGAAGATGTCTTGGTGAAGGTGGGGGAAATGCTTTTCCCCGCCGACTTCTATGTGATTGAAATGGAACCCGAGAAAGGCTCAACTCCCATTTTGTTGGGAAGGCCTTTCATGAGAACTTCCAACACCAATATTGATGTATCTAGTGGACGCCTGACAATGGAATTTGAGGGGGAAAAGATTGAGTATAGCATACATGAGGCTATGAAGTACCCATCAGAGACTTCATCTTTGTGTTTTCTTGAAATTTTGAACCAATTGTGCAAACCGTGTATGAATTGTGCAAAGTTGATGCATTAAATGTTGTTTTGACTAATGGATTGGTTGGAGAGGATACGGGGTATGCTTTGTCTTGTGATTTGCAGGAAACAATCAAGGACCTAGAGGAAAATCCCCCAATGGAAGAATGGGAAGAAAAGGAAGAAATCCGGAAGGCACCAGAGAACTCGCACGGTGCGAGTTTTCCAGCTCCAGAACTCGCACGGTGCGAGTTATCCCCTGTCTAGGAAATTTTATTCCTTTCTTCCAAATTATTAGAAGAGCTACCAAAAGAGAAACCCGTTCCCTCTATTGTCAAGCCTCCTATTGTTGAATTGAAGCCCTTACCAAGCCACTTGAAGTATGCATTTCTAGGAAATGAAGAAACTTTACCGGTAATTATTTCAAGCAAGCTTACTAAGGAGCAAGAAGAGGCTCTCATCCGAGTTCTTAAGCAACACAAGGAAGCAATTGGGCGGACAATGGCCGACATTAAAGGCATTAGTCCCACTTTATGCATGCACTGGATTCTTCTTGAAGATGAAGCAAAGCCCGTCCGACAACCACAAAGACGTTTGAACCCTCCAATGATGGATGTTGTGAAGAAAGAGGTACTCAAACTCCTTCATGTAGGTATGATCTATCCTATATCCGATAGTCAATGGGTTAGTCCAACCCAAGTTGTCCCAAAGAAATCCGGGCTAACGGTAGTCGAGAATCATGAAGGTGTTTTGACCCCCACTCGAGTTCAAAATGGGTGAAGGGTATGTATCGACTACCGTAGGCTAAATGTCGTGACCCGAAAAGATCACTTCCCGCTTCCCTTCATGGATCAAATGTTGGAGAGGTTAGAGGGAAAAGCTTTTTATTGCTTTTTCGATGGCTACTCGGGTTATTTTCAAATCCCAATTGCACCCGAGGACAAAACAAAAATAACCTTCACATGTCCCTTTGGAACGTTTGCCTATAGAAAGATGCCTTTCGGTCTTTGCAATGCTCCGGGAACGTTCCAAAGGTGCATGATGAGTATCTTTTCGGATCATGTTGAGGACTTTATTGAGGTATTTATGGACGATTTCACCGTTCATGGCCAATATTTTGAGGATTGTTTGAGTCATCTTACTTGGGTCTTGCAAAGGTGTATTGATACCAACCTCGTTCTCAACCATGAGAAATGTCATTTCATGGTTGATGAAGGAATAGTCTTGGGATATGTTATCTCCTCTAGGGGGATTGAGGTTGATAAGGTAAAGGTCGATACCATTCGCACCTTGCCTTATCCTACTAATGTGCGTGAAGTGAGATCTTTCCTAGGACATGCCGGGTTCTACCGGCGTTTTATTAAGGATTTCTCCAAGATTGCCGCTCCTCTATGCAAGCTACTTCAAAATGATTGTGAATTTATCATGAGTGAAGAATGCAAGGGAGCTTTTGATATGCTAAAGGAGAAGCTTATTTCGGCACCTATAATTCAACCTCCCAATTGGAATGAACCGTTTGAGATAATGTCGGACGCAAGCAATTATGCCCTTGGCGCGGTACTTGGCCAAAGGGTAGGAAGAGCACCTCATGTTATTCAATATGCGTCGACAATGATGAATGAGGCTCAAAGAAACTATACAACTACCGAGAAAGAATTTCTTGCGGTGGTGTTTGCTTTAGAGAAATTTCGACCTTATATTCTTGGAGCCAAGGTCATCATCTTCACGGATCATGCCGCCTTAAGGCATTTGGTGAACAAGAAGGAGTCCAAGCCCCGTTTGATGAGATGGGTGCTACTTTTGAGTGAGTTTGACGTTGAACTCAAAGACAAGAAGGGCACAACTAATACGGTGGCGGATCACCTAAGTCGAATTGTGCAAGAGAAGCCTCAAGAAATCTTGGAATCGGCAATACAAGCTTCCTTTCCGGATGACACACTCCTAGCATTGTCATCCATTGAGCCATGGTATGCACATATAGTCAACTTTTTGGTCTTATAAGAGTTTCCAAAGGGTCTTTCTCGCTCTCAACGGGACAAGATCAAGAGTGATGCCAAATACTATGTGTGGGATGACCCATATCTTTGGAAATTTTGTGCCGATCAAGTTATTAGGAGATGTGTCCTGATACCAAATCCTTCCAATTCTTAAATTTTGTCACGAGTATGCTTGCGGTGGGCATTTTGGAGCCAAGAAAACGGCTAGAAAAGTCTTGGAAAGCGGTTTCTTTTGGCCCACATTATTTCGAGATGCTCATGCCATGGTGAAGACATGTTATAGATGCCAAAGAGTTGGCAACATTTCAAAAAGAGGAAAAATGCCACAAACTCCCATGATCTATTGTGAAGTATTTGATGTGTGGGGTATTGACTTTATGGGACCATTTCCCGCATCTTGTGGCAATATTTATATACTTTTGGCGGTGGACTATGTCTCCAAGTGGGTGGAGGCTAAAGCCATCAAGACCGATGATGCAAAGGTAGTTGGAGAATTCATCAAAACCAACATCTTTTCTCGGTTTGGTTTCCCAAAAGCCTTGATAAGAGACCGTGGCACTCACTTTTGCAACAAAGCCATTGGAGCTCTTCTCAAAAAGTATGGGGTACTTCATAAAGTATCAACCGCCTGTCACCCCCAAACCAACGGTCAAGCCGAGGTTTCTAATAGGGAGATTAAGGCTATCCTTGAGAAGACGGTGAATCCCGACCGCAAGGATTGGAGCTTGAGGTTGGATGATGCCTTGTGGGCCTATCACACGGCTTACAAAATGCCAATCGGGATGTCACCTTACTGCTTACTTTTTGGGAAATCATGTCATCTACCCGTGGAGGTTGAGCATCGAGCTTATTGGGCGGTCAAATCGTTCAACTTGCAAATGAATGAAGCAGGCCTTCATAAGAAACTTCAACTTCAAGAATTGGAAGAAATTCGGAATGATGCTTATGAGAATGCTTCCATTTACAAGGCAAGAACAAGAGCATGGCATGATAATATGATTTCAAGAAGAGTGTTCCAAGTGGGAGAGAAAGTCTTACTCTTTCAAAATCGGCTTAGACTTTTCTCCGGGAAATTGAGGTCTAGGTGGATGGGACCATATGAAGTGGTTCGTGTCTTCCCATATGGAGCAATTGAAATCAAATGCTTGAAATCGGGGAAAGTGTTGAAGGTGAATGGTCAAAGACTTAAGCATTATCATGAAGGAATTGAAGTGGGTGAAGTGGAAACACTCCACCTTGTTGATCCAATTTACTCAAATTAATGAAGATGCAACTTTGTCGAGCCATCGACGTTAAATAAACGGCAAAAGTTTGTAAATATTTCTTTCCCTTGCATATTTAAATTCCGCATTGCATTGTCTTTATTGCATTTGTCATATTTAAATTAATTGCATTGTTTATATTGCATTTTTCATGTCTAAATTAATTGCATCCTTTAATTCTTGCATTATAAATTAAATCATTTGCATTTTCATTAATGTTTTTAGCATGTTAGGATGGTTTAATGTGTGTTTTAGTGATAGGATACCAACTCAAGGGCATATGTGAAGAAAAGAAGGAAGAATGATGGGTAAAAGAATTGGCTAGAGTGGAGAATTAAGCAACAAAAAAGCCACTTCCAGCAGCAAAGCCGCACGGTGCGACTTTTCTGAGTGCCTTTCTCGCACCGTGCGAGTTTTTGAAGAATCACGCATTTCAGCTTCTTTTCCCACGATATCCCCATTAATTCTTCCCCAATTCTCTTAACACTCATCCTCTCTCTTCATATTAACCCTAAACCCCTAAAATCACCCATCAAAACCTTCTCAAATCATCAAAATCTAGCAATTAACCTTCAAGTTTTATCAACTCTCATTACCCAACATCAATTTAGGCAAGGTAATTGCAGAAAAATCACAAAACCATCGATATTTTCGACCTAGGGTTTCGAGTAATTGAAGAATTGAAGATTTTTGGGTTGCAAATTGGATTGAAGGGATGAATTTAAGCATTTTTGGTTAGCAATCATCAACCAACAACACAAACAAGGATCAAAGGGAGGTATAACACCTTATTCTTCTCCTTGTCATTCATAGTTTACTAAATTTCGAATTTGAGTGCTTCAAAATCGAAATTTAGTTGTTTAATTGTGTTGAAATTGTCCTTAAACAATCCTTTAAATTGTGAGGTGTTTTTATTCCAACAAATAGCTAATTAGCACTTCATTTTTTGTAGTGCATATTAGGTGTTTGATCATTTGCCTCACCCAAATCATTTCCAAAAAAATTGTGTTTTTCTGAAAGTTAATTATTCTATAATGGGCAAAGGCAAAGAAACCGAGGCTTCCTCCTCAAAAGGACCCAAGGGAGCCTCGGATTATGATGAAAATGAATACTCGGGTAAGGAGGGCCTCCGAGATAAGGCCCTCTCAAATTGGAAGAAGTTTGCTTCGGTGTCAACTATGGTACAAACTAAGTTCCTAGACCACAATGTTCTTTCGAAATTGGGAATATTTGACTTGACCCGAATGCTCTTGGAAAAAGTTGGACTTGAGGCCTACATTAACATGGCCGCACACACCCGAAGGGGTGTTACCTTTGAGTTTCTATCTTCGTTGGAAAAAGTGAAATTGGGGAGGGACAAGGTCCCGGGGATCAAATTTCGGGCATGTCGCCTTACCCATACCTTGACATATGATGAGGTACGAGAGGCCCTACATATCACTAAAGCCCCCGTCAAAGAAAACCTTGATAAAAAATTGATGAGTGCTTTTTGGAATGATATTACGGGAGATGTGCGTCATGGAAACTCAAAGAATACCACCATCCCCAACCCGGTCTTGCGCCTCCTAAGCCGTCATATAAACACCAACTTCTTGGTCATGACCGAACCAACAAAAATGCAATACCAACAAATTCAATGTCTATGGTCGATGATCCCGGAAGGGAGGGGAGTACCGGATTGGGTGGACTTGTTTGTGACTGGTTGCCTTGAACTACAAAAGAATCCAAAAGGGACCATTTTTATTGGGGGCATGATTGAATTAATTGTGCAAAAGACGGGTGTACCATTTCCACCCAATGCCTATGAACTTGATGGTAGTGGTCTCATTGACTACCATTACTTGAAGCACGCAAAAATGATTGAGGTGGTTGACAAAATCACCCCCGTGGTCATTTGGTGCATGGGTGGGCAAAACTCCAAGCATTACATGTATCTATCCCGTCCCCCTAACTCACCCTTGGGTTGGGGGAGTGCACAAGATTTCTACATGCCTCCCGACGATGCCTTTGTGTACCTTTGGGTTGATAGAGCCCAAGTAGTTGAGCCGGAAGAGGATGAGGGAGGAGAGCAACCGCAAGTGGGGGGGGGGGCTTTAACTTTTGGTGACATGCCTCATAATGATGCACCATTTCATGAACCCATGCCTAATGCCCCGTATAATGAGCCCCACTTCACTCCACCCCAAATGCCACAACAACAACAACATCCTTTTTCGGACCCTCAATTCAACTACCCGGCCTTCAACATATGGCAAACCAACATCACCAACCGTGTCTCAAACATTGAGTCTACCCTCTCCCAAATGCAACTAACGGAGAATGCTCGGTGGGGAATCACCGAAAACCGCTACCACCATTATCAAGAGGATTTGGAAGAGATGCGTTATACTTCATACGCAACTTTTAATATGGTGGCCGCGATGAATGCTCAATTCATGCATCAATTCCCCACCCAATACCAAGGGTATATTGAGACTAAGGTTGAGGAAACAAGAGCCGAAATGGCTAGATTTCGGAGAAGAAGAGAATCAAGAAGAAGAGGAGGACCTCCGGACTTTGGAGGTGCCTCAAGCTCACACTCTTGAGTGAGTTAGGGTGTTCACCTCACACTTTGGGGACAAAGTGAAGATTTAAGTATGGGGTGGGCATGAGTTGGTATCATGTATATATTGTGATATATTCAATTCCATGCATTGTATTTCGTTAAAAAAAAAAAAAAAAAGAAAAATAAAAACCCGGCTAGTATGAAAACCCGAAAGGGCATCCCAGGCAAAAATGGGAAAGTGGCCGAGGCCGGAGTGAAAACCCGAAAGGGCGCTCCGAGCAAAATGAAGAAAATAGTGCGAGCCACGAGAGTAGAGGTGAGGAAAAGAGCTAAACCGAAAACCCGAAAGGGCGGTTTAGGCAAAATGAGAGAAGTAGGAAAAAAATTGAAAAATCTTGTGACCTCTTTGAAACCTTGAAATCATGTCACATACACGACTACTTCCATTTGGAGTTGGTGACATAAGTGGCGGAGCTCTAGAAGGCCGGAAGGGTAGGATAGTAGTATGCCAAGACTAGGAGGGGGATTTGGAAGGTTACTTTGTTACTAGTGCTTGGTATACTTGTTGTGTGGGATTGTGTTGACTTGTATTATGCATTGTTGGAGAGGTTGTATTTGGTTGTTGAGTTATTGAGTTGTTGAGTTGTTGAGTTGTTGAGTTGTTGTAGAATTGTTGAAGAATGAAGGTATTTGAGGTTGCCAAATTGATAGATAGGAGAGGCTTTGATGACCATGGTAGCCTTATGTTGAACCAAGTGGAGTGATAAGGGGGAGTAATAAGGAGGATGTGATGAGTTTTGGGAATGGATGAATGGATGAATTGGTGGACTTAGGATCATCATAGAAGAGGGATGACATAAGGAGGGGGAGTGAGAGAAGAGAGGTTCGTATTGGTGGAATTTGGGTCACTTACTCATTTGTTGAAGCTATGAAGAAAAGTGACCATATGCTTAGAAGAGGGATGATATAAGTAGGGAGAGAGAGATGAAGAGAGGGGAATTAGGAGTGCCCATACTTCTTGGCCTAGGTGGTGATTAGGTTTACTCTAGTTTGCTCGGGACGAGCAAAGGGCTAAGTGTGGGGTGTTTGATGAGCTCCTATTTCTACTACTTTTTGGCACCATTTTGAGCTCATTTGGTAGCACTTGGTGACGGTTTTTGACATTTTTGACGATTATTTAGCCAATTCCATGTGCTTCACCATTTAGCATGATTTCAAGTGAAGATTAAGAAGCCAAGAGATCGAGAGAAGTGTCCAAGGAAGAGCCAATAACAAGCTTGAAGAAATACCACGAGAAAGCCTTCCAAAGGATCAAAAGAAGAACGAAAGAAAGACGCACTCCAGGACCAAACTCGCATTGTGCGAGTTTCCAGACACCAGAACTCGCACGGTGCGAAAATTCTGGGTTTCATGGTGATTTGTATTACGGGCCTTCCCTTTGTTAAGCCCATAATTATTAGGTTACGGTAGACTATAAATAGGATGTTTGCAAGTAGGTTAAGAATCTTTTGTTCACTTTAATTAATCAAGTTGTAATTTGGGAATATTTTCATCTTTTGAATTGGGTTTAGATCTAATCATGGAGAACTAACCTCCCTTTCTTAATCCGACTCAAAGGCTTAATCTTTGGTTGTAAGACTCCCTAATCTTTCCTTAATTATTATTATTGTTCTTAATCTCTTGTGTTTAATTGCTTAATTTTGGAATCCTTGTTAGATTATTGTGATTAAGTGTGATTTCCTTGTTACATAATCTTTCCAAGTTCCTTAATTTATTGTTGTTGGGTTTATTAAGTGTGATTTCCTTGTAATCCCATGTTGCAACAACTTGTTATTAGACTAATGAATGTGATTTCTTCTTGGTTTAATTAACATTAGAGAGATTAAGTTGTGATTGCTCATTAATTGTGATTTCATTGTGAGTAATTCCACCTATTAGATTCCTATTGCTTCATCTTCTTGTTAATGAATCTATGTGTGTGATTTCCATTAGAGGAATTGATAAGTTGGGTCAATTATTAAGTGTGATTTCGTTGTGATTGACTTCTAATTAAGGGAATTTGGAGATTTAATCTCACTAATAGGACAATAATATTGATTAGAAGGATTGATTGAAGGGTTTTGTCAACTAAAGTGCCAAACTTTCGGTCGGGTTAAGTCTCTCTTAATATTGATTAATTTCCATCTTTAAACTCTTGATTGATTTCTTGCCTTGCACTCTTGTTTGAATTTGTCTTGCTCTTGTTACAATTAAAACCAAACCACCCCCCCCCCCCCCCTTTACATAATTGTTGTTACTTCTTTACAACTGTTCTAAGGAGTCGTTTGGTTACCACTTGAAAAACACAGGCATTAGAAAATCCCATGAATTTAAAAAAACAAGGTTGTTTGGTTGCCATTTTTTGAGGAGAATGTAGGAATTGGAACTTCCCAGGAATTTCCAATGCCTACATGATGTGGGAAGTGGCTTACCTACTCCCCCCTTGGTCATTGGAGATTCCTGTGGAATTTAATTCCTACATGGGCAACCAAACAATTTTGCCAAATTCACCCGAATTAGATGATGGAATTTAATTCCTATGAATTGCAAGTTCCTAGGAAGTTGAAGTTCCTTGATCAACCAAACGACTCCTAATTACTCTTTTAATTTCACTATTGCAAAACCCATCTTCTCTTGGGTTCGATCCCTTGCTTGCTATTTTACTAGTTTATAATTAGTGCTATTTAGTGTGTTTAGTGGTATATAAATTGTTAATTTGGCCGTCTTTTAGTGCGACATATTAGGCGTGTCAGTCGTGCAAATAATAATGTAGCGGAGATAGCAAAAACACCAAATATTGCGTAAGATGTCTACTTTTAATTGCCATTAAATTTAACTTACCGCTTAGTTTACCCTAAAAGGTTTTATCATGTAAAATAGATAATATTGCCTATTTATTACCGGCACAAAAGAATTATACCTTGAGTTGTACGAAAATTGATATTGATATTAGTTATTACGGACTACTCCCTCCGTCTCAATCATTTGTTAACTTTTATATTATTTGTGAGGGTATTTTAATAGAAATAAATAAATAACTAAGACGGGGAGAGTATTATTTAAGTCTCAGTATTGTTTTCTCTACGAGCAAATGAGCAACGCATTAATAATACATACATTCTAATCTTGACCTCCTCAAAATTTGTGAGCCTCTACAAATCTACAATAATCCCCAACACACTTACCCTCATTTATTCTTTTCGAAATATCTGACAAAACAACAATAGCAGCTTCGGCAACAATAAACCCAAAAAGAGCAAAACACCATTTTTGGCCAATTTCAAGCTCGGATTTCAGGCTCGTTTCTCCACCGTTTCCTCTAATTTTTGTACCATTCTCCTCCTTACTTCCTCCTTCATCTTTCAAGGTAATAAAGTCTTATTTTTGTGAAGGTTTCGTTTTTCACCGTCTTATAAAAGTTTCGATTTTTTCCTCAATCCTTTCTTTTTGTTGCTCCATGATAAAGGTCTCGAAGACCTGGTGGAAGACTCAAGCTTTGGGGACTGTTTATTCGAAGAATAAGGAGCGTTTAAGGTAACGGTGATAGGTTCATCCACAAATCGTCTAAATTCCGTCTTATGTGTCGTTTTATATACCCTTTTTTTATAAAGTTTGGTTCATTACATTTTTCTCATTGGTATGGTAATTTCCGTCTTATTTATGTAAAGAATTTCGTCTTAAATTGTTCTTGAAGCTGGCTGTTTTGGACAACACGTTAGCGCTGTTTTGAGTCGGATATGTGGTGGTTGATGGTGTTGTCTTAAGGTGTTTTGAATGGAGGTTGCGTGGGACTGTCCATGGCCTGCTCGATGGCCTGTTTGGCGGTCTGTCACAGCCTGGTTTGGGCTCTATCTTGGTAGTCTGTTACAGGTTATTCATGGACTGTTTTATGCGAGGAAATGGACTGTATGAAGTCGATTTCCAATACCCTTTGTCAAAACTTCCTATGCATGACTGTCTATGTTTTAAAACTGAAGGAGCTGCACCACACCAAAATTTCTTATTCTCTCAACTGCCATAAAATACGAACAATTAGCATGTTTACCTGCTTTCTAGTTATTTGTCATTGCTAGAGGAGTTATCTTGCTTAATCCATCAATTATTTAATATGGGAATTTTAAGGGAAGGGCCATAGAAGCCTCAAGTGATTGGGCATATCACACGTTCCCAGACTGTTTTAAGATGGGAGTTGAACTGTTTTGGTGACGATCTTATGTGGTCTTTTGGGACTGTTTTAGGCTTGTCTTATACTTGTGAAATTCTTCTTGTTACTCTACTTGTTGTATGGGTAAAACTCCATCTTATTTATGCATGAAAACTCGTCTTAAAGTTGTCTCGAAATGGGTGTTTGGGACTGGTGGGTGAGAACCCAAGTTTTGGCTGTTTTGGAGTGGTGATGGTGGGTTGTATGGTTTGGCGGGGGCTGCTTGTAGCCGTGGTCAGGTTGCGGCCTGTGTAGCAGCCTGCCTGGCCTGGCTGAGGCCCGGGCTGTGGCTAGGACTGGCTGTTGAGGCCCTTGTCACAGGTAAAGGCATTGCCATGTTGAATCGTGGCCTAGCCTCGTGTTGAGTGGTTTGGTTGTGTCTATTTAAGTCCGTATTTGATTTATTTAAAACCCGCCTCGTGCTTGATATAATGTAATTCGTTAAATTACGTTCATTATTATATATTCCTCACATGATTTACCATTGTGGATTTCATTCTTCAATTATGTCATTTATATATGAAATGCCATGTTTTCATTATAATGTGAGTTCAAGCTATTTATTCATGCCTTGTAAGTAATAAATGATTTATCTTGAATTTGTGTAATTTATAGTTTAATTCTTACTTTACTCAATATAAAGCGGCTATTTCCATTTAATAACATTTTTATTTAAGTTACAAGTATTTGAAGAAACGGGTTAATTGTTCATGTTCATAAATATACGTTGGCATGAAATATCTTACTTGGATTATCATTTGCTCATTACATTAGTAGTCTCTTTCCAAGTTGATTCGTATCGCTTGGTTGGGTCGTACTCGTTTATAATGCCTTTATGCCTACTTGTGCCGTTCTGCCAAGTATGGGTTAGCTCATATCGTATTCTGGTGATAATGCCTTTATGCTATACCGTATTGCTTGACTTATCTTTACGCCTCTTTCGGTCTGTCCTGCCGATTATGGGTTTAGCTCATATTTTCCGCCTCTTTCGACTGTTACGCCGATTGTGGGTTCTCGACTTCCGTTACACGATCGAGTCTTGGATGCGGACTGCTCGCCGCATGTCGTATCGGGAACCATTCTGTCCCGAGAGTCTGGCCAGATTTAGACTAGGACTGAGTCTTGGGAGTACCATTGTCGTCCTACCAGGGGAATTATATATTTATATATTAGTAGTAAAGGTCTTGCTTGGTTATAGATATTGGTATTTGTCTTTCAAGGCAAGAGTTATGCCTTGTGTTATTTGTCTTGGTCCTATCGGATATTAGGGGTGAGCTATAAGCCCTCTAGTTGCGATATGATCGTCGGGATTGATGTTCTCATCCGTTCTTATGGTGAGATGCAAGCCATAAGTATGAATGTGACATTAGTAGCCACGTCACATACAATGTTTGCTAAGTGGTTTTCTAAATAATGGCTATAGTTTATATTCTTGTAATTTGAATTGGTTGACCCCTTACTTAACTGTTTCACATGATTCAGATTCCAATCTCATATCTATGTTGTAATTCTTTGAAATGTGTGCTTTTGCATGAATGATCGTATTCTTGTCTTTCATGTTATTTGATTGTCTCACATGAATAGTTGAATCTTTATTATGCTAAGGTTGGTCTATCTTGTTTTATCTCATTTAGTTGACATGTTTACATATAAACTTGATATTCGTATCTTTTGTAAGTATCTTATATGATTTACCTGTTTTAGTTCTTTGTTATGTTCGTTTCGACAATTTGTGGCTGGGAGAACCTTGAGTTACTCCCCACTGACTGTGGCATTCATGTTTACATGAATGACAGGTATTAGTCGGTGCATTCATGGGGTGAAGACATGTGTGAGCTAGCGAGCACTTTGGCCTTGTAGTCGGTTTATTAGGATTGCTTAGACTCACCCTTTTATTGTTTTGTCATTCGAGGGATATATTTTCCCTCACCTTGACTATCGCGTCTGTATAATTTAAACTTTATTTCCGCATTCTTTATTTGTGTTTGTATTTTAATGAATCCGCGCTTTAAATTTTAAAAGTTTCAAAAAATCTCCTATTTTCCTCTTGGATTTATAAGTTATATTTTCCGCTTTATCGCGGGATGTCACAGTTGGTATCAGAGCCTATATTGCTCCCGACGCACACACGTGTACCCCAAACTTAATTTTGAACTTGACCTTAAATAATAAATGAGAGATGGGTAGACTTAAGGGCCTAAGGTGGTAGTCTGTAGTGTGTTTGCTCTTTGTTAGGTTCTAACATGTTTGTTGATTGTCATTTGAAATTTTTGTACCCTTGGATCAATGACCGTGAGCTCACCCGCGTTGCGATCAAGACTTGGTGCCTACTGCCGAAGATTGAAGATTTGTTCAAGTTTTGAAGAATGCTTTTTCTTCCTCGAAGATATTCCTTATTCTTATGTATCTTGCCTTATTCTTTACCTCTTGGTGCCTATCCTTCTCCTAAACTCTCTTTTCTTCTTCCTAGGAAGTTACTCTTGTACCCTCTCAACTTGTCCTTTGTTCCTTGCTTATCCCCCCTTAACGCCTTTTGATGGTTCTCTTTCTTTTGTGAGATGTTAATTTTGGTTTGATAATTTGACTTTGTGGAGTTTGTTTATGGTTGACCCATAACCCTTGGTTCTGAGAGGCTGTGATGTTATAAAGACTAGGTAGTGTGATGTGACATGCCTAGTGATTCTTATATCTAGTTCCTTGGTAAAGTGAGTATAATTGATCGGTGGAATTCTGTGTGTTAAGTGTGAGTTGCCTATGATACTAAGATTATGGAACTTGGCCTTGTTGTTTATACTTGGAAGTTTGAGTTGAGCTCGAGATTAGCATAGTCGGTATACTTTTGGGAGTGTTGCGATGATTACATAAGAACCATGTTAGGTGAGAGTTGTTGCTAGTTTTGGAATCTCATTTGGGTATTCACCTTGCGGTAATGAGGATTATTAGCCAGAGTTCTTGAGATGTAATTATAAGTTAGGATCGATAGATGTTGAGCTGAGATGAGTTAGATGTTATGGGTGGTTGTCTTGTACTCTGGAGAATGTCACCATCTATGCTTTGGGTTTCGAGAGTATAATAGGATATCCTTGGGATGATAGAATGTGCAAAAGAACTTTGGAATTTGGATATTTGAATGATGGTTTACCATTTTGAGAAACCCATGGTTGACCCTAGTTGGATATGAGTATAGCTTTGTTAGAGACTTTGACCCTGATCTCGTATGTAGACGTTTGAGGATTTGGAGTGGTGAAATCACACTTATAGTGAAGTACCTTGTTTCATGGAATAGCTTAGGATGAAGTAACATGAGTGTTTTGAGGAAATCCTTGGGAGTGATGTGGTTATGAATTTTGTTGTAGGAAGTTTTCGGAACTGCTTAGGTTGATGTTGTGTTTGAGATTTGAGTACCTGACGTTTCCTTGTTGTCTAATTCCCTTTCTTCTTTGACCATAAGTGTTACCGTTCATACCTCTCTTCCTCGCTTCATCATGCTCCTCCTTTAAGTTTGATACTCGTAACCTGTGAAACTCTATCTTTGACATCCTTGTTGACCTGACTTCGATTCTTATCCCTAGGAAGTTCATCATAGCTCTTTTGTTGGTTAAGTTTGGATCCTCTTAGCGTACTTTGTGTTTATGATGTCCAAGTTACTTTTCATTTCATAAAATTCCTAAACATTTCAAACTACCATTTTGGTTCGTTGTTAAAAAGTTATGTTACTCTTACAAAACCTTACCTATTTTAAAGGTTTGAAAATGAAAATTTGATTTAGTTCCCTATTTGTTCTTTGAATATAGACTTCTTTATCATGGTCTTGAGTTGCTAAACCTGAGATTTCTGTAAAAAATTTTCCAATTTCTGTTAACTTTGATCTATTTATGATTTCTTTGTCAAAGTTTAATGTTATGTTTTCAGAATTTGACTCATTTTTGAGTTTAACCACTAGACTTTTAATTTTCAGATTGGCTTTTGCGAAAGAAAATTTGAGTGGATTACTTTTCTTTGGATTTTAACGTTGATAGGATGTTAAAACCCGTTATTAGAGACGTTTAATAACTTGTTCTACCCTTGTCGGCGAGTGATTTTTGTCTTAAATTTGTCTTTGACTTGGAAAGTTAGCGTTCTTGTGTGCACGACAAGAGCAATTTCTTTCCATGAATGAGACTTATACTTTCGAAAACTCTTCATAAATGTTTTTGAAAGCATTTTGATTTTTGATCTCTACAAATGTTTTGGTATTTGACCTTATCTTTGATTTGGAATGTTTGATGTTCTTGAATGCGCAACGAGAGCACTTTCGTTCCTTTGATGAGTATTTGGTTACATTTTAAATTCTACTTGAAACTTTTGAAAGAATCTTAATTCTCACAAAGAGTAACCTTTCAATGTTTTAGTTCCTGAAATTTCAAAAAGTACAGTTTCATTTTTATAACCTTTCATTTTCTACTTTCAAGTTTCGAGGACGAAACTTTTTAAAAGGTGGGGTGATTGTAACACCCGCGAATTTCTCATTTTGACATTTATAATTTATTTAACTATTCTATTACTTTATTTTACATTTTTAATTATTTAATTTTATTTTAAACACGATTTTTATGAAAGTAATATTTTAAAGCTTAATTTATATAAAAATACGTATTTTAGTCGGATAGTATTAATAATGATAAAAATAATAACAATGTTTCCGTCTTAAGATATAAACATAATTCCGTCTATTATAAGACCGTCACATTTTCACATATGAGACTAATCTATTCTCGACCTATCCTATACCGACAACACATACACACACTCACCTACTTTCTACCCCTAACTATTATAATAATCTCACTCTCTCACCCACACTTACAACCCACGGACCAATCCCCAACCCACTTACCCTCATTTATTCTTTTCGAACTATCTGACAAAACAACAACAGCAGCTTCAGCAACAATAAACCCAAAACGAGCAAAACACCATTTTTGGCCAATTTCAAGCTCGGATTTCAGGCTCGTTTCTCCACCGTTTCCTCTAATTTTTGTACCATTCTCCTCCTTACTTCCTCCTTCATCTTTCAAGGTAATAAAGTCTTATTTTTGTGAAGGTTTCGTTTTTCACCGTCTTATAAAAGTTTCGATTTTTGCCTCAATCCTTTCTTTTTCTTGCTCCATGATAAAGGTCTCGAAGACCCGGTGGAAGACTCAAGCTTTGGGGACTGTTTATTCGAAGAATAAGGAGCGTTTAAGTTAACGGTTATAGGTTACTCGACAAATCGTCGAAATTTCGTCTTATGTGTCGTTTTATATACCCTTTTTTGATAAAGTTTGGTTCCTTACATTTTTCTCATTGGTATGGTAATTTCCGTCTTGTTTATGTAAAGAATTTCGTCTTAAATTGTTCTTGAAACCGCCTGTTTTGGACAGCACGTTAGCGTTGTTTTGAGTCGGATATGTGGTGCTTGATTGTGTTGTCTTAAGGTATTTTGAATAGAGGTTGCGTGGGACTGTCCATGGCCTGCTCGAGGGCCTGTTTGGCGGTCTGTCACAGCCTGGTTTGGGCTCTATCTTGGTAGTCTGTTACAGGTTATTCATGGACTATTTTATGCGAGGAAATGGACTGTATGAAGTCGATTTCCAATACCCTTTGTCAAAACATCCTATGCATGGCTGTCTATGTTTTAAAACTGAAAGAGCTGCACCACACCAAAATTTCTTATTCTCTCAACTGCCATAAAATACGAACAGTTAGCATGTTTACCTGCTTTCTAGTTATTTTTCATTGCTAGAGGAGTTATCTTGCTTAATCCATCAATTATTTAATATGGGAATTTCAAGGGAAGGGCCATAAGAGCCTCAAGTGACGTGACATATCACACGTTCCCAGACTGTTTTAAGATGGGAGTTGGACTGTTTTGGGGACGATCTTATGTGGTCTTTCGGGACTGTTTTAGGCTTGTCTTATACTTGTGAAATTTTTCTTGTTACTCTACTTGTTGTATGGGTAAAACTCCGTCTTATTTATGCATAAAAACTCGTCTTAAAGTTGTCTCGAAATGGGTGTTTGGGACTGGTGGGTGAGAACCCAAGTTTTGGCTGTTTTGGAGTGGTGATGGTGGGTTGTATGGTTTGGCGGGGGCTGCTTGTAGCCGTGGTCTGGTTGCGGCCTGTGTAGCAGCCTGCCGGGCCTGGCTGGGGCCCGGGCTGTGGCTAGGGCTGGCTGTTGAGGCCCTTGTCACAGGTAAAGGCATTGCCATGTTGAATCGTGGCCTAGCCTCGTGTTGAGTGGTTTGGTTGTGTCTATTTAAGTCCGTATTTGATTTATTTAAAACCCGCCTCGTGCTTGATATAATGTAATTCGTTAAATTCTGTTCATTATTATATATATATATTCCTCACATGATTTACAATTGTGGATTTCATTCTTCAATTATGTTATTTATATATGAAATGCCATGTTTTCATTATAATGTGAGTTCTAGCTATTTATTCATGCATTGTAAGTAATAAATGATTTATCTTGCATTTGGGTAATTTATAGTTTAATTTTTACTTTACTCAATATAAAGCGGCTATTTCCATTTAATTACATTTTTATTCAAGTTACAAGTATTTGAAGAAACGGGTTAATTGTTCATGTTCATAAATATACGTTGTCATGAAATATCTTACTTGGATTATCATTTGCTCATTACATTAGTAGTCTCTTTCCAAGTTGATTCGTATCGTTTGGTTGGGTCGTACCCGTTTATAATGCCTTTATGCCTACTTGTGCCGTTCTGCCAAGTATGGGTTAGCTCATATCGTATTCTGGTGATAATGCCTTTATGCTATACCGTATTGCTTGACTTATCTTTACGCCTCTTTCGGTCTGTCCTGCCGATTGTGGGTTTAGCTCATATTTTCCGCCTCTTTCTGGATCGTTTCGCCGATTGTGGGTTCTCGACTTCCGTTCTGCGATCGAGTCTTGGATGCGGACTGCTCGCGCATGTCGTATCGGGAACCATTCTCATCCCGAGAGTCTCGCCAGATTTAGACTAGGACTGAGTCTTGGGAGTACCATTGTCGTCCTACCAGGGGAATTATATATTTATAGATGAGTAGTAAAGGTCTTGCTTGGTTATAGATATTGGTATTTATCTTTCAAGGCAAGAGTTATGCCTTGTGTTGTTTGTCTTGGTCCTATCGGATACTAGGGGTGAGCTATAAGCCCTCTAGTTGCGATATGATCGTCGGGATTGATGGTCCCATCTGTTCTTATGGTGAGATGCAAGCCATAAGTTTGAATGTGACATTAGTAGCCACGTCCCGTTCAATGTTTGCTAAGTGGTTTTATAAATAATGGCTATAGTTTCTATTCTTGTAATTTGCATTAGTTGACCCCTTACTTAACTGTTTCATATGATTCGGATTCCAATCTCATATCTATGTTATAATTCTTTGAAATGCGTGCTTTTGCATGAATGATCGTATTCTTGTCTTTCATGTTATTTGATTGTCTCACATGAATAGTTGAATCTTTATTATGCTAAGGTTGGTCTATCTTGTTTTATCTCATTTAGTTGACATGTTTACATATAAACTTGATATTCGTATTTTTGTAAGTATTTTATATGATTTACCTATTTTAGTTCTTTGTTATGTTTGTTTCGACAATTTGTGGCTGGGAGAACCTTGAGTTACTCCCCACTAACTGTGGCGTTCATGTTTACATGAATGACAGGTATTAGTCGGTGCATTCATCGGGTGGAGACATGTGTGAGCTAGCGAGCACTTTGGCCTTGTAGTCGGTTTATTAGGATTGCTTAGACTCACCCTTTTATTGTTTTGTCATTCGAGGGATATATTTTCCCTCACCTTGACTATCACGTCTGTATAATTTAAGCTTTATTTCCGCATTCTTTATTTGTGTTTGTATTTTAAGGAACCCGCGCTTTAAATTTTAAAAGTTTCAAAAAACCTCCTATTTTTCTCTTGGATTTATAAGTTATATTTTCCTCTTTATCGCGGGGTGTCACAATTTGTGTTGAATTGATGGGAAGCGTTCATTATTACGTCGACTAATAATTTTCAAGGAATCGAACATTGTCATACTCCGTATTAGATTATTTGATATTCGTAGCCATCAACCAAACTACTCTCAACAAGTTTTAATAAAATTAAGGGGATAAATTAGCACTTTAGTAAAATATAGTAATTCGTGTTTGTCTTTATTTTTATTTTCGGTAATTGTTGTTTAATACCTTTGAGAGTGAATTAGATGTACATACTAAAATTTTGTTTCATAATATATGATATAATGTATGATAATAGATACAGTGTACGATAAACTAATACAGAGTACTATTTAATGTTAGAGTATCTCAAGAGTTTTACCTAAAAGTGAAATTATAAAAAGACAGTTGGTTTCAACAGTATAAAATTTGTTGGGTATTCCATCTTGACTAGTACAAGGGAACTGATGAGGTGAATTTTAATTTTTATCTACAAGATAGACTACCAAAGGTACAATTCCACTTGAAATAATAAAGGTTGGATAATAGTAGCACTCGATATTAACAATAAACACTTAAAACCTTGAAAAAGAATTTGTATTATTCAGCTTGATATTGAATACAATAGGAGATTCCACTCTTTATTAACGTGTTTTGGGCATGGAAATTGAAATAACTAACTTTTATGAATTTGTAGTATTCCTCTAGAAAGATAATTACAATATAAAGTAAGTGTAAACTATTCATTGGGATGGAGGGAGTAGTTGCTATTAATAGAATATAAATATATAGATATTGTGTATAATTACTACTCCCTCCCATCCACTATATTCTTCCCTCTTTCCTAAAACGGATTATTCATGTTTTCTTCTCTCTTTCCTTAATTGGAAAGTTTTTATAAATATTACTCCCTCCGTTTAACTCCACTTCGCATGTTTGCTTTTTGCACGGGTATTAAGGAGCGGATTAAAAAAAACTATAAAAAGTACATAGGGAAAGAGAATGGTGGGGTTAAAAATGTTAAAAAAATATATAAGGTCGGGTTTTATGGTGGATTAGTGTGGGGTATGGATGACATTTTTTGTAAATATGGAGTGTGAATAAGGATAGAATGGTCATTTTCTTGGCCTAAAAAGGAAATTAAACATGTAAAGTGGAGTTGAATGGACGAAAAAAGAATACATGTAAAGTGGAGTTGAATGGATGGAGTATACTCTTACATATCTCCAATCACCAAACCCCACCATATCATTTATTAATATTTAATCCTAATTATTTCTCCCTCTTTCCAATAACCAAGCCCCACCCATATCTTTTACTCTGTTTTTTTATATATAACTTTCTCACATTTCGAGACACTCTCTTCTCTCTTCAATATCTCTTAAAATATAAAGCTAAATATTATGATATGTATACTCATATGAAAGAGTTTTTCGTAAGTAATTTAATGGTAACATTTTTATATTTTTTAAACAGATATATTTTTGTAACTATTTTTATCTTTCTCCAAACACCGAACCCCACCCACATTCTCACCCTTAATTCTTGTGCTCACAAGAAATGGGAAGAATATAGTGGATTAGAGGAAGTATATAGTTACATTTTCTATATGTATATATACTCTTTGCCAACCAAATGATACATAATGGTAGTTCAAGCCACAAGATATTACAAGTGGCCTGTGCATCGCACAGGTATTAAATCTAGTATATATATAAAAAAGGCTTTTTTCAGGCAATTTTAGAGACTCCAACTTTATAAAACTACCTAATTAATTTTTATTTAAAATAATATTATGTATAATTATCTCAATATATCTATCTATATTTCATGTCTAACTAAATAATAAATCAAAAAAAATCTAAAGATAAGATTATAGGTATTAGAGTTTGTATAGGACGGAAACACGACAATATCTCACATTATATAAAATGGTCTCTCACATGCTTTCCTATGTCTCGCATCATATAGATCGTCTCTTTTGCTTGCTTTCCTTTTTACGGTTTATTGTTGTCTAATGCCCTAATGTCAATATACTTGCATGGTTGACTTTCTTAATGTCTATTTAATTTTTTTTTTGATTGTTTATGTAGTATCGTGTCCAACGAATGTCAACATCCGACAAATTACTTATAATTTTGATTTATCTCGTGTTTAGGTTGATCGAACTTTTGCAAGATGGTGGATGATTTTACAACGGTATCAATTATCAAGACCACAATAATTTTGAAGGTAGGAATGTAGAGCGAGTGTTAAGTGTTTCTAGCTATTTGTATTTTTGCTTGGGCATGGATATTATAGACTTATAGTATATAAAAATGAAATTTGTAGAGACAGGGTCTTAACGTTTTTATACAACGATATTGTTTTTCACAACGACGAAAACATCGACATGTTTTTATACAAATAAATTGCGGATACAAGTCATTAAGTCTCTTACACTAGAAAAGTAGGATAAATGCTCCTCATATGAAAAATTAGCCTTTGAAAATATTTCTTTTGGTTTACACCCGGATAAGGTTGTCTCTAGCATGTAGTTGCGTGACGATGAGAATTGAGACTCACAAATTTAATATGTATGGAGTATATGGTAACTGATGGGCGTAAGTTTTTGTGAAGTTCTTATTATCTCATAGGTTGATGAAGGCATCAGTTGAGTATAGTTGAGTATTGTACAAGTGGCTACAGAATTGGTCTGTCAATAACATATTAAAAGACCGCTCTCCCAAGACTTTGTACAGCTTAAAATTGGGTATCATACGGTAGCATTATCAAATTTTCATTTGAAATTTACCAAGAATGTAATATGACAGAACACTCCACCAAACACCAATCTGGTAATTATTAGGAGCGGTATAAGCCATACACAGGAATGAAAGATAGTAAATGAGTTGCAACTACGAGAAACTTATACAAAGTTGTTATCGTATATATCGTGTGTAGTTAAGGATTTGGTAAACTCTAAGATGTTTTGGTGGTTCGAAGTAACGCAAATCACGTGTAAATTTGTAATTGTATATAGCAGGTATAATTAAGAATTTGGTTAATTCAAAAACATTCTCAATGATTTGCGTAGTTGAATCCATGTTTAACAATAACTCTAACTGAATATTACTGAAGAGTCTATTGATCCAAAATACTCAAGAAGGGGGGGGGGGGGGGGTTGAATTGAGGATTTAAAACTTTTCAAATCTTTTTCGATTATTTATATGCAATTGATTATTTAAAGTTTATTGATTAAACTTTAACTAATAAACTAGTGAATGTAAAACGAAATAAACAAACTAACGAAAGAACGAGGAGACATACGATTTTTGAAGTGGTTCAGTTTCACAAGTCGAAACCTACGTCCACTATTCTCGATTAATAAATTTAGTACCTTTCTATGGATTACAAATTTACTAACCCAACTCGTACAACTAACTCTAGCTGTAACTCAATGAGTACCGTTAAATACTCTAGTGACTAACTTACGCTAATAAGAAAGCACTAATGATTCTTGCAAAGGTTCACGTTAATGAACAAGTAAGAAATCAACTAAGAACTATTATCTTATAACAATAACAATAAGAACGAGTATACGAGTTTAAAACACATGACCTTTCAAAAGATAACAAATCGGTTTTTCTGCTTGAAAACACACGGTTTGCTTTGTAAAATTAAAATCAATTTGTATGCTTAAGGTCTCTACTTTAGATGTTGTAAAGAGTAAAGTATTTATAGGAAGGAAAGAGTAGGGCAACTCGGTTTACAAGAACCCTAATTGGCCGAATAAAAGAGATATGTTAACAAATCATATCTTCTATTATCTCTTTCCTAAAAGCCTTAAAAGATAATAAAGAATATTCCAAAAGATAGAATATAATTTATTCAAATATTATCTTTACTATAAATTCTAAATATGATAAGATTTCCTAAAAAAAGAATATCTTTTATCATAAACAAATATATTAAGTAGAATATATAAGATATGTAAAGATATTATTATAGAATAAAATATTTACCCAATATACCCTAGGTAACACGAGATGTCACAGCTCATAAGCCTCGTGACTCATGCAAACCCTAGCTCAATATATGGGTTAGAATTTAGGTTTTAAGAGAGGTTTTGTTGAAACCCTAATTAGTAGCAAGGTCCAACTCATAAGTTGGTCCAAAACAACTACTAGGCAACGTTCAACATAAAACCGAACTCCGCACTAAACCGGGCTTAATTAAATAAATACTTTTATCAAAACATTTAAAATAAACTTTAAACAATTTTCAAAACAATTTTGAAACATTATAAGTCGTGTATAATAAACTCAGCATCTCAATGTTATAGTAGGAGAGCTATAACATTGAGCTCTTTTACTAGTAATGTTATAGCTGCAAAGCTATAACTTTACCAATTTAAGAAACTCATTCTTGGTTATCATTACGAGATAATCACCTATACTATTCTAATCTTCAGGGAGATCTTCGAGTATAGGCTACGTCATCATACAAGCTTGATTAATCTTTAGACGGACTTCGTCTTCACATAAATCTTGAATGAATCTTCATATCGTTTGATCTTGAATAGAGGCTTGAACATTTTATACTTTAATCACAATCTCTTTTGTTGCTTGTATTAGATAAGTTGATTCTAAAACACTTAGACAAACGATTACACGCAACAAGTATATAAATTATAAAGCACCTTGACATCATCAAAACATAAACATATAAGCTATATGGTTCAACAAATTCCCCCTTTTTGTTGATGGCAAGCCTCCTAATTTGTGACTAAGTAAAGAGTTCTCCCTTAATATAATACCGTCATCTTAATAATAAAGATCAACGCAAGATCAAGACGATTTATCAAGAACCGAAACTTTAAGGACTTTAAGAGACAATCGGTCTTGACAAGGAGCAAGCTTAGGTAGATGCTTACGATAGACGTTCTTTCGCCTTCTTGACATCATCGAAAAGTTAAGAACAAATTAAAAATGACTAGAATAATATAAAACAAGACAAGAGATAAAACGACATAAAGAGCAAATTTAGCACGCATAACTATAAGTATCTAGAAGATTAATTATCAAACAAACTTAAGAAAACATGTTTAAAGCCGATGGGCCGAATGAGACACATGTTTAGAGAAACACTTGGGCCATAATCCACAAGTGCATGCCAAAAATTGGGCCGAATGATAAGTTTGCAAAACACACCATGAAAAAGAAAGTTAAAAATAGAAGGGGCTAAATATGGTAAGGCAGAGGTAGATCTAATGTTGCGGGTTCTGTAAGGGTTCACGTAGTCGGGCCGAGTATGATGCTCCAAGGCATCGAGACGATCGAAGGAACTCTGCACAAGCTGAGAAAGAGTTTGAATACTCCGTTCAAAGTTGAGCACCTTCAAAGACAAAGCTTTCGTGGCCTCCAAGGTAAGCGATTAATCACTTGCCATAGCCTTTCCGTGCATGACCAACGCTCCACCTTGACTCGTGAGAAATGTAAGACGGTCACCATGTGGGAACACTTCCCCACGGATTGCCTTCAATTCCCATTCAAAACCCTCTAACCTCTTATCCACCGCATCCATCCAAGAATAAACCCGAGAAGCATCCAAACCCGACTCCAAAGACCGTGATGGTCCAACATGTGACAAAGCCGTAGCCAAGTTGGTTGAATGCTCCTCAAACTTCTCCATTAAACCAGTCATAAAACCTTCCAATTTTGCCTCCATAGTCCCCAAACCTGAATCACCCGGGCTTTTCTCAACATCCTTGACAAGAAGTAACTCGGGTCCATCAACTACAAGACCCATAAGCTTGATCAATCGATCACACATACAATCCCGTGCACTTACACCGTAACTATCCCGTCCCACCACTCGTTTTATCTCTAACAACCGAGACACCCACATCCCATATGGTAGGTCGATTGTGGTACTTAATTTCTCCTTGGTAACCTTGAGACTCGTTTGGACGATACGATGCAACACAAGACTTTCCAAGTTCACTTTTTATCCCTCCAACCATGAATAAATTACAATAGCCTCATAACTCGAAACTTTATCACGACCTCCTCTCCTCGGCACAATCGTGTTCCAAAGAAAGTTCAAGAGGAACTTAATTTTCGCCGAGAGAGGACGAACCACAATATTAGCTCCGTCCGACCCAACCTCCTCAAAGTACCTTTTAACTAACATCTCCTTTTCACTCACCACATTAGACCATTCAAGACTCGGATTAATTTCAATTCCGTCATCGGAACCGAAAAGCGAGCAAAAATCAAACAGAGACCGTCACATCAACCCCATTAACCACCGCATGCAAGACTCCCTTCTTAATTGACACACTAGGAAAGAATTGAACAACTTCAACCGGATAAATAGGACCCGAAAATTGACTAATGTGACTCCACCCTTGAAAATCAAGAAAATCAACAAAGAACTTAAGAGCGGGAACATTAATCAACCAAGATTTCGGATAATACCTTCCTCCATGAAGAGAATACCTTAAAACACGATTAACAAGGATGCTTTCGTCATGAGTTAGCCGAACACGATTTAACCCTTCTTTTGTTGCGGCTTTCGAAACATCCCGGAGCAAGGTACGAGCAATACCGTTTCGAATAATAACCTCGGGTTCTTCAACATCTTCACCTTCATCAACAACTACCTTATTTTTCCCTTTAAAAAGGCGGCGCCTTTTACCCTCGGACATCGACTCGTCCCGACCACGAAACAGGGGCGTAGTTGAGTTTGGTTGAGGTGAAGGAAAATTAGTGGAATTAAGATCATGAGATGGTAGTGGTGATGATGGTTTGTGAAAGTGGCAGCTTTGTTGATGGCAAGTTGATGATTGGGTTTTTGCATGGTTAGGATTCATTATGATGGTGATAGTTGTGTAAAGGAAGTGATGGTGATGGTTGTGTAAAGGAGGTGATGGTGATGATGGTAATTGTTCTGAAAAGAAAAAAAAGTTGTGCAAGTGGGAGGTGAGGTACGGTTCACACGCAAGGGAGGGGGTAATTATATGAGTAGGTCTAGGTCTAGGTAAGTGGTTATCAATTATGGTAAGTGGAAAATAGTAATAGGAGTTATGGTAGGTATAGGAGATTAGGTGATAGAATTAATATGGTAAAGGATAAAATTTAGAAAGTTGAATTGTATATGGGGTGTATGAGTCGTGTAAACATGGAAAGCAATTTAGGAGAATTTGGAAAGATAAAAGATATGGTGTGTCTTATATATTTGATAAGGAATTAAGTTTGTATAGACAATTAAATTCTAAATAACAAATAGAAATTTATGATAAATATATTCCTATAAACGAAATTATTCATGCAACGCAATATACGGACACAGTCATACAATCTTAACTTAACTAATCAGTCATAAAGAAATTGAACGTGTATAGAAACTTAGGTACCACTGATTAAACCAATTTCCAGTGGGAAATATCGGTATACTTCATCAAGAAATTCGGATTATAACGAAATTATAATTATGAAATTGCTAGTCATAAATGAAATTTTATAAACAAAATAGTAGAGATTAGAATCAACCTTTGGTCCTAGCAATATGGCCTAAGAACAATATCGAGATCGATATTCTCCTAATCGTTGTACCCAAAATGCTTTGAGAAATGCCTCTCTTTTTGCTAGAATGAGATCCCTAAATTGTTAATTATTTATAGGGTTTTTGTGTGATGAGAGAATTAGGTAAAAAATTAAGTAAAGAAAAAATGATCTCCTTTCCTCTCTTAAAACCGTCTAAGAGGAGAATTAGGGGAAGATATTTTTTTTCTCTTTTTCTCCTTTTTCGGTTTCACCAACCACCAAAAATAAGGAGAAAATCTTCTTATTTTTGGTTGTTCTAAAAATGTATAAAATGTGTATTATTTATCAATTGTCATTAAAGTCGTCATGTATTAATAAGTCTGTCCCACAACAGTTTGTAGTCCATTTATTAATACCGTCATCAAATATTTATTATGACAATTTCTTATAATATATACATTAACTATAAATATCGCATATTTATAATTTGCTAATTAAATATAACCGATTACGTTTAATTACGAATTAACATCTTAATTCGTTTAAGCTAACGTTATATACATTAAATAAATATAACAGTTTATATTCAATTTTACGAATTAACAATTAATTCGTCTCAGTTGATATTATTTAATTGTATTAAATAATCGTCTCATCATCACATTGACTAACTGTTTAGTCAAATACATGGACTTACCTTTTAGTCATATAAGGCATCAATGTGATTACATTTTCATATAATTACATCTCTCAAACACATTCTTTAGGTGTGACTTTTAGGGACCAGTTGATCACCGCCATCAGTATGATAATAATATCAAACTTCTAGCAAGCCAACCGTTATTAATAAACGTTAATCAACTCATAAAATACTAAGTATACCCTTGTGAACCTATAAGAGATTTATATATGTTATCACACTAACTGTGGAGGACACAAGCTCCAACAAACTCCCACTTGTCCTCCCAAGTGTATGTGCGATAACCGATTCTCATATCCTAAAATTTCTCCCACTCAATGTAAAACAATTTGCAAAATCCGTATTCACAAAGGTCGTATTTTACAAGTGATCAATATAAAGAGTGGTTTTCCCGACTAGAGAGTAACTTAACTGATAAACGAATCATCATTCGAGCATGGCCATGCATTTCAGTTACAACTCCTCGAGTGGCCCTGAGAAATAACTAAACCTGATAAAGGTTGGATATTTTCTTCTACCCGAATCCTGCAGATATAAGCACATTATGAAATGACCCAGTGAAAATCTGCTTATCCTCCTGTTACGGTCGACCATGAGAAAGAAACCAAAGTCACCCAAAAACTGCCTTAATCTCAAGAGACAGTCGATAGTCAAAAGAATCGACTCTAGGAACACAATGGACGTCCAATCCACGACCTGGCACCGAATGTTTTTAAACATTTAGGACTCCATTATGTGTCACAATTGTCCTACGAGGTATCGTTATAACTCGCATCTGTGATCGATCAGCCAACCGTTTGACTTATGGCTCGTTGAACCCACCATCAATCAACTTCACAAAATAATAGCCAGAGTTATTAGATCATGTAGGCGATTACGGACCAAAACAAATATAATGTAATTCAGTTTACTTTGTGGCGTTCAATGTTATCGTACAATCCACATGAAAAACAAAATATGAAAAACGATGAAGTTATAAATAGCATATGAAAAAGATAATGTATCGAATCCATAATAAACTAGTACAACTCAGGAACACGTTTAATTCCCATGGAAATAACGTGCCCTTCATGCTTATCATATTTCAATGTTTTAGTGAGAGGGTCCGCGATGTTGTCATCCGAAGCAATCTTGTCAATCACTATCTCCTCTTGCTCCACGTAATCACGGATCAGGTGAGCCTTCCGATGTACATGTCTAGACTTGTTGCTAGACTTAGGCTCCTTAGCCTGGAAAATGGCACCTCTATTGTCCCAATAGATAGTGATTGAGTCATTCGAACTAGGAACTATGGATAGTCCTTGTAAGAATTGACGCATCCATATAGCTTCCTTTGCTGCTTCTGAAGCGGCATAGTACTCGGATTCAGTAGTAGAATCTGCTACAACATCCTGTTTGGAACTCTTCCAGCTGACAGCAGCACCATTAAGAGTAAAGACGAATCTAGACTGAGATTTCGAATCATCTTGAACTGTTTGGAAGCTAGCATCTGCGTAACCGATTGCACATAGCTTGGTATCTCCTCCATAAGTCAATACCTAATCCTTAGTCCTCCGTAGGTACTTAAGGATGTTTTTAACAGCTATCCAGTGTGTTTCACCTGGATTGCCTTGGTACCGACTCGTCATACACAATGCATATGCCACGTCTGGACGTGTGCATATCATGGCATACATGATTGATCCTATAGGTGATGCATAAGGAACACGACTCATGCGTTCAATCCCTTCAGGTGTCTTGGATGACTGAGACTTGCTCAAATGCATCACAGACGTCATTGGAAGGTTCCCCTTCTTGGAGTTGGTCATGCTGAACCTTTCAAGAACCTTATCAAAATAAGACTCCTAACTCAATGATAACATCCGTCGTGATCTATCTCGATAGATACAGATTCCCAATATGCGTTGTGCCTCACCCAGATCTTTCATCTGGAAATGGTTCTTCAACCATCCTTTTACCGAAGATAAGAGAGGAATGTCATTCCCAATCAAGAGTATGTCATCGACATACAATATCAAGAAAACGATCTTGATCCCACTCGACTTGATATATAAGCATGGTTCTTCGACCGATCGAGTGAAACCATACTCTTTTATCACCTGGTCGAAACGATGATTCCAACTCCGAGAAGCTTGCTTAAGTCCATAAATGGAACGTTTAAGCTTGCACACTTTCTTAGGATTTTCAGGATCTATGAAACTTCGGGTTATACCATGTATAACTCCTCCTCCAAATAACCATTTAAGAAGGCGATTTTCACATCCATTTGCCAAATTTCATAGTCATGAAAAGCGGCAATCGCTAAGATTATCCGAATGGAACGCAACATAACTACGGGTGCAAAAATTTCATCATAATGCAATCCGTGCACTTGAGTGAAACCTTTTTCCACTAGTCGTGCTTTATAAGTATCTGGTTGCCCGTCTACAGAATGCTTTATTTTGTAAAGCCATTTGCACTGAAGAGGTCTTACCTTGTTAGGTAAATCAACAAGATCCCATACGTCATTCTCATACATGGTGTCCATCTCGGATTGCATGGCTTCAAGCCATAGCTTAGAGTCGGAACAAGTCATGGCACCTTTATAGGTAGCGGGTTCATTACTCTCTAGGAGCAAAACGTCATTTTCCTCGACCATACCAATGTATATGTCCGAGGATTAGAGACTCTACCCGACCTCCTAGGTTCCCCGAGGAATATTAACCGTATCATCGATTGAAGGAACATCTTCCCATCCATCCTCCTCGGTGGTTGGTTGTTGATTCTCCGACAGCTCGAAGGTTCTATTACATGACTTGTTCTCGAGAAATTCTTTTTCTAAGAACTTCGCACTAGCCGCAACAAAAACTCGATGTTCGGTAGGCGAATAGAAGTAATGAACAAACATTCCTTTTGGATAACCAATAAAGTATGTCTTGACCGATCCTGGGCCGAGCTTATCCTCGTGTCTCCACTTGACATAAGCCTCGCAGCCCCAAACCCGAATAAAGGACAAGTTAGGGACCGTTCCCTTCCACATTTCATATGGAGTCTTGTCGACAGCTTTAGACGGACTTCGGTTAAGTATAAGAGCAGCTGACAAAAGAACAAAACCCCATAATGAATCAGGTACTACCGTGTGACTCATCATGGATCGAACCATATCAAGTAGTGTTCGATTTCTCCGTTCGGATACACCATTTAATTGAGGTGTTCCAGGTGGAGTTAACTGTAAAACTATTCCACAGTCTTTAAGGTATTGATCAAACTCATTTGAAAGATATTCGCCATCCCGATCTGAACGGAGTGCTTTAACCGTTCTTCCCAGTTGGTTCTCAACCTTATTTTGGTATTCCTTGAATTTTTCAAAAGACTCACTTTTATGCTTCATTAAGTAGACATATCCGTATCTACTCAAATCGTCCGTGAAAGTGATAAAATATCTATAGCCATCTCTAGCGGTGATTGACATAGGTCCACATACATCAGTATGTATGAGTCCTAATAGGTCACTAGCGCGCATTCCAACACCTTTGAAGGAAATTCGAGTCATTTTGCCGATAATACATGATTCACACGTGTCAAATGTAGAGAAATCAAATGTGGGAATAGTCCCATTCTCAATGAGTTTCTTTACACGGTTTTCATTTATGTGTCCCATTCGACAATGCCATAGCTAAGTTTGATCTTTTTCACCAACCTTTAATTTCGTATTATTCACATGTAATATATCTGTGGTTTGATCTAAGATATAAATTCCATTCATGGAAATTGCTTTACCATAAACCATTTCATTAAAAGAGAAAATACAGCTATTGTCCTTTATTGAAAATGAAAAACCGTCTTTATCAAGTACGGAAACAGAAATAATATTCTTAGACAAACTGGGTACATAGTAACAGTTATATAAATATAACTCAAAACCACTTGGGAGTTGGATTACGTATGTTCCCATTGAGACTGCAACAACTCGTGCTCCATTCCCAACTCGCAGGTCCACATCACCCTTTGCGAGGGGTTTGATGTTTTTTAGGCCCTGCAAATGATTACACAGATGAGAACCACAACCAGTATCAAGTACCCAAGTTTCGAAACTTGCATGGTTAATCTCAATCATATGAATATAAGATGACATACCAACAAGAGTAACGCGGCCTGCTTTTATGTCCTCACGGTACACGAGACAGTTCCTCCTCCAATGTCCAGTCTTGTGACAATGGTGGCATTCAACATTACGGTCCTTGCTCTTTGCCTTGCCTTGTGAGTCACTAGTCTCACCAGGCCCACTCTTACCGTTTCCTGACTTCTTAAACTTTGGCTTTCTTACAGTTAGGTCGCCGTGAGCTTTGCCCTTACCCTTATTCTTGTTGGAAATCATGAGAACATATTGCTTCATGCTCCCACTCAATTTCATATCCTTCTCGGTCTGTACGAGAAGTGAGTGTAGCTCATGAGGACTTTTCTTCATGTCATTCATGTAGTAATTTGCCCTGAAAAGGGCAAAACCATTATGAAGTGAATAAAGCATACGGTCATTGACTATGCTCCCATTGATTTTGCAATCAAGTGCCTCCAGTTTCTCGACATTCCCAATCATGTTAAGAATGTGTGGGCTAACCGGTTGGCCCTTCTGGAGTTTTGCATCAAAGAAGCGACAAGTATGCTCATAAGTAACGATTCTTGGTGCTTTTGAGAACTCATTAGTGAGCGTGGTGAAAATCATGTTTGCACCTTAGGCAATGAAGCGTCTTTGCAAATTGGTTTCCATTGCAAAAATGAGTACATTCTTTATCGCACCTGCTTCCATGGCGAAGTCACTATAAGCAAGTGACTCATTAGCTCTTGCATTGGGGCCTGGGTTTGGCGGTATTGGCTCGATTAAGTACTTGAGCTTACCGTCGGCAATGGCGACATTCCGTAATGATGCCTCCCGGTCCCGTAAAGTTGGACCCGTCATTCTTCGATCGTGTGGACCGATTCATGTGGTCCATGAAAGTTTTGAGCCAGGACTCACGTGAAAGTGTGGCACTTGGCATAGGGATATCATTATTTCCACCATTTGTTGTAAGCGATATTATCAATATAAAACGAATTCTACATCGAAAAAAGAAGAAAAATATAATAAGCATACTCATCGTTATGATTTAAGTCTAATGCATAACTGTTATAAGTGAAGACTCAAGCATTTATACAATTGACCTCCCTTAAGAATTATATAAATGATCCCAAGACTCAATTATCTCAAATTGATAAGCCAACCTCTTGGCTAATTCTCTTTGTTAGAATTCTTGGTCGATAAATTTTCTGTAAATTCTATCTATAGTCCATCATAATCACGAGAAACTCTTCGGATTATAATGTTGAGATAAAATAAGTCAACACAAACTACTTACCCAACGTAGAAGGGGTCACATGGTGAGTAAGGTCCTATATGCCTACCGACGAAGAAGGGATTCATAGTTGTTTGCCCTTATAAAGACTAGTCTCAATTTTATTTTAGAGGAAGATCCCATCAACTTTATTTTAATTCATTTTAAGTGAACTAATATCTAGCATGCGAGAATGAATAAACTAAGATGATGGCTTAGAAAGTGTGACATCTTTATGTCCATGATAACTAACATACAATCTATATGAGTCAATTTTCATGCATATTAGTAGTAGGTGGTTTGGTTTAGGCGGAATATGATGAACTAATTATCATGCGAATGAAAAGCAACGAGAATGAAAAACGTAAAATAAAAACAAAGTCCTAGTGTGGCCTATCTACCAAAATGAACATTAAATACAACTTTGGAATCTATCCTTGGACCCGAGAAGCTTGTTTCGATGTTCCATCTTGGTCCATGTAGCGGGAGTGCGCAATCCAATCTCCATCTTTAGTCTTCTCAAAATTACAATTAATAAAATTACAAAATAAACCTATTTACATTCTAATCTCAAAAACGTAATACTAAAGAAAACCAAAGGAGATTCGAGATCTCAAAATTACATAAAAATTATGTTTCCATCATTACAAAAACATAATTAACTAAGGCCACACTAGGTAATACAAAATTACAATTCATACAACTAAATAAAAATGCATCAACTATAAATTAACCATTCAAGACATAATTCCTTAATTATGTAGAGTAATTTATCCAAACCACCTATTTTATAATTATCAAAATTATGTGACAATTCCTCAATTACTCACAATAATTCCAATCTTAATTCACATTAACTAGTGATATGAATTAATCCAACATTATTTTAAACCTCTTTAAAATAATTGGGTATCTAAAATTTGTGAACTTTTTCACAACAAACAATCATACATTATAGAAAATAATTTATAAAATTAATCGGCCAAAATAAAAAAACGAAACCTTTTTTTTTCCAGCTCTCGGCAATATCACAAAAAAAAAAAAACGAAAAATATTTTTTTTTTCTTTTTGCTCTCGGCAAATCTGAAAAAAAAAGAAAAATAGTATTTTTTTTTTTTTTTTTTTTTTTCATCTTGGCATTATGCCCTAAAATAACAAAAACAGTTTTTTTTCTTTATTTATTGCGGCATTTTGCCCTAAAAACAAAAAAAACAGATTCTTTTTCCTTTTTTTTTTTCCTTTTTTTTTCGAAAACTCCCTTTTAATGTGAACAATTTGTTTAATGTTGCTACTATAACAAGATTGGCATATTCTTCATCTTTTAATTTAAACATGGATTCAAACTAGATGATTCAATTTAACCTCTTAAAATGAATATCCAAATTATGATTAAATCGATTATCCGAATATTTGATTCATCACAATTGATTTGAACATTATTAAATTAACTTGTATGCCAAAACTATATAGCAAAAACAAATCATCAACAATTAAAACAATTTCCATTCACATTTTAATTTAATTCTTATTAAATCAAAACATCTACAAATTTATCATATTATCATCTTAACTAATTAAAACAACAATATGAATAAATAAAAATGGAAACAAAAACATCAAAACCGAAAAATCATCTCGGCAGAAAAAAAATTGCACTCGGCAAAAAAAAAATTTGCTCTCGGCCGAAATTTTTTTTCTACAAATTTTTTTTTTTGTTTAAATCCATTTATGAAAATCATATAAAATAATTTCGTGGCCTATGCTCTAATACCACTTGTGGGAAATATCGGTATACTTCATCAAGAAATTCGGATTATAACGAAATTATAATTATGAAATTGTTAGTCATAACTGAAATTGCATAAACAAAATAGTAGAGATTAGAATCAACTTTTGGTCCTAGCAATATGGCCTAAGAACAATATCGAGATCGATATTCTCCTAATCGTTGTACCCAAAATGCTTTGAGAAATGCCTCTCTTTTTGCTAGAATGAGATCCCTAAATTGTTAATTATTTTTAGGGTTTTTGTTTGATGAGAGAATTAGGTAAAAAATTAAGTAAAGAAAAAATGATCTCCTTTCCTCTCTTAAAACCGTCCAAGAGGAGAATTAGGGGAAGATATTTTTTTTCTCTTTTTCTCCTTTTTCGGTTTCACCAACCACCAAAAATAAGGAGAAAATTTTCTTATTTTTGGTTGTTCTAAAAATGTATAAAATGTGTATTATTTATCAATTGTCATTAAAGTCGTCATAATAAGTTTGTCCACAACAGTTTGTAGTCCATTTATTAATAGCGGCCTGTCAACATTTATTATGACAATTTCGTAGAATATATACATTAACTATAAATATCGCATATTTATAATTTGCTAATTAAATATAACCGATTATGTTTAATTACGAATTAACATCTTAATTCGTTTAAGCTAACATTATATACATTAATTAAATATAACAGTTTATATTCAATTTTACGAATTAACAATTAATTCGTCTCAGCTGATATTATTTAATTGTATTAAATAATCGTCTCATCATCACATTGACTAACTATTTAGTCAAATACATGGACTAACCTTTTAGTCATATAAGGCATCAATGTGATTACATTTTCATATAATCACATTTCTCAAACACATCCTTTAGGTGTGACTTTTAGGGACCAGTTGATCACCGCCATCAGTATGATAATAACGTCAAACTTCTAGCAAGCCAACCGTTATTAATAAACGTTAATCAAGTGATAAAATACTAAGTATACCCTTGTGAACCTATAAGAGATTTATATATGTTATCACACTAACTGTGGAGGACACAAGCTCCAACATTTCCAACCGTAAAGTCTCAAATCGTTCTCTAGCTAATGATTTTGTCAAAATGTCTGCCCATTGTTTTTCAGTACTACAAAATTCAAGTTTTATATTCCCCTTCTCAACATGGTCTCGAATAAAATGGTGCCTTATTTCAATGTGTTTGGTACGTGAGTGTTGTGCGGGATTTTTAGAAATAATTATTGCACTAGTATTATCACATAAAATAGGAATACATCCTACGTCAATTCCATAATCACGTAATTGTTGCTTAAGCCATAAAAGTTGAGTACATACCAGTCCTGCAGCAATATATTCGGCTTCAGCAGTTGAGAGAGCAACTGAATTTTGTTTCTTCGAACCCCACGTAATGATACACGGTCCGACAAATGTGGCGACACCCGACGTGCTTTTTCTGTCTAGAGAACATCCTGCATAGTCGGCATCGGAATAACCGACTAGATCGAAGTTACACTCCATCGGATACCATAAATACAGCTTGGCCGTTCCAATTAAATATCGTAAAATTTGTTTTACGACCTTCATATGCGATTCTTTGGGAGATGATTGATATCTCGCACAAACGCATACGCTAAACATAATATCAGGTCCACTTGCGGTCAAATATAACAATGACCGAATCATTCCACGGTAAGTAGTTTCATCAACTGATTTACCGTCTTCATCTAATGTCAATTTCTTGTTCTCGACCATTGGAGTAGGCATAGCATGGGAATTTTCCATTCCGAATTTTCGAATTAATTCCTTGATGTATTTTTGTTGATGGATTTTAATGCCTTCATCGGTTTGTTGTATTTGCAGACCTAGGAAGAATTTCAATTCTCCCATCATACTCATCTCGAACTCGGAGGTCATTAGCTCAGAAAAATATTTGCATAGGCCTCGGTTGGTCGATCAAAAAATGATGTCATCGACGTAAATTTGAACAACCAAAAGGTCAGAACCCTCACATTTTAGAAATAGGGTTTTATCAACAGAACCTCTACTGAATCCACTGTCAAGTAGAAACTTAGATAATCTATCGTACCATGCCCTAGGTGCTTGTTTCAATCCATATAAAGCTTTATCTAACTTGAAGACGTGATCTTCAAATTTGCTATTCTTAAATCCAGGGGGTTGTTCAACGAAGACTTCTTCTTGTAAATATCCATTTAAGAATGCTGTCTTGACGTCCATCTAGAAGAGCTTCATTCCCTTGTGTGCTGCGAATGATATCAGAAGTCTAATAGTCTCAAGACGAGCAACAGGTACGAAAGTCTCGTCATAATCTATTCCTTCTTGTTGATTATAACCTTGGACCACTATCTCGCTTTGTTTCTGACAACTCCGGCATCATCTAGTTTGTTCCTAAAAACCCACCTTGTTCCAATGACAGAACGATCCTTTGGTCTAGGAACTAAATGCCAAGCCTTGTTTCTTTCGAACTGTTGTAGCTCTTCTTGCATGGCTATAATCCAATCAGATTCAGCAAAAGCTTCATTGATATTTGTTGGTTCGATCATGGATAGAAAAGAGTAGAAAGAGCAGAAGTTGTTCAAGGATCGTCTTGCTTGAACACCCTTCTTAATATTCCCTAGAATATTGTCCATGGGGTGTGAGCTCTTGTATTTCCACTTTGTTGAAGTACTTGGTTCTTCATCGTTATTTGAGCTTGTCCCAAATTCATTTAGATCGGAATTGGAGGAAATTCCCCCTGAATCCAATCCGAGTGTTGTATTAGAGCCGATTATAACCTCGGACTCTACACCTTGATTTGGATTCAGTGTTATAGTAACATCATCTATAACATTGGTTTGGGAGTCCTTATTTTGAGTCAATATTATAGTATCATCAACTATAAATTTGGCTTTCTCCTTTTTATCTTTTGAGCAACGATCAAGTTCATCACTTGTTCCTTCAATCTCATTGTCCTCCAATTCCAATTCCAGGGGATCGTCTCTTAAAGACGAAATTCAGGTTCATCCAAGTCTTCTTCCTCATCCTGTAAAGGCTTATCAAACACGTTATCTTCATAAAAAATAACGTGGACACTTTCTTCAATACAAAGAGTTCTCTTATTGAAGACTTTGTAAGCCTTGCTATGATCTGAGTATCCTATGAAAATTGCCTCATCACTCCTTGGGTCGAACTTACTTAACCTGTTTTTACCGTTATTATGAACAAAGCATTTACTCCCAAAGCAGCGAAGATGGGAGATATTAGGTTTTCGACCTCTAAGGAGTTCGTAGGGGGTTTTCTTAAGAATAGGTCGAATCATAGCTCGATTATGGATGTAGCAAGAAGTACTAATGGCTTCAGCCCAAAAGTTACGAGGTAAACCACTGCACAAAAGCATTGTACGTACCATATCTTTTAAAGTTCTATTCATACGTTCAACGACACCGTTTTCTTGCGGAGTTCTTGGTGCAGAAAAGTTATGCCCTATACCATTAACTCTACAATATTCTATGAAAGCTTGATTGTCAAACTCGGTGCCATGATCCGTACGAATAGATACAAGATTAGTCTTATATTTGTTTTGAACACGTTTTATAAGGCAATCAAATTCATCAAAAGTTTCGTCTTTTTAATGAAGAAAGATAGGCCATACATACCTTGAATAATCATCTACAAGAACAAAGACGTACCTGGATCCTCCTCTACTCCTTACCTTCATTGGTCCACATAAATCCATGTGTACTAATTCCAAGGCTTGATTTGTGCTTACTACTCTTTTCGGTTTGAACGATGATTTTACTGGTTTGCACCTTGCACACGTGTCACACATCTTTTCTTGGTCGAACTTGATCTTAGGTAACCCTTCAACCAAGTCCCACTTCTTGAGTTTGTTCAAGGTTAGTGAGCTAATGTGACAAAAGCGTTTATGCCATAAACAAGGATCATTAAGAGTAACTTTCATGCATGAAAAAGAGTTAGTAGGCACATCATTTAAATCTACCATATAAACATTTGTTTTCCTGTGGCCTTCTAGGATAACATTGCTAGTTCCTTCAATAATAATGCGACAACTATCAGTATGAAAAACTACTTTGTTACCTTTGTCGCACAGTTGAGATATGCTTAGCAAGTTATGTTTTAGACCGTCCACGAGATAAACATCACTGATCGCGTGAGACTTAGAAATTCCGATTTTGCCTACGCCGATTACTTTTCCCTTTTTGTTGTCCCCGAACGTCACTTTTCCTCCATTGAACGACTTGAGTGAAATAAATAGATTCCTATCTCCGGTCATGTGTGTTGAACATCCACTATCAAGATACCATTGATTGTTTTCTTTCACTACTTCATGCAGAAAGGATTAGATACAGTTTTTAGGTACCCAAGCTAAGTTGGGTCCCTTATGATTAGTTACTCTATATACTAAATCTTTTCGAATCCAAACTTGTCTAATAACCGTTTTTCTAACCCTTGGTTTATTTGGCTTGGGAGGAGTTCTAGGGTTAGGGTTTTCTCTTGGTCTAGGAATTTCTCTAGGTCTTTCATGACTATTTCCCTTGTGAATAGGTTTACTAGGTTGAGATCGACAAGGGTTTTGTGAGGTGCTAGGTTTCTTGCTGTAGTCGAAGGCCATATCATAGAACCAACGAAATTTATTGTTCCTTTCTACGTTAGATTCCTTAATGGGGGTTTGATAATTCTCGTCAACCGTGTCAACAGTTTTAGCATGGTCGACCTTTTTTCGTATATCATGAGCCTTTTTGACACAATTGATTTGAATGTGACCCGTATGACCACAGTAATTGCAAATCAGGTATTCAGGAAGATCAACATACTTCCTTTTTCTGAAATCAAAATCCGAAGGTGTTGATTTGCATTTAGAGTGATCTCTACGGCTGTAGCACTCATGTCCTAACCCTATCTTCATATTATTGTCAGATTGTTCGGTTAGGAAGTTTAGGACTTTTGTGCTACCTTTCCACTTATTATGGACCTTTCTAGCATGTAGAAGTAGGTCTTTTAGGGTTTTAATTTCCTCTTGACATTTCGTGTGATCTACATCATTATCCTTTTTAAAGTTATCACGAAAGTCTTGGAATCGTTTGTTAAGAAGGAACACAACATCGGAGTGTTGTTTCTTAACATTGATCATGTCGGTCTTAGATTCCTTTAATTGCTTTGAAAGGGAATCTATCTCTTTGTTTTGGTCTAAGATCATTGCTTCATCAGATGTGACCTTAGTTTCCAAAAGTTCTTTGGCTTTTCTAAGTTCTAAAGTTATAGCTTCATTAGCTATAACTTTGGCTTGAAGGTGCTTGATGTTAAGCTTTAGGTCTGAAGTTATAGCTTCATTAGCTATAACTTTGGACTCTAATTCCTTCTTTTCAGCCATAGTAGAATCTAACGTTGTTGCTTTCTCAGCTATAACTTTAGATTTTAACTTCTTAGCTTTGGCCTTCAGAGTATAATTCTCTTCTGCAATTTCGAGAATCTGTTCCTTTAGATCTTTTAATTCCAAGTCCTGTTCGTGACACTTATCAAGAGATTGTTCAAAGAATTCAATTAAAGCACTTTTAGATAATTTCTTAACGCGTTTTTTAAGCTCAAGATAACTTACCTCTTCATCGTCATCTTCGTCTGATTCTCCGAGAAAGCAATAATTTGAGTGAGAGTTTGTGCTTTCATCGTCGTTGTCGGAGATTAGGTCAAGACTAATGCTACTGAGACAAAGGTTGGCCACTTCGTCGTCTTCAGATTCCTCGTCATCTTCTGAGTCAAGGTCTCCCCAACACGAAGCCATCATAACCTGTTTAAATTCTCTCTTTGTCTTCTCACATTTTGTCCTGTCCTTGATCTTCTCCCATGTTGGACAATCCTTGATCATGTGACCAGATTCTACACACTTGAAGCAACCTCTATTTGCGAAGGACGACTTTGATTCAGTAACCTTTTTGTTGGATGACTTGTTGTTGTTGTTATTGTAGGATGATTTTGTTTGTTTGTTTCGAAATATCTTATTTTTGAAACGGCGTGCAAACAGAGCAGTTTCATCCTCTAGTTCAGAGTCAACTTCTTCGCTCTTTAAGGCCATACTCTTATTACGCCTTGGTTCAGCGTCATCTTTGTTAAGAGTAATTTCATGGGCCATGAGAGCACCAATGAGTTCTTGATAGGATAGGTTTTCAAGATCTCGTGATTCCTCCATTGCAGTGACTTTAGCACGCCACTTCTTAGTAAGGCTCCTAAGAACCTTTCTAGCAATGTCCTCAGTACTGAATTTCCTACCTAGGTTTTTCAGTTCGTTTATGATGCTTGAAAACCTTGCGGACATACTATCTAGGGACTCATTAGGCTCCATAATGAATAGCTCATATTTTTGCATAAGCAAATCTATTCGGTGCTTCCTAACAATGGAAGTACCTTCATAAGCTAATTCAAGCCCATCCCATATCTCCTTGGCCGTAAAGCATGAAGAAAACCGATCAAACTCTGTAGAAGTCATTCCGTTTTGGAGGAGACTTATTGCTTTGGAGTTCTTTTCGGCCTTCTTATAGTCGGCCTCGACATAGTCCTCTTCTTTCTTTTCATAGGTAGTGCCTTCCTAGGATGGCATAAGAATTTTGTGCGGTCTGTTTTGGATAATCCTCCAGAACTCCCAATCGTGACCCTTCACATAGTGAGTCATCATGTTTTTCCATAATCCATAATTCTTCCCATCAAAGACGGGACACTTGAGATATTTGGAATCAATTTATCACGTGATAGGCAGCGGAATATAAAACGATAAAATAAATGAAAAACAAGATAGATCAGCCTCTTTGCGGTTAGGCAATCAAGAGCACGAGGCTCTGATACCAATTGAAGAGTCTATTGATCCAAAATACTCAAGAGCGGGTGGGGGGGGGGGGTGAATTGAGGATTTAAAACTTTTCAAAGCTTTTTCGATTATGTATATGCAATTGACTATTTAAAGTTTATTGATTAAACTTTAACTAATCAACTAGTGAATGTAAAACGAAATAAATAAACTAACGAAAGAACGAGGAGACACACGGTTTTTGAAGTGGTTCAGTTTCACAAGTCGAAACCTACGTCCACTATTCTCGATTAATAAATTTAGTACCTTTCTACGGATTACAAATTTACTAACCCAACTCGTACAACTAACTCTAGCTGTAACTCAATGAGTACCGTTAAATACTCTAGTGACTAACTTACGCTAATAAGAAAGCACTAATGATTCTTGCAAAGGTTCACGTTAATGAACAAGTAAGAAATCAACTAAGCACTATTATCTTATAAAGATAACAATAAGAACGAGTATACGAGTTTAAAACACACGACCTTTCAAAAGATAACAAATCGGTTTTTCTGCTTGAAAACACACGGTTTGCTTTGTAAAATTAAAATCAATTTTTATGCTTAAGGTCTCTACTTTAGATGTTGTAAAGAGTAAAGTATTTATAGGAAGGAAAGAGTAGGGCAACTCGGTTTACAAGAACCCTAATTGGCCGAATAAAAGAGATATGTTAACAAATCATATCTTCTATTATCTCTTTCCTAAAAGCCTTAAAAGATAATAAAGAATATTCCAAAAGATAGAATATAATCTATTCAAATACTATCTTTACTATAAATTCTAAATATGATAAGATTTCCTAAAACAAGAATATCTTTTATCATAAACAAATATATTAAGTAAGATATATAAGATATCTAAATATATTATTATAGAATAAAATCTTTACCAAATATACCCTAGGTAACACGAGATGTCACAGCTCATAAGCCTCGTGACTCGTGCAAACCCTAGCTCAATATATGGGTTAGAATTTAGGTTTTAAGAGAGGTTTTGTTGAAACCCTAATTAGTAGCAAGGTCCAACTCATAAGTTGGTCCAAAACAACTAGTAGGCAACGTTAACATAAAACCGAACTCCGCACTAAATCGGGCCTAATTAAATAAATACTTTTATCAAAACATTTAAAATAAACTTTAAACAATTTTCAAAAAAATTTTGAAACATTATAAGTCGTGTATAATAAACTCAGCATCTCAATGTTATAGTAGGAGAGCTATAACATTGAGCTCTTTTACTAGTAATGTTATAGCTGCAAAGCTATAACTTTACCAATTCAAGAAACTCATTCTTGGTTATCATTACGAGATAATCACCTATACTATTCGAATCTTCAAGGAGATCTTCGAGTATAGGCTACGTCATCATCCAAGCTTGATTAATCTTTAGACGGACTTCGTCTTCACATAAATCTTGAATGAATCTTCATATCGTTTGATCTTGAATAGAGGCTTGAACATTTTATACTTTCATCACAATCTCCTTTGTTGCTTGTATTAGATAATTTGATTCTAAAACACTTAGATAAACGATTACACGCAACAAGTATATAAATTATAAAGCACCTTGACATCATCAAAACATAAACATATAAGCTATATGGTTCAACAATTACTTATCATAATCATCACATTTAATTATTAGCCGTAGTGATCAAGTATGATTACCCTAATAAGGAGGAAAATTTTGAGTTTTCGAAATAGAGTTGGCTATAACAAATTTATGTGAAAACAATATTTTTAGTCGTGTAACAAAGAACCTCTCAAAAAACAATATTATCTCTAAATAAAATAATAATTTAGGTAGTTTCGAAAACTTGGAATCTCTGTAATCGCTCGAAAAAAGTTTCCTTTAATAATATAGATAGATATTGATTATCCTCTTATTCTAACAAATTGTAATTCCTATTCCTAGAGTCCTTACATAAACGTACTTCTTAATCTTATATAAAATTAATAAGATAAATTTTTGAAAAGAAAGAAACTTTATTGAAAGGTGTTCAAATTAATATGATAGGAAGATTTATACGGAGTACCTTATTTGAGTAATTGAAATACAACTTTTACGTATCATTCATAATGATATTAAAAGATCTAAACAATTAGAGGAAGGAGAAATTTGAAACCCGTGCAACGCACGGGCACAAAATCTAGTTACCTACTATAACAAGTCATTTTTATGGAGGGGTTGTTTAAGGAAGATGGGGCTAAAAGATGAGACTGTTTTCGGATTATTGAAAGGTGGGATTATTCCCGTCAATTTTTCCAAAATATTATGTCATGATTCATCATGGATGGTGATACGATGTTAACTTTTTTTTTTTCAGCGGTAAAAAGGTCCTAGCCTTACCAGGGCCGGCCCAGAGGCCTGTTTGGTGGGTTTTTTGACAAGGGCCCATGTCTGATAGGGCTCAATTGTGGAACTAGAACTCCACTATGTAGGCTATAGTCTGAGACCTTTTGTTAATTAGAATTATTACATGTAGAACTCACAATTGGGAAAGTAGTCTAGCGGTAACCATCTTACCAAATTGTTGGTGGTTTTGTGTTCTATCATTCATGGCTACTTTTTATCATTTTTTTTAAGAACTTTACTGAGTAACTAAAATGGAGTAATGATATATAGTCAATTTTTTATTTGAAAGTATATATAGTCAAATTTTCCTATTGTACACAATACACATATGTAGATTTTAAGTTTTAACTGTCTTGTAAGGGTCATCACTTGAATATAAAAAAAGTATTGGTGCGACAAACGCGTTTTTTTAATCAATGTCGCTAAAGATTGAATTGTATTGGAAAATGACACGTGAATTACTTGAACAAAATTTTTAAAGGGGCCCTATTTTACAATTTTGCCTAGGGCCTCAAAATGTATAGGACCGGCCATGAGCCTTACAACCTCATTTCAGCTTTAGCTAGGTTATGGGCATTCTTATTAAGACGCCGAGGTAAGAAACTAAAACAAATACAATGAAACGATGTAAAACAACTTTCAATATCCTGTAACAATCCTTTAGTCATGTGATGAGGCGTCTCCACCTGAGCGAGCTGAAGCAAAAGTTGAAGGCAGTCGGAAGAAATATCCAAATGCCGGATATTATGCCCCATAGCCCACCTGATAAGGTCCCTAATTCCCACGGCTTCAACTTGAATGGCAGATTCAGCAGTGAAGCTTCGAGCAAAGGTACAAAAATATTCCCCATTCGACGAATACACCACCCACCCTAAGGAGGCTTGTAATGAGTTCTCCCAACTAGCGTCAACTTTAACACGAAAAGATTGACAAGTACCTTTTTCCCTACCATAAAGAATGGAAAATGATTGCTAATATCACTTCTAATGGTGTCAAAAGGGTCATAGTGCTTCCCCCCCTGAACCACCTGTTGCTCTAGAATTTGTGTAATCCTCAGCCTCCATCGCCACACTTGCTTGAAGATTAAAAAAGTAATCGATCGAGAACACCTTACCTATAAAAATCACCTTACCTGCCAAATACTCCAAACAATAGAGAGAAAAAGGATGGTAGAGTTAGACGGATTCTTCTTTGAATCAAAGAATAATATCCAATTAATAACCCAATCTCTAAGACAAAGAAACTCAGTGAAATCCGTAGATAAACCAAGCGGAGTGCAAGCCCACAAACGTTTCACCAAAGAACAATCCCGGAAAAGGTGTTCTAAAGTCTCAATGGAGCCGGACTCGCAACATAAAGGGCAAAAATGATTCAGATTGATATTCCGTTAAACAAATTCCGCACCGACTGAAAGAGAGTTTATAATAATTCTCCAAATAAGGATCTTCCAAACCTGAGGACCAGGAAGCTGCCATAACTTTCTTTTACAGAAAAGCCTTCACATAGAGGTTTATACGATTTAGATCGTTTAATATACTGTGTTTACTAAGGTGAGAAGAGGGGCAAATAGCATATCCACTCTTGACCGAATAGTTCCCAGAAGACGTGTGCTTCCAAAAAAAAAAATCCTTAGAAATGGACTCACAAATAGGCATAACACAAATATTCCTAGCCCACTCGCAATCAAAGAGCTCATTAATGAGCTCGTAATCCCAACACAAGGAGGGAAGCAACAAATCCTTAACCGTCATTCCCAACATAGAAGTGGGCGGAGGAAAGCTAAGACTAGTGATTCTAGCTGGACCTGTCCCATTCACCCAGTTAGCGCGCCAAATATTAAGCCCATAATTAGTCCCGAATTTCCATCCTAACCCCGGCAAGACCAATTCCATACCATAAGAAATGCTTTTACATCCCCATGACAGGGAGGCACTAGCTTTCAAGGCTTCGGGAAGAACAAGGCTATCATTACGAATGAGCTTCGAATAAAACATACTACTTATCAGAGAATCTTTCGAATGTAAAACCTTCCATGCTAATTTTCCTAGAAGCGCCTGATTCATACACTTAATATTCTGAATACCAAGACCGCCTTCCGACTTGGGTAAACTAATAAAGTTCTTACTACACCAGTGAATAGTAGAACTAGACTTCGTTCCAGCCCACAGAAAATGTGACAACAAGGAATTAATCTTATTAGCCACACTTACCGGTATTTTAAACACCAGTAGGACATAATTAGATAAGGCGGACAAAACAGAAGAAATCAAAGTCAGCCGGCCAGCTGATGAGAGGAAGATTCCATTCTTAGACGAAATACATTGTTTAACCTTCTCAATAAGTTCACTAAAAATAACAAAGTTGTTCAAATTGTGAAAATATGAATATTTTTTTGGGAAATTCTCACTTGTACCTCTCTGATATGGGCTAATCGCATTTATACTCCTACTTTTCAAGAAAGTCCATTTGTACCCTCTAACTTTCTAGTTATCCTCACAAATACTCCTTAAGTATAGTAAATGATGAATATAGAGAATGAAGTGTGGTAAAAGGGTAAAAGATGAATGTTAAAGATTGAGTGGAGTCATCTAAAAATGAATTTGGAGGGAGAAACGATGTTTGTTGGAGAGATAACAAATATTTCAATTAAGGTATCATATTGTTTACATATCCCTTAACATCTTACGTGAGGGTACTTAACACTTCTTTCCCACTTCATGATGACAAGCGAGATTTCACTTAATGCCTTAATTGTTGGTGCTTAGTATTATGATGTTGGAGTGTCACTACGCCAATTCTGCGCTTTAATAACGAACAAAACACAACAGTTTATTGCATATAATACGGTATTAAGAGTACCGTTGTCAAAATTTGACGGAAACCTAGGCGCGAAACTTACTCATCATTTTTACTACGGTTGTTAGAAGAACTGTTATAAAAAGTATGACAAACAAAAACGGTTATTAGAAGAACCATTGTAAATGACAAAAGACAACGATTATGCAAGAACCGTTGTTAAAAGTGCGACAAAAGACAACGGTTATGCAAGAATCGTTGTAAAAAGAGTGAAAAAAGACAACGGCCATGCTATAACCCTTGTAAAAAGTGTGACAAAAGACAATGGTTATGCAAGAACCGTTTTAAATGATAAAAGACAACGACTATTCAAGAACCGTTGTAAAAAGTGTGACAAACGACAACGGTTATTAGAAGAATCGTTATAATATTTCACCCTTTTATATATATATATATATATACGCCTATTAAAACCTTCAACTCAATTATTCCTAATAACTCTTAGACACAAACCCTCTTTCTTGCATCCCCTCCCTCTCGCCGCCGCCATCATCTGGTGAATTTTACATCATAAACCATCGCCTCTTTTCCCTCGATCTCGCTCTTTTATAAACTATTATTGATGTGTACCATTTATTTGCAATAAATTTTGTTCTTTATGGTTTGATTAGGTGAATTAGTATAACTTTGTTTAGGAAGTGGTAACAACCACTACAAGATATATTTATTTTATAAGTAGGCGCATACTGGTATATATATGCAAATGTGAAATTTCTAAAACTCGTGTTTGTTATTGTTGTCACTCCCTTCGTGACAACATGTTTATTATCCATATGTTAGGTTACAAGTTTTTTTTGTTAGATTTCCGAAGGTATGTGTTATCATGTTAGTTTCTACTACTAGTAAGTATAAGACTATAAGTTATAGTGATGTGGTATCCGAATGTATGTGTTATCATGGTAATTTAGTACATTTGGTGGTAAATGCTGAATTTTGGTGTTATTGAGTTGAATTATTGTTGATTGCTTATTGATTTTTATTCATCTTAGTCGCATAAAATTACCTTTCTTTTGTAGGAGATTAATATAGCTAAAAGGTCGAAAGAGAGTAGAACTTCTACAAATTCACCCAAAACTCTACTTGAGGTATTAATTACTTATATTTTATTTACTATTTAGTTATCGCTTTTTCGTAAATATGTGTCTGCCTTATAATGTGTATATATATTTCTCATTAAGTAGTAGAGATGCATCAATTATTGTTAATTTGTTATCTTTTAATCATTCTTAAGTATTGCACTTCCTAAGATAGAGTTTGAGCTGTATAATCTTAAGTATAGTGCATTTGAGTATCTTATAAAGTATACTGCATTTGAGTAAGTGTTTATATATCTTATTAACACTCTATTATTTCTATTGTCATTTCTATAGTATTTTGTCAAGAAAACTATCAATACCTCTTCGGGACAACAAATACGCAAATGGGCTGGTGTTCGGCGCAGAGCTCGTCAAGGTGAAAGACTTTTAATAATGTGAGGGGTCGGAGTTGAAAGATCATAGATCCTAATTAGACTCTCTAATTAAAATTCAAATTATCTCATAATTTGTTTTAGTTGATCTATGTAACATGCATGCAATATATAAGCATATTAATATAAAACATGAGGAAAATAATTTTCCTTACATTGAGAAATGGGAGTATTTGGGCACAACCAAGATCACCCATCTTGGCTGTTCTTGAGCTATTCATATTATATACTTTAACTATAAATATCGCATATTTATAATTAGCTAATTAATTATAACCGATTACGTTTAATTACGAATTAACATCTTAATTCGTTCAAGCTAACATTATATACATTAATTAAATATAACAGTTTATATTCAATTTACGAATTCACAGTTAATTCATCTCAGCTAATATTATTTAATTGTATTAAATAATCGTCTCATCATCACATTGACTAACTGTTTAGTCAAATACATGGACTAACTTTTTAGTCATATAAGGCATCAATGTGATTACATTTCCATAATCACATCTCTCAAACACATCCTTTAGATGTGACTTTTAGGGACCAGTTGATCACCGCCATCAGTATGATAATAACGTCAAACTTCTAGCAAGCCAACCGTTATTAAGTAATCGTTAATCAACTGATAAAATACTAACTATACCCTTGTGAACTTATAAGAGATTTATAAATGTTATCACACTAATTGTGGAGGACACAAACTCCAACACTACGACCATGAATAATAGCAAAACGGTCAATGTTACAATGGGTCTGGTATGGAGGGAGTATTTAATTATCGCATAATTAAATAATAGTTTCCGCTCCTCGAGTTCACAACTCAATATCTCTCTAAATTAATTAATCAACTAACTTTTAGTCAATTTATCAAGGGACTAATTAAACTGTATCTCATACAATTAATTAGTTTTCGTGTTGGGGTTCGTTCCTTTAGGTGTGACCGAAAGGAATCAGCTGAACACCGCCGTCTCACAACAGTAACGTCAAACCCTAGTTGGCCAATCGTTACCGATATACGTTGATCAGCTGACTAGTATTGCCAATGAATATCCCATGCATATTCCAATAATATTATCATGAACTATTGTGGACTAATACTCCAACAATCTCCCACTTTTCCGAGACAAGTTGTGCGATGATTATTACACACAATTGTAGATAACTCCTTATCCCAACATTATCCTGCTTGTACTCTACAAGGGTGTGTTACCGATTCTCTTGTCCATTTTAACAACAATCTCCCACTCAATGCAAGGTGTCTTTTAGGTCGCGCTTGCACATGAACATATCGTGAGTGGTTTTCTCGATCGGAAATGTGAAAGCAAGATCGGAAAAATCTACCATATATTACTTCCGAGCGTGGCCACGCATTTCTCAGTCACAACTCCTCGAGTGGCCTAGAGATGTTTAAACCCAACGTGGGTGAACAATTCTTGTCCGCCCTATCTATCCTTTTGTACAATACAGATCACCATGACCCAGTAGATGTCCTTTGGCCTCCTTTCACGACACGACCTAGGACAAAAACCAAAGTCACTCGAAAACTGCATAGGCTCAGATAATAGTCTCTAGTTTAAAGAATCGACTCATAGGAATATCATTGAAGTCCCTGCCACGACCAGGCGTCTGTAATAGATCTAAGGGACTCTATAAATGTCACTGCCCGACAAAGTATCCCACAGTCTGCCTATGTAAACGATTAGTCATCCTTATGACCTTATGGTGCTGAACCTACCATCAATCGTCTTACAATCTAGTCACTCCGAGACGTCACCTCATTAAGTGACTAGGGGATTATACAATGTTCATCCTATTCACTTGAATTGGGGTTCAACATTGTCTCCACAACCAATTCGGATAAACAAGGTATTCATGTTTTTAGTCAAACTGAATACTTGAGTTCTTAAAGAGACTCAAATAATAAATGCGATCATGACTTACGTAAATATTAATACTCTATCCAATATTTACATAACGATCTTCAGCAATTAAGGTATATTCCTCAATCACATTGAGATGACATAACCATCATGTCTATCTTATGCCAACGACTTTGGTTAGAGGATTAGCAACAATTGCATCACTCTAATTTCATTGCTATTTTCCTTTGTTCTATGCAATCTTTTCATCACATAATGCTTTTCTGAGTACATGTCTAAATAAGTTTTTAGACTCAGGTTCTAAAGCCAGTCAAACACTCCCACTGTTTTCACAGTTTCTTGGGAGACGATATTCGGCTAACAGAACTACTCTAGTTCCATTAAATTCCGGATATCAACTATCTCTTTTACAACATCGGATGTTGTAATGTACTTAGCTTTCGTTCATGATTTGTACGTATAACACTTATACATACACATCCTTCATATGACATCTTTTATGTATAACTTCTTATACATACATGTATAACTTCTTATACATACATGTATAACTTCTTATACATATTATTCTTTATGCACATAACTCTTTTACATGCTAATCATTCCTTAACAAAGCCCATAACATCTTATAAGCATAGGAATGTTATCGTGTAACACTTTTACATGAAATTCATAAGTTCCTCCAAACTACAAGAGTAAATCCTCAGTGCTTCTCAAGTACTCAAGGATGATCTTGATAAACATCTAGTGACACTCACTAGGAAATGATTGGTAATGACTTGTCATATTCACAACATGACAAGTCCCGACGAGAGAAGCTGTTAGCATATTTAATAGATCCTGCAGCGGAAGCATAAGAGATCATATTAGTGTTCAACATCTTGAACGAGTCAAGAATCTTATCACATAAGTCTCTTGAATAAAATGCTAATATCCATGGAAATCTATCTCATTAGATCCGGATATTTAAGATGCGCTATGCTACTCTCAAGTATTCACCCGAGAATATTTCTAATCACTAATATGTCAAACACATATTTAGATTAAGAAACATCGCCTTAGCTCCCACTAAACTTCATGTATCATCATGGTACCTCGACAACTCGAGTAATACCATTCTGATTGACGACATGTTTGAACCCAAAGTTCCAACTTTTTGACGTATATAAGATCACAAAAGGGATCTTTCAAGCATGCAATACTTCTTAGCATTGACAAGATCAATAAAACTTCTCCCTTCACGTGTAACATTCAAGGAGAAAGTTTCGTTATTCTTTTGCTGAACTTCATCCTCATGAGAGGCTATATTGCTAAGAACATACGAATTGATAAAGCCATTTGGGTTATTACAAACTCTCTATAACGAACTCAAAATTGAAATATCTTATGTAACCTTTATAACAAGATCAAGGTAACCTAATTTGGTGTAAAGTTATTGCCCCAAATCAAGTCTCGAAAACATCTCATGTTTCCTTCCTTATCACATCTTGTGGAAGAAGACCAATTCGAATTGCATGGTGCCACGCCATCACATAGAGTTCATACTATAAAAAAGCTTTTGATGAGGGTTGAAGATTCGTCACTTTCGAAAAGTAACGCAATATTATCGCAAAATTATCTCCTTATAACCACTGAGCCTCAATAAAGAACGTCTTCTTTCATTTTACTCTGTTTGTGGGTCTTGGACTTAGTAAGTTCAAAATTTCTCCCACTGTCTTTCGAAAATGAAAATCTTTCCGAAAGACAAAAGACATTATGAGTCACAAACTCTTTGTTCTCGTTTTGGAGGAGTAAAAACCAAGTTGTTCAATTTTGGATAACCCTCACAAATACATAAATTGGTTCTGAACATAAACATTTGTGGTCCCAAATGTATAAAAATGACAAGTTAGGGACCCTCCCTATCCATATCACATATGGAGTCATTTAGGCTATTATAATCGGCTTTTAAACTTTTAGTGAGAAAATAGCTTACAAAATTGCGAAAAACCTCAAACTATATCTCATAAAGTTCGGTTTATCTTCTTGACTACACCATACTCTATGGTTCACAATATTCTTAGTGATAATCAAGGTAATTACTTGATATTACCCATTTGATCTTCAAAGTCATTACTTTGAAATTTCCGATCAACATATTTGAACTTGTCGTACTTTTGGTTTACTACTTCATTTTGAAAATATTCCACATTTCAAAAATCTCTTTTATGTCTTATTAAATAGATACGAGGTTTTCATATCTACTTAACATTACGGTAAAAGTTACGAAGTATGTATATAACCAACTATCGGCCTTACACATCCGTATGTATATGGTCAATCATCTCACTATTGTGTTTCTTTTCTGCAAAAGAAAACATAATACAAGCACACATACCATAAGATTCTCAATCAAATGGTTGTTCAATGTGCTTTTCGTTTACTCGTTTTAAACGAATTTACTTGAGGTTTGATCAATTGGGTTCACCGGATTAGAGACTTTAAAATCTACAAGATAGTATAACATTTAGTTTTCCTGAAAAATGTAAAATACCTCTAACTTGAGTGGTCTATAAGTGAATTAAGTCGATGAATGTAACTTACGTGAATTGACAACCGCGAAAATAAAATACATGTGAATGGCGATTTTGGCATGCGCGAAAAATAAAAGCAAGCAAGCATATGAATAATCCTAGTATGGCCTTCTAGTTAATAAAAACTAGAATATTACATATCGAAAACCAACTCCTTGGTCCCTTGCCTCTTCATTCCAAAAGTGGCTTCTTCTTGTGCGATTTGGAATACCTTCCAAAAATAGACTCCGTCTCGATGTAAATCCGTCTTTTGGAAATGCCGGTAAAAATAACTATTACAATTAAATTACATAGCTATTCCTATTATACATTAATTAATAAATAAATAAAAGTATTAATTAATTACAAACCGACGATACGAGATCGTATTTAAATTACAAATAAATCGCTATTCCCATTCATTTCGGGTAATAACGATTAAATAAACTAGGCCATACTAGGTACAACAAGATAAATACTTTAAATAAATGACAATCATTCATTCAACATAAATAAATATGCTTAAAATGCTGTAAAATGATGCCAAAATCACCCTATCTTACAATCGTTGGTATCTTGCTCAGTTTTGTGGATTTAATCGATTTTTAACTTCTAAAAATCAATAATGAACTCTTAAATCTCATTTAAGTCCAAACTAATAGTCCAAACTGTTTTGGACCTCAAAATTAGTCGTCACTAATTTGATGATGAATAATTAGTTTAATTTGGTGATATTTGCTAAAAATCAACATGCAAATTACAAGCCTAAGCTCTGATACCACTTGAAAGATCATAGATCCTAATTAGACTCTCTAATTAAAATTCAAATTATCTCATAATTTGTTTTAGTTGATCTATGTAACATGCATGCAATATAAAAGCATATTAATATAAAACATGAGGAAAATAATTTTCCTTACATTGAGAAATGGTAGTATTTGGGCACAACCAAGATAACCCATCTTGGTTGTTCTTGAGCTATTCATATTGGCAAGATCCTCCTAGAATCCAAGAACTTACTCAACAACCTTACAAATATTAACTAGATATTTGGTAAGATTACCCTTGAAATAATATGTGAATAATACTAACTCTTAGTATTAGTTTTAATCACTAACTATTAGTAATTTTATGTGTTTTTATTTTAGAGAGATGTAAGAACTCTTTACATCTTTTTCTCACATGCAAAAATGTTCAAGTTTATGAATTGAACAAAATGATGGAGTGTAAAAGGAGGGAGAGTGGCCGGGTAGGTGGAGTAAAGGAGTGGAGAAAATTTTGCAATTTTTCATGTCCAATACAATTTGTCCATAGATAAGAACAAATTAGATAGGAAAAAATAAAAGCATGAATGTAATGATTATGTTTATAATCATCCATTTACACTCCATTTACACGGTCCAATGTCCCATTTACGGGTCCATTTTGGTTCTTATATTTGTCGCACAAGTACGTGTAAATTTTATTTAAATATCGTTTTATGTTTAAATGTTTCCCGATTAATTTTGTCTAAAACACTCAGTAAATATACGTGTACTGCTAAACATATATTTTATGTACCAATACTAATCACATTAGTCAATTAGTACTAATTTAACAATTAACTACTTAATCATTAATTCCCGTCTCAAATAATTTATTACTCCCTGCATACCACACCAATGGTAACATTGACTTTTTCACATTTATCGAGACACATTTTGCAACGTAAATATCTTTTGTTATGCATTATTAAAAATTATAAAAATTTGATATTCTTATAGCATTCACGACGATAAATCAAACAAGATCTCACATGACTATATTTTGTCTTATAGATTATGAATAATATCGAAGATTCTCTACGTGTAGGAAATATCGGTATACTTCCTCTATAAATTTTAGGATTATAACGAAATTATAATAATGAAATACGAGTCATAAATGAAATTACATAAACAAAAGAGAAGAGATCAAGAATCAACCTTTGGTACTAGCAAAATGGCCTAAGAACAATATCGAAATGATATTCTCCTAATTGTTGCACCCAAGATGCTCCGAGAAATGCCTCTAGATTTGCTAGAATGAGATCCCCAAATTCACTAATTGATTTTAGGGTTTTTGTGTTTTTTTGATGAGAGAGTTGTTAAGAAAAATTAGGTTCAAAAAATGATCTCCCTACTCACCTATTATAACCGAAATAGGAGGGATTGAGGGAAGATATTTTTTTCTTCTTTTTTCTTGTTTTGACCACCGAAAATAATATGGAGAATTATCTCCTTATTTTCGGTTTTCACCTACTACCAAAATGAGGAGAAAATCTTCTTATTTTGGTAATCCTCAAAATGTATAAAAATGTGTATTATTTTCTCAATTGTCTAATTTATGTCGACATGTATTAATAAGTCTACACACAACAGTTTGTAGTCAATTTATTAATACCGGTCTGTCAACATTTTATTATGACAATCTCGTATAATATATACTTTAACTATAAATATCGCATATTTATAATTAGCTAATTAATTATAACCGATTACGTTTAATTACGAATTAACATCTTAATTCGTTCAAGCTAACATTATATACATTAAATAAATATAACAGTTTATATTCAATTTACGAATTGACAGTTAATTCGTCTCAGCTAATATTATTTAATTGTATTAAATAATCGTCTCATCATCACATTGACTAACTGTTTAGTAAAATATATGGACTAACCTTTTAGTCATATAAGGCATCAATGTGATTACATTTCCATAATCACATCTCTCAAACACATCCTATAAAAGTGACTTTTAGTGACCAGTTGATCACCGCCATCAGTATGATAATAACGTCAAACTTCTAGCAAGCCAACCGTTATTAAGTAATCGTTAATCAACTGATAAAATATTAAGTATACCCTTGTGAACCTATAAGAGATTTATAAATGTTATCACACTAATTGTGGAGGACACAAGCTCCAACAATCTCCCACTTGTCCTCACAAGTGTATGTGCGATAACCGATTCTCATATCCTAAAATTTCTCCCACTCAATGTAAAACAATTTGCAAAATCCGTATTCACAAAGGTCGTATTTTACAAGTGATCAATATCAAGAGTGGTTTCCCCGACTAGAGAGTAACTTAACTGATAAACGAATCATCATTCGAGCATGGCCATGCATTTCAGTTACAACTCCTCGAGTGGCCCTAAGAAATAACTAAACCTGATAAAGGTTGGATATTTTCTTCAACTCGAATCCTGCAGATATAAGCACAGTATGAAATGACCCAGTGACAATCTGCTTAGCCTCCTGTTACGGCAGACCATGAGAAAGAAACCAAAGTCACCCAAAAACTGCCTTAATCTCAAGAGACAGTCGATAGTCAAAAGAATCGACTCTAGGAACACAATGGACGTCCAATCCACGACCTGGCACCGAATTTTTTTAAAAATTTAGGACTTCATTACGTTGTCACAATTTGTCCTACGAGGTATCGTTATAACTCGCATCTGTGATCGATCAGCCAACTGTTTGACTTATGGCTCGTTGAACCCACCATCAATCAACTTCACAAAATAATAGGCATAGTTATCAGCTCATGTAGGCGATTACGGACCAAAACAAATATAATGTAATTCAGTTCACTTTGTGGCGTTCAATACTGTCGTACAATCCACATGAAAAACAAAATAATATAAGAAAACGATGAAGTTATAAATAGTATATGAAAAAGATAATGTATCGAATCCATAATCAACTACCACAACTCAGGAACACGTTTAACTCCCATGGAAATAACGTGCCCTTCATGCTTATCATAATTCAACGGTTTAGTGAGAGGATTCGCGATGTTGTCATCCGAAGCTATCTTGTCAATCACTATCTCCTCTTACTCCACGTAATCACGGATCAGGTGAGCCTTCCGATGTACACGTCTAGGCTTATTTTTAGACTTTGGCTCCTTAGCCTGGAAGATGGCACCTCTATTGTCACAATAGATGGTGATCGGGTCATTCGAACTAGGAACTATGGTTAGTCCTTGTAAGAATTGACACATCCATATAGCTTCCTTTGCTGCTTCCGAAGCGGCATAGTACTCGGATTCAGTAGTAGAATCTGCTACAACTTCCTGTTTGGAACTTTTCCAGCTGACCGCAACACCATTAAGAGTAAAGACGAACCCAGATTGAGATTTATCGAATCATCTCGATCCGTTTGGAAGCTAGCATCTGCGTAACCGATTACGCATAGCTTAGTATCTTCTCCATAAGTCAATACCCTATCCTTAGTCCTCCGTAGGTACTTAAGGATGTTTTTAACAGCAATCCAGTGTGTTTCACCTGGATTCTTTTGGTACCGACTCGTTATACTCAATGCATATGCCACATCTGGACGTGTGCATATCATGGCATACATGATTGATCCTATGGCTGATCCATAAGGAACACGACTCATGTGTTCAACCCCTTCAGGCGTTGTAGGTGACTGAGACTTGCTCAAATGCATCCCAGAAGTCATTGGAAGGTTCCCCTTCTTGGAGTTGGTCACGCTGAACCTTTCAAGAATCTTATCCAAATAAGACTCCTGACTCAATGATAACGTCCGCCGTGATCTATCTCGATAGATACGGATTCCCAATATGCATTGTACCTCACCCAGATCATTCATCTGGAAATGGTTCTTCAACCATCCTTTAACCAAAGATAAGAGAGGAATGTCATTCCCAATCAAGAGTATGTCATCGACATACAATATCAAGAAAACAATCTTGCTCCCACTCGACTTGATATATAAGCATGGTTCCTCGACCGATCGAGTGAAACCATACTCTTTTATCACCTGGTCGAAATGATGATTCCAACTCCGAGAAGCTTTCTTAAGTCCATAAATGGAACGCTTAAGCTTGAACACTTTCTTAGGATTTTCAGGATCTATGAAACCGTCGGGTTGCACCATGTACAACTCCTCCTCCAAATAACCGTTCAAGAAGGCGGTTTTCACATCCATTTGCCAAATTTCATAGTCATGAAAAGCGGCAATCGCTAAGATTGTCCGAATGGAACGCAACATAACTACGGGTGCAAAAATTTCATCATAGTGCAATCCGTGCACTTGAGTGAAACCTTTTGCCACTAGTCGTGCCTTATAGGTATCTAGTTGCCCGTCTACAGAATGCTTTATTTTGTAAAGCCATTTGCACTGAAGAGGTTTTACCTTATTAGGTAAATCAATAAGATCCCATACGTCATTCTCATACATGGAGTCCATCTCGGATTGCATGGCTTCAAGCCATAGCTTTGAGTCGGAACATGTCATGACACCTTTATAGGTAGCGGGTTCATTACTCTCTAGGAGCAAAACGTCACTTTCCTCGACCATACCGATGTATCTGTCTGGAGGATTAGAGACTCTACCCGACCTCCTAGGTTCCTGAGGAATGTTAACCATATCATCAGTTGAAGGAACAACTTCCTTCATCTGTTCTTCCGTTGTTGGTTGTTGAATCTCCGACAGCTCGAAGGTTCTATTACTTGTCTTGTTCTCGAGAAATTCTTTCTCTAAGAACTTTGCACTAGCCGCAACTAAAACTCGATGTTCGGTAGGCGAATAGAAGTAATGACCAAACATTTCTTTTGGATAACCAATAAAGTATGTCTTGACCGATCGCGGGCCGAGGTTATCCTCGTGTCTCCACTTGACATAAGCCTCGCAGCCCCAAACCCGAATAAAGGACAAGTTAAGGACCGTTCCCTTCCACATTTCATATGGAGTCTTGTCGACAGCTTTAGACGGACTTCGGTTAAGTATAAGAGCAGCTGACAAAAGAGCAAAACCCCATAATGAATCAGGTACTACCGTGTGACTCATCATGGATCGAACCATATCAAGTAATGTTCGATTCCTCCGTTTGGACACACCATTTAATTGAGGTGTTCCAGGTGGAGTTAACTGTAAAACTATTCCACAGTCTTTGAGGTGTTGATCAAACTCATTTGAAAGATATTCGCCACCCCGATCTGAACGGAGTGCTTTAACCTTTCTTCCCAGTTGGTTCTCAACCTTATTCTGGTATTCCTTGAATTTTTAAAAGGACTCACTTTTATGCTTCATTAAGTAGACATATCCGTATCTACTCAAATCGTTCGTGAAAGTGATAAAATAACTATAGCCATCTATAGCGGTAATTGACATAGGTCCACATACAACAGTATGTATGAATCCTAATAGGTCACTAGCGCGCATTCCAACACCTTTGAATGAAATTCGAGTTATTTTGCCGATAAGACATGATTCACACGTGCCAAATGTAGAAAAATCGAATGCGGGAATAGTCCCATTCTCGACGAGTTTCTTTACACGTTTTTCATTTATGTGTCCCATTCGACAATGCCATAGATAAGTTTGATCTTTGTCACCAACCTTTAATTTCTCATTATTCACGTGTAATATATCTGTGGTTTGATCTAAGATGTAAATTCCATTCATGGAAACTGCTTTGCCATAAACCATTTCATTAAAAGAGAAAATACAGCTATTATCCTTTATTGAAAATGAAAAACCGTCTTTATCAAGTACGGAAACAGAAATAATGTTCTTAGATAAACTGGGTACATTGGAACAGTTATATAAATATAACTCAAAACCACTTGGGAGTTGGGTTACGTATGTTCCCTTTAAGACTGCAACAACTCTAGCTCTATTCCCGACTCGCAGGTCCACATCACCCTTTGCGAGAGGTGTGATGTTTTTTACGCCCTGCAATTGATTACACAGATGAGAACCACAACCAGTATCAAGTACCCAAGTTCCAAAACTTGCATGGTTAATCTCAATCATATGAATATAAGATGACATACCAACAGGAGTGACGCGGCCTGCTTTTATGTCCTCACGGTACACGGGAAAGTTCCTCCTCCAATGTCCAGTCTTGTGACAATGGTGGCACTCAATGTCACCGCCCTTGCTCTTTGCCTTGCCTTGTAAGCCACTAGTCGCATAAGGCCCACTCTTACCATTTCCTGACCTTTTAAACTTTGGCTTTCCTATAGTTAGGTCGCCATGACCCTTGCCCTTACCTTTATTCTTGTTGGAATTCATGAGAACATCTTGCTTCATGCTCCCGCTCAATTTTATATCCTTCTCGGTCTGTACGAGAAGTGAGTGTAGCTCATGAGGACTTTTCTTCATGTCATTCATGTAGTAATTTGCCCTAAAGAGGGAAAAACCATCATGAAGTGAATGAACCATACGGTCAATGACTATGCTCTCACTGATTTTGCAATCAAGTACCTCCAATTTCTCGACATTCTCAATCATGTTAAGAATGTGTGGGCTAACCGGTTGGCCCTTCTAAAGTTTCGCATCAAATAAGCGACAGGTATGCTCATAAGTAACGATTCTCGGTGCTTTTGAGAACTCATTAGTGAACGTGGTGAAAATATTGTTTGCACCTTGGGCAATGAAGCGTCTTTGCAAATTGGTTTCCATTGCAAAAATGAGTACGTTCTTTATCGCACCCGCTTCCATAATGAATTCACTATAAGCAAATGACTCATTGACTCCTACATTGGGGCCTGGGTTAGGCGGTATTGGCTCAGTTAAGTACTTGAGCTTACCGTCAGCAATGGCAGCATTCCGCAATGATGCCTCCCAGTCCGCAAAGTTGGATCCATCATTCTTCAGTCGTGTGAACTGATTCATGTGGTCCATGAAAGCTTTTAGCCAGGACTCGCGTCCAAGTGTGGCACTTGGCATAGGGATTTTGTTATTTCCAGCCATTTGTTGTAACAGTATTATCAATATAAACGAATTCTACACTGCGAAAAGAAGAATAAAATATAATAAGCATACTCATCGTTATGATTTAAGTCTAATGCAATACCGTTATAATGCGCAGACTCAAGCATTTATACAATTGACCTCCCTCAAGAATTATATAAATGATCCCAAGACTCAATTTTCTGTGAATTGATAAGCTAACCTCTTGGATAATTCTACTATTAGAATTCTTGGTCGATAAATTTCTGTAAATTCTATTTATAGTCCATCATAATCACGAGAAACTCTTCGGATTATAATGTTGAGGTAAACTAAGTCAACACAAACTACTTACCCAACGTAGAAGGGGTCATATGGAGAGTAAGGTCCTATATGCCTACCGACGAAGAAGGGATTCATAGCTGTTTGGCCTATAAAGACTAGTCTCAATTTCAATTTTTAAGAGGAAGATCCCATCAACTTTATTTTAATTCATTTTAAGTGAACTAATATCTAGCATGCGTGAATGAATAAACTAAGGTGATGGCTTAAAATTGTGTGACATCTGTATGTCTATGAAAACTAACATCCAAACTATATGAGTCAATTTTCATGCATTTTAGTAGGTCGTTTGGTTTAGGCGGAATATGATGCATTAACTATCATGTGAAGAAAAGCAATAAGAATGGAAAAACGTAAAACAAAAAATAAAGTCCTAGTGTGGCCTATCTACCAAAATGAACATAAGTACAAGTTTGGAATCCATCCTTGGACCGGAGAAGCTTGTCTTGATGTTCCATCTTGGTCCATGTAGCGGGAGTGAGCAATCCAATCTCCATCTTTAGTCTTCTCAAAATTACAATTAATAAATTACAAAATAAACCTATTTACATTCTAATTTAAAAACCATAATATAAAAGAAAACTGAACGGAGATACGAGATCTCAAAATTACATAAAAATTATGTTTCCATCATTACGAAAACATAACTAACTAAGGCCACACTAGGTATTACAAATTACAACCGATTACAAAAATACGTAAATAAACCATTCAACAAAACATTCAACTAAATAAAAATGCATCAACTATAAAATTAAACATTCAAGACATAATTCCTTAATTATGTAGAGTAATTTATCCAAACCACCTATTTAAATGATCAAATTATGTGACAATTCCTCAATTACTCACAATAATTTTAATCTTAATACATATTAATCTTGTAATATGAATTAATCCAACATTATTTTAAACCTCTTTAAAATAATTAGGTATCTATAATTTGTGAACCTTTTCACAACAATTAATCATACATTATAAATTTAATGTATAATCATTATTGGCCAAAAACTAACAAAACAAAAAAACGATTTTTTTTCTTTTTGATTGCTCTCGGCAAAACAAGGATAAAGAAAAAAACAGTTTTTTTTTTTTTTTTTTTTTTTTTTTTTTTTTTTTTTTTTTCAGCTCGGCATTCAGCAAAAAAAAATAAAAATAAAAACAGGCTTTTTTTTTTTTTTTCAGCACACGGTTTTCAGCCAAAAACCCAAAAAAATAAAAACAGCCCTTTTTTTTTCATATCTCGACAAATCTGAAAAAAAAAAACAAAAACCAAATTTTTTTTTTCTTGCGGCATTATGCCCTAAAACCGAATTTTTTTTTTTTTAAACAAAATTCATTTGTTATGAACAATTGTTTAATGTTTCTATTATAACAAGATTAGCATTATCATCCTTTTAATTCAAACACATATTCAAACTAGATGATTCAATTTAACCTATTAAAATGAATATCTGAATCATGATTAAACCGATTATCACAATTGATTTGAACATTTGTTAAATTAACTTGTATGCCAAAAGTATATAGCCAAAACATATCATCAACAAAGAAAAAACGATTTCCATTTACATTTCAATTTAATTTTCATTAAATCAAAACATCTACAAATTATCATATTATCATCTTAACTAATTAAAACAACAATATGAATAAATCAAAATGGAAACAAAAGATAAAAAAAACAGAAATCAACTCAGCAAAAAAATTTTCATTCAGCAATTTTTTTTTTCATACGGCCGAATTTAATTTTTTTCGTCAAAATATTTGTTTAAATCCATTTATGAAAATCATATAAAATAATTTCGTGGCCTATGCTCTGATACCACTTGTAGGAAATATCGGTATACTTCCTCTATAAATTTTGGATTATAACGAAATTATAATTATGAAATACGAGTCATAAATGAAATTACATAAACAAAAGAGAAGAGATCAAGAATCAACCTTTGGTCCTAGCAAAATGGCCTAAGAACAATATCGAAATGATATTCTCCTAATTGTTGCACCCAAGATGCTCCGAGAAATGCCTCTCAATTTGCTACAATGAGATCCCCAAATTCACTAATTGATTTTAGGGTTTTTGTGTTTTTTTGATGAGAGAGTTGTTAAGAAAAATTAGGTTCAAAAAATGATCTCCCTACTCACCTATTATAACCGAAATAGGAGCGATTGAGGGAAGATATTTTTTTCTTCTTTTTTCTTGTTTTGACCACCGAAAATAATAAGGAGAATTATCTCCTTATTTTCGGTTTTCACCTACTACCAAAATGAGGAGAAAATCTTCTTATTTTGGTAATCCTCAAAATGTATAAAAATGTGTATTATTTTCTCAATTGTCTAATTTATGTCGACATGTATTAATAAGTCTACACACAACAGTTTGTAGTCGATTTATTAATACCGGTCTGTCAACATTTTATTATGACAATCTCGTATAATATATACTTTAACTATAAATATCGCATATTTATAATTAGCTAATTAATTATAACCGATTACGTTTAATTACGAATTAACATCTTAATTCGTTCAAGCTAACATTATATACATTAATTAAATATAACATTTTATATTCAATTTACGAATTCACAGTTAATTCATCTCAGCTAATATTATTTAATTGTATTAAATAATCGTCTCATCATCACATTGACTAACTGTTTAGTCAAATACATGGACTAACTTTTTAGTCATATAAGACATCAATGTGATTACATTTCCATAATCACATCTCTCAAACACATCCTTTAGATGTGACTTTTAGGGACCAGTTGATCACCGCCATCAGTATGATAATAACGTCAAACTTCTAGCAATCCAACCGTTATTAAGTAATCGTTAATCAACTGATAAAATACTAACTATACCCTTGTGAACTTATAAGAGATTTATAAATGTTATCACACTAATTGTGGAGGACACAAACTCCAACACTACGACCATGAATAATAGCAAAACGGTCAATGTTACAATTGGTCTGGTATGGAGGGAGTATTTAATTATCGCATAATTAAATAATAGTTTCCGCTCCTCGAGTTCACAACTCAATATCTCTCTAAATTAATTAATCAACTAACTTTTAGTCAATTTATCAAGGGACTAATTAAACTGTATCTCATACAATTAATTAGTTTTCGTGTTGGGGTTCGTTCCTTTAGGTGTGACCGAAAGGAATCAGCTGAACACCGCCGTCTCACAACAGTAACGTCAAACCCTAGTTGGCCAATCGTTACCGATATACGTTGATCAGCTGACTAGTATTGCCAATGAATATCCCATGCATATTCCTTGATGAGATTTAATAATATTATCATGCACTATTGTGGAGGACAAATACTCGAACAGGAGTAAGTATTTATATGATAATGAAATACAAAACTAGATTGGTATGTAATAATGTACCATTTTAATCAATAAGATGTTATTTGAAAACATGTGTATAGAGACATGCGTATTGAGAATTGATATTTATGTAAAAATTAGACTAGTGTTTTGATTCAGGAATGAATGTTTTATAACTTTTGTGTATAATTTTCTCTTTGTGAAAACATTATGTGTATATACAGATGCTGAAATTCTACGGAACGAAAAAAATACCTTTTTAGTAGCTAGAACACGCTGATCAAAATATTTAAAAAATAAAAAATAAAAAATAGGACAACGGTTATGAAAAAAACCGTTGTTAAAAGTGTGCCAAAAGACAACGGTTCTTGCATAACCGTTGTCTTTTGTCACACTTTTAACAACGGTTGTGTAAGAACTGTGATGCGTGCATTTCATATAGTCTTTTTAAGCCTTATTTGTACGCATTTCTATGTGTTTTACGTAGTATTATGCTACAAATGTCCCCGAGTCATGTACTTTGTTTTACTTTGTCTTAATTGCAGGAATGTACCAAAGAGGATGGAATTGAGCTTAGAACTGTCCCTATAGCTTGCATTTAGGAGATGGAAGGAATTGGAGCAAGAGTACTTCTGCCTTGGGATGCGTGACGTCGTCTTGGAAGCTAAATCAACGACCTATGGCTGGTTCAGTGGTAGATTCTTTCATCGAGAGCTTTGCTGGCCTATATTCTCGATCGAGACCTTTTTGATGGTGAACAGTCCTCGATCAAACTTCTGCTATGTTCGATCGAGAAGTGGGTTTTTGGTGTTCCTCGATCGAGTAGATGCTATGCTCGATCGAGAGGTTTTGGCTGGAAATTAATGGATCGAGGAGCTTGGACGTGCTCGATCGATCACTTTGAGATCTGACGCAAGATTTTATTGCGTAAACCTTATTTACTTGATATCTTAGTTATCGTATTTAGGTTAATAAATATCTCTCCTATATAAAGGAGAGACTTAATTAGGTTTAGGTATCTTTCATTAATCTTTAATCATTCATTAACTCCAGAATTAAGCATTCATACCTTGATTACTCTCGTTCAACGTTGCTTCGCTATTTTTCGGATCTCAACTTATGTAATTCCTTTCTCTCTTTAATTCATAGTTTTAATTCTTTCTTGCAAATCTTAATCGCTGTTAGATTATTAGAATTTATATTTAGTTTATGCAATTTCCTTTTATTCATCGTTATACCATGTTTAATATTGTTTTATCTATCGTTATCAGTTCTATTATCGTTATGAGTAGCTAAATTCCTTATTGCTGGGATTAGGGAAGCCATGATAGTAAAACAATGATGCTATAATTAGTTTAGGAGGTTTAATTATGAGAATTATTTTATAGCAATATAACAGTAATTACTTGGTTGAGTGCACGCAACTGATTTAGTTAATCCGGTTAAATTCAGACCTAGATCGGAAGATTGGAATGAATAGACCTGTTATGAACAATAGACTACCCTAATCAGAGCGGAAGCTATTTAGTAAGAATCTAGGGCGGATAGCGGACCGGATGGACCTTTCCACTACCTTTCTCACATCAGACTGACTGACCTTACCTTTAGCTGATTTGCGTAATATCATGGTGAACCGACATCCTAGCATCTTTCTCTCTATTTGATCACACTCTTTTCATTCTTGCTATTTTTGGTTGTTGTTCCTTTTATTGCTTTTAATTCAGTTCATTAGTTTAGTTAAAACAAATCAATCAAAACCCCCCATTTTGTGACCGTTGACAGACTAGATAACAAGTAGATAGTGACCGCCTGCCTGTGGATACGATACACCGCTTACCTATACCGCATAAGTTTAGTCCAGTTAGGTTTTATTTTTGATAGGTTGCGACAACCGTGTCATATTTTGGCGCCGTTGCCGGGGAGGCAGCTATTTTATTTACTTGTCTTATTTTAGTTTGTTTTAGTCTCAAGGGATTTTTAATTCCTTGAGGTAGTTCTTATTCTTTTCTCTTAGTTTTGTTTATGCCCAGGTCCAACAGGTCAGAGTTAGTACCAGCTCTGTCTTTAGAGGAACACAATTCTATTTCTGCAACCGTTACTAAATCTGCGAAGATGCCTAACATTGCTAGTCATTCTGAGCAGACAGCTGATTCTATTCCTAAGGGTTTCAAGCTTTCAACTGATAAGGGGAGTACTTTTGATATTCGCCCTTCTTATATTAATCTGGTAGAGAGAAACCTGTTCAAAGGAGTAGCCGGTGAGGACCCAAGGAAGCATATGGAGATCTTCACATATTATTGTTCTACTATTCCTGCTACTAAGGGAGTGACCCAACAGAAGATTAAGGAAGTCTTGTTTCCTTTTTCTCTTACTAATGGAGCTCGGGATTGGTTAATTGACTTGGATAGGACTTCAGCAGAGATTACTGATTAGAATACCCTAGCTCTTACTTTCTATAAGAGATACTACCCTCCACAGAGAACTAACGCATTGCGAGGGAAGATTACAAGTTTTAAACAAAATCCGACAGAGAACTTGTACGAAGCATGGAGTAGGTTTAAGAAGCTGGTTAGGTCTGTCCCACATCACGAGTTTGGCCAGTGGTTTTTGTGTAATCAGTTCTACAATGGGTTATATGATGACCACCATGCTGTTTTAGATGCTGTAGCTAATGGAATATTTCAGAAGAATATTGATGATGATAAGGGTTGGCACATTATAGAGGAGATGGCTACCTATTGTGCTGAATATGGGAATCCAAGAAGTGGTACTAGAAGAGTTGCTGGAGACAATAATGCACTTGTGGCTCAACTGGAAGCCATGAATGCAAGATTTGATAAGCTAGAATTGCAGGCTATAGGAAATTAACAGATGGTTCACTTGTTGTCTAGACAAGAGACCGTCTCATGTGAGAGATTTGGTACTGATGGCCAAAATGCAGTGGAGTGTTTAGCTGAGAAGGAGCAAGTCTATGCCTTTCAACAATTTAGGCAAGGAGGCTCCTACTTTAACAATCAAGCTGGAGTTCATCCCAATTTGAGGTGGTCTAGCCAAAATGTTTTGAATCCTACACCTCCACCGCAGCAACAACAAACCTATGTTCCGCCCCATCGAAATTAACAACAAGGCTTTCAAAAGCCTCCTTCTTTCCCACCACCGCATCAGCAAGTGCCTCTTCTAGTGGTAATAATGACATAGCCGAGTTGAAGTCAATGATGCAATCACTTGCACTTCAAATGCAGAAAAGTGACCAAGCAAAGGATGCTTCTATTAAATTGCTTGAGTCCCAGTTAGTTCAACTGGCTACTAAGCAAGCTTCAAGACAACCGGGCCAATTACCGTCACAACCTGACAAGAAACCACATGAGACGGTAAATTTGATCAGTTTAAGGAGTGGTATTTCTTATGAGGGACCCAAAATGCCAAAGGAGAATGCTGAATTTTCAGACTCCGAGGTTGAAGCTACTGTTTATGAGAAGGCGTCTTTTGACGAAAAAGTAACGGATTCACCTAGTGTACTCAATCGACCTGTTTCCAATGGCCGATCGAGCAAATCTACTGAAGAAGTGCTCGATCGAGGGGATAAAAGTGATAGATCGAGCACTGAGGAAAACAGGCCTCTCGATCGAGCACCCCAAACTGCTCGATCGAGCAAAATTTCTGAGAGAACCTCTCGATCGAGAAGTGATGTTGCTCGATCGAGCAATATTAATGATGAGGAGGACCATTTGTCATCTAAATCTAATTTGGACGATAAATTTACAAATAAGGATAATTCCTATAAGCCCCAAGTTCCATTTCTAGGGAGGCTACGAAGGACAAAGACAGAACAACAATTTGGCAGATTTGTTGATCTTTTGCGAAGTCTTAAAGTTAATGTGCCGTTTGCCGAGTTACTCACCCAGGTACCCTCTTACTCAAAGTTTATGAAATAAATTCTTTTACGTAAGAGGAATGTAGATGAAGTAGAAATGGTGGCTTTGACTGAGGAGTGTGATACCCGTCGTTGTGAGTACCAAAAATAATATTTATAAACCTATTAAAACTAAAAGAAGCTAGTGGTAACAGGGTCGAACCACAGAGAGGCAGATGTAATTATTAGTTGTCTAAATTCAGTCCAAGGTAACAATGATGTGGGGGTTTGATTGAATTGGTCTATAACTAATGGAAACAAAAGACAATAAACTAAATAGACGGATGAAACAGATATTAAAAAGGGTGCAATGATGGTCGGTTCACTATAGTTTCGGCGGCAGCAAACTAGGTAGGTCTAAAACAAACACGTGAGACGGGAAAATAAGAGGTCCTCTCGGTCCACTCTCACAGGTAGCATGTTTCGATCTCGCTACAGGTCCCTAATATCACTAATACTAACTTTCGTTCTGAAAAGTGACTAAAAGGTCTAAACTAACTTATCTTTCGATCTCGTTAATCTAGTCGTCTAAATTAGGTAGGCTATCTCTCTTCCCTATCTTTCGATCTTTATTGGGTCGGTCAAATCCTAGACATTCAACTAGTCGCGTGCACTCGATTCGTCAAACATAGAAATTAAATTAATTAAAACGAAGCATATCTCACGAGGCCAGTCGATCGACCAGGGTAGGCGGTCGATCGACCGTGGCGCGATTCAGGGTTCCCTATTCTAATGCCGCCTAACCTACAGTTCCCCTACATCCTAGCACGAATAATTTAGCTACTCATGATATTGATAAAAACAACAACAATATTAACGAAATAAACTACTGAATTCATGCTTAAATTAGCGGAAGAAAAAGATTAGCATAAAACAATAATTATGGCTTCGGGAAACTAATCTATCAATTCTAGCTACAAACGAAATAAGCAATAAAACTGAAATAGTGAATAAAGGAATACCAGTAGAAGAATTGCAGGAAAAAAAGATCAGAAAACCGAATGCCGATGTAACTTTTATTGAAAGAAATATTTGTAAACTAAAGAACCCTAACAAATTTCGTGATCTAACACTGATGAAAACTGAATGAATGTTCTCAAAACCTAGCACAGGTTATATAGAATACAACATAGTTCTTATTGCCAAAACCTAACTACTATGGGCCTGCTTATTCTCGATCTTTTAATTCACGCAGATTAGCGGCTTGGTCGATCGACCACCGAGGGGTCGATCGACCGTAAGCTCAACAAAGGCTCCTGGAAGTCGTGGTATGGTCGATCGACCATAGGTAGCGGTCGATCGACTGCTTTAGCTGATACTTGACTTCTAAATTCTCGTGGATTTGTCTTTCGGACCTCGAAATGCGAACCAAGCTCTTTCCTTGAGTAAATAATTTACGTCAAATGCAGTGCAAGGTACTCGAGGACGGATTTGGCTCAAAATCTACTCATTTCCGCATAAATCTGCCATATTACATAAAAATACGAAAGTAGACGAAATGGGGCAAATAGTAGCCTTAAACTACATAAATGAGCTGTGAAATGCGTGTAAAATAGGGTGTAAAACATCATATAATTGACACGCATCAAACTTCCCCAAACCAAACCCTTGCTTGTCCCCAAGCAAGTACTAGACTTGATCCTAAAAACCTAATGGAACGAGTTCAATCTCAGAGTGAAATGCACAAGTAAAGCCTAAACCAATTTAATGCAACAACCAACAATCAATTAGAAATGTGAATCATGCAAACGAGTTATGTAGTCGTCAAAAACTGCTGAACCGTCAACTATAGAGACTTATCAAATTGGACTCTCACGGGTCGCTCAAATCACTCAATAAATACAGGTGAATATATATGAAAGATAGAAAGAATTCATTTTATTAGTGACACTCACCTAACTACGACCTATAAGAACATGCCTGCAATATAATATAAAAGTAATCTCTACAACCGTACATATGCATTCCAACCGAACAAATGACCATGACACATGCCGAGGAAAATATGGATATGTGAGGCAATGGGCAAGAAGGGTAAAACATTTATGGGAATGTGGGGGTACAGGTGATCAAGCTAGTACCGTAACAAAACCATATGACAATATCCAATTCTTGCTCAAACTTTAATTGACACGGTGCTATAGCAAGCACAAAACTCACAATCTCCGTAGTAATCAATCAACTAACTCCCCATAAGATACAAATGAAACATGGGAGCAAAACTCGCCATTTGAATAAAGACTTGAATCATGCGAATTGATTTCTTTTCTTCTCGGGCATAGGTCGATCGACCAAGTAGAGCAGTCGATCGACTGCATTAAACAGTACAACACTCTTTTTTTTCTTTTTCGAATCATTTTTCTTCTTCTTTTTTTTTTCTTTGTTCCTTTCTTTCTTTCCTTTTTCCAACTTCCCAACTTCATCTCAAAATGAGCATATGCCACCAAAAACGTAGTAACAATCCCAAAAACTAAACTACTAGCTTGACAAGGCCAGGCTAAATCTAGGATGTAGTAAACGGGACAAAAAGGCTATTTTTGGCAGTGTGGAGCTTATGGGTAAGACGAGAAAAAGGGGACCTCTACCACATGTGTCAACAAACCACAAACCGAATGCACACAGGTATTAAGCAGATTAAGTTCATATTTATGCATATTGATATAACATGTCTCATAAGGAGTAACTACTCACATCCTAGATAAACTGGTCATAGATGACACCAGTTATGGGCTCTAAATCTCAGAAAATGATGTAGTTTGCCAAATTTCTAAGTCAAGTCTCAAATCCAGCAAATAAATTAACGAAAACTCGTAGACTATGCGATTGATTCTACTAATAACATGTCAATTAGCAAGGCTTAGGCGATAAAACAGATGCAAATGCAATGTCATCATTGAAATACTACCGTTCCGACTCAACCTATATGCTAAAATAAACGTGCAATTTTTTCGAATTTTGTTGAAATTTTTCAATTTTTTTTTTTGAATTTTCTGTAAATATGGAGAAATTAAATAACAATGCAAGACAAAATGTAAACGTGAATGCAAAAACATATGAGATGCGACGTAAAACCCTTCCCCAAACCAAATCGCACAATGTCCCAATTGTGCAAAATCATGCAATAAAGAAAAGGAAAACGGGAATTTACGAGAAAATTAAGTAAATAAGAAATGAAGTAAGGACAGGAACTCACAAGACTTTAAGCGCAGCAAAAGGAAACCTCCCCAAACCAGCGTGAGCTAGGAGGTTTCAATAGCTCGCAGTGCTACCAATATGTACCTGAAAAGACAACAAATACCACGCATAAAACCAAGAAAACAATTTTGAAGCGATGATTATGTGCAAAAATAAGAAAATAGAAGAAATCAGAAATATGGCGGAAAATAAAGTGGAGTAGAAAACTCCCTCAATTCCGCCGATCGACCAAACACAGCAGGGGAGAGGCCGTGAACAGGTACAACAGTGCAGGATGGTCGATCGACTACATCACCCAGTCGATCGACCAGAGTGAACAGGAACAGAAGCTCCTGGAAGTCGAACCTCAGTCGATCGACCAGGGTAAGCGGTTGATCGACTGGAAATACTGCTGTAACTTTCTGATTTCTTCAAATTAGCTCGAGAACTTGAGCTAGTATGGTCTATAATCCTACATACACACATAATACCGCGCCAAAAATTGCGCAAAACCCAAAGTAACGGTATAAAGTGACGGGCCACATGAGGTCTTTCTTCCTAGCCGTCTGGGCAAAGACAATGGAGTGTTTCCCTACCTTAAAGGTCAAAGTACCCGAACCAACATCAATAACTGCACCAGCAGTATGCAGGAATGGTCTACCTAGAATAATAGGAATGTGGGCATCTTCGGGCATATCAAGTACTACGAAGTCAACAGGGAAGAAGAACTTCCCTATTTGCACGGGAATGTCCTCTAAGACTCCTATTGGCTGGACCGCAGAGCGATCTGCCATCTTTACTGTCATGTTCGTGACTGCAAACCTATTCAACTTTAATTTCCTAGCAAAACTCAAGGGCATTCCACTAATACTAGCTCCTAGGTCACATAAGGCTTTGTCAATAGGAAAGGTGCCAATATTACATGGGACTGAAAAACTACCCGGGTCTTCTAGATTAAGGGGTGAAGTGATACGGTCGTTCTGTACCAAAAATAAATACCTAAGTTACAACTAACAGAAGCTAGCAGCAAGTAGGGTCGATCTCCACAGGGAGGCTATTTTGCTAATTATCCTTTAATTCTTGGCCTGTAGGGTGTCACAGAATGGGGTTTTGATTGCTTTAACTAAACTAATAAAAAGGTAAGAGAGGAATAAACGCAAGAAATTAACAGAGGAGAAGGGAATATGCTAGGAGTCGGTCTACCGTGGCAGCTGTACTATCGGGTGTACTGAGGCGATTAGACTAATGATAAGAAGAGCTATGGTCGTCACCTTTCGGTCCTTAAACCGCCCTAGGGTCTCCTAAGTTAGCTTTTGCCCTAATTAGGTATTACCTATTGTAATTAAGCAAGCCTTCCCTTCCAATCTTTCGATCCAGGTCGGGGTTAACTGATACGTGCATTTTATATAGTCTTATTGGCCTATTTTATGCACGTATTTCTATGCTTTTATCGTGGTTTTATGCTACGAAATGCCCCGAATATGCTACTTTGGTTTGTTTTGTCTTATTTACAGGAATGAACCCAAAAGTAGTAAAATCAAGCCTTTTACCATCCTTTTAGCATGCATTTGGAGGAAGAGTGAACTTGGAGTGGGAATGTAGCTATTTTGAGATGCGCAAAGAAGAAAGATAGCTAGGCGAGCAAAGGAAGAACTTCAAATTGCTAGTGCCTACTTTGAAGAGCTATATATCGAGTTCTACAACAGATATTCAGGTGATTCCAATTGGAGATGAAAGTTTGTCATTTTAGCTTTCCAATTCCACCGGAATCACCCTGTTTGACCAAGTAACGAAGAAATGGCAGCCATTTGAAGTTTGGTGCGCGAAGCAGAATTACGCCGAGAAGTGCTCGATCGAGAACTATTTCTATTCGATCGAGAGCCCATTTGCTCGATCGAGAGCTACTTCTTCTCGATCGAGTGATTAAAGGGAAAGAAGTCTTCGATCGAGAGGAATTGTTCTCGATCGAGAGGAATGCTAAGGAATATCACTCGATCGAGCAACAATCTTTGACGGGCTTGGGCTTTTTAGCTTTATTTTCCGCAATTAGGTTAATAAATCCTATTTTCTTATAAATAGGAAAGAGGACGGCACGTTACTGTACTCTCTTCTCCCTCCCTCTTCACCTCTCTAATTACCTTTTCTTCGGTCACTGCTACTGTTACTTTTGTTCTTTCATTTCCTGGATCATTTATTTCAAAGAATCCTTTCCTCCCTTTTCTCTCTTTAATTTAATTTAATGTTTATTATTTGTTCTTTCTTTATTTCTTGTTCTCCCTTAACTATGCATAGCTAATTCCCCTGGTATGTTAGGATTAGGGAAGCCGTGGTAGCGATGTTTTAATTGACTTATATAGATTAGTCTTGCGATAGGAATTGTATTAGGCAATTTAATTGTTATCCGATCGAATGAATGCATGCAGGAGACCATAAATTTAGTTAACCCCGACCTAGATCGAAAGATTGGAAGGGAAGGCTTGCTTAATTACAATAGGGTATTGCAGTGAGGGCGAAAGTTAAGCTGTTTACGCTCTAGGGCGGTTTAAGGACCGAAAGGTGACGACCATAGCTCTTCTTATCAATAGTCTAATCGTCTTAGTATTCCCGATAGTATAAGATCTGATAGCTGCCACGGTAGACCGACTCCTAGCATACTACCTTGCTTTCTCTTATTTTTAATTTCCTTTATTCCCTTCTCTTGCCTTTGTCTCAGTAGTTTAGTTAGTTCACAATCAATTCAAAACCCCCATTTCTCGTGACACCGACAGACATCGAATTAAACGGATAGATAGCAACTTAGCCTCCCCGTGGAGATCGACTCTACTTACCGCCGACTTCGTTAGTAGTAACATAGGTATTTATTTTTGGTACGAAACGACAAGATCAAATTTTGGCGCCGTTCTTGGGGGAGGCGACGCTTTTTATCCTGTTTTATTTTGTTTGTCTTTTTCGCCTCAAGGGAAGACTAAGTACCTTGAGGCCGTTCTTATCTTTTTCTTTAGTGCTTTGTTTTGATAGGCCTACGGTTTATTAGACAAAGCACGAGGGAGATTATCGAAGGGAAGGCTTGAGTACCTTCGATCCCTCTTGCCAAGATGACATCCGTCTCCCGACTAATTGCTCGGCCTTGAAGCCCAAGCCGAAAACCCGCTAGTTGGGAAAGGAAGAAATCTTGGGGATGTGGTACTTCTTGAGCACAATGCAAACCGTAGTTGTGCCGCCACATCCACCCTATCAATGGCCACCGCAACAAGATCCTCCCGATATACAAGAAGAAGAACTTGCGGAGCTGAAATCTTTAATGGAGACAATTGCATCTCAAATGCAAGCTCAGCAAGATCATGATAGACAATTCTCCTCACGAGTTGATAAGCTCGGGCCTGTAGTTGCTCAGTTAGCAGCTGAGATGGAGATAGAAGAGATCGCGGAGTGGACATATTCAATGGTGACGCTTGTATCACAAATGCAAGAGAGCAATAAGAATATGGACGCTCGACTCCTTAAGCTCAAAACTGACATTGCTCAGTTAGCAGCTGAGATGCAAGAAGAAGAGGTTTATCTTGCTGAGAGCGGTTTTTCTCCTGAGGAAACCGTGTTTCCCAATGATGAGGATGACTTCTATGACTCGGACGACGAGTTCCTATCGTATTTCACTGCCCCACGCGAAGATTTCAGCCCTATGCAGGAAGAATCACTCGATCGAGTGACTAAAAGTAGTCGATCGAGTGAAATTTCAGAAGGAAGCCCTCGATCGAGTAGTATTTTTATTCGATCGAGTGGAATGCAGGAGGATAGATCTCGATCGAGTGGTTTTGTTACTCGATCGAGTGAACTGCGGGAGGGAAGTAGTCGATCGAGTAAGAATTCTACTCGATCGACTGATTTGGCCAGCGAGAGCAGTGCTATGTTGCTTGGGTTCATTTTAGACGATGATTTTGACGATGATGATGGTTACAGTGAATACCCCTTATTCAAAGCTAAGTCGGATACACTTGAAGCTGAGATGTATGGGCTGAATTCCACTGAGGGCGGCGAGAGGACAGCTGAGTCGGTAATTGCTCCTAGCACGGAAGAGGTAATAAACTCTTTTACCTATGATTCCGTCATTGAGAGCGACCAATCTGAGGTAGTAAATGATAATTTTATTATTGTTTGTTCTAATAGTATTTTGCCTCGTTTGACTTGCGTAATTTCTTTTAAAGCTATACCCCCTCTCAAGTGGACGATTAAATTAGCAAATTCTCACCGTACATGTCATCTCAAAATTGCTAATCTGAATCGGGACCCTTATATATTGACAGTTGCTCCCGCGCTCCTTTATTATGTGGATAAATTTAGGAGCTCACATAGGAAATTTGTTAGACTCAAACGGTTGTTTAATTTCATTTCCTATTTCTTGATTCCACTTTGGTGCTACTTATCTTTGTTGTGTAGCACATGCGCAGCTTTTTGACAAAGTTTTCGCGCGCTTTGAGCTGTTTTGATTGTGATTAATTATAGAGGCTCAAGAAAAAGAAGGTCGAGCCGGGACTGATCGAAGCTAGCGCTACCCGGAGGCAACCTTTGCAATTTTATTTTGCATTTTTATTTACTTTCAGTTGTAATAAATGGTTTTATACCATAGACTATCTCGGTATGCTTGTTTTTTGTCATTCGGGCTGTTTTTCATTGCATTATGCAGAATACGCTGCGGATCACTCGATCGAGTACTTTTTGCACTCGATCGAGTACTTGTGCTGCCAAATCCACTCGATCGAGTGAAATATTTACTCGATCGACTACCTGCAAAAGGAGAACTGCTCGATCGACCACAACACCATTCGATCGAGCAGATTTGAATGCCCATTTCACTCGATCGACTACTGTTCAACTGCCATCGAGTGTTTTTGACTTGGATTAGCTTACTGAGACGTTTTTCCGGGCCCTTAGCAACCTCCCATGTTCATGGTCGGTTTGGGGAGGTCCCTTTATTCGCACTATCTTGTGAGTTTTCCGCATTTACTCTCTTTCTCTTTCAGTTTGCATTTCCTTTCCATGTTTTGGTACAATGGGGGCATTGTACGGTTTGGTTTGGGGAGGTTGTGCATCCATATCTGTGTCTGCATTTTGTTTTCATTGCATTTCAGTTATCACGTTTAATTTATGTTTGCATTGTTGTTTATTTTTGTTAAAATTCAAACTCTCATAAAAATTAAAAAATTAGAAAAATTCAAAAAAATTCATGTTTATTTTAGCATATAGGTTGAGTCGGAACGGTAGATTTCAATGATGAAATTGCACTGCGTTTGTCTTTTTGCTTAGGCCTTGCATTAAACTGTTATCTTATTAGCTTTGTCTTATTGCATATCTACGAGTAATGTTTAAATTTAGCTGAACGAATAGACTTGACCTGAAATTTTGGCAACCTACTTATAATTTCTAAGATTTAGAGCCGTATAAACTGGTGTCATTTATGACCAGTTTCATGTAGGATTGTGAGTAGTTAATCCTTGCATAGCATGTTCATCAATTTGCACGTATATGAAATTCAATTGCTTTTTGCCTACATACATTCGGGTTAGTGGTTGGTGTCACATGCAGGGAGGTGCTTACAATTTCCTTTTCTTTCATTTTTACCCACAAACTCCACATTAGCCAAATTTGCCTGTTGACCCTTAACTACATCCCAAATTTAGCCTGCCTTGTCAAGCTAGTTTAGATTGTTCCGCGGTATACTATTTATTGTATCAAATCTTGGCTCATATCATATTGATTGGGAGTTGGTAATTTATGAAGAAAAGGAGGTTGATGAGAAAAAAAAAACGTGAAAAAGAAAAAAAAGAATTGAAAAATGAAAAAAGAAAAAAAATCAGAAAAGAAGAAACCGAAAGAAGAAAAATAGAGAAAGAAAGGAAAAATTTGAAAAAAAAAAGAAATGTTGTTTGGTTGACGGTTTCTGCTCCTATGTTCCATCTTATATCATTTGAGGAGTATGTTTGGTTCGGTTTGGTGAGTTTTATGCCAAATGAAGGGCATGTGCTTTATTCTATAATTGAGTTGGAAATGGATGTTGTCATATGGTTCTGTTTAGGTACTAGCTTGATCACCTATACCTCCACATTCCCATAACATGTTTTGCCTTTTCTTACCCATTGCCTCACTTTACCATATTTTTGTAAGCCCTCGGCTGTGACAGGACCTTGTTTGGTTGGAATGTATGTTCGGTAGTTAGAATTGTCTATCATATTAGTTGCATGCATGTTTATGTAGGTCGCAGTCTAGGTGAGTGACTGTTTTCTCTTTCTCTCTTATACATGTACTTTCACCCTTTGCTTCATGAGAGAAGAGTGACCCGTGAGAGTCCGATTTTAAAGGTCTTGCAAGGTCGACGGTTCAGCTTTGTTTATAAACATCCTATAACTCGTTTGCATTTGACTGTTTAGCTATAAGTGTTAGTTTGCTTGCATTAAATTGACTTAAGTGGGCATTTGTAGCTAGCTCTGAGTTATCTTTTTCCGTTCCATTAGTCGCATTTTAGTTTACTCGAGGACGAGTAAAGGTTTGGTTTGGGGAGATTTGATACGTGCATTTTATATAGTTTTATTGGCCTATTTTATGCACGTATTTCTATGCTTTTATCGTGGTTTTATGCTACGAAATGCCCCGAATATGCTACTTTGGTTTGTTTTGTCTTATTTGCAGGAATGAACCCAAAAGTAGTAAAATCAAGCATTTTACCGTCCTTTTAGAATGCATTTGGAGGAAGAGTGAACTTGGAGTGGGAATGTAGCTATTTTGAGATGCGCAAAGAAGAAAGATAGCTAGGCGAGCAAAGGAAGAACTTCAAATTGCTAGTGCCTACTTTGAAGAGATATATCTCTAGTTCTACAACAGATATTCAGGAGATTACAATTGGAGATGAAAGTTTGTCATTTTAGCTTTCCAATGCCACCGGAATCACCCTGTTTGACCAAGTAACGAAGAAATGGCAGCCATTTGAAGTTTGGTGCGCGAAGTAGGAATTACGCGCTGAGAAGTGCTCGATCGAGAACTATTTCTATTCGATCGAGAGCCCATTTGCTCGATCGAGAGCTACTTCTTCTCGATCGAGTGATTAAAGGGAAAGAAGTCTTCGATCGAGAGGAATTGTTCTCGATCGAGAGGAATGCTAAGGAATATCACTCGATCGAGCAACAATCTTTGACGAGCTTGGGCTTTTTAGCTTTATTTTCCGCAATTAGGTTAATAAATCCTATTTTCTTATAAATAGGAAAGAGGACGGCACGTTACTGTACTCTCTTCTCTTCTCCCTCCCTCTTCACCTCTCTAATTACCTTTTCTTCGGTCACTGCTACTGTTACTTTTGTTCTTTCATTTCCGGATCATTTATTTCAGTAATCCTTTCCTCCCTTTTCTCTCTTTAATTTAATTTAATGTTTATTATTTGTTCTTTCTTTATTTCTTGTTCTCCCTTAACTATGCATAGCTAATTCCCCTGGTATGTTAGGATTAGGGAAGCCGTGGTAGCGATGTTTTAATTGACTTATATAGATTAGTCTTGCGATAGGAATTGTATTAGGCAATTTAATTGTTATCCGGTCGAATGAATGCATGCAGGAGACCATAAATTTAGTTAACCCCGACCTAGATCGAAAGATTGGAAGGGAAGGCTTGCTTAATTACAATAGGGTATTGCAGTGAGGGCGAAAGTTAAGCTGTTTACGCTCTAGGGCGGTTTAAGGACCGAAAGGTGACGACCATAGCTCTTCTTATCAATAGTCTAATCGTCTTAGTATTCCCGATAGTATAAGATCTGATAGCTGCCACGGTAGACCGACTCCTAGCATACTACCTTGCTTTCTCTTATTTTTAATTTCCTTTATTCCCTTCTCTTGCCTTTAGTCTCAGTAGTTTAGTTAGTTCACAATCAATTCAAAACCCCCATTTATGTGACACCTTGACAGACCGAATTAAACAGATAGATAGCAACTTAGCCTCCCTGTGGAGATCGACCCTACTTACCGCTGACTTCTGTTAGTAGTAACATAGGTATTTATTTTTGGTACGAAACGACAGTATCATTAACTACTTTTATAAATTGGTCTCCTGCATGCATACATTCAACCTAATAACAATTATATTGCCTAATACAATTCTTATCGCAAGGCTAATCTATTCAAGTCAATTATAACATGTTGCTACCACGGCTTCCCTAATCCTAACATACTAAGGGATTTAGCTACGCATAATTAAAGGGGAAACAAGAAATAAGGGAAGAACATTAATAATAAGCATAAATTAAAGAAGAAAAGAAAGGGAAAGAATTAATACTGAATTAATGATCCGGAATTGAAGAACAAAAGTAACAGTGAAAGTGACAGAAGAAAAGTAACGTGCAATGGTCCCCCCCGGATGATTACAAATGACGTCCTAACTCCTATTTATAAGAAAATAGGAGTATAGTTAAACCTAATGATGGAAATTAAGTAAAAGCCCAAATTTATAGCAAAATCCACTCGATCGAGTGGAATAAAACCACTCGATCGAGCAACTCAAGCTCAAGACTTCTCGATCGACTAACTAAATCACTCGATCGAACAAACACACATAAGGAACTCGTCGATTTTCCGGAAAAAGTACTCGATCGATCGATTATTTGACCTAAAACCACTCGATCGACCGATTAAGTACTCGATCGAGTGAATCTTGACTTCAAAGACTTATAATTCACGTTAGTTTGACTTTGACTTGTCCTTTTAGCTCTCGAAATAGCTTCACGCATCCCAAGACAGCTATAATTCCCGCTCTAAATCCACTCTTCTTTCAAATGCATGCAAAATGGACGGTAGAACGCTTGATTTCACTACTTTATGGTCCATTCCTGCAATTAAGACAAAATACACCAAAGTAGCATATTCGGGGCATTTCGTAGCATAAAACCACGATGAAAGCATAGAAATACGTGCATAAAATAGGCTAAAAAGACTATATAAAATGCACGTATCAAATCTCCCCAAACCAAACCTTTACTCGTCCCCGAGTAAACTAAAATGCAACTAATGGAACGGAAAAAGATAACTCAGAGCTAGCTACAAATGTCCACTTAAGCCAATTTAATGCAGACAAACTAACACTTATAGCTAAATAGTCAAATGCAAACGAGTTATAGGATGTTTATAATAAAGCTGAACCGTCGACCTTGCAAGACCTTTAAAATCGGACTCTCACGGGTCACTCTTCTCTCATGAAGCAAAGGGTGAACAAATATATGTAAGAGAGAAAGAAAAATAGTCGCTCACCTAAACTACGACCCATATAAACATGCATGCAGCTAATATGATAGACAATTCTAACTACCAAACATACATTCCAACCAAACAAGGTCCTGTCACAGCCGAGGGCTTACAAAAATATGGTAAAGTGAGGCAATGGGTAAGAAAAGGCAAAACATTTATGGGAATGTGGAGGTATAGGCGGCCAAGCTAGTACCTAAACAGAACCATATGAGACATATCCATTTCCAACTCAATTATGAAATAAGCACAATGCCCTTCATTTTGCATAAAATCTCACCAAACCAAACTGAACTAACTCCTCAAATGATATAAGATAGAAAATAGGAGTGAAACCGTCTCAAACAAAATCTTTTTTTTTCTTTCTTTTCTATTTCTTTTTTTTTTTTTCGTTTTCTTCTTTTTCTTCAACTTCACGTTTTCTTCCTTTTTCATTTTTCATCTCTTTTTTTCTTTCAACTTTTTTTTTTCTTTTTCACGTCTTTTTTCATCATTCTCCTTTTCTTCATAAGTTACCAACTCCGAATCAATAGATGCAAGCCAAACTCGATACAATAGACAATATACCGCAGAACAATCTAAACTAGCTTGACAAGGCAGGCTAAATATGGATGTTGCTAAGGGTCAACAGGCAAATTTGGCTAATGTGGAGTTAAATGGGTAAAAATGAAAGAAAGGGAAATTGTAAGCACCTCCCTGCATGTGACACCAACCACTAACCCGAATGTATGACGGCGAAAAGCAATTGAATTTCATATACGTGCAAATTAATGAACATGCTATGTAAGAAGTAACTACTCACAATCCTACATGAAACTGGTCACAAATGACACCAGTTTATACGGCTCTAATTCCTTAGAATTTATAAGTAGGTTGCCAAAATTTCAGGTCAAGTCTATTCGTTCAGCTAAATTAAACATTAACTCGTAGATATGCAATAAGACAAAGCTAAAAGATAACAGTCTAATGCAAGGCTTAAGCAAAAAGACAGATATAGTGCAATTTCATCATTGAAATCTACCGTTCCGACTCAACCTATATGCTAAAATAAACATGAAGTTTTTTGAATTTTTGAAATTTTCTAATTTTTATGGGATTTTAAATTTTAATGAAAATAAACAACCATGCATACATAAACTAAATGTGATAACAGAAATGCAATAAAAGCAATATGCAGACACAGATATGGATGCATAACCTCCCCAAACCAAACTGTACAATGCCCCTATTGTACCAAAACATGGAAAGAAAATGCAAAACAAGGAGAAAGAGAGTAAATACGGAAAAAACTCACAAAATGCGCGAATAAAGGGACCTCCCCAAACCGACCATGAACATGGGAGGTTGCTAAAGGCCCGGAAAACCGTCTCAGGAAGCTAATCCAAGTCAATACACTCGATAGCAGATGAACACTAGTCGATCGAGTGAAAAGGGCATTCACAACTACTCGATCGAGAGAAAAAACAGTCGATCGAGTAGTTCTCTTTTTGCAGTTGCTCGATCGAGTAGAAAAACTACTCGATCGAGTGGATTTATCGAACGATTAACTCGATCGAGTAGAAAAACTACTCGATCGAGTGCTTCTCAGCGTGTACCTGCAAAACGCAATGAAAAACAGCCCGCAAACTAACTAAACAAGCATACTGAGAAAGTATATGGTATAAAAACCATTTATTACAACTGAAAATAAAATGATCCGGGTTGCCTCCCGGGTAGCGCTAGCTTCAGTCAGGTCCCAGCTCGACCTTCTTTTTCTTCGAGCCTCTATAATCAGCTACAATCAAAACAGCTCAAAGTGCGCAGCATTAGATCGTACATCTGCGCATGTGCTACACAAAAGCAAAAGTAGCACCAAAGTGGAATAAAGAGATAGGAAATAAAATTGTATAAACATTTAAGTCTAACAAATTTCCTATGAGAGCTCCTAAATTTATCCACAAAATAGAGGAGCGCGGGAGCAGTTGTCAATAAAATAGGGTATCGTCTCAGATTAACGAACTTGAAATGATAAGGACGGTGAAAAATCTTTAAATTAATCGACCACATGAGAGGAGGTATAGCTTTAAAAGAAATAGCGCGAGTCAAACGAGGCAATATACTATTAAAACGAACAATAATAAAATTATCGTTTACTACCTCAGGTTGGTTGCTCTCAACCACGGAATAACTGACAAAATAATGTAATACCTCATCCGTGCTAGGAGCAAATACCAACTCAAATTGTCCTTTCGTCGCCTCGGTGGAATTCACCCATAAATCTCGGCTTCAAGTGTGTCCGACTCGGCTTTGAATAAGGGAGACTCACCGTATCCATTATCATCATCAAAATCGTCATCTAAATCAAACCCATATGACGAATCAAAGCTCCCAATGGCCAAATCGATCGATCGAGCGGAATAATCGCTCGATCGACCAACTTCCTCTTGAATTCCACTCGATCGAGTGGAAATATCACTCGATCGAGCACTTTCTCCTGGAAAATCACTCGATCGACCAACTTTAGTCACTCGATCGAGTGATTCCTCCTGTCTGTGGCTGAAATCTTCGCGTAAGCTAGTGAAATATGATAGAAACTCGTCGTCCGAGTCATAAAAGTCATCCTCGGCATTGGGCAACACGGTTTCCTCAGGGGAAAACCCGCTCTCAGCAAGGTATACCTCTTCTTCTTGCATCTCACCGCTAACCGAGCAATGTGTGACTCCAGCTCAAGGATTCGAGCGTCCATATGTCTATCACTCTCTTGTATTTTGAATACAAGCGTCCCCATTAAATATGTCGACTCCGCGATCTCTTCTATCTCTATCTCAGCTGCTAACTGAGCAACTACAGACTCGAGCTCATCAACTCGGCAGAAGAATTGTCTATCATAATCTTGCTAAGCTTGCATTTGAGATGCAAGTGTCTCCAATAAAGATTTCAGCTCCGCAAATTCTTCTTCTTGTATATCGGGAGGATCTTGTTGCGGTGGCCATTGATAGGGTGGATGTGGCGGCACAACTACAACAGTGCATTGTGCTCGAAGACCCACATCCTCAAGATTTCTTCCTTTCCCAACTAGCGGGTTTTTCAGCTTGGGCTTCAAACTGAGCAATTAGTCGGGAGACAGATGTCATCTTGGCAAGAGGGATCGAAGGTACTCAAGCCTTCCCTTCGATAATCTCCCTCGTGCTGTTCGATAAACCCGTAGGTCTATCAAAACAAAGACTAAAGAAAAAGATAAGAATGGCCTCAAGGTACTTAGTCTTCCCTTGAGGCGAAAAGACAAACAAAATAAAACAGATAGAAAGCGTCGCCTCCCCGGCAACGGCGCCAAAATTTGATACGGTGGTTTACGTAATAAAAATAAATACCTAAGTTACAACTAACGTGCTAGCGAAAGCAAGTAGGTCGATCTCCACAGAGAGGCTATTTTGCTAATTATCCGTTTAATTCGGTCTGTAGGGTGTCACAGAATGGGGTTTTGATTCTTTGAACTAAACTAATAAAAAGGTAAGAGAGGAATAAACGCAAGAAATTAACAGAGGAGAAGGGAATATGCTAGAGTCGGTCTACCGTGGGCAAACCGTACTATCGGGTGTCTTGAGGCGATTAGACTATTGATAAGAAGAGTTATGGTCGTCACCTTTCGGTCCTTAAACCGCCCTAGGGTCTCCTAACTTAGCTTTCGCCCTAATTAGGTATTACCTATTGTAATTAAGCAAGCCTTCCCTTCCAATCTTTCGATCCGTGTCGGGTTAACTACTTTTATAAATTGGTCTCCTGCATGCATACATTCAACCTAATAACAATTATATTGCCTAATACAATTCTTATCGCAAGGCTAATCTATTCAAGTCAATTATAACATGTTGCTACCACGGCTTCCCTAATCCTAACATACTAAGGGATTTAGCTACGCATAATTAAAGGGGAAACAAGAAATAAGGGAAGAACAGTAATAATAAGCATAAATTAGAGAAGAAAAAAAAGGGAAATAATTAATACTGAATTAATGATCCGGAATTGAAGAACAAAAGTAACAATGAAAGTGACAGAAGAAAAGTAACGTGCAATGGTCCCCCCGGATGATTACAAATGACGTCCTAACTCCTATTTATAAGAAAATAGGAGTATAGTTAAACCTAATGACGGAAATTAAGTAAAAAGCCCAGCCCATAGCAAAATCCACTCGATCGAGTGGAATAAAACCACTCGATCGAGCAACTCAAGCTCAAGACTGCTCGATCGACTAACTAAATCACTCGATCGAACAAACACACATAAGGAACTGGTCGATTTTCCAGAAAAAGTACTCGATCGATCGATTATTTGACCTAAAACCACTCGACGACCGTTAAGTACTCGATCGAGTGAATCTTGACTTCAATGACTTATAATTCACGTTAGTTTGACTTTGACTTGTCCTTTTAGCTCTCGAAATAGCTTCACGCATCCCAAGACAGCTATAATTCCCGCTCCAAATCCACTCTTCCTTCAAATGCATGCAAAACGGACGGTAGAAGGCTTGATTTCACTACTTTATGGTCCATTCCTTCAATTAAGACAAAATACACCAAAGTAGCATATTCGGGGCATTTCGTAGCATAAAACCACGATGAAAGCATAGAAATACGTGCATAAAATAGGCTGAAAAGACTATATAAAATGCATGTATCATGAAGTATGGGTCAAATAAGAGCATGATTCCTCAGTGAGTGCGACAGTGTGCACAATTTCAAGTGACTTCTTTTTTGATAAGAGTTGCTTCATGAATTTCATATAAGCAGGCACTTGATTGACTAACTCAAGAAAAGGAACTTGTATGTTTATGCTACGAATAACATTTTCAAATTTATTAAACGATACTCGTTCCTTCGTCGGCACCAATCTCTCCGGATAGGGGGCTAAAAGTACCAACTTAGCCCTCTCCTCTAAATCTCTCATGCCGGCATCGGTGGATTTAGGCTGAAAATCCACCACCTTCTCCTTGTTGTAGCTTGACCCTTCTTCAGACCGTCTCAAATGTGAGCCATTAATCGACAAAAGGTCTTACTTGAACCAAATGCACCCATCAGCGATCAGTGCTGGCCTTAATATTTTCGCGTAGTACCTCGAAACAAGTGGTCCCTCAAGTTATCGGGCATCGGAGGACGAAAAGAATCACTATCACCGCACTTTGTCGGTCGATCGACCAGGTTGGTCGATCGATCGATCGACTTCTACAGAACATGGCTTCTGGTTGTCGCGGACGATCGATCGATCCGGGTATGTCGATCGATCGACCGACATACCTGTGATCGTCTTTTTTTGTTTTTGTTCGTCCATGACCTTCTCCTTGCTTGGTTCCGCCTCATCCTTTTCAGTGACGTCCTCAATCATAATAGGCCCATCAAGGGTAGACCCACTCCTCAAGGTAATTGCATTTAAGGTCCCCTTTTGATCAGTTTGAGTCGGTAAATGTCCCGGAGCTCGAGTTGTATTCTTGCTAGCCAATTGGGCAATTTGGCTCTCCAACATCTTCATCCCTACCTCTCTAGCTTGGGATTCTTTCAAAGAACAAGTTCTTGATTCGGCAAACTCGAAATTTTGGGATTGTTGTTGCTTTTTGAGGAACATAAGGAGGCTTTTGGAATTGTTGTTGCTTATGAGGGGGCACATAATTACTGCTGCTGCTGCCGCTGCTTTGTGGAGGTTGAGTTGGATTTAAGACATTTTGGCTACTCCACCTCAAGTTTGGATGGACATTTGGCTCATAGTAAGTGTTTGTCTGCCTATAATGTTGAAAGGCGGCGCAGACTCAAAGGGATTAGGACAGTTATCCGAAACATGTCCCTCGCCCACATCTTTTGCGGCGAAAGGACCGTCAGAAACAAAGATTCACATGGTAGATCCCTCCTTTTGAAGCTCCTCCCAACTCGTACTTATCAAATCTTGCTTTGTGAGAGCCTCTAATGCAGACTACTGAGGAGAGATTCAGTAGCTCTCCTTTGATTTCCCCTGGAATTTCCATACTCAGCTTTGTGGGTGGCCAAGTCATCAATTATCTTCCACCCCTTAGTTTCACCCATATTCTCCCGGAATCGCCACCGGCCGCCGCATCCAGGATAGCCCTCGATCGTCATAGAGCCCATTGTAGAACCGATTGCATAGGCTCCATTTTTCAAACTGTGATGCGGAATGGTTCGCACTGACTTCTTGAAACGGACCCATGCCTCGTGAAAGTTCTCATCAGGACCCTGTTTAAAGCTCGTGATCTGAGCTCTAATAGCATTTGTCTTCGAGGTAGAGAAATATTTCTTGTAGAATACCAAGGCCAAAGAATTCCAATCGGTGATCCCATTAGCAGCTCGATCCAGGTCTCTATACCACTCCCTTGCAGCATCGTGGAGTGAGAATATAAACATCGTCTCCTTCACCTGGTCCTGGGTCACACCGGTCGGTGGGGGTATAGAGCAGCAATAATCGATAAATATCTCCATATGCTTGGCTGCATCTTCATTTGCAGCTCCCACGAATTGGTTTCGCTCAACCAAGTTGATATAAGAAGGCTTCGGTTCGAATTTCCTATCAGCTCCCCGTAATTCGAACCCCTTGTATAGATTTGCAGCTGTCGGCTCAGAGTGACTTGCTATAGTTGCTTCTTCAGCCATCTCTAGAAAATCTGGAGAAGTAACGGTCTCAGCTGATGAAGTAGAAATAGGTGATGAAGGTGATGAAGGTGGGTCCTCCTCGAACAGCTCGTTCTCGTAGTAACTAGACAGAGTACTCAGCTCTTCCTCTGTCGGCAAAATCCTAGATGATCGTCTCAACTCGCACAAAGTCTTCTCAATCTCAGGATTGAACGGTACTAATTCACCACCCTGTGACCTGCGCATAAGAGGAAACTACAAAAAGAATATGAGAATAGTTTAAGGAACAAATGTCCCTTAAACTAAGAAGCAGACTAAAATAAAACAACTAAAAATTAGAACAATTGCCTCCCCGAAACGAATTCGGCGCAAAATTTGATACCCGTCGTTGTGAGTACCAAAAATAATATTTATAAACCTATTAAAACTAACGAAGCTAGTGGTAACGGGGTCGAACGACGAGAGGCGATGTAATTATTAGTTGTCTAAATTCAGTCCAAGGTAACAATGATGTGGGGGTTTGATTGAATTGGTCTATAACTAATGGCAACAAAAGACAATAAACTAAATAGAAGGATGAAACAGATATTAAAAAGGGTGCAAGGATGGTCGGTTCACTATAGTTTCGGCGGCAGCAAACTAGGTAGGTCTAAAACAAACACGTGAGACGGGAAAATAAGAGGTCCTCTCGGTCCACTCTCACAGGTAGCATCTTTCGTTCTTGCTACAGGTCCCTAATATCACTAATACTAACTTTCGTTCTAAAAAGTGACTAAAAGGTCTAAACTAACTTATCTTTCGATCTCGTTAATCTAGTCGTCTAAATAGGTAGGCTATCTCCCTTCCCTATCTTTCGATCTTTATTGGGTCGGTCAAATCCTAGACATTCAAATAGTCGCGTGCACTCGATTCGTCAAACATAGAAATTAAATTAATTAAAACGAAGCATATCTCACGAGGCCAGTCGATCGACCAAGGTAGGCGGTCGATCGACCGTGGCGCGATTCGGGTTCCCTATTCTAATGCCGCTAACCTACGGTTCCCTACATCCTAGCACGAATAATTTAGCTACTCATGATATTGATAAAAACAACAACAATATTCACGAAATAAACTACTAAATTCATGCTTAAATTAACGGAACAAAAGATTAGCATAAAACAATAATTATGGCTTCGGGAAACTAATCTATCAATTCTAGCGACAAACGAAATAAGCAATAAAACTGAAATAGTACATAAAGGAATACCATTAGAAGAATTGCAGGAAAAAAAGATCAGAAAACCGAATGCCGATGTAACTTTTATTGAAAGAAATATTTGTAAACTAAAGAACCCTAACAAATTTCGTGATCTAACACTGATAAAAACTGAATGAATGTTCTCAAACCCTAGCATACGTTATATAGAATACAACGTAGTTCTTGTTGCCAAAACCTAACTACTATGAGCCTGCTTATTCTCGATCTTTTAATTCACGCAGATTAGCGGCTTGGTCGATCGACCACCGAGGCTGGTCGATCGACGTAAGCTCGAACAAAGTGGCTCCTGGAAGTCGTGGTATGGTCGATCGACCATAGGTAGCGGTCGATCGACTGCTTTAGCTGATACTTGACTTCTAAATTCTCGTGGATTTGTCTTTCAGACCTCGAAATGCGCACCAAGCTCGTTCCTTGAGTAAATACTTTACGTCAAATGCAGTGCAAGGTACTCGGGGACGGATTTGGCTCAAAATATACTCATTTCTGCATAAATCTGCAATATTACATAAAAATACGAAAGTAGACGAAATGGGGCAAATAGTAGCCTTAAACTACATAAATAAGCTCTGAAATGCGTGTAAAATAGGGTGTAAAACATTATATAATTGACACGCATAAGAGTGCTCTGTACTTCTTCAGAATAAGACTCCACCGAAATTAGCCGACCCGGGTAGTTTTTCAATTCCCTGTCATATTGGGAGTTACTTGATTGATAATGCGCTTTGTGATCTAGGAGCTAGCGTAAGCGTCTTACCTCTGTCTCTTGCAAAGAGACTTGGTTTGACAAAATTTCAATGCACAAACATGACCGTACAGATGGCCGATCGCTCATTTTCACGGCCGTTAGGAGTCTTAGAGAACGTCCCTGTTATAATCGGGAAATTCTTTATTCCAGTTGATTTCGTAGTCTTAGATATACCTGAGGACTCATACACTCCCATTATTTTGGGAAGAGCATTTTTGCATACTGCTCATGCAATAATTGATGTCGGGGCTAAGCCTTTGACCTTTCAGGTGGGTGGGATGGATTTGACATTCACCTAGTCCAGTGTTCGTAGGGCGCCCATGCAAGTCATGCCCTGCATAGCTATTCCCTCTATAGACCCCGACAAGGATCTCTCTAGTACTGTTATTGAGTCATATACTGCCGTTATGACACCTCCGCCCTAGTCTGGGAGCGAATTGGAGGACCATTCTGCTATTTTTTTTCTACAGGACTTGGCGGAATGGATAGTGGAGATCCCGTCGCCGGACTTGGTGCATTGTAATTGGAGCCTAACACTAAAAAGAAGAATCCTGATAAAGCAAAGAGGAAGGATGAGGATTACGAGATGTGTTATTCCCCTTCCGATGGCTTAGTTGTTTGGAAATTGAAGACGGAGGTCACTAATGCTGAAGGGACCTCGTGGAGCCAGAAGCCCAGCTTTGGGCTATTTAATTGCTTCAGAGGATGATACAGGACGCTATCCCATTTGTAAACATTTTGTAATTTGAATTTCCGCTAGACATTTAATTAGTTATTAGTTACAGACTTTAGTATTAGTTTAGACTGATTTAATTAGCTTAGGACGAATTTTGACTGCGTATTTTTGTGTTTGGTATTTTGCGGGAAGAATTATTGCGTATATGTAGGTTTTGGGAGAAATTATAATCATTGTGAAGCGTGCCAAGAAGGAAGTCCTCGATCGACCACTTTATGTGCTCGATCGAGCAAATACCCAAGTAAAAGTGCTCGACCGAGTTGTTCAAACCACTCGATCGAGCAAGCATATTTGAAGGAGTTCTTGATCGAGTAGTAAAAACACTCGATCGAGTAAATGGGGAAGGAATGTTCTCGATCGAGCAACTCCAAAGTACTCGATCGAGCAGTCTGGGCGCATAACAGACGAGGGAGTCTTCTTTTCCCTCATTCTATGTTCATTCAATTGTTTTATTTCTTCCCCAATTCTTTCGACACCCTTTAATCTCCTAACCTAAATTCCCAATTTCTTCCCCTAATTTACCAATCAAATTACCCAAATATATTTCTAAGCTTCAATTAAACCATTTACCCTTAATTGCATCAGAAATTTTCGATTTAATTTGGAAATTTTCGAGCTAGGGTTGCGTGTTAAATTGAAGTAATTCGATTAATTTGAGTTTTCTTTGGTTTTAATTGATTTTATTGTTGGGTAATCATCTAAGTAAGTTCCCTTCCCCCTTTTTATTGTTTAATTGCAATTTTCCCTTAGTTTTATACAAATTAGGGTTTTGAAAATTGAATTGGGGAAATTCGATTTTGTTGATTAATTTTTAATTGGAACTTACTTTTTGTTATAGTTATGGAGCGTGATAAAGACGCCGGAATCGAGAAGCCTGCTTCGTCGGCTGCTGCTGCTTCTCCGTCGCCTTCTCTGACAGTGGTCCCTGCTGCCGCCACTGTTACTACTGCTGCTACCACTGCTCCTGCTGTTACTGCTACAACTGCTACTCTGGTGGTGTCGACCGCTGCTGTGTCGACACCCGTCACTGCTGCCGTTACAGCTGCTGTCACAACTACTGCCGGTTCATGGTCCGAGACGGGAACGGGTTCCCATGCTGCTGTGCTACGGGCCCCTGCTAGGAACGTTGCTGACACTTCTACAGAATCTCTACCTAAGTTTCCGGAGGTAAGATTTCTGTCCTCGTCCCACCATGCTCGTTTTTTAAATTTGATGGAATGTCATATGACCTCGACCCATTTTATGTGTCGACCTACCCTAGAGACTAGGAATTTTAGTGCCCGTTATTGACCTGCTCAATGGGATGGGATTGTCGGGATTGGCCAACTTGAAGGAGCTCACCTATCGGGGACTGACCTTAGATTTTTTTAGCTCTTTCGAGTTTCATCCTGCGGCCTATGCGACTGACCATGGGAGTCCTTGCATCACTTTCCGATTATTTAACACTACCTTTTCCTGGACCTTAGCTGAGTTCGGGGAACGTTTAGGTCTACTTAGTGATGGCTGCCTTGAGCCTCTCAGGAAGCTTACACGTCAGCTTTGGGCTACACTTTTACACATTGCCTACGGTCAGCGTCGTAGTGCCCACGTCCATTTACCCCCTGCCCGCTACTTTCTCCGTCTGCTAGGAGAAACTATTTTTGCACGTCATGAGCCTAACAATGTTAATAATACTGAGTTGTCTATTTTAGTTGGGTACCTGAACATTGACAGCGGTAACCCATTTGTTTTTAACATTGCATACTTGACAGCTCAACATTTTAATACTGTCGGGTTAAAAGTAGCAGGTACGATAGCGTCTGGTGGACTAGTGACTCGCATTGCCCGCCGTCTTTTCCCTGACATTCCCCGTGGTCTTAAATATTTTGATAAGGATAATGTTATTGACATTTCTGTTTTGTCTTGAATGAACTGGCTTGCTCTGACCATAGGACGTGGAAGATAGGCACTTCCCCGTCCGTGACTTTACCTTCGCCCTCTCTACCCCGTCTTTCACCTTTGGCTACTATGACGGGTAGACTACCATCACCTCCACCTTCTTACCTACTTGATTTCTCTCCTCCCGTTTCTAGGAAGCGGAAGAGGGCTTCCCCTGCTGTTAGGGAAGTCGGAGATGGGTCTAGACCTATATAGGCTAGGCTCGCACCCGCGTCCACGCCCGCGTCCACGCCCACGCGTACACCTACACCCTCTACTTCTCAACCGGCTTTACTGGCTAATTTTATTCCACCTCCTATTTTTGAGGCGCCTGAGGTCATAGACCAAGGGCATCGTGATGCCCTTCTTTTGGATATGTGCAGGAGGGTAGCTCGGATGGAGCGGGATTTGGCCCTTGCCTTATTCCCCCTCTACGAGCATCACATGAGGAGAGGTCGTCCGGTACTAGCTGGGTGGCCACATCCTTCCTTTTACTGGTACCCGAAGGAGGGTACCCTAAGCATGAGAGCGAGGAGGACACGACCGAGAGAGAGAGAGAGAGAGAGAGAGAGAGAGAGAGAGAGAGAGAGAGAGAGAGAAGAGGATCAGAGCTGATTTGGATGCTAGAGGTCATTCTAGGAGGAGGGGTGAGGAGGAGGAAGACCCTACCTTCCAGGTGGTTGACGAGGAGGGTGCTGATGACGAGTAGTTGCTGGCTACTCACTTCCCCAGTTTGCTGGCTGGTTTGGGGAAGTTGTATATTGTACGTATTTTTACTTTTCGTTCTTTTCATCTCTTTGAGTTTTATTTTATTTATTTTGTATTTGTGTTGTATTTTCCCTTTCCCTATTATTATGCTGGTGTATGCTGGAGGACAATGAGGGCATTGCCCGTTTTGGTTTGGGGAGGGTAATGCATACTTGAGTCTGCATTTGCATTTGTTTTGCACACACGTTTATTGCATTTTAGCTTGCATTGTTTTTCTTTTATTTCAAAAATCAAAAATTAAAAAAAAAATAGAAATTTAGAAAAATCAAAAAAATTTCATGTTTATTTTTGCATTTAGGTTGAGTCGGAACGGTATATTTCAATGATGAAATTGCACTGCATTTATTCCTTTAACTTAAGCCTTGCAAAAACTAAATATCTTTTAGCATAGTCATATTGCATATTCTACGAGTTTATGTTAAAATTTAGCTGAACGAATAGACTTGACCTGAAATTTTGGCAACCTAGTTATAAATTCTAAGTTTTAGAGCCTTAAAACTGGTGTCATCCATGACCAGTTCATGTAGGATTGTGAGTAGTTACTCCTTGCATAACTTTGTTACATTAACTTGCACAAGTATGAAATTCAATTGCTTATTGCCTCCATACATTCGATTTAGTGATTAGTGTCACATGCAGAAAGGTGCTTACATTCCCTTTTCTTCCATTTTTACCCATTAACTCAACATTTAGCCAAAATTGCCTTTTGATCCCTTAATTACACCCAAACATAGCCTGCCTTGTAAAGCTAGTTTAGTTTGTTTTTGTGGGTATAATGTTTATTGTGTCAAGTTTGGCTTGCATTGAAAAGATGGCAGTTGGTAGTTTTGGAGAAGGAGAATGTTGAAAAAAAAAGAAAAAAAAAGAAATAAAGAAAAATGAAAAGAAGAAAAAAGAAAAAAAACAGAAAAACCGAGAAGAAAAGAAAGAAAAAATGGAAAAAGAGTTTGAATGATATCGGTTTTGCTCCTACGCTCTTATTTTATCTTATGAGGAGTTGTTATTATTTGGTTTAGTGAGTTTTTATGCCGAATTAGGGAATTTGTTCAGTTTTGGAGATGGATTAGAAGCGGATATGGTTTATTTGGTTTTGTTAGGATGCTAGCTTGGCCTATACCCTCACATTCCCAAAATATTTTGCCCCTTCTTACCCATTACCTCACTTTCTAAATTTTTGTAAGCACTCAGCATATGACGGGACCTTGTTTGGTGTGAATGTATGTGTACGGTAGCTAGAATTGTCTATCATACTAGATTGCATGCATGTTTATGTCAGTCGTAGTCTAGGTGAGCGACTATAATTTTCTTTCTCTCTTACATATACTTGCTTACCCTTTGCTTCATGAGAGAAGAGTGACCCGTGAGAGTCCATTTTTAAAGGTTTTGCAAGGTCGACGGTTAAGCTTTATTATAAACATCTTATAACTCGTTTGCATTTGACAGTTTTTGCTATAAGTGTTAGTTTGCTTGCATTAAATTGGTTTAAGTGGACGATTTGTAGCTAGCTCTGAGTTTTACTCCGTTCCACTAAGTTCTCAGTTGCATATAGTTTGGTTGGGGCAAGCAAAGGTTTGGTTTGGGGAGGTTTGATGCGTGCATTTCATGTAGTCTTTTTAAGCCTTATTTGTACGCATTTCTATGTGTTTTACGTAGTATTATGCTAAAAATGTCCCCCGAGTCGTGTACTTTGGTTTGCTTTGTCTTAATTGCAGGAATGTACCAAAGAGGACGGAATTGAGCTTAGAATTATCCCTATAGCTTGCATTTAGGAGATGGAAGGAATTGGAGCGAGAGTACTTCTACCTTGGGATGCGTGAAGTCGTCTTGGAAGCTAAATCAACGTCCTATGGCTGGTTTAGTGGTAGATTCTTCGATTAAGAGCTTTGCTGGACTATATGCTCGATCCAGACCTTTTTGATGGTGAACAGTCCTCGATCGAACTCCTGCTATGTTCGATCGAGAAGTGGGGTTTTGGTGTTCCTCGATCGAGTAGATGCTATGCTCGATCGAGAAGTTTTGGCTGGAAATTAATCGATCGAGGAATTTGGAAGTGCTCGATCGATTACTTTGAGATCTGACGCAAGATTTTATTGCGTAAACCTTATTTGCTTGATATATTAGTTATCGTATTTAGGTTAATAAATATCTCTCCTATATAAAGGAGAGACTTAATTAGGTTTAGGTATCTTTCATTAATCTTTAATCATTCATTAACTCCAGAATTAAGCATTCATTACTTGATTACTCTCGTTCAGCGTTGCTTCGCTATTTCTCGGATCTCAACTTGTGTAATTTCTCTCTCTTTAATTCATAGTTTTAATTCTTTCTTGCAACATTTAATCTCTTGTCTCTTAATCGCTGTTAGATTATTAGAATTTATATTTAGTTTATGCAATTTCCTTTTATTCATCGTTATACTATGTTTAATATTGTTTTATCTAACGTTATCAGTTCTATTATCGTTATGAGTAGCTAAATTCCTTATTGCTGGGATTAGGGGAGCCATGATAGTAAAAAAATGATGCTATAATTAGTTTAGGAGGTTTAATTGTGAGAATTGTTTTATAGTAGTATAACAGTAATTACTTGGTTGAGTGCACGCAACTGATTTAATTAATCCGGTTAAATTCAGACCTACATCGAAAGATTGGAATGAATAGACCTGTTATGAACAATAGACTACCCAAATCAGAGCGGAAGTTATTTAGGAAGAATCTAGGGCAGATAGCAGACCGAAAGGACCTTTCCACTACCCTTCTGACATCAGACCGACTGACCTTACCTTTAGCTGATTTGCGTAATATCATCGTGAACCGACATCCTAGCATCTTTCTCTCTATTTGATCACACTCTTTTCATTCTTGCTATTTTTGGTTGTTGTTCCTTTTATAGCTTTTAATTCAGTTCATTAGTTTAGTTAAAACAAATCAATCAAAACCCCCCATTTTGTGACCGCTGACAGACTAGTTAACAAGTAGATAGTGACCGCCTCCTTGTGGATACGATACCCCGCTTACCTCTACTGCATAAGTTTAGGCCGGTTATGTTTTATTTTTGATAGGTTGTGACAGCCGTGTCAAACCGTTGTCTTTTGTCACAGTTTTTACAACGGTTCTTGCACAACCGTTGTCTTTTGTTGCAATTTTTACAACGGTTCTTGCACAACCGTTGTCTTTTGTCACACTTTTAACAACGGTTATGCAAGAACCGTTGTCTTTTGTCTCAGTTTTTACAACGGTTCTTGCATAACCGTTGTCTTTTTGTCAAACTTTTAACAACGGTTCCGTATTTTAAAAACCGTTGTCAGTATTTAACAACGGTAGGTTTTATAACGGGTCCGTTTTTTTTATTATTAAAAACGGTATTGACCATATTTAACCATTGTTGTAGTGCTTAATTGGCGTAGTGTGTGGACTTTCCTTAAAGTAAGGTTACAAGTGAGACTAGTCTATACTTGAGGGGTATAAGTGAGAATAACTAGTAAATTGAAGGGTACAAGTAGGCTTTCCTAAAAAGTAGAGGTACAAGTGGGATTAGCTCATACTAAAGGAGTACAAGTGGGAATTTCCTTTTTTTTATTGATCCTTTGGTAAGACCAATCTATTTCATCATTTCGAATGAGGGAGATAAGTTGAAGTCACCGGCTTTCAAACCACCTTGAAAGAGTTGTATATGAATGTCTAATAGAAGCCATAAAGTCAGTAACCTTGTTGGTTTCACAAAAGCAGTGTTTAATTATCACTTCATCAAATAAATGAAGGTCTAATTTTACATTCTTGATAATGCTGGAAATTTCCAAGGAACTTGCCAAGTACTACGAATTTTGAGTTAATAACACATAAATTATCACCTTTCACATTTAACTTTGAGATTCCTAAGTATTTAGCTGCTAAAATGCCTTCTTTTAAAGTGAGAGTTTTCGCAATAAGAATATTATTAGATCCATATTTTTTTTCTCCTAACAAAACGACTTTACCATTATAATCTCTTATAAAGTATCCTAAAGCAACTTTATTGCCATCTATTTTCGATCCATCAAAATTTAGCTTTAGAAAACCGTTTCTAGTGTTTCTAGCTGACTCGTCTTCCCCGGGGTAGTTGAGATCCTTATGTATACTCTCATTCCATATCTTAATGTTATTACCGCATAAGAGAATAAGTTTGCTGATATTAAAATGAACATTATTAAAGATAATATCATTTCTATAAAACTATGCATTCCACCAAATAAAAATAATCCGGGGAAGTGGTGATTGACCCCCATAACTTTGTGCAATTATGAAATTAACCCCCACAACTTTCAATTGGAGTAATTTGGCCTCATAAGTTTCACATAAGGTTCAGTCAAACCCAATACAAAATCTCACCAAAATATCATTATATACCAACAGCTATACCAACACGTATACGTAATATAACATACTAAAATCATACTGTGGGAAATAATCTGTATACTTCCCTTAATATTAAGGATTATAACGAATATAATGATGACGATCACTAGTCATAAAATTAAAATATATAAACAAAATATAGGATTCAGAAATAACCTTCGGTCCTAGAAAATACGGCCTAAGAACAATATCAAAGTAGATATTCGCCTATCAGTTGCACCCAAGACGATATGAGATATGCCCTATTGATAATGCTAGAATCGATCTAAAATTTTCTGTAAAATTTAGTTGTTTTGTGTTTTTCTTCTGATGAGAGAGGAGGCTAGGTCAAAAAGAAATAGGGTAGAATAATGATCTCCCTTTTTCTTCTTATGGTGACCGAAATATGGGAGTGAATTAGGGAAATATAATATTCCCTAATTCGGCCCATATAACCGAAATAAGGAGTGTAATCTCCTTATTTTTGGTCTTTCCAAAAATGTATAAAATGTGTTAAATTGTCATCTAGTGAGGATCGAACCCATGACCTCTTGGTTTGTGTACCCTCACTATTACCACTATGACAAATTCATCTTGTTGATATTAAATATAACTGATTACATTTAATTACGAATTAACAGATTAATTCGTCCAAGCTAACATTACATACATTTAATTAAATATAACTTATTATATTCAATTTACGAATTGACAGTTAATTCGTCTCAACTAATATTATTTAATCTTCATTAAATAATTGTCTCATCAACACATTGACTAACTGTTTAGTCATATTGGGCATCAATGTGATTATATTTCTATAACCACATTTCTCAAACACATCCTATAGGTGTGACCTTTAGGGACCAGTTGATCACCGCCATCTGTATGATAATAATGCCAAACTTTCTAGCAAGCCAACCGTTATTAGGTAAACGTTAATCAACTGATTAAATATACGAAGTATACCCTTGTGAACCTGTAAGAGATTCACAAATGTTATCACACTAGTTTGTGGAGGACACAAGCTCCAACAAACTCCCACTTGTCCTCACAAGTGTATGTGCGATAACCGATTCTCATATCCTAAAATTTCTCCCACTCAATGTAAAACAATTTGCAAATCCTTATTCACAAAGGTCGTACTTTACAAGCGATCAATATCAAGAGTGGTTTCCCCGACTAGAGAGTAACTTAACTGATAAACGAATCAACATTCGAGCATGGCCATGCATTTCGCCAACTCCTCGAGTGGCCCCGAGAAATAACTATACCTGATAAGGGTTGGATATTTTCCTCAACTCGAATCCTGCAGATGTAAGCACGTATGAAATGACCCGGAAAAAATCTACTTAGCCTCCCGATTCGGCACCGTGAGAAGGAAACCAAAGTCACCCAAAAACTGCCTTAATCTCAAGAGACAGTCGATAGTCAAAAGAATCGACTCTAGGAACACAATGGATGTCCTATCCACGACCTGGCACCGAATGTTATTAAACATTTAGGACTCCATTACGTTGTCACAAAAAGTTGTCCTACGAGGTATCATCATAATCTCGCATCTGTGATCGATCAGTCAACCATTTGACTTATGGCTCGTTGAACCCACCATCAATCGACTGCACAATATAATAGCCGGAGTTATCAGCTCACATTGGCGATTACGGACCAAAACAAATATAATGTAATTCAGTTCACTTTGTGGCGTTCAATGTTGTCAGTACAATCCACATGAAAAACAAAATATTATATATAAAACGATGAAGTTATAAATAGTATATGAAAAAGATAATGTATTAAATCCATAATCAAGTACTACAACTCAGGAACACGTTTAATTCCCATGGAATTAACATGCCCTACATGCTTATCATAATTCAACGGTTTAGTGAGAGGATCCGCGATGTTATCATCCGTCGCAATCTTGTCTATCACTATCTCCTCTTGCTCCACGTAATCACGGATCCGGTGAGCTTTCCGATGTACATGTCTAGATTTGTTGCTAGACTTTGGCTTCTTAGCCTGGAAGATGGCACCTCTATTGTCACAATAGATGGTGATCGGGTCATTCGAACTAGGAACTACTGTAAGTCCTTGTAAGAATTGAAGCATCCATATCGCTTCCTTTGCTGCCTCTGAAGCGGCATAGTACTCGGATTCAGTAGTAGAATCTGCTACAACACTTTGTTTGGAACTCTTCCAGCTGACCGCAACACCATTAAGAGTGAAGACGAACCTGGACTGAGATTTTGAATCATCTCGATCCGTTTGGAAGCTAGCATCTGCGTAACCGATTGCGCATAGCTTAGTATCGCCTCCATAAGTCAATACCCAATCCTTAGTCCTCCGTAGGTACTTGAGGATGTTTTTGACAGCTATCCAGTGTGTTTCACCTGGAGTCTTTTGGTACCGACTCGTCATACTCAATGCATATGCCACGTCTGGACGTGTGCATATCATGGCATACATGATCGATCCTATTGCAGATGCATAAGGAACACGACTCTTGCGCTCAATCCCTTCAGGCGTCGTGGGTGACTGAGACTTGCTCAACTGCATCCCAGTCGTCATTGGAAGGTTCCCCTTCTTGGAGTTGGTCATGCTGAACTTCTCAAGAATCTTATCCAAATAAGACTCCTGACTAAGTGATAATGTCCGTCGTGATCTGTCTCGGTAGATACGGATTCCCAAAATGCGCTGTGTCTCACCCAAATCTTTCATCTGGAAATGGTTCTTCAACCATTCTTTAACCGAAGATAGGAGAGGAATGTCATTCCCAATCAGGAGTATGTCATCGACATACAATATCAAGAATACAATCTTGCTCCCACTCGACTTGATATATAAGCATGGTTCCTCGACCGATCGAGTGAAACCATACTCTTTTATCACTTGGTCGAAACGATGATTCCAACTCTGAGAAGCTTGCTTAAGTTCATAAATGGAACGCTTAAGCTTGCATACTTTCTTAGGATGTTTAGGATCTATGAAACCTTCGGGTTGCACCATGTACAACTCTTCCTCCCAATAACCATTTAAGAAGGCGGTTTTCACATCCATTTGCCAAATCTCATAATCATGAAATGCGGCAATCGCTAAGATTATCCGAATGGAACGTAGCATTACTACAGGTGCAAAAATCTCATCATAATGCAATCCGTGCACTTGAGTGAAACCTTTTGCCACAAGTCGTGCCTTATAGGTATCTCGTTTGCGCGTCTCTGACGCGCTTTATTTTGTAAAGCCATTTGAATTGTAGAGGTTTTACCTTATTAGGTAAATCAACTAGATCCCATACGTTATTCTCATACATGGAGTCCATCTCGGATTGTATGGCTTCGAGCCATAGCTTTGAGTCGGAACAGGTCATAGCACCTTTATAGGTAACGGGTTCATTACTCTCTAGGAGTAAAACGTCATTCTCCTCGACCATACCAATGTATCTGTCCGGAGGATGAGAGACTCTACCCGACCTCCTAGGTTCCTCAGGAATATTAATCGTATCATCAGTTGGAGGAACAACTTCCTCCATCCTTTCCTCGGTTGTTGGTTGGAATATCCGACACTCGAAGGTTCTATTACTCGTCTTGTTCTCGAGAAATTCTTTCTCTAAGAACGTCGCACTAGCCGCAACAAAAACTCGATGTTCGGTAGGCGAATAGAATTAATGACCAAATGTTCCTTTTGGATAACCTATAAAGTATGTCTTGACCGATCGCGGGCCGAGCTTATCCTCGTGTCTCCACTGGACATAAGCCTCGCAGCCCCAAACCCGAATAAAGGACAAGTTGGGTACCGTTCCCTTCCACATTTCATATGAAGTCTTGTCGACAGCTTTAGACGAACTTCGGTTAAGTATAAGAGCAGCTGACAAAAGAGCATAACCCCATAATGAATTAGGCACTACCGTGTGACTCATCATGGATCGAACCATATCAAGTAAGGTTCGATTTCTCCGTTCGGACACACCATTCAATTGAGGTGTTCCGGTGGAGTTAATCGCAAAATGATTCCACGATCTTTCAGGTGTTGATCAAACTCATTTGAAAGATATTCGCCACCCCGATCTGAATGGAGTGCTTTAACCTTTCTACCCGATTGCTTCATGCCCTGTTCTGGTATTCCTTGAATTTCTCAAAGGACTCACTTTTATGCTTCATTAAGTAGACATAACCGTATCTACTCGAATCGTCCGTGAAAGTGATAAAATATCTATAGCCATCTGTAGCGGTAATTTACATAGGTCCACAAACATCAGTATGTATGAGTCCTAATAGGTCACTAGCGCGCATTCGAACACCTTTGAAGGAAATTCGAGTCATCTTGCCAATGAGACATGATTCACACGTGCCATATGTAGAAAAATCGAATGCGGGAATAGTCCCATTATCAACGAGTTTCTTCACGCGTTTCTCATTTATGTGTCCCATTCGACAATACCATAGGTAGGTTTGATCTTTGTCACCAACCTTTATTTTCTTATTATTCACGTGTAATACTTCTGTGGTTTGGTCTAAGATAAAAATTCCATTCATGGAAACTGCTTTGCCATAAATCATTTTATTGAAAGAGAAAATACAGCTATTATCCTTTATTGAAAGTGCAAAACCGTCTTTAGCAAGTACGGAAACAGAAATAATGTTCTTAGACAAACTGGGTACATAGTAACAGTTATTTAAAAATAACTCAAAACCACTAGGGAGTTGGATTACATATGTTCCCTTCGAGACAGCAGCAACGCGTGCTCCATTCCCGACACGCAGGTCCACATCACCTTTTTCGAGAGGTATGATGTTCTTTAGGCCTATAAATGATTACACATGAGAACCACAACCGATCTCGTACCCAAGTTCCGAAACTTGCATGGTTAATCTCAATCATATGAATATAAGATGACATACCAACAGGAACGACGTGGCCTGCTTTGATGTCCTCACGGTAGACGGGACAGTTCCTCCTCCAATGTCCAGTCTTGTGACAATGGTGGCACTCTATGTCACCGCCCTTGCTCTTTGTCTTGCCCTGTGAGCCAAAAGTCTCACCAGGCGCACTCTTACCGTTTCCTGGCTTCTTAAACTTTGGCTTACCTACAGCTAGGTCGCCATGAGCCTTGCCCTTACCTTTACCCTTGTTGTAAATCGTGAGAACATCCTGCTTCATGCTCCCACTCAATTTCATATCCTTCTCGGTCTGTACGAGAAGGGAGTGTAGCTCATGAGGACTCTTTTTTAAGTCATTCATGTAGTAGTTCGCCCTGAAAAGGGCAAAACCATCATGAAGAGAATGAAGCATTCGGTCAATGACAATGCTCTCACTGATTTTACAATTCAGTGCCTCCAGCTTCTCGACATACTCAATCATGTGAAGAATGTGTGGGCTAACCGGTTGGCCCTTCTGGAGTTTCGCATCAAAGAAGCGACAGGTATGCTCATATGTAATGATTCTCGGTGCTTTTGAGAACTCGTTAGTGAGCGTAGTGAAAATCTTGTTTGCACTTTGGGCAATGAAGCGTCTCTGCAAATTGGTTTCCATTTCAAAGATGAGTACGTTCTTTATCGCACCCGCTTCCATAACGAAGTCACTATAAGTGAGTGACTCGTTGACTCTGCGCATTGGGGCCTGGTTGACCGGTATTGGCTCGATTAAGTACTTGAGCTTCATCGGCAATGGCGACATTCCGTAGTGCCGCCTCCCGATCCATAAAAGTTGGACCCATCATTTTTCAGACGTGTGATTTGATTCATCTGGTCCATGAATACTTTCAGCCAGGACGCGCGATCAAGTGTGGCACTAGGCATTGGGATTGCGTTATTTCCAGCTATTTCGTTGTAACAAAAGATTATGAAAAATAATCGTGTTCTACATGCGAGAAGAAGAATAAAAATAATAAGCATGTGCATCGTTTATATTTTTAAGTCTAATGAACTACTGTCATAACGCGAAGACTCAAAACATTTATACAATTGACCTCCCTCAAGAATTATATAAATGATCCCAAGACTCAATTCTCTGTAAATTGATAAGCTAACCTTTTAGCTAATTCTACCGTTAGAATTCTTGGTCGATAAATTTCTGTAAATTCTATCTTTAGTCCATCATAATCACGAGAAACTCTTCGGACTATGATGTTGAGGTAAACTAAGTCAACACAACTACTTACCCAACGTAGAAGGGGTCATATTATGCCTACCGACGAAGAAGGGATTCATAGTTGTTTGCCCTTATAAAGACTAATCTCAATTTCCGTTTTAGAGGAAGATCCCATCATCTTTATTTTAATTCATTTTAAGTGAACTAATATCTAGTATGCGAGAATGAATAAACTAAGGTGATGGCTTAAAGACAGTGACATCTGCATGTCCATGAAAACTAACATACAACCTATATGAGTCAATTTTCATTCATTTTAGTAGTAGGTGGTTTGGTTTTAGGCGGAATATGATGCATAAACTAACATGTGAATGAGAGGCAAAGAAATGAAAACGTAAAAACAGTAAAAGTCCTAGTGTGGCCTATCCTATCAAAATGAACAATAAATACAAGTTTGGAATCCATCCTTTGGACCCGAGAAGCTTGTCTTGATGATCCATCTTGATCCATGTAGCGGGAGTGAGCTCCAATCTCCATCTTTAGTCTTCTTTTGAAAATTACAATAAATAAAATTTACATAATAAACCTATTTATTACATTCTAATTTCAAAACCCAAAAACTAAAGAAAAATAAAGGAGATTCGAGATCTCATAATTACATTAAAAATTATGTTTCCTTCATTACGAAAAGATAATTTGACTAAGGCCACACTAAGTATTACAACTGATTGCAAAAATACGTAAATTAAATTCATTCAATCGATTCATTCAACAAAATTAAAAGCATCAACTAAAAATAAATTAAACATACATAACACAATTCCTTAATTATGTTGATTAATTTATCCAAACCACCTATTTAAATAAAATTAAGTGACAATTCCTCAATTAATCACATTAATTTCAATCTTAATCCATATTAAACTTGTAATATGAATTCAATCCGTCAAAATTTTAAACTGCTTTAAAATAATTCCGTATCTTTTAATTGTGAACCGTTTCACAATAACTAATTGGCCAAAATCAAAACAAAAACAAAATCCTTTTTTTATTTGGTCTCGGCATAAACAAAGAAAAACAAAACAAGCATGTTTCTTATTTTATACACGGTTTTATCTGTAAAAAACCGAAACAAATTTTTTTTTTTTTTAAATTCTGTCCCCTGTGAACAGTAGCACATGAACAGTAACAACATTTTTTTTTTTTTTTTTTTTTTTTTTTTTTTCGGATGCTTTTCCAAAACGGCATAAACAAAACAACCGCAAAAAAACTTTAATCGATTTTTCTAAGAAAAACTGAGAGAAAAAAAAACAGCAAATTTTTTTTTTTAATACCGTTCATCCGTGAACAGTACAAAAACAGCAAAAAAAAAAATTTCACGGTTTTTAAATTAGGACCCTAATGCCTTTTTAATTTCAAATTAATCTGCATTAAATCAAACATGACGATTCCATTTATATTTTAACTTAATCTTTATCAAATCAAACATCTAACAATTCTTCATATGATAATTTTAACTAATTAAAACAACATTATGAAAAATAAAAATGGAAATCTCGCATCAAAAAGAACAAACACCGGCCGCAAACATTTTTTTTTTCAATCGGCATTAACAAAAAAAACAGCCGTGCCCTAATTTTTTTTTCGGAAACCCTAAAAGTTTACATACAATTTTTATGAAAATCATCAAAATTAAAATTCGTGGCCTTTGCTCTGATACCACTTGTGGGAAATAATCTGTATACTTCCCTTAATATTAAGGATTATAACGAATATAATGATGACGATCACTAGTCATAAAATTAAAATACATAAACAAAATATAGGATTCAGAAATAACCTTCGGTCCTAGCAAATACGGCCTAAGAACAATATCAAAGTAGATATTCGCCTATCAGTTGCACTCAAGACGATATGAGATATGCCCTATTGATAATGCTAGAATCGATCTAAAATTTTCTGTAAAATTTAGGTGTTTTGTGTTTTTTTTTCTTCTGATGAGAGAGGAGGCTAGGTAAAAAAGAAATAGGGTAGAAATAGGGTAGAATAATGATCTCCCTTTTTCTTTTTATGGTGACCGAAATATGGGAGTGAATTAGGGAAATATAATCTTCCCTAATTCGGCTCATATAACCGAAATAAGGAGTGTAATCTCCTTATTTTTGGTCTTTCCAAAAATGTATAAAATGTGTTAAATTGTCATCTAGTGAGGATCGAACCCATGACCTCTTGGTTTATGTACCCTCACTATTACCACTATGACACATTCATCTTGTTGATATTAAATATAAATGATTACATTTAATTACGAATTAACAGATTAATTCGTCCAAGCTAACATTACATACATTTAATTAAATATAACTTATTATATTCAATTTACGAATTGACAGTTAATTCGTCTCAACTAATATTATTTAATCTTCATTAAATAATTGTCTCATCAACACATTGACTAACTATTTAGTCATATTGGGCATCAATGTGATTATATTTCAATAACCACATTTCTCAAACACATCCTATAGGTGTGACCTTTAGGGACCAGTTGATCACCGCCATTTGTATGATAATAACGTCAAACTTTCTAGCAAGCCAACCGTTATTGGGTAAACGTTAATCAACTGATTAAATATACGAAGTATACCCTTGTGAACCTGTAAGAGATTTACAAATGTTATCACACTAATTTGTGGAGGACACAAGCTCCAACGCATACATATATTACATACTAAAACCATCTTTTTTACATACGTATGTAATTCGGTATGAGTTTTTGAACAAAAAAAAAAAGAACAATTAACAATTTTATGTGTAAATTTTTTTTGAAATGTTGAAAAATAGAAAAATTTAAATCTTTTTTTACTCTTTTATTACATTTTTTGTCATGAAAATCTTTATTCCGACTTCTGATTTTAACACAACTACCTAAATAAATATTTTGCAATTGATTTTTTTTTTTAAAATTTGAAAAATATGTAATTTATATAAAAATAATAAGTTGTTTGATTTTTGTAAAATATTTTTTTTATTTTATTTTATCTAATTTATGCTAATTTTTTTTTGATTACTTTTTTAAAACTTTTATTTCGTATTTTTCATAAGAACATAACCATTTTTACTTTTATGATATGATAAATTGAATTTCTCGTTAGATTTTGATAACAGGGTTTAATTTCACTTATTATGTAAGTTATGAGGCCCAATCACTCCAATTGAAAGTTGTAGGGGTTAATTTTACAATTGCACAAAGTTATGGAGGTCAATCACCATTTTACCGAAAAACCCCCTCTTAATGAAATCAACTTTTTAAATTAACTCTTTGAGATAGTTGAGTTTCATTATAAAATTTTGACTTGCAATATTATCATGTATTGCAAAAAATTTATTAAAACTAATAATCTTCATGTCTTGGATAACTGAAACAATCGCCGGACATTTGAAAAAGAAGTGATCTTTGTCTTCAAAAGGATGGTTGCACCAAAACGTAATGAAGTGGGACATTAATATGACTTTTAAGAAGCCTACCGTTCATAGGAAGGCCGTCAACACAAGTTTTTCAAAGAAAATTTTTTAACTTTGAAGGCATATTCAATTTACAAATCCAGTAAAATTCACATTTATCAAGACTTTGACTGAACAAACCTTATGCTAACCAAAGCTGTTCTAGTAGAGAAACTTCCATCCACAAACAACCCCCAAGTTGTTGTTTTAAAAGAAGGCATTTTAGCAGCTAAATACTTAGGAATCACAGTTATACTCCTTCTAATGTGAGCTACCATTGGAGAAAGTTTGTCAAATTAAAGAACTAATTAGTGCAAGTTTATGTGATAATGAATGGATTGTTGGTAATGGCTCCTTCACTGTGGCTAGCTGCTATGAATGGTTGAGGGTTCGCAAATCAGAAGTAGACTGGCATAAAAGTGTGTGGGGGTGGTATTGGCCTGCCCAAACATTCCTTTGTGTGCTAGATAATTATGCACAATGCCCTTCTTCTTCTTCTTCTTCTTCTTCTTCTTCTTCTTCTTCTTCTTCTTCTTCTTCTTCTTCTTCTTCTTCTTCTTCTTCTTCTTCTTCTTCTTCTTCTTCTTCTTCTTTTTCTTCCTCTTCTTCTTCACGCACCTCCTCCTCACGACCACCATCATGCTCCATGGTCTCCGCTGTCGGCCCGGATGTACCTTCCCCGCGTCCTCCTCCATATGGGGTATTCCCAAAGAAGCTCCCGGTGCCATAATTAGGTCCCGCCCAAGGACCAAGCAAGTCCCCCTCATTAAAAGGAATCCTAGTGCTCCAATCCGATGGCTGGATGCCATAGGCCTTGAAGATACCCGATGTCTTCCTATCCCTGGACCAATATATAGGACGATGTGCGGGTCACACACCTTGATTATAAGCCATCTCATGCATGTCTCTTAGTACTAGGTCGGTGTTCACCCAATGGATAAGGTCCGACATATGGTATTTGTGGTCATAGGTCGGCGGGGGTTGCTGGGTATATCCCCCGGTATGTGATTGTATATGCATAGAATGTTGGAGCTTGTGTCCTCCACAATTAGTGTGATAACATTTATAAAGCTCTTACAGGTTCACAAGGGTATACTTCGTATTTTATCAGTTGACTAACGATTACTTAATAACAGTTGGCTTGCTAGAAAGTTTGACGTTATTATCATACTGATGGCGGTATTCAACTGGTCCCTAAAAGTCACACCTAAAGGATGTGTTTGAGAAATGTGATTATGGAAATGTAATCACATTGATGCCTTATATGACTAAAAGGTTAGCTCATGTATTTGACTAAACAGTTAGTTAAAGTGATGAAGAGACGATTATTTAATGCAATTAAATAATTTTAGGTAAAAACGAATTAATCACAATTCGTAAATTGAATATAATATGTTATATTTAATTAATGTATATAATGTTAGCTTAAACGAATTAAGATGTTAATTCGTAATTAAACGTAATCGGTTATATTTAATTAGCTAATTATAAATATGCGATATTTATAGTTAAAGTATATATTATACGAGATTGTCATAATAAATTATAACCCAATAGGGTATTAATAACTTTCGATTGCAAGCAATTTTGTGTGTAGACGATTAATACGGAATAAATTAAATGAAAATTTATAAATTATACACTTTATATACATTTTGTAAACTACCAAAAATAAGGAGATTTAATCTCCTTATTTTGGTAGGTGGAAAAACCGAAAATAAGGAGATAATCCTCCTTATTATTTCGGTGGTCAAAACCGAAAAAAAGGAAGAAATATCTTCCCTTATTCCTCTCCCATGTTTCGGTTATAATAGGGAGAGAGGGAGATCATTTCTACTAATCCTTTTAACCTAATTTTTGACCTAAAAATTCTCTCATCAAAAATCACACAAAACCCTAAATTAATTAGTGAATTTGGGGATCGATTCTAGCAAGAACAAAAGGGCATTTCTCATATCATCTTGGGTGCAACGATTAGGCCAATATCATTTTGATATTGTTCTTAGGCCGAATTTGGATTATTAATGTCTTCTCTTTTGTTTATGTTAATTCATTTATGATTCGTATTTCATTATGATAATTTCGTTATAATCCTAATAATGTTAAAGGAAGTATACCGATATTTCCTACAAGTGGTATCAGAGCCAGGTTATGAAATTATTTTTGATGATTTTCATAAATGTTGTAAACAAAAAAAATAAAGGGTTTCGAAAAAAATTAGGGTTCGGCCGTTTAAAATTTTTTTTTTTTTTTTTGCCGAATAATTTTTTTCCCAGTCGTGTTAATGTTCTTGTTTTGATGTTTTTTTTGTTCCATTTAGATTTATTCATATTTCTGTTTTAATATGTTAAGATGATAATATAATAAATTCGTAGATGTTTTGATTTAATTAGCTTTAAATTGAAATGTAAATGGAATTGTTTTGATTAATGACGATTTTTGTTTTTGCTATATAGTTTTTGGCATACATGAGATTAAATTGTTGTTTAAGAATCATGTATCATTAATTCATATTGGATTAATTCATATTGTTCATGATTATGCCAATCTTGTTCTAATAGCAACTATAAACAAATTTGTTCATCTTAATGTTTTTGTTTTGATAAAAAAAAAGGGTGTTTTGGTTTGTTTTTTTTTTCAGCCGAGAAGAAAAAGATAAAAAAAAATTGGTTTTTCGTTTTTTTGTATATGCCGAGGGCATTTGGAAAAAAAAGGGGGATTTTCTGTTTTTTTTGTAAATGTCGTGAGCAAAGAAAAAACAAATCTGTTTTTTTTTTCCTGTTTTGCCGAGACCAAAAAGAAAAAAAAAACAATTTCTGTTTTTGTTTTTTGTTAGTTTTTGGTCAATATTGATTATACATTAAATTTATAATGTATGATTAATTGTTGTGAAGAGGTTCACAAATCAAGATATCTAATTATTTTAAAGAGGTTTAAAATAATGCGAGATTAATTCATATTATAGGTCAATGTGAATTAAGATTGAAATTAATGTGAGTAATTGAGGAATTGTCACTTAATTTGATCATTTAAATAGGGGGTTTGGATAAATTAATCTACATAATTAAGGAATTATGTTTTGAATGTTTAATTTTATAGTTGATGCATTTTTATTTTAGTTGAATGTTTTGTTGAATGGTTTTATTTACGTATTTTTGCAATCGGTTGTAATTTGTAATACCCAATGTGGCCTTAGTAAAATTATGTTTTCGTAATGATGGAAACATAATTTTTAATGTAATTTGAGATCTCGTATCTCCGTTTGGTTTTCTTCTATATTATGGTTTTTAAATTAGAATGTAAATAGGTTTATTATGTAATTTTTAAATTGTAATTTTGAGAAGACTAAAGATGGAGATTGGATTGCTCACTCCCGCTACATGGACCAAGATGGAACATCAAGACAAGCTTCTCGGGTCCTAGGATGGATTCCAAAAGTTGTATTTATGTTCTTTTTGGTAGATAGGCCACACTAGGACTTTATTTTGTTTTACGTTTTTCCATTCTTTTTGCTTTTCATTCACATGATAGTTAGTGCATCATATTCCGCCTAAACCAAACCACCTACTAAAATTCATGAAAATTGACTCATATAGATTGAATGTTAGTTTTCATAGACATACAGATGTCACACTTTTTAAGCCATTACCTTAGTTTATTCATTCTCGCATGCTAGATATTAGGTCACTTAAAATGAATTAAAATAAAGTTGATGGGATCTTCCTCTAAAACTGAAATTGAGACTAGTCTTTATAAGGGCAAACAACTATGAATCCCTTCTTCGTCGGTAGGCATATAGGACCTTACTCTCCATATGACCCCTTCTACGTTGGGTAAGTAGTTTGTGTTGACTTAGTTTACCTCAACATTATAATCCGAAGAGTTTCTCGTGATTATGATGGACTAAAGATAGAATTTACAGAAATTTATCGACCAAGAATTCTAACAGTAGAATTAGCCAAAAGGTTGGCTTATCAATTTACAGATAATTGAGTCTTGGAATCATTTATATAATTCTTGAGGGAGGTCAATTGTATAAATACTTGAGTCTTCGCGTTATAACAGTATTGCATTAGACTTAAATCATAATGATGAGTATGCTTATTATATTTTATTCTTCTTTTCGCAGTGTAGAATTCGTTTATATTGATAATACTGTTACAACAAATGGCTGGAAATAACGAAATCCCAATGCCAAGTGCCACACTTGGACGCGAGTCCTGGCTGAAAGCTTTCATGGACCACATGAATCAGTTCACACGTTTGAAAAATGACGGGTCCAACTTTGCGGACTGGGAGGCATCATTGCGGAATGCTGCCATTGCTGATGGTAAGCTCAAGAACTTAACTGAGCCAATACCGGTAAACCCAGGCCCTAATGCAGGAGTTAACGAGTCACTTGCTTATAGTGACTTCGTCTTGGAAGCGGGTGCGATAAAGAACGTACTCATCTTTGCAATGGAAACCAATTTGCAAATACGCTTCATTGCCCAAGGTGCAAACAAGATTTTCACCACGCTCACTAACGAGTTCTCAAAAGCACCGAGAATCATTACTTATGAGCATACCTGTCGCTTCTTTGATGCGAAACTCCAAAAGGGCCAACTGGTTAGCCCACACATTCTTAACATGATTGAGAATGTCGAGAAATTGGAGGCACTTGATTGCAAAATCACTGAGAGCATAGTCATTGACCGTATGCTTCATTCACTTCATGATGGTTTTGCCCTTTTCAGGGCAAATTACTACATGAATGACATGAAGAAAAGTCCTCATGAGCTACACTCACTTCTCGTACAGACCGAGAAGGATATGAAATTGAGTGGGAGCATGAAGCAAGATGTTCTCATGATTTCCAGCAAGAATAAGGGTAAGGGCAAAGCTCCCGGCGACCTAACTGTAGGTAAGCCAAAGTTTAAGAAGCCTGGAAACGGTAATAGTGGGCCTGGTGAGGGCAAAGAGCAAGGGCGGTGACATTGAGTGCTACCATTGTCACAAGACTGGACATTGGAGGAGGAACTGTCCCGTGTACCGTGAAGACATAAAAGAAGGCCGCGTCACTCATGTTGGTATGTCATCTTATATTCATATGATTGTGATTAACCATGCAAGTTTCGGAACTTAGGTACTTGATACTGGTTATGGTTCTCATATGTGTAATCATTTGCAGGGCCTAAAAAACATCAAACCCCTCGCAAAGGGTGATGTGGACCTGAGAGTTGGGAATGGAGCACGAGTTGCAGCAGTCTCAATGGGAACATATGTAATCCAGCTCCCTAGTGGTTTTGAGTTATATTTATATAACTGTTACTATGTACCCAGTTTATCTAAGAACATTATTTCTGTTTCCGTACTCGATAAAGACGGTTTTGCATTTTCAATAAAGGATAATAGCTGTATTTTCTCTTTTAATGAAATGGTTTATGGCAAACCAGTTTCCATGAATGGAATTTACATCTTAGATCAAACCACTGATATATTACACGTGAATAATAAGAAATTAAAGGTTGGTGACAAAGATCAAACCTATCTATGGCATTATCGAATGGGACACATAAATGAAAAACGTGTAAAGAAACTCGTCAAGAATGGGACTATTCCCGCATTCGATTTTTCTACATTTGGCACGTGTGAATCATGTCTTATCGGCAAAATGACTCGAATTTCCTTCAAAGGTGTTTGAATGCGCGCTAGTGACCTATTAGGACTCATACATACTGATGTATCTGGACCTATGTCAATTACCGCTAGAGATGGCTATAGATATTTTATCATTTTCACGGACGATTTGAGTAGATATGGATATGTCTACTTAATGAAGCATAAAAGTGAGTCCTTTGAGAAATTCAAGGAATACCAGAATAAGGTTGAGAACCAACTGGGTAGAAAGGTTAAAGCACTCCGTTCAGATCGGGATGGCGAGTATCATTCAAATGAGTTTGATCAACACCTTAAAGACTGTGGAATCGTTTTACAGTTAACTCCACCTGGAACATCGAGTTTTTGTTGTGGCTAGTGCAAAGTTCTTAGAGAAAGAATTTCTTGAGAACAAGTCAAGTAATAGAACCTTCGAGCTGTCGGAGATTCCAGAACCAACAACCGATGAACGGATGGAGGAAGTTTTTCCTTCAACTGATGATACGGTTAATATTCCTCAGGAACCTAGGAGGTCGGGTAGCGTCTCTAATCCTCCGGACAGATACATTGGTATGGTCGAGGAGAGTGACGTTTTGCTCCTACAGAGTAATGAACCCGCTACCTATAAAGGTGTCATGACCTGTTCCGACTCAAAGCTATGGCTTGAAGCTATGCAATCCGAGATGGACTCTTTGTGTGAGAATAACGTATGGGATCTTGTTGATTTACCTAATAAGGTAAAACCTCTACAGTGCAAATGGCTTTAAAAAATAAAGCGTTCTGTAGACGGGCAACCAGATACCTATAAGGCATGACTAGTGGCAAAAGGTTTCACTCAAGTGCACGGATTGCATTATGATGAAATTTTTGCACTCGTAGTCATGTTACGTTCCATTCGGATAATCTTAGCGATTGCCGCTTTTCATGACTATGAAATTTGGCAAATGGATGTGAAAACCGCCTTCTTAAACGGTTATTTGGAGGAAGAGTTGTACATGGTACAACCCGAAGGTTTCATAGATCCTGAAAATCCTAGGAAAGTGTGCAAGCTTAAGCGTTCCATTTATGGACTTAAGCAAGCTTCTCGGAGTTGGAATCATCGTTTCGACCAAGTGATAAAAGAGTATGGTTTCACTCGATCGGTCGAGGAACCATGCTTATATATCAAGTCGAGTGGGAGAAAGATTATTTTCTTGATATTGTATGTCGATGACATACTCTTGATTGGGAATGACATTCCTCTCTTATCTTCAGCATGACCAACTCCAAGAAGGGGAACCTTCCAATGACGTCTGGGATGCATTTGAGGAAGTCTCATTCACCCACGACGCCTGAAGGGATTGAGCGCATGAGTCGTGTTCCTTATGCATCAGCCATAGGATCAATAATGTATGCCATGATATGCACACGTCCAGACGTGGCATATGCATTAAGTATGACGAGTCGGTACTAAAAGAATCCAGGTGAAACACACTGGATAGCTGTTAAAAATATCCTTAAGTACCTACGGAGGACTAAGGATAGGGTATTGGCTTATGGAGGAGATACTAAGCTATGCGCAATCGGTTACGCAGATGCTAGCTTCCAAACGGATCGAGATGATTGAAAATCTCAGTCCGGGTTCGTCTTCACTCTCAATGGTGCTGCGGTCAGCTGGAAGAGTTCCAAACAGGATGTTGTAGCAGATTCTACCACTGAATCCGAGTACTATGCCGCTTCGGAAGCAGCAAAGGAAGCTATATGGATGCGTCAATTCTTATAAGGACTTACGATAGTTCCTAGTTCGAATGACCCGATCACCATCTATTGTGACAATAGAGGTGCCATCTTCCAGGCTAAGGAGCCTAAGTCTAGCAACAAGTCTAGACATGTACATCGGAAGGCTCACCTGATCCGTGATTACGTGGAGTAAGAGGAGATAGTGATTGACAAGATAGCGTCGGATGATAACATCGCGGATCCTCTCACTAAACCGTTGAATTATGATAAGCATGAAGGGAATGTTATTTTCATGGGAATTAAACGTGTTCCTGAGTTGTAGTAGTTGATTATGAACTCGATACATTATCTTTTTCATATACTATTTATAACTTCATCGTTTTATTTCATATTTTGTTTTTCATGTGGATTGTACTGACAACATTGAACGCCACAAAGTGAACTAAATTACATTATATTTGTTTTGGTCCGTAATCGCCTACATGAGCTGATAACTCTGGCTATTATATTGTGCAGACGATTGATGGTGGGTTAAACGAGCCATAAGTCAAACAGTTGGCTGATCGATCACAGATACGAGTTATAACGATATCTCGTAGGACAATTTTTGTGACAACATAATGGAGTCCTAAATGTTTAAAACATTCGATGCCAGGTCGTGGATTGGACGTCCATTGTGTTCCTAGAGTCGATTCTTTTGACTATCGACTGTCTCTTGAGATTAAGGCAGTTTTTGGGTGACTTTGGTTTCTTTCTCATGGTCTGCCGTAACAGGAGGCTAAGTAGATTTTTTCTGGGTCATTTCATACTGTGCTTATAACTGCAGGATTCGAGTTGAAGAAAATATCCAACCTTTATCAGGTTTAGTTATTTCTCAGGGCCACTCGAGGAGTTGTAACTGAAATGCATGGCCATGCTCGAATGATGATTCCTTTATCAGTTAAGTTACTCTCTAGTCGGGGAAACCACTCTTGATATTGATCACTTGTAAAATACGACCTTTGTGAATACGGAATTTGCAAATTGTTTTACATTGAGTGGGAGAAATTTTAGGATATAAGAATCGGTTATCGCACATGCACTTGTGAGGACAAGTGGGAGATTGTTGCAGCTTGTGTCCACCACAATTAGTGTGATAACATTTATAAATCTCTTATAGGTTCACAAGGGTATACTTCGTATTTTATCAGTTGATTAACGATTACTGAATAACGGTTGGCTTGCTAGAAAGTTTGACGTTATTATCATACCGATGGCGGTAATCAACTGGTCCCTAAAAGTCACACCTAAAGGATGTGTTTGAGAGATGTGATTATGGAAATGTAATCACATTGATGCCTTATATGACTAAAAGGTTAGCTCATGTATTTGACTCAACAGTTAGTCAAAGTGATGATGAGACGATTATTTAATGCAATTAAATAATTTTAGGTAAACAATTAATAATCAAATTCGTAAATTGAATATAATATGTTATATTTAATTAATGTATATAATGTTAGTTTAAACGAATTAAGATGTTAATTCGTAATTAAACGTAATCGGTTATATTAAATTACCTAATTATAAATATGCGATATTTATAGTTAAAGTATATATTATACGAGATTGTCATAATAAATTATTACCGACCGGTATTAATAACTCGACTGCAAGCTGTTGTGTGTAGACTGATTAATACGGAATAAACTAAATGACAATTTATAAATTATACACTTTATATACATTTTGTAAACTACCAAAAATAAGGAGATTTAATCACCTTATTTTGGTAGGTGGAAAAACCGAAAATAAGGAGATAATCCTCCTTATTATTTCGGTGGTCAAAACCGAAAAAAGGGAAGAAATATCTTCCCTTATTCCTCTCCCATATTTCGGTTATAATAGGGAGAGAGGGAGATCATTTCTACTAATCCTTTTAACCTAATTTTTGACCTACTAATTCTCTCATCAAAAATCACACAAAACCCTAAATTAATTAGTGAATTTGGGGATCGATTCTAGCAAGAACAAAAGGGCATTTCTCATATCATCTTGGGTGCAACGATTAGGCGAATATCATTTTGATATTGTTCTTAGGCCTAATTTGCAAGGACCAAAGGTTGATTATTAATCTCTTCTCTTTTGTTTATGTTAATTCATTTATGACTCATATTTCATTATGATAATTTCGTTATAATCCTAATAATGTTAAAGGAAGTATACCGATATTTCCCACATAGAATGCCTAGGAGGTTCACGAGGTGGTGAAGGCATGGGCATGTAGGAGGATGACAGAGTATACATCTAATGTCTAGGGGGTTCATGGGGTAGTGGTGTTGTACGAGCTCGTTCTACCTCCTCATCGCCTAGGGTATCGGTAAGTTCAACCGGAATGAGATAAGTTTCGGCCGGAGGGCGAGGTGGTGTCATCTCGGGTAGGTGAGTGGTCTCGTAAAATCTCCCCGGCGCAGGAAGTTTCATGTACAAATCCGTATTCACTTTCCACGAGTAACCATTCTTGTCTTTCCTATCCGCAAGCTAAAATATGCTCTTCATATAAGGGATGTCAAAGTACGACACCCCAACACACATAGGCCTATCAACTTCCCCCGGTTCATAACCCAATAGGTTCTTTGCCAACCTAGTCACTAGAGCACCACAATCAAATGAGCACTTGTCAGATTTGGTCATCCTCTCAAAGGCTAGACTCACCATGGTCACGGGGCTAAAGTAAAAGTGTTTTTCATAGCATGGGTTGAGGTAGGAGCTCAAAAGTAACACTTACTTGGACTTAAGCTTGCTAGGGTCCCTTCTTCCATAAAGGATGTTGGTCGTGAGGCGAAGGAAAATTTTCAAGAGGGGGTGCTCCCAATCATTTATCTTCATGGCACTCACCTCAGTATATTGGTTACCTGTATAGAGATCAACGTACTTAGTGGCCTTCATGCCCTTTCCCACCTTGTCGTGGGTAAAGTCGGTCCTTTTCCCTACACCCAAACGCTCCGCAAGTACATCACTAGATAAGTGGAACGAGGTGTTTTTGAGTCGGAAACTCACGGAATGGTCCCTCTTATCGTAGACAAAAGAGCTCAAGAATTCAAGGGTGAGGTTGCGGTAGCTTATCTCCGCCAAGTTTTATAGGACCTCCATACCAACTGTAATACCTCGTATTTTTAGTTAAGGTCAAAGGTCGAGTCAACGGTGTAGGTTCTTTTTATTTAATAAAAATGAGATTCTATTATTTAATGATTTAATTTATAAGACGGAAGTTTTAAAAAAAAAAAGAAACGGGCGGAGGGAGTATTGACTAGCGGGTGGATGTTGACCAAGGGGGGGGAGGTGTTGACTGGTGTAGGCTTTATCTACCTTAGATATTTATAGGAGAGAAATAATAAAAATAATAATAAAGTTATATGGTAAGCTTCCTAGAAGTTTCCATCAACCCACCTACCCTACCAACTATATAAACATATCTCATGCCTCACCATCACTTCTTATTCCACATCAAAAACGCAAACTTATAATTTGTGAGGAAAAGAGTAATTTTGTGAGACAACTTTAAGACGGAGTTTTCACTTCGCCCTAAATTAATTGTGGTAAGTTATGTAATTGCTTTACATCAATTTTTTACGCGTTTGACCAAGACTGACCTTGACCGCTACTGTTGACTGGTGGTTGACCTGCCGTGGGGCCATGTGACCGACGAGTTGACCACCATCGGACTGGACGTGTATGGGGATGTTGTTTGGGGTGATTTTGGGTGATTGTTATGGGTAGTTTACATCTTAATTTAATCCATAAAGAATAGTTTATAGTTGTATACAATCTAATTGTTGTTTAGGTGGCGGATTTGTGAAAGAAGCCTTCTAGTATAATTTTTGATTGCATTTTGAAGGATTGCTAAAGGTAGGATACCTACTAAACTTACTTGCTTGTTAAATTAATGAGTTGATGAATTTCTTATAAGATGGATTATTATTGCGTTGTTGTCGTGAGATGAATTATTATTACATTGTGGTATGAGACGAATTGTTATTACATCGTTATTATGACAGTTATTCCACCATGAGATTTGATACCTGTCGAAGTGAGTACCAAAAATAATATTTATAAATTCCAAACTACAACTAGCAAGCGGTAGTAAGGGTCGATCCGCAGGGAGGTAGGGAATCAAGTTGTTTTTATTTCAGTCTATGAATTTCTGGGGGGTTTGATTTGAGTTTTAAATAAATCTAAATGCGAAAAGATATAAACAGATAATAAAAATAAGAGTAAGCAAATGATGAAAAGGAGCTAAGACGGTCGATTCACTATAGCTGCGATGACACATAAACCTAGGTAAGTCCGAAATACAGTCGTGTAGGATGGGTAAAACATGTCCTCTCGGTCCAAGTTAACTAGTAGCTCCTTTCAGCCTATGCTACTAGTCCCTAGGTCTCACTATTACTAGCTCTCGCCCTGAAAAGTGATAACTAAACCCTAAATTACTTATCTTCCGATCTTAGTAATTTAGTCATCATAATTCATTAATTAATGCCCTCCCCTATCTCTCGATCTACGGGTTTGTCAAAACTAAGCATTTAACAAATCTCATCTCGGTCTCATTGTCAAACATTGCACTTAACGAATCAAGCGATGCTAATCGAACACGGATTCGGTCGATCGACCAGCTACCCCAGTCGACCGACCAAGCCCTAATTCGGGGTCACCTATTCTAATGCCATCTACGCTATAGCTCCCCTCACATCTTAGCAAAGGTACTTAGCTACTCATAACGGTGATAATAACAACAACGAATTTACGAATAAAGCAATTGAATTCATAATTAAATTATCTAAATAATTAACAAACATGAAACGAGAATTCGGCTTTGGGAAATCTAAACTAGAATTTCTAAACTACGGAAGAATTTAAAGCAGCGAAACTGAATAAATGAACAAGGAATACCGTAAAGAAGAATCGGAAAGGAAGGAACAAAATCTAATGCGAAAAATAAACTTTATTGCCGAAAAACTAATCTAAACTAATAATCCAAGATCCAATTCTGTTTATTGAACCCTAATTATTTCCGATGCTTATTCTCAAATCTCAGGTTACGTTATATAGATAGTCTTACGTAACTTCTTCCTAAAACCTAATTACATTGGGCTTTCTAATTCTCGTTCTTAATTTTGCGCGTCAGATCGTGGGGTGGTCGATCGACCACTGGGACCAGTCGATCGACCAAGCGTGTTGTACAGTAATGCATTCTGATGAATTCTGCAGCGCGTACCGATCTTAAAACATCTGCCATTTCTTCGTTACTTGGTCAAATCAGGCGTTCTACGCGGCGTTGGAAAGCTAAGAGGATAAGGTCTCACCTCCAGGTAGAATAAGTCGATTATCTGCTCTAGAACGCGAGATATAGCCATATGAATAAGGCTGCAATGCGAAGAAGCACTCCTTCGCTTGTTTAAACTTCGCAACTCGTACGCACCCATGCTTTGCTATCTTTTAGGCCTTGAAACGCGCACCAAGTTCACTTCCCGAGTATTTAATCCATGTCAAATGCAATTCTAAGCACTTAAGGATGGATTCGGCTCGATTTTCGCTGGATTCTTCACATTTCTGCAATATACACAAAAACACAAAAGTAGACGGAAATAGGGGAAATAGTAGCCTAAACTACACAAATGAGCTCTGATATGTGTGTAAAATAGGGTGTAAAACATTATATTTTAGACACGCATCAAACTTCCCAAACCAAATCCTTGCTTGTCCCCATGCAAGAACTAGACTCGATCCTAAAACCTAATGGAACGAGTTCATTCTCAGAGCGAAATGCAACTATAAAGCCTAAACCAGTTTAATGCAACAACTAACAATCAATTAGCAATATGAATCGTGCAAACGAGTTATATAGTCGTTAAAAACTACTGAACCGTCAACTATAGAGACTTATCATTATGGACTCTCACGGGTCGCTCATATCACACATAAGCACAGGTGAATATATGTAAAAGATAGAAAGAAGTAAATGTAATGACTCTCACCTTACTACGACCTATAAGAACATGCTTGAAATCTAATATGAAAATGATCTCTACAACCGTACATATGCATTCCAACCATTAAAGACCATTGACACATGCTGAGGATACAATTTGGATATGTGAGGCTATGGGTAAGAAGGGGCTAAGACGAATTTGGTAAAAACAGAGTTATAAGCCAAGCTAGTAACTAAGGGAACCAAATTACGGGAGCATCCCAACTTCTTGCTCAAGTACAATCGACGGTGCCAATTAGAAGCACAAATCTCACATTCTCCATACAAACGTAATTCCCCAAATGATATTAATCGCAACATGGGAATAAAATCACCATCTACTCAAAACTTCAACCATGTGATTTGTTTCGAATTTTTTTCGCTACTGCAGCAAGCAGTCGATCGACCAAGTGGGACGGTCGATCGACTGATCCTCTTTTTCGAATCATTTTTTTTTCTCTTTTTTTTTCTTTTTCTTTTCTTTCCCTTCAATCATTTCACCAACATTCTCAATAAGATCAAATATAACCAAAATGATAAGAACACATTCCCAAAGACTAATACTACTAGCTTGACAAAGGCAGGCTGAATATAGGATGTAGTTAAAGGGACAAAATGCTAATTTTGGCTATGTGAAGCTTATGGGCAAAAGGAGAAAAGGGGACCTCTACCACATGTGTCAACAAACCACAAACCGAATCCATACAGGTATTAAGTAGACCAACTTCATATTTATGCATATTTATGTAACATGTCTCATAAGGAGTACTACTCACATTCCTAGATAAACTGGTCATGGATGACACCTGTTATAGGCTCTAAAACTCAGAAATATAAGTACTTTGCGAAAAATCTAAGTCAAGTCTAAGGTTCAGCAAATAATTAACGAAAACTCGTAGATTATGCATATGTGATTCTACTAATAACATGTTAATTAAGCACGACTTAGGCATAAACAGATTAAAATGCAATGTCATCATTGAAATACTACCGTTCCGACTCGACATATATGATAAAATAAACGTGAAATTTTTGAATTTTTTTTGAAATTTTTCAATTTGTTTGGATTTTTGTATATAAGAGGAAAATAAACAACAATGCAAGACAAAAATGTAAACGTGAATGCAAAGCAGAATGAATGCAACGCAAAACCCTTCCCCAAACCAAATCACACAATGCCCTCATTGTGCAAAATTATATGAGAAAAATTATCAAGGGAAATGGGAATTTGCGATAAATAACTAAATAAGACATGAAGGAGACATGGGAAACTCACAAGATTTTAAGCGCAACAAAAGGAAACCTCCCCAAACCAGCGTGAGCTAGGAGTTTTCAGTAGCCAGCAGTGCTACCATAGGTACCTGAAAAGAAACAAAAGTACCAAGCGTAATTCCGAGAAAACAATGTTGAAGCGGTAATTATGTGCAAAGAATTAAGCTGAAGAAAGCGATAGATGAATGAAAAGGAAAGAAAATAAGGAGAAAACTCCCTAAAACTCCCTTTCGTGCTCCGCAAAACGACCAAACACAGCAGGGGAATGATCGAAAACAGGTACAGCACCGGGAAGCGGTCGATCGACCACACAGGCCAGTCGATCGACCAAGGCATCTGAAACAGAAGCTCATGTAGCTGCAGTGGTCAGTCGATCGACTGATATACCTGACGAGGACATTGCTTTCTTTGAATTAACTCAAATAGCATGAGTCAATATGGTCTAACAACCTGCAAATGCACATAATACAGCGCCTAAAATTGCGCTAAACCCAAATGTAAAGTCTATAGCCTAAATAAATCCTAATCAAATCAAATTAAAGCGAAGTCTCACGCAAACTAAAACAGGAAATAGTCTTAAAACGCAATAAATTGGTCTTCAAAAGCCTATGAAATGAATAGTTCATCCGCCCAAGCTGCGGAATAGCTCCGACCATGGCTTCTGGCTAAAGGAAGTTCCCTCCACGGTACGAATCTCCTCAGCAGGTCTCTACTCTACTCCAACATCTGTAATACTCAGCGGGTCATCTCCAGCTCTAGCAACCTCCCAAGCTCTTGGATCATCCGGCTCATCGAACTCCAAGTCACAGTCCGACACTTTCCTCGGCTCTTGCTTCGTAGGGCTCTCCTCCGGTTCCTCATCTGTGCCGTAACTAAGACATCCCAATCCACCTCTCTGGGTAATTGGTTCCTTCACAGCTGGAACAACAGGTGGTTCTTCCTTCCCCAAACCAGTTCCTGCAATAGTCAAAACAGACAAATCTTCCTCCATATTGCTCCAAATCTGGGGCGGAGGTGTTATAGCAGGAATAGGCACAGGTACTGAAGCAGGAATGTCAGGTAACACAACATAGGATTTCTTACCAGACACAACATTGCAAGTTACAGGGCACATAGCGTCCTTCTTTTTGAGGGTTTGGGCAAAAACAATTGACTGCTTCCCCACCTTGAAGGAGAGATTCTTATTCCCTACATCAATTATTGCACCAGCAGTGTGTAAAAATGGTCTACCCAATATAATTGGGATCTGAACATCCTCTGGTATGTCCAAAACAATAAAGTCAACCGGGAAAAAGAATCGGTCAATCTGCACAGGAATATCCTCTAAGACCCCTACTGGCTGAACTGCAGAACGATCAGCCATCTGTAGAGTCATATTAGTAACTGCAAACTTGGTCAGACCCAACTTCCTAGCTAGACTCAATGGCATGACACTAATGCTAGCTCCTAGATCACATAATGCCTTCTCAATTAAGAAGGTACCAATTTTGCAAGGAACGGAAAAACTACCAGGGTCAGCTAACTTGTGAGGAGCAGTGTGAGTCAAATAAGAAGAAGACTCTTCAGTTAAAGCAACTGACTCGACCCTATCAAGCGACCGCTTTTTAGACAATAATTGCCTCATGAATTTCATATAAGCAGGTACTTGATTAACTAGCTCTAGAAAAGGAACCTGAACATTCAAACTTCTAACAACAGCTTTAAATTTTTTGAAACATACCTGATCCTTCGAAGGCACTAGTCTCTCTGGATATGGGGCTGTCAGAAGTAACTTGGCCCTCTGCTCTAGGTCTCTCATACCGGCATCAGTGGACTTAGGCTGAAAACCCACTACTTTGTCCTTGTTGTAGCTCGAACCTTCTTCATACCGTCTCAAGAATGAACCATTAACCGTTGTCGGGTCATATTTCAGAGCTGGAGTCGTCCCATCAGCATTGGGAGCTTGCTTCAAAAATTGCGGGGTTGTCTTACCTTCGAACAAAAATTCCCTCAACTTATCAGGTAAAGGAGGACGAAAAGGCTCACTGTCAGCAGCATCTTCAGTCGATCGACCATGTAGGTCAGTCGACCGACTGATCTCCTCTTCCCCAAAATTCTTAGAAGAATCAGAAACTCGCCTCTGTTGACTGGAAGCGGTCGATCGACCGCCCTTTGAAGTCGATCGACTGCCTATGCTGCTGTTCGTTTTTTCTGATTTGTTCCTTTTCGCTGTTTTAGTCATTTTTCCAGTTGGTTCAGCCACGTCTCCCTCGGAAACACCTTCTACCATAGTGGGCCCATCAAGGGTAGACCTACTCCTCAGTGTCATTGCATGTACGGTTTCTATCGATTCGAGAAAAGAAATTGACCCGAATTTCACTTCATTCTTGTTTAAGTTAGCTAAATGAGACTTCAGCTCCGTGATTGAGGCCTCATTCGCAGCATTACTTTTCTGTACTTCCACCATAAGCAACTGCACTAAATTTTTTAACTCTGCAACGTCATCATTTAATAGTTGCTGCGGCGGAGTGGGTAATGGTGGAGCTACATAAGGAGGCATATAATGTTGTTCAATATTAAATTCCTCCTGCTTCTTCTCCAACATATCAAATCTGACACTCATAGCCTCCAATTGTGCCAGGATAGCACTATTATCATTCGAGCTCAACCGTGTGTTACCCCTAGGATTACCATATTCTGCACGGTGTGTGGCCATCTCTTCAATCGTGTTCCAAACCTTATTATCACCAATGTTGTCTTGGAACCGGCCATTAGCTGCTGCATCAAGAATACTCATGTGGTCATCGTACAACCCAATGTAGAACTGGTTGCACAAATACCACTGCTGAAAACCGTGGTGTGGAATAGAGCGGACTAGCTTCTTAAATCTGGTCCAAGATTCGTGAAATTCCACATCAGGCCACTGCTTGAAATTTGTAATTTGGGCTCTAATTGCATTTGTCTGGGACGGTGAAAAGTATTTCTTGTAGAAAGCTAGAGCCAATGAATTCCAATCAGTAATACCCAAAGCTTCTCTATCCAAATCCCTATACCATTCCCTAGCAGCGTCTCGGAGCGAAAAGAGAAATAGAGTTTCTTTGATCTGATCCTGTGTCACGCCCTTTGGTGGAGGAATAGAACATACATAATCAATGAAAACCTCCATATGCTTTGCTGGGTCTTCATCTGCAGCTCCACTAAATTGGTTCCTCTCCACTAAATCTATATGCGAAGGACGGGGTTCAAAGGAGCCATCTGTACCAGCTGGGAGAGCGTATCCCTTTGGGATATCCTGAACTTTAGGCCCAGAATGATGCGCTATGCTTCTGCTCTCCATCTATCAAGAGTACTCAAGCCTTCCTCCTGAAATAACTTCTCTAATAGTCTCTGTCTAGCACAATGTGACCTGCATATAAGAAGAAACTACAAGAAGAAGATAAAAAAAGTTTAAGGAACAGATGCCCCTTAAACTTAAAGAATAGACTAAAATAAAAAGGAACAACTAAAACTAGCGCTGCCTCCCCGGTAACGGCGCCAAAATTTGATACCTGTCGAAGTGAGTACCAAAAATAATATTTAAAAATTCCAAACTACAACTAGCAAGCGGTAGTAAGGGTCGATCCGCAGGGAGGTAGGGAGTCAAGTTGTTTTTATTTCAGTCTATGACTTTCTAGGGGGTTTGATTTGAGTTTTAAATAAATCTAAATGCGAAAATAAATAATCAGATAATAAAAATAAGAGTAAGCAAATGATAAAAAGGAGCTAAGACGGTCGGTTCACTATAGCTGCAATGGCACATAAACCTAGGTAAGTTCGAAATACAGTCGTGCAGGATGGGTAAAACATGTCCTCTCGGTCCAAGTTAACTAGTAGCTCCTTTCGGCCTATGCTACTAGTCCCTAGGTCTCACTATTACTAGCTCTCGCCCTGAAAAGTGATTCCTAAAGCCTAAATTACTTATCTTCCGATCTTAGCAATTTAGTCGTCATAATTCATTAATTAATGCCATCCCCTATCTCTCGATCTATGGGTTGGTCAAAACTAAGCATTTAACAAATCTCCTCTCGGTCTCATTGTCAAACATTGCACTTAACAAATCAAGCGATGCTAATCGAACACGAAGTCGGTCGATCGACCAGCTACCCCAGTCGACCGACCAAGCCCTAATTCGGGGTCACCTATTCTAATGCCATCTACGCTATAGCTCCCCTCACATCTTAGCAAAGGTACTTAGCTACTCATAACAGTGATAATAACAACAACGAATTTACGAATAAAGCAATTGAATTCATAATTAAATTATCTAAATAATTAACAAACATGAAACGAGAATTCGGCTTTGGGAAATCTAAACTAGCAATTCTAAACTACGGAAGAATTTAAAGCAGCGAAACAGAATAAATGAACAAGGAATACCGTAAAGAAGAATTGGAAAGGAAGGACCAAAATCAAATGCGAAAAATAAACTTTATTGCCGAAAAACTAATCTAAACTAATAATCCAAGATCCAATTATGTGTATTGAACCCTAATTATTTCCGATGTTTATTCTCAAATCTCAGGTTACGTTATATAGATAGTCTTACGTAACTTCTTCCTAAAACCTAATTACATTGGGCTTTCTAATTCTCGTTCTTAACTTTGCCCGTCAGATCGAGGGGTGGTCGATCGACCACTGGGACCAGTCGATCGACCAAGGGTGAAGTACAGTAATACATTCTGACGAATTCTGCAGCGCGCACCGATCTTAAAACAGCTGCCATTTCTTCGTTACTTAATCAAATCAGAATAAGGCTGCAATGCGAAGAAGCACTTCTTCGCTTGTTTAAACTTCGCAACTTTTTTTTTTAATACCTGTTTTTGTTAGGTTTGGCTTATGGAACGACTTCGATTGATCGAGCCCCCAGTTCATGTTCCTTCTTACCATGGCCGCTCGATTACGATGAGGACGAGGTTGTACATGATGGACTTCACTCGGGTCTGTGATAACTGGAAGAATAAACTGAAGAGTGAGGATGGCCCTTTGATTAGGTGGGTCGTACCGTGGTGGCACCTCAAATCCGTCACTGGAGTGTCCTCTTTGGATCCTACTAGGTCCGTGCGCATTCCGTACGCACCCATGATTTTGCTATCTTTTAGGCCTTGAAACGCGCACCAAGTTCACTTCCCGAGTCTTTACTCCATGTCAAATGCAATTCTAAGCACTTAGGGATGGATTCGGCTCGATTTCCGCTGGATTCTTCAGATTTCTGCAATATACACAAAAACACAAAAGTAGACGGAAATAGGGGAAGTAGTAGCCTAAACTACACAAATGAGCTCTGAAATGTGTGTAAAATAGGGTGTAAAACATCATATTTTAGACACGCATCAAGATTATTGTTACAATTGTTGTCTTATGAGCATCTTATAATTTCTTATAAAATGGATGAATCCTTGTCTTATCTTGAAGTACCAAAGGAGATTCTAGATCGCAAGGTTCCCAAGACTAGGAATGGGCAGACTGTATTGCTAAAGGTGTTGTGGTCCAATCACAACGTCGAGAAAGCAACTTGGGAGGTGGAAGAAGCTATGAAGGAGCGCTATCCGTTTCTTTTTGATCAGGTATGTGTGGTTACGGGGACGTAACCATGTTTCTTTAAGGGGGGTAGGAGATGATCACATAAGCTTTTGGTGCAATTTTTGGTCAGTTTTGGTCAAGTTTAGTGTATGTTTTGGCTTGTTAAGTCGTGTTTTAGGTTTTGCCTTGAGTTGTAGTTGTGTCGTTACGTTATAGTTGAGTATAGTGAGTTTTGTTTTCAGTATAGGTTTGAACTTCGGGGACGAAGTTCAGTTTTAAGGGGGGAAGACTGTAATATCTCAGATATTTGAGTTGTTGAGTACTGGAGTACATTCTGTTGTGAATGTACTCGTTCGAGTGGAGACAACTCGATCGATTAGGCGATACTCGATCGAGTACGTTATTTACTCGATCGAGTAACTCGGGTTTTACGGACTTTTCGGCCAGGTTTGATAGTAAACGTGGAAAGGTATTTAAAGTTTTGATCGACAGTCTTTGTTACTTTTACCTTTATCACTACTACAAATCCAGGCAACTACAACGCCCCTTTAACAACGATTATTCACGAAAATCAGAATAGACGTTGTAGAATGTATGGCGCGAATTTTACTAAACTTAATTACAACGGGTATGGTTATAAAAACCGTTGTTATTAGTTTTAACAACGGGTCACACATGCACAACCGTTGTTAATAATTTGGCGCAAAATTGGCGCAAAGTTAGTGAAAAGTAATCACAACGGTTACTTTTGTAACCCGTTGTTAAAACATATTTGACAACGGGTGTTTTTTACAACCGTTGTTAAAACATATTTGACAACGGTTGTTGTTTAATAACCGTTGTCAATACCTTCCCATACTATAAACCACACAAACACAAGTCTGCTGCAGCCACAAAACACAACCCTTATTAATACACAAACACAAACACAACAGACAAACACAAACACAAAACACACACTTTCTCATCGTCTCTTTCTCTCTTTCTCTCTTTCTCATCGTCGCTTTATCTTCTCGCCGTCACTGTTGATTTCATCGTCTCTTACGTTCTATATTTATCAGGTAAATCTCGCCGTCACTGTTAGTTTCATCGTCATTATTTTCTTTTTCTAATTATTTCTTTTGCATGTATGTGTTTTTATCGACCATTATGTTATTTGTTTAAGTATTGTTCGCATAATTAGTTAGTAAAACAATGAAGAAGCAAGATGAAGAAGCAAGATAAACATAATTAATATATATATATATATATATATATATATATATATATATATATATATATATATTTTATAAATACATAAATTAAAAAAAATTACATTAATGAAAATGCAATTATTATATTTTCATAGAGGATCTTATTCTCCTCTATCATATCGTTCCTCTCCTCCTTGGTTATTTGGAGGTTCCGTTCGCAGCTTGCTATATCGTCATATAGCCGCAATCGTTGCTGCGTCCGTCAAGCCATCTTCTTTGGCGTCCTTCAAGATGCGGTCGAGCATCCGCAAGGTAGCTCTTGAAACTTTCCTCAATATGGAGCAACCGGCGGATGAAACTGTTGTTGTTCTCGATCATAGTAAGAGTCTTAAGGATGAAATCATTCATTTTGTTGGAGTTTGGAGTTTGTTTTGAAAGATTAAGTAGGGTTATTTATTTGGAGTTTGTTTTAGCGATTTAGGGTTTGGAGATGTATATATTGAGATAATGGAAATGTTAGTTGAGATAATGCAATGTATTTATACTAAGCAATGTGTGGGTTGAGTTGTTTTCTAATTAATATATTTGTTAGGAAGTTGTGTCATGCATAATCATCATCATATCTCTCAATGCTGCTTCAAATCTTATTACTAACCCTTCTCATTCCATATTGTCCGTTCATATGCACAGCGATGTCAGTAATAATGCATGCATCGGAATTATAACGGGCCGTAATTATGCATGCATCTAGTAATATTTAATTTAATTTTTTTTATTTTTTAAGAACAAACAACAACGGTTATGTATAAAAAACCCGTTGTCTTTAGTTATAACAACGGTTTTGTATATTACAACCCGTTGTTATAACTTTCCCCTCAAAATTGAGTCACACTTTCCACAACGGGTTTTTATACTTAATACCGTTGTTAATATTTTTAACAACGGTTTCCTTAAGAAAACCAACCGTTGTTAAAACCTTTTACAACGGACGCTTTAACAACGTCCGCTTTTTTATATAACAACGGTTTTTGACCGTTGTTATAGCCTGTATTTGTAGTAGTGTATTTTCTAAACTTTTCACAAGAAAATTCTACAACGTTCGGTTCTCTCCTCTTTTTGCTATCAAATCAAGGCTAGGTTGTCGGATATCTGAGATCGTTATACCCTTGTGATCATCATCATTTGGGTAAGTCACTTGTGTAATTTTTATGTCATTATAGTAGGTTTGTCTAAACCCTAATTTGGGTATTTTGGGGGTTTTTGGTGTAATTCTTGTTGCGGATCGTAATTGTATGAATTATTGTTATAGGAGGTGATTTCGTAGAAGAGGGTTGTTGTTGTTGTTGTTGTTGTTGTTGTTGTTGTTGTTGTTGTTGTTGTTGTTGTTGTTGTTGTTGTTGTTGTTGTTGTTGTTGTTGGTGGTGGTGGTGGTGATTCCATTCCAGGTATGGTTTTCCCTACTCGGGTATTGTATAATTGATTTAAGTGCTATGGTGGTTGAATCATATGATTATTTCTATGGTTAATTGTATTTCTTGGTATTAGCATGATTATCAGTATTGTGGTCTTTGGTTGTAATTCTATGTGCTTCGCGAGGTGTGCCGTTGGTTGAGTGGAGTCATTTTGGGGAATGGCTTCACTGAAACACCCCACGTTAATTGAAGAGGTCCCCTGATAGGCTTAAATGACTAGTGCTTAAAGGGATTGGAAGTACTACTCATATCAACAAAGTGCACTTTCTTTTCTGGTTATCCATGCAAAAGAACTCCAAAATTAAGCGTGCTTGACTGGGAGTAGTCTTAGGATGGGTGACCTCCTGGGAAGGTTCCTGGGATGCGCATGAGTGAGGACAAAATGTGCTATAAAGGACCCGTATTGATCTGTGGGCCATGTACACAGCCTGGTGAGCTATCATAAGTAACTTCTCCCCACCCGGTTTGGGCCGAGGTGTTAAATTCACGCCCTTGATTTGCCCCTTGTGGTTCCCGTCACAAGGGGGATGTGCACATTAATGGTCATTGGGTTCTTCGCTCTACGGTTTTGAGTGGGGCTTAGGTGGTAAGGCTGAGGTCCCCACTAGCGGAGTGGAATATCTGTTGCGATGGATATAATGGCATGGGTATAATGACAGGTGATTGGTGATCAACTGGAGTTGGAGGAATGTGCTTATGTAATTGGATGTTGCTGTATTGCTTATTTTGATTATTCAGTAACTGACCATGTTTAAATGTTTTGAAAACTGTAGTGATCCATTTGGGGGATGGTGAGCAGTTGATTAGAAGGTATGCCTTGGATTGCGCGCGGGATCTTTCTGGGGATGGAGTTATCAGTTTATGAGTCTTAGTCTTCCGCTACAGTTTATGACAGTCTTTTATTTCAGTTTGGATATTGGTTTGAGACAGTTGTATTATATTTCCAGTTTTGGTTTTAAGTTGTACGCACATTTAACTTTTGAAATTAAAGTATTTTTTGGAATGGTCACTTTTGATTACTATACCTCGAGCGACCGAGATGGTAGCATCTCCATGTGCTAGGGTGGTCTTGGTAAGGCACCTTGGTGTATGGGGGTATTACAAAATGGTATCAGAGCGACGATATTGGAACTTGTAACCAATGAACCTAATGAATGTACAAAGTCAAATTAAAATAAACCCGGGTAGGAGTTGTTAGGAGCTAATGCAAAGGCTTGGGAGACGTCTTAAAGTCGCGAACCTGCCCTTACAACTTTGAACCATTCACTATGAGGGTGTCATGGGATCGCTACTTGTTTATTGTTGTTTTATGATGTATGTGTTGCATGAGGTGTGTAGGTAAAGTGGATGAATTGATTAGAAAAGGTGGTAGTATGTGATTGCATATGAATATGATTTGCATGTTAAAAGTATGATTATGTGATGGAAAATGTTTTTATTGTTTCGTTATACTAGTAACATGTGGGTAGGAGAAACTGATGTTGTATATTCTGTAATATATATATATATATATATATATATATATATATATATATATATATAGGAGCCTGTGCGAACTTAAAGTTCGGTGCAAACTGTGCGAACTAAAATACCAACTGCTTATTCTAGCACATTCACAGCCTTCCCTCACACTTCTCTCACTACGACTAAAACTCACTCTCATTCTCTCTCATTACTAATGACGACGGAGACGGATCTTCGACGGCGACGGATCTACGACTGCTTTCGACGGTGATGGCATATATTTCTTACACCCTTAATGTATGTTTTCCCCCTTTTGCAACCCTAATTTTTCCTATTTTTCATTGTTCAGCTGCAGCTGTGATTTAATTTTCCTCTTTCATTACTCTAATATATGTTAAATTCTCATTTTCATAAGCTATTGGTTAAGTTAGAGCATCTCTAACTAGTTGGTACAAATGTTCTCTCTTCCTCCTAGAATTCTCACTGCGCGATTTGCATTTGATTTTGGTGTCCATTTGTTTTTTGTATTACTGTATGTTGTGAGAAAATATTGGGCAAAATCGACATTGTAATTTACCTTGAACGAACGAAACAAAATAAAAGCGTATATATAGATCAGTTTATTGCCGTGCATTGTTGATACAATTTTACTTCGGGTATTTCAAAAAATCTGATTGATTGGAACCTACGTAGTGAAACCCGGAACTTATTTTATCAAGCTAGATACAATCCTTTACCTTGTTAGATACACTCATTTGTCAAGCTAGATACACCCCGTTACCTTTGTTTAATTCCCCAGGTTTCATCCCATTCCCTCTACGGTGTCTTTGGGTAGCTACATACACTTTTTGTGCTTCTAGAAACACACCTTCAGCTGGCTATATACACTTTCCTCTGTAGTTAGTTAAATACTCTAAGTAAACTAGAACCACTTTCGTCACATGCTACATACACTACTTCATCCAGCTACAAACGCATCTCTGGGTAGCCATACCCACCTTCAGCTGGCTAGATACACTTTAGTCCGTTACTCGATAGACATCGCTTAGATACACATTTTCATATTTTTTTGTGTTACTAATCGTTTTATTTCACTTGTTTCATAGACAAGCATGACAACTTGGTGCAATAGTTGTGTGTCAATCTTCTTGATGAGGATCAAGTGTCTTTTCGCGACCATAATGTCACTGAAAAACAATCAGCTATGGGTTTCTCCTTTTCTCCGTTAAAGGAAGTTATAGTGCCCGGCCGTCACTATCAAGCATATCATTTTGTTTTTAATAATCAAGATCTTATGCATAACATCTTCTCTAAAATTGATCTTTACGAAGATAAAGCACATATGGCGCTCGTATGTCAAAAGTGGGCTCAACTATTTTTCAAACACCCAAGTGCACCTGGTGTCAGTATGGCATATTGGCTTACTCTAGACATAAATGATGTCAATGGTGTTCGGATTATTCGTAGGGGTCCTAGAATAGTCTTTCAAACATGCAAATGTTTCCTGACGGAGGATATGACCGCCAAATTCTTACTGCATTTTCAGCAAGCAAAAATTCCATCTCAGAGTACTCATCTTAATGCTCTTGATGATGTTGCACTCCGCCAAGTTAATGAGTTATTGCATGCTTTAGCTGCTCCTAGTGAGGAACGAGATATACCCATTGGTATTGCTATGAACTTAGTAGTCACTCGTCAAAATATATCTTTTCTTGATTTACCTTTGATGATGTATATGTAGCCCACGTTTCCCAATGTTGTATCAGTGTAATTAGGGTTTTGCACATTAAGGTTTTTAACGTTGCCCTTTTGATAGCCCATGGATCACTTTTCTATGAACTTGTTCTATATTACCAAATACAATGATCTTTACTTATGAGTTTTCATTTACTTTTGTATCTGTTATACTTCTATCTTTTGTTACAATTTATTTTGTTACATTTGTTAGGATACCTGGTCCCCCTACTTTTGATCCTGTCCCCGAAAAAAGGGTTCACCCGGCCCCCCTTAGCATGTTTTCACATCCCGTTTTAGGATACCCGGTTCCCCTACTTTTGATCCCGTCCCCAAAAAAGGGTTCACTCGGCCCCCTCTTAGGGTGTCTTTTGGTGTTCCGGATGTTCGAATGGAATGAACAAGGGAAAGGGTTTAGGGTTTGGATTAGGCGGATCTGTGGTAGCGGTCCGCCTAATCCAACCCTAAACCCTTTCCCGTCCCATTTTAGGATACCCGGTTCCCCTTCTTTGATCCCGTCCCCAAAAAACGGTTCACCCGGCCCCCCCTTAGGGTGTCTTTTGGTCTTCCGGATGTTCAAATTGAATTAACAAGGGAAAGGGTTTAGGATACCCGGTTCCCTTACTTTTGATCCCATACCCAAAAAGGGCTCACCCGGCCCCCCCTTAAGGTGTCTTTTGGTGTTCCGGATGTTCGAATGGAATTGATAAGGGAAATGTTTTAGAGTTGGATTAGGCGGATCCGCGAGATCTGCCTAATCCAACCCTAAACCCTTTCCCGTCCAGTTTTAGGATACCCGTTTCCCCTACTTTTGATCCTATCCCCAATAAAGGTTTCACACGGCCCCCCTTTATGGTGTCTTTTGGTGTTCCGGATGTTCGAATGGAATGAACAAGGGAAAGGGTTTAGGGTTGGATTAGGCGGATCCACGGTAGCAGTCCGCCTAATCCAACTCTTAACCCTTTCCCGTCCCGTTTTAGGATACCCGGTTCCCCTACTTTTGGTCCCGTCCCCAAAAAAGGGTTCTCCGCCCCCCTCCCCCCTAACTAGATACACTTTTTGGTGGTTTTAGAAACACACCTTCAGCTAGCTAGGTACACTTTCGTCTCTTTTGTTACTTGCTAGATCCGCTTTAGTCAGCTACTAGATACACATCTTTGGGCAGCTACATACACTGTTTTGAGCTGCTAGATACACACCTTCTGATGGCTAGATACACTTCACTCAGTTGCCAGATACACAACTTTGGGGAGTTACATACACCTTTCTAAACTACTAGATAAACACCTATAGTTGGCTAGTTACACTTTAGCCAGTTACTAGATGCACATCTTTGGGCAGCTACATACACTTTTGTCATACCTATTTATTTGTTTTCCCTCTCAGCCTATTTCTTTGTTTTCTTTTTTGGTGAAAAGCAAATGTGGCTACAACACTAACCATTGTTTTACATATACAAAAATGACGGATTTAAAATCAGCAATCATGGTGTGAGTACAAGCAAACAACAAGCTGTTACTGAGACGTATCCATCTAAGAGAACTCCTAAAAGGAAGATAAATGATGATGATGATGGTGAACAATGTTTTTTACGGACTTGTATGTCTCCTAAAATGCTGATGACATTTATCAACAGTGATTTAAGTGAAAAACAAATATCTGATATTAAAGACATGGGATTTGGAGGCCTTCTCACTCTCAAGACAGATACGGCGCCGGGTGCTCTCGGTCATTGTCTTGTTACCCGCTTTAACTCCATGTCTTGCTCTTACATGAAAGGTCAGTTTTATATAACAGATGAAGATATTCATTTGATGACCGGTATTCCAATCGGTGGAAATGAAGTCCAAATAGCTTCCTTAAATGATAAGAGTGAGGAGTTTGTTGAGTTGAAGAGTAGTTGGATGAAATTTTTTAATAAAGATCCGGGAAGACTAGAGACTAAGAACATCCTTAGTCTGCTTATCACGCAAAAGGAGGGCGGGGAACAGTTTATAAGGAACTTCATTTTATTTGTTGTTTCTACATTTCTTATGGGTGTAAAGGGGACCCTTGCAAGCCTTCGATTCCTGAAATGTCTTAGGGATGTTTCATATATTCAAACGTTAAACTGGTGTGGGTTTAGCAGAAAACAGTTTATTGAAAGCGTTGACTCATGGAGAATTTCGAAGAATGATTGGTTTGGAGGTCCCATCATGGGTTTTGTCTTTTGTTATTTAGATAGAGTGTGCTACAAGTTTTTCTCAGATCCTCGCGTCTTCCCCACCCTAGCCACCTGGACAAAACTCAAAATTTTAGAGAGGCTTAAGAATGAGATACAAGATGGGTTTGGCACAGGAGCTATTCTTCCTCGTATTGTCAAGGGTATAGTTAAGGAAATAAGTTTCATTGTCCCATTAGCAGTGCCCGAGTCTTCTAATCAGCAAAAATAGAAGTCTGGCGACGAACCGAAGGCTTCACCAAAGGCGAGTGAGACTTACAGTAAGCAGATAAATGCTATCAAGGTTTTGGCAGAATCTGCAACTATTCTTGCAGATTCTTATGCAAGGTTCACAAATTCTTTGGAAGCAGCTAAAGTTGTTCACCCTGACTCTAAACTTGTACAGCAGCTAGCTGTAATGGATGAAGCTTTTGATGCATGCTGGCCTTCATTACAACCAACAAACACCAATGTTGATGACACTGAAAAAGACAAAGAGAAGGAAGGAGTTTCTAATACAGATGAACATGATAGTGAGAAATCAAATCAATGGTATAAGCTTAATGGTCAGTCATTTGAATCTGAGGATGAGTTGTGGGCAGCTGTTGTTAAATTAGAAACGGCCTTGGGAAAACGACCGGTTAATGTTGAGAGTAATGTTACGAAGAAAGGAAAATCTCCTATCGTGTTCTGCCAGTCACAAGAGGAGTTGTGTGAACTGTTGAATTTTGAGAAAATAGCTAAAGCTTCAACCTCATTCCGTCGATCGCCAAGGTTTACACACCAGTCCCCTTCATTCAAACTACTAAGCTCAGAATCATAAGAAGATGTTGAGAAAAAGGGACATGAGGATGATTTACACATTGGAGATGAACATATTGAGAGTAATGTTCCGGAGAAAGCAAAATCTGCTAACCTTTTGGATTCCAAGGCTCCGTCTCCAGAATTGCCAAAGTCAACTTCTCCTATCCTTGTGGACTCTCAGTCACAAAAGGAGTTGTTTAGACCGCTGAATTTTGAGAAAACAACACAAGCTTCAACCTCATTATGTCGATCACCAAGGTTTACACACCACTCCCCATCAGCTTTTACACCACCTTCATTCAAACTACTAAGCTCAGAATCACAAGAAGATATTGATAAAAAGGGACATGATGATGGTTTACACATTGGAGATGAAAATATTGGGAGTAATGTTCTGAAGAAAGCAAAATCTGCTAACCTTGTGGATTCCAAGGCTACGTCTGAAAAATTGCCAAAGTTAACTTCTCCTATTCTTGTGGACTCTCAGTCACAAAAGGATGAGTTTGAACCGTTGAATGTTGAGAAAACAGCACAAGCTTCAACATCATTTCGTCGATCGCCAAGGTTTACACACCACTCCCCACCAGTGTTTACACCTCCTTCCTATCCATCACCTGATCCTTTGACCCCACCTGAATTCCCACTACTTCTTAGCTCAGAATCACAAGAAGATGTTTTGCAAAAGATTGTTAATGATGCTTTAAATATAAATGTAAATGTAGAGCCACTTGAAGTTGTACCACTTTCTTTTTTGCCCCCAAATGAACCCACATATATACAAAGGACAACATACATATACAAAGGACAAGGTCTAAGAGGGTTAGAGTTTAGACATAAGCTTTTCGATCTCCTTTCCTTCAAAAAAGTATCAGACTTGACGGCAAGGTGAATAAAAATGAGAGAGAAGCGCTGGACTATGTATTTTTAGAATTTTATGATGAAAGGTTTGTACACTCCTTCAAATTTGTTGCTAGATCCATTCCAAAAAATTCTTCGATTCATATTTATAGTTAGGTAGATACAGTCATTACTTTTCTCATTTCATTGTGACTGGACCATTATGTATGTAGTGAGATCCTATTCAAAATTGGTACAGACCTTTCAGTTACTCGGGTAGATTTGAAGACGCTAGTATCAGGTGATATAGTGCCTAAACAACACCGTAAACAAAATTAGCTACCAATACTAAGAATGACCTAGAGAGAGAGAGAAGCTGCCGTCATCTGCGATTGACTTTTTTGCATTGAATATGGCTAGGAATTCAGCAAAGAAGTCAAAAGCAAAGCACTCTGCTTCCAAACAGATTAGCAAGCATACGTTAAGGAAAATTGTTGCACAAAAAAATGGACCAACTGAATCAGATGTGTAGAAGACAAAGTCGGTTCAGGAGATTGTAGGAATTCCAGGGTTACACTTGGAGTCAGACGAGGAAAGTATAGATGATGAACAGTGGAATATCATTCCGGAGAAACCGTCTGTTGAGATACAACATGAGGCAGAACAGTTAACTGATATGGAGGATATCATCCAATTCACAGAGGAAGATGTCAAGGATGAGATCTCTTACTGGCAGCAGGCAATATATTGCTTTGTGCTGGGTGCAAACCCTCCATGGGAGGTCTTGGAAGGCTATGTTAAGAGGTTATGGGGGAAATATGCAATAGACAAAATCTCCTTTCTCCCCAATGGAGTATTTCTGGTACGGTTTCAAAAAAATGAGGACAAGGAGGCAATTCTAAAGGCAGGATACTTTATGTTCGATAACAAACCTCTTATTGTGAAGCCATGGGAGGAGAATATTAATATTCAGAAGGAAGATATTAAGGAGGTCCCTGCGTGGATTAAACTGAACAGATTACCACTCAAATTTTGGGGAGTATGCCTCCCTAAGATAGCAGGTTTAGTAGGGAAGTATGTAAAGAGTGGCGTTGCAACAGTGGAAAAGATTAGGTTGGGATATGCAAGAGTCATGGTGGAACTTAAAATAGGGCAAAAACTGCCTGAGAAGGTTCAATTCCTGGATGAGGCAGGGAAGAGGGTGGTTATAGATGTGGACTATGAATGGAAACCTATTTTGTGCCTCAAATGCAAAGGATATGGACATGAAGGAAAGGTGTGTAAGAGAGTGATACAGGGAGACAGGAAGGGTGTTCAGAAGCAACAAAAAATATGGAAGCCTGTCAATAGACCTGTGCAGCAAGATGTGCAGCAAGCTATGCACCTCAGTCCAAGGAGGAGTACACCTGCTGCTGTGATTCCCCTAGTTACTACGCCTGCAAGCCAAATAGTGAAGTTCAATTCCCAAGGCAGTGCGTCTGGTGTTAGAATTATAAGAAGAGATGAGTCTCCTACCTTCTGTGCTGCTACTCAGGCGCCTAAGGAAGGTATTGGACAAACAGGTACCCCAATCCAAACTACTTCTCAATGAATACGATAAGGTTTTGGAATGTACGGGGTTTAAACAATGTAGATAAACAGAGTAGTGTTAAATGGTTCATGAATAAGAATAATGTAGGCTTATTTGGAATTCTTGAAACAAAGGTTAAGCCTGAGAATATAGTAGGTATAGGAATAAACTCTGTGAAGGCTGGTGCTTAACTACCAACACCAGGTTTCATAAGGGAGGTAGGGTGTGGGTTGTGTGGAACCCTAATGCTTATGATGTGCAGCCTATGGAGTATAGTAGCCAGTTTATTCATATGAGGGTATATTCTAGAATTAATAGCAAGATGTTCTATTTAACTATGATTTATGCTCATAATGATATTGTGAGTAGAGAAGAATTATGGAGTAAAATGAAGATGTTTGCTATGCAATGTGATGGGCCCTGGGCAATGGCAGGGGACTTCAATTGTGTGCTCACTCCTGAGGAAAGACTGAGAGGGCAGAGCTCTATTGCTGAGATGGCACCATTTAGAGATTGTCTTGATCAATGTGGGATGATAGATATCCCTGCTACAGGCTCCAAATTTACTTGGAATAACAAGCAGGGTCCAGACAGTAGGGTCTTTAGTAGGCTTGATAGGTTCCTTGTTAACCAAGAGTGGCTAGATTGCTTCCCTGACCTGCAAGCTCACTTCCATCCAGAGGGTTTATTTGATCATAACCCATGCACAGTGAGCTCCTCCTTGAGGGAGTGCATAGGTAGACCCCCATTCAGATACTATAACATGTGGGGACAAGCAGTGCAGTTTCAAGCTATAATTCAGCAGGGGTGGAGAATGAATGTAGCTGGGACAAGAATGTTCAAAATATTTAAAAAATTAAAGGCTCTAAAGGGTATGCTAAGGAAGCTCAATAGGGAATGCTATGCTGATATAGAGAACAATGCTGATATTGCCAAGGGGAAATTGGAGGAAATTCAAGAAAGGCTACAGCAGGCCCCTACTGATCCACATCTAATTATGCAGGAAATTGAGACAGCTCAGGCATATAGGGAGCTTGCTAATGCTAGAAGCAGCTACCTGGCCCAGAAGGCAAAAACTAAATGGATGGAGAGTGGTGATAGCAATACTGGATTTTTTCATGGCATCATTAAAAAGAGAATGTTGAAGAATCAGGTTCTGCAAATTGAAGATCAGAATGGTAATGTATGCACTACAGGAGCTAGTATACAAGAAGCATTCTTGGATTATTATAAGCAGCTTCTGGGTAGTAGCAAGCCAAGTGAGAAAGTGAATATCTCTATTGTCAAAAAAGGGAGGTGCTGCACTGAGGAGCATTCTGCAATTCTGAACAGTGCTGTGACTAAAGAGGAGATAAAACAAGCCATTTTTAGCATTCCAAATGATAAGTCTCCTGGGCCTGATGGATATACAAGCAAATTTTTCAAAGATGCATGGGGTATTGTAGGAGAGAAGGTCACTGAAGCTATTTTAAATTTCTTTGATACAGGGAAGCTGCTAAACCAGATTAATGCTACTACTGTGACTCTGATTCCCAAAGTTCATAACCCTGGCAAGGTGCAACAGTTTAGCCCAATAGCCTGTTGCAATGTAATTTACAAAACCATCTCAAAATTACTTTGCAATAGGCTTTCTGAGGTCCTGCCTGACATTATAAGCCAAAACCAAAGTGCCTTTGTTCAAGGGAGATATATTCTGGAGAATGTTATGATTTGCCAGGATATAATTAAATTTTATAATAGGCAGAGTGTGTCTCCTCGATGCCTGTTTAAGATTGATCTACAAAAAGCATATGACAGTGTGGAATGGCAATTTGTTGACCAAATGCTTCAAGCTCTAAAGATACCTGATAAATTCAGAAATTTGATCATGATGTGTGTTACATCTCCTAGCTTCTCCCTGAATCTTAATGGAAATCATTTTGGGTATTTCAAAGGCAGAAGGGGATTAAGGCAAGGGGACCCCATTTCCCCTCTCCTTTTTGTTATATGCATGGAGTATCTTACGAGGATCATTGACTATGCAGTGCAAAAATGGCCCTTTAATATCATCCTCTGTGTGGCCCTCTCAAGCTTTACCATATGCTATTTGAAGATGACCTTCTATTATTCTGCAAAGGTAATGCAAGGTCTATTATGCTACTACCCAGAGCATTCTCTACGTTCTCCAAAGCTTCCGGCCTTCAAATGAATGCATCAAAATCTGAAGTCTTCTTCAATGGTGTCAAAGCACAGCTTAAAGAAGAAATCCTGACTGTCTGAGGTTTTCAGGAAGGTAGTATGCCCTTTAGATACTTGGGAATACCTATGAAAGCAGGAAGATTAAACAAGGCAGATTGTAATGTTTTGGTTGAGAAAGTGATACAAAGAATCAGGGGTATGGGGACGAGGAAGTTATCCTATGCAGGAAGGATCACTCTAATCAAATCAGTTTTGAGCACCCTTCATACATACTGGGCAACAATTTTTATTCTTCCAAAGGCAGTGCTAAAAAGTATAGACAGTTTGTGTAGAAATTACCTGTGGGATGGTCCAAAATATGTTTGCCTAAGGAGGAGGGTGGTCTGAGGGTGACACAAATCCACAAGTGGAATGATGCTGCTGTGAATAAGCTGGTGGACTGGGTGTATACACAACCTGATCGAATTTGGGTCAAATGGGTAAGAGCTACCTACATTAAAAATCAGGAATGGGAGACTTATGAGCCTGGTTTAGATGTTGCTTGGTACTGGAAGAAGATCTGCAAAATGAAAACTAAGTTTGCTGCTGGTTTTCAAAATGGGAATTGGATTCTAGATGATAAGGGGTACAGCATCAAGAGTGGCTATGAATGGAGCAGGAATAGGGAACTTAAATTTCAATGGCATAAAACTGTATGGAGTGATTGGGCTATCCCCAAACAGTCTGTAATCACCTGGTTATGTATGCATAAGGCTCTGAATGTGCGTGCAAAACTGAAGAGGATAGGCTATACTGATGATGATGGATGTGTGCTTTGTGGTAATGGAGTTGAAACACATGACCATTTATTTTTTTCCTGTGAGTACAGCAGTATGGTACTTGCAGTAGTAGAAAGGTGGAGCAGCTGTAGAATCTCAAGGACTGATCCTATCCATGGGAGAGCACCAGGCACACTGTTGCAGGAATTGTTCCATGGCTTGCTTATATGTTGCTGCTACTACATGATTTGGATGCAAAGGAATAAAGTTCGGTTGGAGATGCAAGTGAGACACCCTGAACAGATTGCCAAAGAAATCATTGCAAGCGTGAGCATGAGACTGAAAGACAAGACTAGGAATATTTGTATTGAGAAGGATAAGTTTTGGCTTAGGAGGATAGGCTTCTAATGCAGTTGAGGCTGAGTCTTTGACAGGCCAAGTTGTTTGTATTGTAAATTGTTGGACTATCGTTCTTTTATTCTAATATATACCCTCACATTTTAGCAAAAAAAAAAAGACATAGTGCCTAAACAAGTGATACATGCGTGGTGTTGCGTGTTGAACAAATGTGAAACAATTAGAGCACATACTTCACCTTCTAGGTTGTATCTCCCACAATCTGCTGAACTAAGTTCTCAAGTTGATGACAATTTTACGGGGGCCGCTTTGGTAAGTATTTACATGTTTAACTTTTCAGTATGGTTTTGTGATATAGACATTTTTTAAGAACAAATATTATACAATTGCAGATCTTTGTACCAATAATTTCTGAGAAGCCATTTGCAATGTTTTTCAACTTCCTAACAAAGAAGTTGGAAATCCTGTATTTGATGAGGCCAGAAACCGTAAATTACGCACCAAGTATTGAGTCTACGGTATGCGCATTACAACCTACTCGTATTTTGATGCTATTCTACTATATTAATATTATATGCATTTTGAGAACCGATTGAATTTATATATGTCATTAGCATAAAGAGTTTGTTGTTAGATGCTTGGTCAATAAAACGTCGTCTATAGTAGATGTCCGTGACATGAAGCCAGTGGAGATTATTCTGAGATCAAATCTTGGTAATGGAAGTGATACAGGAATTTACCTCATGACGTTGTTGTAGAAATACAAAGGAGAAAGAAGGACATGTATGTGTTTTGGGACTCTAAGATGTAAGCTGCTTTACATTCCTTTTCCTTATTTATTTACTGCTATGTATAGGATAAGAGTAAATCAACCTTCCTTTTCCTTGTTTGTAGAACAACCAAGTTATGGTTCATGCTACGAAATGTTGTCTTTTGCTGGTAATCAAGAATTCCAAAATCCGAGAAAGAAAACCAGAGGTGCCACCAAGGATACCCGGCAACGTCAATTGTTAGACAGAGAAATATTGGGGCGGGTAATCAATGCCCGCAAGGATGATAAGTAATTTCTAAACTTCATGATATATATATTTGTTTGATTTGTGGTCTTAGAAGTTGTGATAATTGTATTAGTTTGTAGGTATTTGGATGAGATTATTGTGCCACAGAATGGATGAATGTCTACCGAAACGCAATGAAAAGTTTGCAAAATCGTCACTGGATAAGGGATACGGTGAGTATATAAACATTTTTCATTTATATCTTATATTCCAAAATGATCAAATATTTGTAACACTATTACATTTGTAGGTGATTGACATGTTTGGTGTGATGTGTACATATAATCGACCAGATATTCTGTACTTGCCTTCAACAGTGAAGGTAGGTATCTAAGCATTACATTTTGAATTTATGTTTTCATTTTCAATATTTACTTCATTTTTGTGAGGAAACTATATGCCACCTGAACTATGTTCGATGTCATATATTTGTCAGTATAGTTTACTAACTTATTTTATTAAATTGTTAGGATGCTAAGCCACAATTAAAGGTTAATGAGGTAAACTTTTTTTGGTGCCGTCATCTTAAGATGCACTACAAGCCAAAAGATGGAGCAACTATTGAGAAGGTAAATTTACTAATGTCGAAACTGTAATGGTGTATGCATATACTAATTACCATGCATATCCTAGTTACTTACCTATTTAAATCATTTTGCTTTTATGTAGGTTTTTGCACAATTGGGAAACATAATAACCATTGGTTAGCTTGTGTGTGTCTGACCTCAAGAAGGACAAGAACTATGTTTTGGGCTCTCTCAAGACATATAGGAAAAATGATAAGAAAGCTGTGGAGGAATATAATACTTATGTGGAGGATATTCTATGGTCGCCATTGTTTATTTCAATTCAGTTTAAAAGTCATAATCTAAGATTTCATTCATATTTTGCTAATTGTTTGTCGTTCACAGATAGTCAATGTTGCAAATTAGATACCTAGCAGCAATGGTTACAAGCAGCTCAAGGCCATCAGCTTGTTTCCTACTGAAATCAAGGATGTATCTCAGCAAGCAAACACGTTAGTTTGTTTTATATTTCGTTTCATTTTGCATAATGTTAACTATTTCAATATCATTTTCAACATCATACTTTGTTTGACTAGTTTTGACTGCGGAGTATATGTCATGAAGTTTCTGGAAAGTGCAATGTTCAATACAGATTTATGGACGGACAAGAAACACTACAAAGTGAGTTTAATGGACTTAATAGTTCATATATTTTTATCTTAAATTTCTGCCATTTTATCTTAAATTTCTGCCATTTTTTATCTTTAATTTCTGCCATTTTTATTTTGTAGGACTTGATTGCTTATCGACGAGAAATTATGTTGCGACTGATAAAATGGGAGAAAAACACTTCTCAGGTACACCTTTCTCTACAAAGTTCCAAGTAAGTTCTATTTTTATTTGTTTGATTTGTCATCTTAGAAGTTACTAGATACACATGCTTGGGCAGCTATATATATATACACATCTCTGGGCAACTAGATACACTTGTTTGAACTGCTAGATACACTCCTTCAGGTGGCTACATACACTTTTTTGATTTGCTAGATACAATCCTTCAGTTGGCTACATACCCTTTTTTGAACTACTAGATACACTCCTTCAGTTGGCTACATACACTTTAGTCAGTCACTAGAAACACTTTCATCTTAAAGTTTCTAGATACACCTTCTTACACATCCATAAGTTGCTTCATACACATGGTATTTATACTTGATAATGATTAAAATAATTCAAGCTCATGTCATTCATTTTTAAATCTCCGGGCAATTTTTCAAGATGGTTGATGATGAAGAATATTGGATCAGTTTTTTTTAATCAAGCCTCACTTAAAAGGGATTCGGCATCAGTTTAACATTTTCATGTCAATAGTGGTTTTGTACTTTGAAGAGGTTGATTAATTTGGTTGACTATGTCTAGTATTTCGAACTTGAAACCTGGATAATTTGTTGATAGTGTATGGCGTAATACTTCCTGTTTGATTAAGTTGGTAACCTTTCAATCCAAGGGAAATACTTATTAAGTTGGCCACTCTTCATGAGGGCGTTATTACTAATTGTGATGCTCGGATTTCAATGGTATAGTTAAGGAAATAAGTTTGAACATTTATGGGCAGCTAGATACACTTGTTTGAACTGCTAGATACACTCCTTCGGGTGGCTACATACACTTTTTTGAACTGCTAGATACACTCGTTTAGTTGGCTACATACACTTTTTTGAACTTCTAGATACACTCCTTCAGTTGGCTACATACACTTTAGTCAGTCACTAGAAATGCCTTACTCATTGAACCTGAGCATTCAAGCACGTCAGCCTATCTCCCTATTGAACACAACGTATACACTAACAATACGCCCATAAAAACAATATCACGAGTAATATAATACTAAGTACTAATCAGGACGTTTAGTCTTGTGTGAGACTGTTTTTATGCTTACAAGAAAGTCGTTAAGTTTATTATTGAACGAGAAATATAATTTTTTGTCGACTTAACTGTAAATGTGCGTTCGTTTCATCTAGTTTTTGTAAATTTCTAAAAAGAGATGACATGTGTTTTCCTAGTTTCTGTACATAAATATACAATGAGGCATTGTGACCATAGTCTCGGGTTCGTATTCCAAAGGATGTTCAGTTGTTCACTAGTCTGGTTGTGTAATGATTTGTTCATGTTGTTTGCTAGATTAGACTCGAACAAATGACATTATAGGTCAATTTGTTGGAAGATGCATCATATCTTGAGCATAGTGAAATAAGCGATTTGCGTGGAGTAATTTGAGGCTCAAGAGTTCATTGAAATGATGTTGAATCCTACCTTTTGGCTTTCTCAATTTTTCGGAATCCTACTTTTTTGAACTGCTAGATACACTCCTTCAGTTGGCTACATACACTTTTTTGGACTGCTAGTTACACTCCGTCAGTTAGCTACATACACTTTAGTCAGTCACTAGAAACACTTTACTCACTGAACCTAAGCATTCAAGCACGTCAGCCCATCTCCCTATTGAACACAACGTATACATTAATAATACGCCCAACAAAACAATATCATGAAATTTTTCATTTGTTCAGCAAAGCAAGGATAACACCCTATATACTCCACGAGTCCATAGTCAGTAAAAAACAAAAAAAACAAAAAAACAGCAGCCTAAAACAGAATTAAAAAAAAAAGTTGAAGTTCATACAAAACCAGTCTTACATGAACCAAATAAACCAAAAACCCGCTGAAATCAGTTTCAAGTGAGTAGCATAACATTAAAAAGCATAACACAGACCGTTTTGAGTGACATCTACAAATCCCACTAAAATTAGTTTCAAGGGAGTCGACTCGGGCAATTTCTACTACCATGGTTACTCTTTTCACCGCAAGCACGACATTTCCTCAGAGGCTTTGCATTTTCCAAGACTGCCTTTTCCTTGTTTGATGTTATCCTCTTTCCCAATCCCTTATTCTTGCACTTTTCTGGTGGTAGAACTGTAGCTTCAGTTGGTATTTTTGACCCAAGAAGCATCTCAATCTAAGCTTTCTTATCTTTTGACTTCCCAGACTTAACTGAAATAATCAACTTTTCATTGAAACTCCGGAGCAATTGAAATAGCGCATCACAATGTTCCTCATTATCTTCAACAAGTGAGACTGCATTAAATACCTCCGATCATAATTCACTTATATTGTTCTGGCGGCTTTCGATTGACACACAATCAGCTAGGACAAATGTTCCAACAACATTAGAAAGAGGGTGGGAGGTTGTAGATTTGCTCCATCTAAGTGCTAAATACTCTTTAGGTATATGATCAAATCCCCTATCCTTCAACACCCATAAAACGTGCCTACAGAGTATCCCGATTCTTTCAAACATCATACAAGAACAAGAAAACTTCTTATCACTTAAATCAACTTTGTATTCCTTGTCTTTCTCACGATCAATTATTGAAATATGATCATTCTCAGAACCAGTTGTGTTTGGTGATGGTAAATGGCCACAAGTATAACATGCAGCTTGGGCTTCTACTTGGAAAATATAAAATATGACGATTGTGTAAAATTCAGAAGCTTGCTTTTCTAAAAGGAGAGGGGTTGTCAATTTTGGATAAAAGTTCTTATCATCAGCCATTACCTTAGAATATTTCCATCTCTGAGCATCCATTGCTGTTTGGAAACGCATCCAAAACTCGACGAGTGTGACATGTGGGTTGGTGAAGTTTCCAAAGAAGCTATTTTCAGACTCTGACCTTAAGTTGTGCGCAAAATCCCGCCCAAATATGTGTCTCTAATGTAAGCAGGAATCCAAAGAGCACAGTGCTTAAACATTTTCTTCAACCACTTGTTATCAGAAAGCTCATATGAGGAAATTATCGAATTCCATTCGATTCAAATTCTTCTGGAGTGATCACTACATCCCAAACAACTGAGTTTATTTCCTTCAAAAAGGTTGTGTCTTGGGAAATCGATGGACCAACCTTGTCAGACAACTTCTTCATTATATGCCACATACACAGACGGTGGCGTGTTTTGTCACCAAACACACCTTTAACAGCTTTTTTGATCCCTCTGCATTGATCAGTTATTATAGTAATAGGATAGCGATCACCCATAGCCGTTACAAATATTTGAAACAACCACGAGAATGATTCTGCATTTTCGTTTCGTATCAAACCCGCTGCAAAAGTAATGCAACCTTTATGGTTATCAACACCCGTGAAAGGGACAAACACCATTTTATATTGGTTGAAGTTATAAGTGGCATCAACAGAAACGACATCACCAAAAAGGGCATAATTTTTAAGTGATATTGGATCTGCCCGGAAAAGCTTA